>NC_054377.1:25926718-26526718 GCF_017654675.1 Xenopus laevis | reverse complement strand
AACAGAGAAGTGTTCTGTGTTGTTCTACTCTATAGATGGGAAAGGGCATCTGAGGCTTCTGATCTCTTTCCGTAGCAAAGCAACATCAGAAAACGTCTCTGTTTTCCATCTGTAGGCATGTATCTCTTTGACTTTTTGGTTACTGGAACTGGCCAGAAGGTTTAACTGTTGTTAAAGAACTCATTATATTGGGAGTTAATATAAACTTAAATTGCTCTGAAATTGAAAAAAAAAAAAGAAATGGCAAAAGTGCTTAGAAAAGCACCCTGAGCCATTGTACAATTTTAGAAAAGGTTTACTTATCCTTTAAACTATTTGTTGGAGTCGAAAAAACTTTTGCATATATACCTTTTGCAGTCCTAAAAAAAAAATTATTTTGGCATTGTATCCTTACAATAGGCTGCCCTATTACACCTCAGCCCCTCAACCCCAAGGAATGTATGTATCTGTCACAATGCAGAATGTGAAGAGAATCTAACTGGTTTCAGCAAGCTGGCTTGGAACCAGCAGTATGTGCACCTGTTTGTTCTCTGGTTTGTTAACTGAGAGAAGCAGGGACATAGTGTTCTCCTTTTTATATGGGTCGCGTGTCCAGTCAACATGTATTAACATAGAAATACGTCAGCTCAAGCAAGACTTTATCATTAATGGGCATTTAAACCCAAGAAATAAATAATGTGAGCCCTTTTGCAATGTACATTTATTTTCTATTTTAGGCAGTTTCTAAGATATCTGCAGTTTTAGACTGCTAATAGCAGGCTGTAGGCTCAACGGCTTTCTTAGTAAGTTGGAGTGCTAGTGACCCTAAGGCTAGTGGCACTCAAGCGGTTCATCTGCTTTCCGTCACCAGAGTAGAAAACGCAGGTGGAGAAAAGCCAATGCACTCCCATATGCTCCTTCTTACAAGCGCACGGACAGGCAAGGTGCTAGCTTGTGAACACATGTGAAGAAAAGCCTATAACCATGTCCTGTGTGCCATGTCCACTAGTTTAATAGATTCTGCTCTACCTGCAAAGTCAGTTACCCATAGGGTTCTCATGCTCACTTATGAGGGAGCTGTTGAGCCAAAAACCTGGTATTAGAAGGAACCACAATAAATAGAAAATGAATGTAAATGTGCAGAGAGAATCACTCAGAGTAAGTTTAAAGCAATACATTGTTTGGGTTTAGAACCCCTTTAACTTCCAACATGTCTGGGATTCTTGGAGAATGAGACAGATTTTTCTTTGAATTCTTTTGATGCAAGAGCCCCATTTTGAGTTCCAGACAGCCGTGTTTCCCTACTACAAAGCCAACAACAAATTGCTTTTATTTATGCAGCTTGTAATTAGTACGGAGAAATAACGAGGATTCGCGATGAACTTTTCCAAGTCTTTTCTCCCCTCTCTTTCATCCCATTTCAAAAGATACAGTTTGGAACTGGCATGCACATTATTCAGCATAATGACAACATTGATTCTGACTAATCAGGCATGTTTTGGTAAGAAAGAAAAAAAACTTTGCAACTTAAGGCGATAGGTTACCTTTGATATGGGCAACTGCATTTTACAGATGCGAATGCTGGGAACTGATGATGTTAATTGGCCCTCAAGTGTCGCTATCTCCACCTTTTGGACATTCACAGTTCATTATTTTTAGCCTTTTCAACAAATTGATTTTTATCTTCTCATTTTTATTTTGTTTTCTAGTACTGGCAGCCCTCGCTGCTTTCCATGTCCCTACTATGTGTTTTTGCGAGACGTAATGGTCCAGCTCAGGTTAATGTGTGGGTATGTTGGTGAGTTTGCATACTAGTGATGTTTGGGTCGGGATTTCAGGGGATCAAGATGAACCATTCTGAATCCTAAAAAATAGGTATATGGTGTCCATGTACAACTGAAATCCTTTTTGGCACTTCACACTTTGGTTAAATAAATGACCCCCATAGTCTTCTAGGTGCTGCACTCTGTTAGGGCAGAGGCCGACGAGGAGATTTGTCGCCCCAGATTTTTTATGAGCGCCTACGGGTGACAAAACGGGCGAAAAATGGGATTAAAAATTTGTGGGTGACAAATCTCCCTGTAAGCCACTGCCCTTCGGAAATCGAAGCGCCGTGAGTGCATTGGCGCTGGCGTTTTCTCATTACACCCGGGGGAAGGCAGTTTGGGGAGATTGCCCCCCCCGCAGAAGAGGCGATTAGTCGCCAGGCGACTAAATCTCCCCGAATCTGCCAGTGTGCCCCTGCCCTTAGGGTGGTGGCTGACATGGATATTAGTCTGCCAGCAACAAATCTTCACTACTGCAGACTACTAATAAGAAAGAAAGAAAGAAAGAAAGAAAGAAAGAAAGAAAGAAAGAAAGAAAGAAAGAAAGAAAGAAAGAAAGAAAGAAAGAAAGAAAGACAATTTCACTTTAATAAACCACTACTTTCCCTGCTATCCATTATTTTATTACAGAAGCCATAAAATCAGAATACAAAAAAACACGTCTGTATTGCTAATGAAAACAGATATCAACAGGAGGCAGAATCCATCCTGGAGACTTAAAAGCTCCCTGTGGTTGGAGAAAAGGCATCCTCTAGACACAAGAAGTGATGACATGAGAAGGGCAGGGGAAAGCAGTAGGAAATGTAATAACAAGTGTTACAATAACACTGTATTTTAACTTATGTAAAAACATAGCCATTCCATATAATGTAACATTATCCAAATCCAGCTGCTATCCAATCACAATGTACCCCACCCTCACAGCGACACAGCTGGAATCCGGGCTCCAGCATATGTAGCAGATCAGCAGGTTGCTTACCATCACCTGCAGAGCCTGCAAAAATCCCATCGTCCCCACTTATACAATACAACAAGTTCACCAGTTCTACAAATTCACCTCTTCACAAATTATTTTTAAGGCCCCCAAAATATCTAGATGTTGACCTGTTTTACCAATATTTATTGAAATTGGATATGAATTAGTGCCTCATGGAGCCCCTATACCTCCTGGGCCCCCTGCAGCAGCAGGGTCTGCTTCTTCTGTAGTTACGCCCCTGCACATGGGTAGATGCTGCATTAGATCTGGAAGCAGCTACGCCGGATGAGATTCTCATCTAGAGTACGAAGGAAGCAATGCAAAGTGGCACCAGTTTAGGTAACCAAGGCAATGAACAGGTAGCACTTACTACAAGTATGATACCTGGGGTTTTCTGGATAATGGATCTTTAAGTAATTTGGATCTCCATATCATGTAAACATTGAATAACCCCAATAGACTGTTTTTGCTGCCAATAAGGAGTAATTATATCTTAGTTTGGATAAAGTACAAAGCACTGTCATTATTACAGAGAAAATAATTTTTGATTACTTGGATAAAATGGAGTCTATGGGAGACGGCCTTTCCGTAATTCGTAAGTTTCTGGAGGTTTCGGGATAACAGACTTTATACCTGTATTATAAAACACATGGCTATAAAAGACTAATAATGTTTGCAAACATACTTTGTATTCTTATACCTTCCCGTCCAGGAGAACAGAAAAGTGACCCTGACCTAAACAAAGTAAATAATACCATGCTACAGCAGTTATATAATAAAAGGCAAAATATACCCCAAGTTCAAAATGTCTCCTAGCAGTTGCTAAAACTCTAAAAACCACCAAAAAAGTTATAGCTTGACTATCCCTGATAGTCCACTCAGTTTCCTTTGATTTATAATTAAGGGGGTCAATGGGTGACTGATACCGGAAATTGCAGAACTTCATGAAATGTTTATCTGTCCACGTCATACCTCCTTCTTCTGCTTGACCTATAGTTATGCTCCTATTAATGGTCCAGATTCTGTCTCATACCCTTAGCCCATAGTTGAGAACCACAATATGACAGGCATGCAGTCATCTGCTCAACAAGAAGCATATATATATATATATATATATATATATATATAAATATACAGTACACCTATAAATAAAGTTCTTTAATGTCACCAATACATTCGGCATTTGTTATTAAAGGGATGGTTCCAAGGAGAATGAAAACCCACCCTGATAAATTGCTCAGAAAAATGATTCCGAAGACACTAAAGAATGCAGGTAATTAATTAACCAGAAGTGAAGCCGTCGCCACATCGCCTTTTCAAGCTTTGCCCAATAAATCTGTGGTTTTTTTTTAAAAAAAAAACCCACTTATAACTGTGCAATTTTTATATTATACGTCTTAATAAAAGTATTTAGAAGGTATATACTGTATTTAAAGTGACAATTTTGTGTTACTGTAACATTAAAGCTAGGACCAGATCCGCTTCCACTGAGCATGCTCACTATACAGGAGCCGGGCCACATCTGTTGTGGCCAAGGATGCCGCTGCCAACTATACAACCCTTCAGTTACAACACTGATACTGGGTGCCCATGGTGGGGGCCACCGCGGGGGTGATCAGTTAAAAACTCAGGTTTTGTACTTCTTTAATCTTCTATAAGAAAGGTGTTTTAGCTGTTGATAATGCCAGTCACATTGTTGATAACAATTATGTCCTAAGCAAGGGCTTTTGAAATGAAGGCACTCAATGGATTCTGTGGACCCCAATCTTCTCAAAGGCACCACAGACAGCCCACTCAATGTTAAAATTTTAACAGCAGTGATCGAAGTACATTTATATTTAAAATATTCATGTCTTGTGGCTCCACCTAGTGGTAGAAACTTAAAAAGCTTAAAGGTTATCTGTATATTCACTCACAGCAAAACTCAAACCTACTGTATTCACAACCCTTACTCGCTGTGCTTACTGGAATATACTTTACTATATAGTAACATAAACACAGGGTACCAATTCCCTTTTAATGCTAGTTGTCCTTATGGTTTTGCTTGAGGATTATTACATAAGTGTAAATTGTCAAAAAGAGTCTCTATTAAAGGGGTTGCTCACCTTTGAGTCAACTTTTAGTATGGAGTAGAGAGTGATATTCTGAGATAATTTGCAATTGGTCTTCATTTTATTTTATTTATGGTTGTTGACTTGATTTAGCTTTTTATTAAGCAGCTCTCCATTTTGTAATTTCAGCAAGCGAGTTGCAAGGATCCAGATTGCCATAGCAACCATGCATTGATTTAAATAAGATACTGCAATATTAGTAGGAGAGAAAGACGAGTAATAAATAGTAGCAATAATAATACATTTGTAGCCTAAAGGCCTCCATACACAGGCCAATAAAAGCTGCCTACAGACCGAGTCGGCAGCTTATTGGCCCATTTGTGGGGCCATCCGACGGGCTTCGCCAATCGATAACCGTATCAGGCACAACGATCGGATCAGCCCAATATCGCCCACCTTAATGTGGGCATATCGGATAGAGATCCACTCATTTGGCGACATCGCCAAACGAGCAGATCTCTACGTCTTTGGACACCTTTACAGAGCATTTATTTTTAGATGGGATCAGTGACTCCCGTTTGACAGCTCGAAAGAAGAAAAAGGCAAATAATTAAAAAACTATAAAAAATAAAGAATGAAGACCAATTAAAAAGTTGCTTAGAATTTGCTAAAAGTTAACTTGAAGGTGAACCAACTCTTTATGCACATTTTCCATGTGACCTTATTTGCCACCTACGTGTCTTTTCAGTTGCAAGAAGCAGGTTCTAAAAAAGAATAACAAATTAGGTAACGATCTGATTGCTCATCAATCTCCCAGACAAATCCATTTAGCAGATAGATCAGTAATTTGAACAATAATCAAATAATATGAATACATGGAAGGCTATTCAGCTCAATGGACTTGGCCAACAACAAGTATCTGGACAATGTCATACTACCTATACTCAAAAGCAAGATGCAGGATAGGCTGGGTTATAATTGCTTAGCTTTCTATGGGATTACCCTTTTTTAATCCCATTTAGATACTTTTATCATATGTGTAAGTATTTTGGAAGCTGCATTCTCTTTACTTGTGATATGTAGAGGGGTCACAGGGGTACAATGCTCTTACACTATCCTGATACATTAAGGGCCAGATTTATTAAAGGTCAAGTTGTATTTAACCTGAAAAATCAGAGTTTCCGAGGGTATTTCAAAACATTTTTCTAGATTTATTATACCCCACCCTGGAAATTGCTCGAACCTGAAAATACTCCAGCTAAAACCTGTTGAGGTCATGTAGAAATCAATGGCAGAGGTCCCTTCAACCATCTGAAGATGTTTGTAGCCTTCAACGGGTTTTTTTTCGGTGGGTTTCACTTGAAAATGGAAATAATGTTTAAAAATCTGAATTATTTGCTTAAATAGAGTCTATGGGAGACGGCCTTCCCATCTGTATAATGGGTTTCCAGACAACAGGCCCCATACCTGTATATTTATTTCTTGGTGCAGTAATGCAATATGCCACTAGATGGTAATGCACTGTCTGAAGTTCTGTATATTTTTAGCCACATGATGGTGCTAGTATATTGCTTATTATAGGATGTATCTAAAGGAAGCAGTGCCAGACAGATGTGCTGCTTTGCTGCAGTTTTCTTTCCGTCAAAAAGCCCCGGGTGCTGTTACAATAAATACACAATGAGCTAAGTCTTCTGCACCAAGCACCCAGCTACAGAACCTTTGATCTGTCATGTTGTTCTGCATTCCTACAACAAGTACAATGTCAAATTAAATTAAGTATTAAGGCATTCCAGGGACTGGAAACTCTGGTTTCATAGGTTTCTGAGTAGCTGCCACCCATTTAACATGGAAAGTATGGACCCCATAATTTCTGTGCTGTTGATCACTCACATATCCAACCAACAATGGATTTGTAAGGTCTTCTGATTTCAGTACACAAACATGCCCATTATGTGGCCATTAAAGGGGACATTCGCCTTTCTGTAAAGTTTTAGTAGGTGACAGATTGACACATTATAAGATACTTTTCAGTTGGTCTTCATTATTAATTTATTAAGTCAGTTTTCCCATTCTGACTGTTTCCAGCCTGCAAATGAAACTGCTGTCTGGATGTTGAGGGTCACTGGTTGTGTGATATCAATGTTATTGAAGGAAGTCTCTTATTTTTCTTTCATTCTCACTATCAAACCGCTACCTTCTTGCTAGAGTAAGCCAGAATAAACCCTTTGCAACTACATGTTGTGATTCCAAGCCCACACTGAGAGTAGAAGAAAAATGTAAATATTTCAAAAAGCATGCAAAAGAAATAAAATGCTGCTCTTTTCATCATAATAAATGTATTTTAAGGTGAAGTACCCCTTTAAATAGAACAAATCATCTGGGGAGGAAATGTTTAAAACTCGTTGGATCAAGGGCTGATTGGTCCTCCAATGGGCCAGTTTCTCAGGCCACCTTGCAGAAGTGCCTCGGTTACCAACACAGTCTCCTAATTGGGTCATCGGTCACTACAAGTATGGGACCTGTTATCCAGAATGCTCGGGACCTTAAGTTTTCCAGATAAAAGATCTTTCTGTAGTTTGGATCTTCATACCTTACCTCTACTAGAAGTAGTAGAAGCAATCGCCCTGTGTGAATTGCTATAGTGCGTATTCCATTATTTTCAATAGGGCTTCATTTTGTGCGTATTTACGCTCAATGTACGTTTTTATAAAACACAACATAAAAAATGCCACGTGTGGCCTTGCCCTTGCAAAAAAAAAAAGAAGGTAATCTGACTTTCACATAAGAAGCAGCCAACAGGCCTTCCAGTCCTCCTCTTAATGAACTGCATGTGTGACTGTCACCCAGAAGCAGTTTGTATTGCAGCTCATGTGACCCCCCCCCCATGCTTGTTCAGCAAGAACACTGACCTAGTTTGTTGTAAAGTCAGTTTTATAGCGAGTAGGGGAGTGTCTCCCATTACATTGTAGTTCTCCATTGTGTACCTGAACGATTCTGCGTACAGTGCATTGATTGGCCTATTACTTTCCCATCCTTCCGTCTAGAATTGTCATTGGTTACCTGTCTTGTCAGTCAGTGCACACATGCGCTAAGTATTGTAACAAACCTACAGTACTACTACTATTCAGTAACCTTTAGGGGTCATCCTGCTGAGTGGACACTATTATTGTTACTCCTGGGTACAGCAGCAGTCAGCTGTATAGTGCTGCCTTCTGGGGTGCCCCTGCTAAATATAATATAGCAGCATATCAGAGAATGGCACAATATGTAATTAGCATATCAGCTTTTTTTTTTAACCATCTCAATACACTCTCTACAACAATGGGGGGGCATCTCTGTATAACAGCACATTACTATTTGTATATTAGGATATTGAGATATCTTTGCATAACAGCATATTACCCTGTATCTATAGCAGCATATTTCTCTGTATACTACAATACTGAGAGGTTTCTGTACAACAGCATATGACATACAATATATTAGAATAAAGGGGTGTCTGTATAATAGCACATTACACAGTATACATTAGAATATTGGGGTGTCTCTATATAATAACCCCAATAACCCTGACGAAGTGCAGGGACGAAATGCGTAGGTTTTGTAACAGCACACCCACTGTGACTATGACTCTGAACTTTGCGACACAACAAAGCCAAAAATGATATTAAAATCAGAGTTTTCTTCGGCCAGCGCTGCAAGCGAGGAATGTTTTGAGTTGTATCTCTGTATAATAGCTGCTCACACTATGTATATTAGAATAAAGGGGTGTCTCTGTATAACAACACATTATGCAATCTACATTGAAATACTGGGGTGTCTCTGCATAACAGAACATTACATAATGTACATTAGATTATTGGGGAGTCTATAACAGCACATTACATAGCCTGTATATTAGAATATGTGGGTGTCTCTGTATAACAGCACATTACACAATATACATTAGACTATTGGGGTGTCTCTATATAACAGCTGCTTACACTTTGTACATTAGAATAAAGGAGTGTAACAGTATTACAGCACATTACGCAACGTACTTTGAAATATTGGGGTATCTATGTATACAGTGACAGTACATTACAACGTACATTGGAATTGGGGTGTCTGTATCATAGCTCATCACACACACTGCATATTAGAATACTGGAGTGCTTTATTGCATTAAAATAAGTTGTTAGAAAGCCTATGCTCACAGCTTATACACAAAGTTTCCTGTCTAAGTGAGTATGTCCTTACCAGCATCCATGAAGCCCTGACACAAAAGAGACAACTGAATTTGCAAGTTCCCAGAGTGCACAGCAGGGCTAGATGGATGTACACAGCAGTGTCAGCAGGGGAGTGACAGTGTGACTATATAACAATAGGGGTGGAGTAAAAAGTTAGGGACTGTCTGCAAATTCTTATATAACAAATGACAAAACCTACACACTGAACATACCAGATCTTTGCAGGGGTCATTCTTTAGTCGCTTGTTGTCACTTCTGTCACTGTCACAAAACAGCAGTCCACATGGGAATATAGAATTACAGACCTAACTCAAGTTCCAAGTCATAACTTGGTGTCTGGTTGCAGCCACCCCATGATAGTTCTCTATGTACAACATATTGAGATGTCTATGTCTAAAAGCACATTGCACACTCTCTATAGTTGTCTGTTGGGGTAGCCATGTATAAGACAACATCAATAGCACAATATCACAACTCTTTGAATCAGAATACAGTAGGACCCCATCTTACGTTTTTCAAGGGACTCGAATAAAATCATGGAAAATCATGGAAAATGTAAAATCACGGAAATCTGTATTGTGTATAATCTATAGGTGGGGCCACAAAAAACAATGTAAAGTGAGGGGAAACTTAAAATCAGGGGATGGAAAACTGAGGTTTCACTGTAGTGAGGTATCTCTGTATAACAATGTGTTCTTTATTTAAAGGAGAATTCAACCCTTAAGTTAAAAAACCCCTACCCTCCTACCCAACATAGACCCCCCCTCCTCCCTCCAGCCTAAAGCTCCCCATAGACGCGACGATTCTTCTTGCCGAACGACCGATTTTAGGGAAGCCCGACCGATCCTTCGAAATTATCGTGCGTACATCTTACGATTTTTCGGCCGACATCTGTCAGGAAATTGATTGGCCAGGTCAAAAAATCTTTGTCGGTCCCGGTACAATAAATTTGCAGGGCCAAGCAGGCAGCTCCCCTTTATTTTCCTGGAAAATTGGTCTTTTTAGTTGATGGAACGATCGTTCTGAGAAGATCGTGGTCTCACGATCAGGATCTGATCTTTTAAAAATCTCAACATCTATAGCCAGCTTAGGTGTTACCCCGGGCAAATGCCCCCAATTTTTTACTTATTCCTCAGTGCAGATTCAGGCATCGGAGTTCACGGGCAACATCTTCTGTTCTTCGGAATGAGACCGGCGTGGTGGCACATGCGCAGTTGGAGCAATTTTCTGCTTCTCAAAAGCATGTGCCGAAACTCACGAAAATTGCAGAAGTGTCTGTCTCATTACGAAGATTACCAAAGCGGCTAAAGATGGTGCCCGTGAACTCCGATGCCTGAATCTGCACACGAAGGGTAAGTAAAACGTTAGGGGCATTTTCCCGGGATAACACCGGTTATAGTTATTTGTCATAGTTTTTTAATTATTTGCCTTCTTCTGACTCTTTCCAGATTTCAAATGGGGGTCACTGACCCCATCTAATAAACAAATGCTCTGTAAAGGTGGCCAAACACTATAAGATCCGTTCGTTTGGCAAGGTCGCCAAACCCGATATGCCCACTAACGGCTGGGTGATAGCCAAATGAGTGGATCTTAACCCGATAACGGCTGGGCAATAGCCAAATGTGTGGATCTTAACCCGATATGCCCACTAACGGCTGGGCGATATTGGATGGCCCTGGGGCTGAACGATTGGATTACAATACTAAGAATGGGCCCTGACAGGTCGCAGGACCGCTTTAAAAAAAATCAAACTTGACCGATCGATATTTGGACGATTTTTGGTCTGATATCGATCGGGAGGACCCGTCGGGAGCCCCCATAAATGGGCAGATAAATTGCCAAATCGGTCTAAAGGATCGATATCGGCAGCTTTAACCTGCCCGTGTATGGCCACCTTAAGACTACAGATTTATTGTTATTGCTACTTTTGATTATTCGTCTTTCTATTCAGGTCCTTTCATATTCATATTCCAGTCTCTTATAGAAATCAGGGCATGGTTGCTAGGGTAATTTGGACCCTAGCAACCAGATTGCTGGCTTTGCAAAATAGGAAAGCTGCCGAATAAAAAACAAATAACTAAAAACACAAATTTAAAAAATGGCAAATTGTCTCAGAATATCATTCTCTACGTCATGTTAAAAGTTAACTTAAAAGGGAACGACCCATTTAAGAACTGTGAGGCCTCTAATAGTATGACATACACTGTACATTAGAATATCAGGGTGCCTCTGTAGAACAAAACATTTCACTCTTTATGTATGAATATAAGGTGCCTGTGTATATCAAAACAGTATTACATTAGAATAGAGGGATATTAGCACATTATACACTTTGTATTTTACAATACTAGGGTGCTTGGTGCAAATACATGACTGACTGAAACTGACCCAACACAGAGAAGCCAATATGAATCTAGACATTCCCAGAATGCATAGAGGGACCGGATGAAAGCCACAGAGCAGTGCAGGAAGGGGAGTGGCTGTGTAGCTAAACAGCAGCTCAGTTAGGGACCGTCTACAAATTGTCAGGTATTTGGCAGTACCCAAACACTGACTGAAAAAGGGCAAGCAGCTGTATTGCAGCAAATATAAAGCCACGGGATAGATAGACGGACGCCGCGAACATGGGAGAGTTCTGAAAGCTATGCATTAGTGCTGAGAGCGGACTAAACTATTGCTTTGTGGAGGGGGCGTAAAGCAAATTAATAACCCACTAACCTTCACGTCTGCTGTCACATATGCAATCGTCGCTGACGTAACTTGTAGGCGGGTTCCGGTTGGCTGTGAGGTGGCTTGGAGGCCGGCACCACTAACCAATGGTAGCAGGTGATCTGGAACTGGGCCCCTTACCGGTAAGAGAAATGAAGATCTTTGTTTCTTATAGTGAATAAGCTGTGTTTATGTGTTTATCACAAATGCCAAGCTGCCGACTGTCTCTAATTGCAGCTCCGGCTTTCTACCACTGGAAATGTTTCCTTTTATACTTCCTTGTTTGTTTAAAAAAGACCAACTGCAATATAAAGGCTCTCATGTATAGAAATGAGCTTTTATTTTCTGTCACCGCTCTCCAATGCAATGTCATTGTAAAGGGGACATTTAGATTAGCAGAAAACGGGGTGTCCAGAAAAGACTCCATCCTCCCTCCTTCCTGCAACCTGAACCGTACAGCCATCAGGGAAACAATCATATTGATGAACAGCACGGGGAGCCCCCGCCTTACTTCCCAGCAGTGCAGAACTCAAGCAGCTTTGTTTCCCTGTAGAGCAGTCAGCGACTGTGTAGAGATTTGTTTTGGATTTTATTTTTGCTTTACATCCCCTTTACTGTTTCCAACTCCAGCTGCAGGGACAAAGATCATGGAGCCAGATTTAAACAGATAAACTGGGATTCTAATTTGGAGGATTATTTTGCTGCAGCCACTGGTTCTGCAGAGTTGTAGACAGTTTGAACAATACAAAAACTATAAAAGCCACATTAGATTACATGACAACACAGGACCCAGTGCAGTCTGCCTATTCTGATTTTTAATCAGTCTCGCTGTATCTGCTTCTGGGAGATATTATTTGACTTGTGCTGTTTTGATCATTTATGATGATCCCTAAGCAGCCCAGACCACACTGAGCATGTGCACAGTCTTGGTCTTGCAAAGATGTTTAACAAAGTTACAAGATGGTGACCCCCTGTGGCCAACTTTGAAAGCATAAATCATTTGTTTTATTAGCTTGTGGTGCAGTAAATTCATGTTTATGTTATGTATACAAAATACAGCATTTCTAGCCCTATTCTATTTTAGACTTTACTTCCCCTTTAAATGGGTGGTTCACCCTTTAAAGTAACTTTTAGCATGTTATAGAAAGGCTAATTCTAAGCACCTTTTTAATAGGCCTTCATTATTTATTTGTTATAGTTTTTGAATTATTTGCCGCCTTCTTCTGACTCTTTCCAGCTTTCAAATGGGGGTCACTGACCCCATCTAAAAAAACAAATATTCTGTAAGGCTACACGTTTATTGATATTGCTATTTTTATTGCTCTTTATATTCAGGCCTCTACTATTCATAGTCAAGTCCCTTATTCAAATCAAAGCATGGTTGCTAGGTTAAATTGCAAACTGAAGAGCTGCTGAATACAAAGCTAAATAACATAAAAACCATCACACTAAAAGTTAACTCAAAGCCGAAACCAATTTAAGGCACATTGCCAAGTCAAATTAGTAGAACAGGCTCCAATGAACCATTTGAATTGCATGCCAGGCCAAGCCCAATCCTCACCCACTTGTTTGCCCCATTTATGGCCCATGAATCAGCCCTTTGTAGCTCATATTCTGCACCCTGTTCTATCACCGGGCTTCCAACTGGGCACCTCACTTTCCCATCCTGATGGCAGCTCAGGTTTGAATTCAAAGTTACAGTTAAAAAAAAAGACAGAAATTATAATGGTGGAGTTGTTGAAAAATGGTTCTTATTTTAAGAGCCCTAAAATACAGATCCAACTGCTCTTGGAGAAAGAAAAAATCTATACTTGCTGACATTTTCTTTTTCTTTAGTCCGAAAGGCAGCACAGTAACTAATGAAAAGTGTGCTACCTGTAGGACTAAGGGAAATGGAAAATTTATATCTAGCGAAATTTTCTTTAGTCCGAAAGGCAGCACACTTTTCAATAGTTACTGTGTTGCCTGTAGGACTAAAGGTGGCCATAGACGCAAAGATCCGCTCGTTTGGCAACATCGCCAAACGAACGGATCTTTCGCCTATATGCCTTTAACAAGCATGGCTATATCGGGGGTAATCCGATTGTTCGGCCGTATGCGCTCCGGCGGGATCGGTCGGGTCAAAATCAAACCTGACCAAACGACCTTTCTCCGCCGGATGAAAGATGTCGGCACACGCCACACACGATCCGAAAATCGCACGAATCCTCGATTCGTACGATAGGATCTGTGTGTCTATGGCCACCTTAAAGGGATACTGTCATGGGAAAAAAAAATTTTTCAAAATGAATCAGTTAATAGTGCTGCTCCAGCAGAATTCTGCAGTGAAATCCATTTCTCAAAAGAGCTAACAGATTTTTTTATATTCAGCTTTGAAATATGACATGGGGCTAGACATATTGTCAATTTCCCAGCTGCCCCACGTCATGTGACTTATGCTCTGATAAACTTCAATCACTCTTTACTGCTGTACTGCAAGTTGGAGTGATATCACCCCCCTTCCTTTCCCCCCCAGCAGCCTAACAAAAGAACAATGGGAAGGTAACCAGATAGCAGCTCCCTAACACAAGATAACAGCGGCCTGGTAGATCTAAGAATAACACTCAATAGTAAAAACCCATGTCCCACTGAGACACATTCAGTTACATTGAGAAGAAAAACAGCAGCCTGCCAGAAAGCATTTCTCTCCTAAAGTGCAGGCACAAGTCACATGACCAGGGGCAGCTGGGAAATTGACAAAATGTCTAGCCCCATGTCGGATTTCAAAATTGAATATAAAAAAAATCTGTTTGCTCTTTTGAGAAATGGATTCCAGTGCAGAATTCTGCTGGAGCAGCACTATTAACTGATTCCTTTTGGAAAAAAAATTCCCATGACAGTATCCCTTTAAGGAAGATATTGTTGGCTGTCTAGAACCCTGATTTTAGGTTTTCCAGGGGGGTAAATTCTGGTAACCATCTTATGCAGAAACCTAAAAGAATGAAGAAGGAAATGAGCAAATCAAATAGAATTACTGCATAAGGATGTGAATACATTTTTGTGCATTATTGTTGGTATTCCATATTTTACCAGTTCTAAACAATTTCTGGGTATTAGCTGGAATAAATACAAGTAATACTTTTTCTTATTTTTATTGATAACAGAGGTGCAAGAGTACTCGGTATATTGATTTGCTGTTACACTGTAATACATAGAATGGATACGTGCAATTGTGCATCCTGCAGGCTCTGTAGGCTCTAAAGGTAAAGGACACTTACTTATTTCATAATGACAATAATAGATAAACTTAGACTTATAACCTGGTGTGCAGGGATACAGCTGGAATTAGCCCTGATTATCTATCTCATTAACCCAGTAATCAGCCCTATCACTGGTAGCATAAGACATTTCCTTGCACACTTTATGTGTTTAAAGAGGTTGTTTACCTTCCAGCTAACGTTTAGTATGATGTAGAGAGTGATTTTTTATTGTTTCTGGTTTTTGAGTTATTTAGCATTTTATTCAGTTTGTCATTTCAGTAATTTGGTTGCTAGGGTCTAAATTATCATGGCGACCATACAGTGATTTGAATAAGAGGCTGGAATATGAATAGGAGAGGGCCTGAATAGAAAGATGAGTAATAAAAAAAAAAGTAGCAATAATAATAAATGTCGCCTTACAGAGAATTGCTTTATTTAGATTTGAAAGCTGCCAGTTGTTATATCCCTTTACCCAATGGCAAGTACAATTGCTTTAGGCAGTGTAAATAGGTAGAAAACATTGCTGAGGAGATCAAGAACCCCTTAAAAATACACTATAATCCCCTGATAACCTGGCATGCAGGCCATATTTCCTTCCTTCCTATATGTACTGCATATCAAGACACATTGCCATTACCACAAGATCTGTTGCTGAGGGTCAGTGGTCTGGTGGGATAATTGCAGAATTAAGTACTCTTGTTTCTTATGCTTGTTACTATGCATATATTTACTTTGTATCAGCTAAGCCTTCTTATCTCTTTCATTGTTTTATTTAGCCACCCACAGGTAGCACCCAGCAGCAGTGTTCAAAGGCTAATGACACCCATATCTCTCCCATGTGTAGTGACAGGAATGAATGTCATCACCAAAAAAAAAAAAAAAAAAAGAATGTTTTAAGCTCCCGATAGACGCGACGATTCTTCTTGCCAAAGGACCAATTTTAGGGAAGTCCGACCAATCCTTCGAAATTATCGTGCAGTTAGCGGGATTCGAACGATCGTAAATCTTGCGATTTTTCGCCCGACATCTGTCAGGAAATTGATCGGCCAGGCCAAAAAAATCTTTGTCGGTCCCAGTGCAATCTATCTATGTTTGCAGGGCCAAGCAGGCAGCTCCCCTTTGTTTTCCTGGCAAATTGGTCTTTTTAGTTGATGGTCAATTCGTACGATCGTTCCGAGAAAATCGTTGTCTCACTATAAGGATCTGATCTTTTAAAAATCTCAACATCTATGGCCAGCTTTAACGTAATTAAAATATAATGAGCCATAGTCCTACACTGGTAAAACTGGTGTGTTTGCTTCAGAACCACTACTATAGTTTATATAAATAATATGGATAAGCTGCCATGTAGAAATGGAGGCAGCTATTCATTTTGAAAAAGGAGAAATCGCACAGATAAACTCTTTAGAAAACAATGGGTTTCGTTCGTACACAGAGA
This sequence comes from Xenopus laevis, assembly GCF_017654675.1. Lineage (NCBI taxonomy): Eukaryota > Metazoa > Chordata > Amphibia > Anura > Pipidae > Xenopus > Xenopus laevis. The sequence continues at coordinate 26,510,271 of NC_054377.1, read as the reverse complement.
GATGATGGAAGATCTTGCTCCTCACGCAGTTTAGCAGATAAATAAATACACTATTCCTGATTAATTATATTCAGTGATTGTCAAATGGGAGATTGTGTTTTCTGGAAGAGACACCTGTAATTTTGTACAAACTTTGTAACTAAAAGTTTCTTTGTAACTAACAGTGTAATTTTACTAAATGCAGACATGTTCCTTCAAGTTGAGCAAAATTAGGTTTTGTTTTTATGGACTGCTGGGGTAATGCCAGGATTCAGCCTTTTTCAGTTGGATTCGGCCGAATCCTCATGCCAGGTGGATACAAATCCTAGTTTGCATATGCAAATTAGGGGCAGGAAGGGAAAGCATGTAACTTTTTATCACAAAACATGTAAAAAAAAATCTTCCCCTCCGATCCTTAATTTGCATATGCAAATTCAGATTTGGTTCGGCCAAATCTTTCATGAAGGATTCAGGGATAAAAGAAAGAAGGTGCTGCCCGGCACCCTTTACATGTGCTAAATGAAAGCATTTTAGGTTGGCCAACATATAATTAGCATTCATGTACAAATCCAATAGAAAGGGACAGAGTGTCTGCACAGGAACAATGGTTGTGCCAGGAACAATAGAGAACAGGGAACAATAGGAATAATGCTATTTACATACATACATACTAATACATAGAGATTTTGTGCCATTATATATGATGAGGTTTGTGCAGTTTTCAGCTGCCCCGTAATGGAATTTTCCTTTACTATGATTGAACACTGCAGAGAGGTACAAAAGAGAATTGCATACAGTGTACTAGTGCAGCAACCCATAACAACCAGACATTCACTTTCATTAGTATGTGTGCTAGACTGATCAAAGATATTTGCTTACTGCAAAATGCTGCACCTGTTTTGCTATATTGAGGATTGCGTACTTTTAACTGTTTAGTGGCTGTACAAAGGTGCCCAACACCCAAACACCCGGCACAGCACTGATCATAAAAGCAACCCAGAAGCATTGAGTCTATGGTACCGGCATGATGGTGCTTTTACACGTATGTCGGCATCATGGATTCTGTTTGCTGCACTTTAAAGGGATTCTGTCATGCTTTTTATGGTGTCATTTTTATTTCTAGTTTACACTGCAAATAATTCACTCTACCATGTAAAATGTCATTCCTAACCCAACAAGTGTAGTTTTTGTAGTTGTAATATTGGTGTGTAGGCAGCCATCTCAGGTCATTTTGCCTGGTCATGTGCTTTCAGAAAGAGCCAGTGCAGCACTATGGAACTGCTTTCTGACTATTGTTTCTCCTACTCAATGTAACTAAAGGAGTCACAGTGGGACATCGGTTTTTACTATTAAGTGCTGTTCTTATATCTGTCAGGAAGCTGTTATCTGCTTACCTTCCCATTGTTCTGCTGATGGGCTGCTGGGGAGGGGGATGATATTACTCCAACTTGCAGTGCAGCAGTAAAGAGTGACTGAAGTTTATCAGAGCACAAATCACATGTCTGGGGCACCTGGGAAACCGACAATATGTCTAGCCCCATGTTAGATTTCAAAATTAAATATACAAAAATATGTTTGCTCTTTTGAAAAACAGATTTCAGTGCAGAATTCTGCTTGAGCAGCACTATTAACCGATATGTTTTGGAAAAAAACATGACAGTATCGCTTTAAGTTAGAAACATTGTATCTTTTTTTTGGCTGTTCAGTGCAGGAGATAAAAGAGAAAAGTTGGGATATTTCAGTAACAATACTGGGACTGTGAGTTGAGCTGTCGAATTCGGGACTGCGCCATGAAAAACAGGACAGTTAGGAGGTATGCAATTCCCAATTCCAGTTTCTTACTAAAGATGCTGAGGGTCTTATCATCCAGAGCTGTTCATGGGATACACATTGAACCTTTCTATAAATCTACATAGTGCAACTTAATCTGATTTGGAAAGCAATAAATAATATTATTACTCTTAAAGAACCCCCTTTCTACCCCATGAGCATCTGTAGTGGCTCACGTGTTATTATTAAGTAATGGATGGTCTAACAAGAGCAAATACTGTACTTAGGTTTTCTAGCCATTTATTCATGATACAGTCACATAGATATGCTAATCCCTTTAAGGTTCCTACCTAAAGTCTTTCCCTGTCTAGACCCTTTATTTTGCCTTCTTCCATTTTGGTTTTTGCCCCACAGGCATGCTTAATATGGGGTTTGGTTTGATCTGTGGTACAATAGGAAAATGCAAAAAATATAAATCAGTTTCAAACAATGCTGAACAGGTGTTATCCAGAATGTCCAGGACCTGGGGTTTTCCAAATAATGGATCTTTTTGTTATGGACCTTAATACAATAAGGCTGCTAGACAATGTAAACATTAAATAAACATGTAAACATTCAATAAACCCAGTCGGCTGGTTTTGCTTCCAATAAGGATTAAAGTGGACCTGTCACCCAGACACAAAAATCTGTATGATAAAAGTCCTTTTCAAATTAAACATGAAACCCAATTTCTATTTTTTATTAAAGCATTCATAGCTGTTGTAAACTCATTTAAAAATCTCAGCTGTCAATCAAATATTGTCTGCCCCTCCTCTATGCCATAGGCATAGAGGCCCACTTTCCACACATTCCCCCATTCTCTTTACCATTTAATTGTGTAGCCAGAGCATGGGAATGGGCATTGGGTCCCCTATTATGGTGCACAAACAAGATTCTGAGATGATGCAAGGCTTTCCTTAAAAACAGTGTCCACAAAATGGCTGCTGCCTGCTTGCTATCATTTTGAATTCCCAGACTGAAGGAAACAAGATTCAAATAATTTATACAGTGTAATTAAAGTCAATTTTGCTTGACTAATGTGATAAAATAGGATTTTGAATAATTTTTTGGGGTGATGGGTCTCCTTTAATTATATCATCTTTAGGAACAAGTACTGTTTTATTTTTACAGAGAAAATGGAAATAATTTTAAAAAATTTGGATAAAATGAACACTATGGGAGATGGCCTTTCCATAATTTGAATAACGGATTTCCAGATAATGGATCCCATGCCTGTATTATATTTAGGGCTATGGCGCATACTTGGTGATTTTTATGCCTGTGTGATCTACAGCTTGTCAGCAAAATGCTCCACAGACTTATAACAGACTATAAACCTAATGATAAATGTTATAGTACAGTTACAGGTATGGGATCCGTTATCCAGAAACCTATTATCCAGAAAGTGCTGAATTACAGAAAGGCTGTCTCCCATAGACACCATTTTATCCAAATAATCCAAATTTTTAGAAATGATTTCCTTTTTCTCTGTAATAATAAAACACTGTCTTGTACTTGATCTAAACTAAGATATAATTAATCCTTATTGGAGGCAAAACCAGCCAATTGGGTTTATTTAATGTTTATATGATTATCTAGTAGAGTTTGGGTGGTGGCACATGGGGAGATTAGTTTTCCAGCAACAAATCTCCCCTACTCCGGGCGACTAATCTCCCCAAATGCCTTCCCGCCAGGAAGAATACGAATTTCTGAAGTTGCCCAAAATTTCCTTGTGAGGCAACTTTGGAAATCCAAAGTGTTTCGAATTCTTGCCGGCGGGAAGGCATTTGGGGAGATTAGTTGCCCGCAGTAGAGAAGATTTGTCACTGGGCTACTAATCTCCCCGTCCATTAAGGTAAAAAGATCCAAATTATGGAAAGATCTGTTATGTGGAAAGCCCCAGGTCCCCAGCATTCTGAATAACAGGTCCCATACCTGTAATTATATACAGATAATTATAATTAATAAATATAACTCAAAATCACCCAGTGTAGAGGGTAGCAGCTGAGTTTAGGTAACTGCTGGACTAAAATTTTATTTTTCTGAATTCTTATGAGCAATGGCTTTTGAGTGGTTGTGTATTGAATGTGTGTGTGTGGGGGGGGTGCAGCTAAACACAAAACCTGTTTATCTTATTTCCTTGCATTAACAGACATGTTAATTAGATACGTCTCTGAAAGTTAAGCTACTTAGCATTGCTTTAATTATCTTTTGTTGTTTGAAGAAACTGTCCATAATGAGGTTACCAAAAGAGCAGATCTTTCCCCAATATGCCTTTCTTGAGCTGGGCGATCTCTGTCATATAGGGCCAAACTATGGCAAAATGGGCCATTGATGCCACACAGCAGGCCCGGACTGGCAATCTGTGGGTTCTGGCAAATGCCAGAGGGGCTGCTGTAAGGTCCCATAGAAAGTCAGCATTTAGTTGGCTTGTGGGGGCTGTTTGGGCCTCTATGTGGGCTGATTGGGTCTCTGTGTACCTGAAATACCAGGGCCTATTTTAATTCTCAGTCCGGACCTGCCACACAGGGTATATTGTGCCAGTCTTGTATTGGAAAACACCAATAGAAAAGCAGCTTAGACAGTTTTCGGACACTTCTCTGCCAGCTGTGTTGACATTAAAGTATTTTGTAAATAATATCAGGGCTAGTGGTAATGGTGTGCAAAGGAAAATCTCCAGGCTGAACCCATGGCAAGAAATAAAATGTGATGAAGCCAATATATAGTAAAGGAGTATTATTTGCATGCAATAAATTATGTCCCCATGTTGTCTATAAATAATGGATACATATGGGTAAGCACTACTTTTAAAGTGGGTATCTGGCATCTATCTAAAAAAAATCTAGTTGGATAGTTCAGTAAAGGACTTATTTAAAGGACATTTATATACATTTTCCTACCATGTATATAAGTTGGGCATATCTTCCCCACCCAAGCCACATCATTTGTACTGCATATACCCCCTCCATTTGCCAGCGCCATCACATTTTCCTAAAACAAATAGCAGTTTTCACCTGTTAGCCATTTTCCCTCTGACATCATCAATTACATTGACATCTGCAAACAGGACATGTATGCTGTAAAGTTCATGCAGTGCAGAATGCAGGTTTACACAGGCACAACATACTTTGCTAAAAAGTTCTGAGCACTGTAGTGGTTAAGATGAGCTCAGGAGAGGTGATTAGGAGAATAAAAAATAGGATCAGCTAGCTAGAGTTTTTATGGGAACCAGCAATGCTATTTCTTCATTGGTTGTTAGACTGGAGGGTGTGTGTAGTTATCTGAGCTGAGAAAAACTGAGCATGCTCATGAGCCAACAGCCAAAGGAAATTCCTGAGGGAGGGGGCAGAATGGGTCAGAGGAAAAGAAGGGATTCTAAGTGATTTCGGGGATGCTGCATCCTTACTGTTAACCTTTTAACAACCAGAGTGGCAGGTATCTAAAGATTTCAAAGAGGCTGTTCACTGATTACATTTGTGTGTGGGGGGGGAGTTAAATGTCCTTTAATATTTGAGTTGAACCTTATACAGCTGAATTGATTCCTATATCACATAACACTAAATCAGTTCATACACAGCAAATATATGTGTTTGTTTACTAAAGTGTGTGTATTTCTGTGTAACACAGATTCACACATAATTGTGAACATCCACATGATAAGAAACATCATCTATTGGCCAACATACCAATCGTATCAGGTAGAATTCTATTGTTTCTAACTATATATCTGTCGATTCAGTTCTACACTTGTATTGAAACGAACAATCTCTTTCTTGGAAAGTTATTTTCCAAGAAAGAACGTAATTGTTACGTCTATGGCCACCTTAAGGCTTCAGAGTACAAATGTAGATAATACCAATAAAATTAACAATGCTTGGGGCCATTCCTGTGAGTTGTGCATTAACCTAAACACACAGGGTGTATGTGTCTGCTACTCACTAGGGTCATTAGAATAATAGAATACCCCCTGCTGTCCATCAATTAGTCATGCCTGGGAGGGGCTGGTTTCACTGGTTCCTCAAGTGATGTTCCTGAATTCCTATTGATGTGTGAAAAGGGGGTATAAAAGGACCATATGATTAACTGTAGTTTATTGGCACAGGCAGAAACAGAACTGCTGCAGAGCGAGCCATGTGGATAAGAGGTGAAGGTACTGTATCTGTGACTTGGGACTGGCACAGGGGCTTTACTAGCTATTGTGGGTCAGTTGAGGCTGGCATGCCTTGGCCTCAGGCTAATATATGTAGTTTATTAATGCACTGAACATTTTCTTAGTAATTAGTGTGTAAGATGGGACTTTAATGTATTATATGGGACTGGTATGGCACTTAGTAAAATGAAGGGAAACTTAAAATCAGGGGATGTAAAATTTAGGTTTCACTGTACTTGCAATGCCTGCAAAGAAATTAATGTTGTACAATATGTGTATCTGGATTCATTCATACCATATTTTAGCAATTGGGGGAATTTATAAAGGTTTCTGACTTTGCAGAAAAATCATGTGGTAGGAGGTCTTTAAATTAACAAAAAATGCTTTTTTTCTACGCCAAGGTGAGGCCTGACTATTTTGCACTGCTGTTGAAAATTCAATTCCTAGTATTCCCCCAACAGCCCAGCAGATATCCTACATGCAGGGCCACCCAGCGCCTTGTCATTTTGCACTAGGCAGACCACGTAGGAACATAGGGAAAAACAATTACTTTACAAATTACTTTAAGGGCATCCAGTGAAAACAGAGCTGCTGAAAGAAAGTGGCAGACACGTATCTCTATATATTTATATAATCGGCTTTACGTATGATGTTAACTTATCTAAAGGTTTCCCATATGTCAGTACTGACTGCAGTAGGAAATTATTGGGGTATACATAATCATATATCATCAATGAAAGATGGAGATAGGGTTGCCATCTGGCTGGTAAAAGTTATGGGGATTTTTGTTGTAGAAAAGATGACAACCTTAGATGGAGAAAATCTCTAATTTAGTGGCTATAAAAGCCCTAATATTGTGGATAGTCCACTTGGGAGCCCCAGGGCTGTGAGTGGCACTCCAAGAAATATTTCTGGTCCCCTGCCTGCCGTTAGGAAGGTAAGTGTCCATAGATCTGTTAGTTTTGCATCATTTTGTTTTATTCCAACCCAAATAAAATTCATGTTATATGGAAACAGCACTAGCCGATGGTGTAAATATATTTTATAATGCTTTCTCTTTCTCAGCCCCTATGGATCCAGAAATTTCCATCCTTTACTGCAGCCCTTTTCCTGAAGGGCTCCCCCAGCGGAGAGTCCAAGCCCAACTATCGCCTCACTATCAACGTCGCCGGCTGCCTCCACCTTTGGAGGATCAGATTCTACTGGAATGGGAGGAGCGCAAACGCAAGCAGCCATGGGTCTTCAATGGAGCCAAATTTAGGCTTCATTCTGTAAAGGCGGACTTGAATCAAAGAGAGAAGATCAACAGGGAGAACACACTTGGAGAAATAGGAGACCACATAAGGCAAGAGGCTGATATGGATGAGCAGGGTGGACTAACTCTATATCTTGCCCTTACCTCATACAGAGACTTCTTGGGCACCAATTGGTCAGGGAATGCAAAGGCATTGCAGGAGAGAGGTGGGAAGGAACATGGAGACCCGGAGGCTTACCTAGCCCAGCCACTGGGAGTAGGGGCTGCTTTGCAATGCAGTGATGGGCGATTTGTGCTGCTGAGGAGGAGCAACAGGGTTGGAGAAGCACCAGGACAGCTTGATATTCCAGGAGGACATCCTGAGCCAAAGGTAAGAAGGGGAAAGCATGTGGGAGTCAGAGGTGGAAATAACTGCTATGTTTCCGAATGAGGAAAAACATGTTTCTATTTCACAGACTGATTTTGCCCTTTAAGCAATAAGGAATTATCATATATCTTATCAGCACCGTGTAGTCCATGCTAATCTCCTTGTATATATTGTGAGGGAGAACGAATGCCCCAATAAGATTATTGCTTGACTTACTGTATTTTATCTACTGCATATGAATTCACTTTTAATGACTATTCGGACTTTGATCATGAATTTAGTATTCTCTATATATATATATATATATATATATATATATATATATATATATATATATATATATATATATATATATATATATATATATATATATATATACAGTATATTGTTTGTTGGTTCCTAAGCTCAGGTAACTGAGAGAAGCCCAGAATGCGTACTGTAAATCAGCAGAAAAGAAGGTTGGGAGGTACTGGGGCATCTTTGGAGGCGCATATCTTTGCTAAAGAGCTTTGGTAACCTTGTTGTGCTACAACCCACAACATCTTGTGTAACATGTCTAGGCCAATACTTTGCTGATCTTAAAGGAGAAGAAAAGGCTAAAATTAAGTAAGCTTTATCAGAAAGGTCTATATAAATACACCAATTAACCCTCAAAGTAACGCTGCTCTGAGTCCTCTGTCAAAAGAAACACATAATTTCTTTCCTTCTATTGTGTACACATGGGCTTCTGTATCAGACTTGCTGCCTTCAGCTTAAACCTCCAGGGCTAGGGCTTGAGCATGCTCAGTTTGCTCTTCTCTCCCTTTCCCCCTCCCTCCTCCCCATGCTGTAATCTGAGCCCAGAGCTATGAGTGAGCAGGGAGAAACTCAGGCAGGAAGTGATGTCACATCAAGCTAATATGGCAGCTACTATCCTAAACAAACAGAGAGAGCTTCTAGAGCTGTGTTATAGCTTGCACTATTGTGGCTAATCTATTGGCAATAAACTGCTTTGGTAGCTTTCCTTCTCCTTTAAGATGTCCTTTAAAGATAGCAGTAATACTACTCCCCACAACCAAGAGACATCTAAAATATTTGTGCCCTTTGTCATTTAAACCAGGCTGTCGCCCCCAACATCCCAGAAGATGAACTATCCCTTGATGTTCTGAAGCCAGAACTGGTCATTACAGAACTGTTCTCTTCCATCCTTGCTGAGATACGGGATGAGGTGAGTTAAAAGATAATCATTTAGCGTTTGAAAGGAATTTTTTTTACAGTGGTTACAAGTCGGCACTATATAAATTTAAGGGTAATAAATAAAATATAAGTGACTGATAGTAGAACATAAGGTACATTGTTTCACTTGCTTTTGTTTATGATGCTATTCACTCCTATGTAGCAGGTTAGAATTTCAGCCCTGGATGTTGTACAGGTATGGGATCCGTTATCCATAAATCCATTATTCAGAATGTTCTGAATTACAGAAAGGATGTCTCCCATAGACTCCATTATAATCAAATAATTTAAAATTTTTTAAATGATTTCCTTTTTCTCTATTATAATAATAATAATAATAAAACAGTACCTTGTACTTTATCCCACATAAGATATAATTATTTCTTATTGGAAGCAAAACCAGCCTATTGGGTTTATTTAGTGTTTATATGATTTTCTAGTAGACTTAAGGTATGAAGATCCAAATTACAGAAAGATCTGTTATCCGAAAAACCCCTGGTCCTGAGCATTCTGGATCACAGGTCCCATACCTGTAGTACTTTATCTAATGTTTTCTTCTTTGCATTAAAGGGGTTGTTCACCTTTAAGTTAACTTTTAGTATGTTATAGAATGGCCAATTCTAAACAACTTTTCAATTTGTCTTCATTACTTATATTTTATAGTTTTTGAATTAAGTGCCTTCTTTATCAGACGTTTTCCAGCTTTCAAATGGTGGTCACTGGCCCCATCTAAAAACAAATGCTCTGTAAGGCTACAAATGTATTGTTATTGCTACTTTTTATTATTCCTCTTTCTATTCAGGCCTCTCCTATTCATATTCCAGTCTCTTATTCAAATCAATGTATGGTTGCTAGGGTCATTTGGACCCTAGCAACCAGACTTCTGAAATTGCAAACTGGAGAGCTGCTGAATAAAAATCTAAATAACTCAAAAACCGCAAATAAAAAAATGAAAACCAATTGCAAATTGTCTCAAAATATCACTCTATACAGCATACTAACAGTTAATTTAAAGGTGAACAACCCCTTTAATACAGTGCTTTAAGGTGGTCAACAATGCATGCTGTCTGGATACATACCATATGGGGAGGGACCATAAATGTCATGGCAGCCTTTCTGTTGCAAAGCAGATACATATCCCCAAAGATTGTTAGTTCTGCAAAAGGTGGCTCTACAAAATATTAAAATGTGGTGGGGATTAAATAACAATATAAACAGCATACAATCAACCCACCTAATTTTATATCCCTGCATTTTACAATTTTCTTTTACTAGGGATGCACTGAATCCACTATTTGGTATTCGGTTGAATCCCCGAATCCTTGGTGAAAGATTCGGCCAAATACCGAACTGAATCCGAATCCTAATTTGCATATGCAAATTAGGGGCAGGAAAGGAAAAAGTGGAAAAAAATCCTATTTTGTGACGAAAAGTAACGTGATTTCCCTACCTGCTCCTAATTTACATATGCAAATTCGGATTCGGTTTGGCCAGGCAAAAGGATTCGGCCGAATCCGAATCCTGGCCGAATCGCAAACCGAATGCTGGATTCGGTGCATCTCTATCTTTTACCCATTTCCCTGATTTTCCTACAATTTTCTGGATCTTACAACACATTTTTATTGTCCACTGAAAATGTAAAACAGAGGTTTTGTATTATATTTACATTTACAAAACCCGACCCGCACCCGCCTGATATCCGACCTCCCACCAGTTTTGTGACCACATGATGACGCTGTACCTGTAAAATATAAACATCTTTAAACTTCTTGTGCAATAGTGAATACCTGTCAGTGTATGTTTTACAATATTATTTGCAATTCCAATACTGTAGTACCAACTATAAGTGTTCTTGTTTTTTTTCTTTTCATGTAGGTTAATTTACCCTTGTGGAGCCTGAGTGAACCATTGCTACTTGGCATTGCTCGTAACCACACCAGTGCCGGACGTCCTAGCGCTGAATTCTATGTCAGGTAGTAGAACTAATATTTTAATATGTATATGTACAAGTAATTTTAAATAATCCTTACAATGCATGTGTCATAATCATTATTATTGGCTATACAGTGCGCAACTCTTGGGTTAACCCGTGCTATCATTATAGGGTTTATGCTTTGTTTAAAGCCAATATATTGAGAGACATGTTGAGAATATATTCTGGTTATTACTGCATAGTCTTTAGATGACATTTGCCTGCTGAGAGCTATTCTTGTACAACCCAAGTTGTTAGCATTGGCAACCTGGTGATTAACAAGAGGCTACTATATCTTTGGCACTATACTGGTTTTATATTTCCGTTTAATCCTAGCCTCCCTGTTAAAAGGGGTTGTTCTCCTTTGAGTTAACGTTTAGTATGATGTAGAGCAGGTATCCTGACCTTTTTTACCCATGAGCCACATTCAAATGTAAAAAGAGTTGGGGAGCAACACAAGCACGAAAAAGTACCCTGTGGTAACAAATAAGGGCTGTGATTGCCTATTTGGTAGCTGGCAGCCTACAGGAGGCACTATACTTTGTTTTTATGCAATTAAAACTCAGTTCCAAGACTGGATTTCAAAAATAAGCCCCTGCTTTGAGTACACTGAGAGTAACATCCAAGGGGTTGGAGAGCAACATGTTGCTCAAGAGCTACAGGTTGGGGATCACTGATGTAGAGAGTGATTTTCTGAGACAATATGCAATTGGTTGTAATTTTTTATTATTTGTGGTTTTTGCCTTCTTTAGCTTTTTATTCAGCAGCTCTTCAATATGCAGTCTGGTAGCTAGGGTCCAAATTACCCTAGCAACCATTTATTGATTAAAATAAGAGACTGGAATATGAATAGGAGAGGACCTTACTGGAAAGATGAGAAATAAAAAGTAGCAATATAAATTTGTAGCCTTACAGAGCATTTGCTTTTCAGATGGATCAGTGACGCCCATTTGAAAGCTGGAAAGAGTCAAATAATTCTGAAACTATAAAAAATAAATTAATGCAAGCCAGTAAAAAAGTTGCTTAAAATACCCAAAGTTAACTCAAAGGTGAACCACCCATTTACATCCACATTTACTATCCTAGTTAACAATGTCTTTTTTTTTTAAATTTATTTTAATTTATTTTTAATTTCAGATGTAGTTTCAGTTCTGAAGAGGTAAGGGAAAGGTACCTGCAAGGAGGTCCTGAGGCAAGCGAATCTACTGACATTATGTTTATAGACAGAGAGGTAAGAACATAACATAGAAAATATAACCCCCAAAAAAAGTTGAATTGTTTCATAGATTGCCATATAAACTCCCCATAATGAATACAAGTAACAAGTTGAGTGTCAGGCATTGTCCAATCACCACCACGATTTCCTCCCCTTGCATTTGATACCTTGGTTCAGCCCACATGCACACCCAGTTCCCCCCTACTGGTGTGCCCTAGGCATTTGCCACTTCTGCATAGAAGCCCTGCAGGTAACCACAACAGGGGCAGGGTTTGGCTTGAATTGCAAGTTGTTTATGAAGATCTGTTGAGGGGTTTGGATGGGTCGGAGGCTAGTCAGTCCTAGTCGGTGGTATGTTAAGCCAACCCAGCTTGTTAGCACTATTACTACATATTACATAAAGGCATTTAGGGCCAGTTCTTCACAAGCGTAACTAATATTTATGCATCTGTATAACTGTTTCATTCTTTCTTACCCCAGGAAATGTTGTCCCTTGAAACGTCAGAGTTGTGGAAGGAACTGTGTCCATCAGCCAAGGGATGTGTGAAACTTTATCTGCTGGTACGGGAACAACAATCCTGACACACATTCCTGCAAACTATTTAAATTAAATTAATCTTTAGATTACAAAATCTGTATATATATTTTTAAAATAAATTCATTTTCAGTAAATTCGTTTGTGTGACTGCGTTCTTGTTTGTGGAAATATTCACTTGTGCAGAAATTAGAAGCTCGGGAACCTTAAAGGGGGAACTGTCGCGTAAATGAAAAATTAATATTAGCTTCAGCATACTGAAATAAGAAACTTTCTAAATACAACCAGTTAAAAATTCTGCACCGTTTCTGAAATAATCAAGTTTATCTTTACTATCCCTCTCTCTGCATCTGTTTCTCCTGATTATGTCTTCTTTCAGGAGTTGGGTGTCAGATGAATGATCCAATATATCTTTATAGAGGGGATCCTTTTGCCGGGAAGATGTATTAGGGATCACTCTATTAAAATCACCAGAAATCCTGTCTCTCTACATGCAGAATTTGTGCAAAAGGCAGTTATGTTGTTAGATTTTGTTTGTACTGGAATCAGTTATTTGTGTGAGCTCTAATACATCTGCTAGGAAAGGAAAACTTGATTATTTCACAAAGGTACAGAATTTTTTATTGTTTGTATTTAGAAAGTTTCTTATTTCAGTATGAGGAAGCTTATATTAAATTAAAATTTTCGCGATAGTTCCCTTTTAAGTATTTCTGTCTTTAATTAAAGACAGAATCTCACTTTTGGGCTATAACCCTCCTTGCCCACATTTTGGGGACCTCTAGAAGCTTACAGTTATACTGTAATGAAATCAAACAATCCAAAATATGAGTGTTGCAGCAGTAGAAGAAAGAGAGAATGAGTCAAGTATATATGGCGGGTGAGGGGGGGGAGACAAAGGATAAGCAAATCCATGCATGATTTTTAGTGATGCTGACACATACCCCATTAAATATAGAAATATATCAGTAATATTGATTTTTGCTAATACTTCATATTTATTGCTAATACTGTAAGCCCAATTTAGTATTTTCCAATCAAACCCTGATTTTACATTTTTCATGGGAGCAAAAGTAAAAGGAGATAAATAGGCAAATGTAAAAGTAACGTATGCTTGTAGCATCAGTGTGGACTCATTGACATAAACCGCAGAATCACAGAAGATGTGTTTTTAGAGGAAAAGGGATAAAAAAAAAAAATAGTGTGAAATGCAGGAACGTAAAATTTACTGTATTCTTGTTAATTCTTCAATACACTTGACTGTTTTCTAGTTATTCAGGGCCAACTATTTATTCCTGGTTACTCTTATTCGTTGCCATTTCTACTAGACTAGAGGACCCGCAGTTATGCTCACTGAGCACTGTAAACTTTGGGACCTTATTTGAAGGTTTTTTTTTTTTTTGCACTTTGGTGATATACTTCGTTCCTACCACAAAAAAAGATTCCAGTTTCCTCTCATCACAGGTATTAGGAGTGCTTTGGAGTGGAAAAAGTGAAGCTAGCTTTTTTGGTGGTTCTAAAACGGGAGTGAAAGCAGCATCCTCAAGAACAGGACAAAATTCTGATTCTTCAAAGCTCTGTTTCCTCCATGCACCCCTCATGTCGGTGCAATATGGAATTCATAGGAATTAGCAGCCTGCTCTGTGTATAAGCATCTGGTGTGCACTCAGCCGCCCCCCCCCCACACACACACACACACACCCCAGAATCAAGCCCAGCACTCTCACTTAAAAAGTTCCCTCTGCCCTTCCGCCTGCAATATCTCGGCTCCAAGGGGGTGCTGAGCCAAGTATAATCGCACCCCTAGCAGTGACTGCCTGTCAACATCACTGACACTTGCTTCCACTTATCTGTGCCCAAAGGCATATACAGAGCTACTCAGCAGTGTTGGTCACATGATTGCGACCTTTCCATTTTTTAAATCCGACAAAGCTATCTTCATTTTTACTTTGTCTTAATATCATCAATTCTCAATTCCACCAATATGTTCTTTAGCAGTGAAGATCTGTTTCTCCAAAGATGCCCCAATAGCTCCCCATCTTCTTTTCTGCTGATTCACTGCACATGCTCTGTGCTGCTGTCACTTACTGAGCTTAGGGACCCACTCACAATATATTGTACATATAGTATATAAATGTCACATTATGTAATTAATACAGATTCTTGCATGGCAGCTCCAAAACCAGAGTAATTTGCATTGGAATTTAATAGTCAGCCCTGTCCACTTATGACAGGAAAACCCCATTTTCTGCTTGATGATTTGCCAGGACCTCTAAGCTTAACCTCTCAACAGCTACCCACACTGAGCATGTGCAGTGTCACTGACACGCCTATCAAAATCCAAAATGGTGAGCTCTGACCTCCTGTGACAATTTAAAGGTTTAAATCATTACAGTTATTGGTCTGAATAACCTACTGAGCGTTAAGCTCAGTATATAAAATATGCTACGTCTACCCATATTTGTTTTTAGGGTTTATGTCTCCTTTAACTCCTCTTTCTCCTCCTCAGCCTATTCTTATTGTATTAGCATTCTCAAAATGTCCCTGCTTGCAGATCATTGTCGCATTGTGTACATACACCATCCTTCTTCTCAGCAGAAATACTAGACTGATCTTATTAGTAAATCCAAAAATATACCAGTTATTTTTTATCTGTATAGTTAAAAATTTAACTTTGAAGCAGAAGTCCTGTTTCTATTTAGCCATCTCTATCTCTTGTCTCATCCAGTCTTAAGGTCCGCATAGACGCAAAGATTTCTCTTGCCGAACGACCGATTTTAGCGAAGTCCGACCAATCCTTCGAAATTATCGTGCGGTTAGTGGGATTCGAACGATCGAACATCTTAAGATTTTCCGGCTGACATCTGTCAAAAAATTGATCGGCCAGGTTAAAAAATCTTTATTGGTCCCAGTGCAATCTATCTATGTTTGCAGGGACAAGCAGGCAGCTACCCTTTGTTTTCCTGGCAATATCACCTGAAATGGTCTTTTTAGTTGATGGACAATTCGTACGATCGTATGATCGTTTTGAGATAATCGTGGTCTCACGATGACGGACAGATCTTTTAAAAATCTTTACATCTTAAGGCTAATGGCACATGGACATTTTGACCACCACTGCCATCCAGTGGAAAACTGTGGCAATGAATATGACCCTGTCTGTGCCTCCAAACATTATTATTGAATGGAAAGCACCTTGTCTAACAAACACAGAATGCAAAGATGCTCATGCAAAATTTTGTATGCAATAGTCTATTCTCATTGTGCATCAGAGAGGGCACAGACAGGAAGGTGCTTTGAGTGAGAACCAAATGCACCACAATACTCCCGGCTCTGGTCCTGTGCAACCTCCCAAAGCTTATCATCTAATCAACTCTATGAATTCAGCCAAATACTTTCAGCCAAATACTACAAAATTCATTTTCACTGCGCTCATAGGGGCAAATTTACTAAAGGGTGAAGTGATTAACGCTGGTGATAATTCGTCATTTCGGTCCTTCGCCGATTTACAAACGGTCGCTGGCTTAACTTATAGACTCCAGCGGTACTTCACTCCCTAATGCCTGGCGAATTTGCGCTCTGGCGAATGGTCATAACTACGCAAATTCGCTAAGATGCAGATTTTACTGAACGTTACCTCTTGCACCAGACTTGCCTTTGCCACCTCAGACCAGGCGAAGTTCTAAAAAAAATGCTAGAAGTCCCAAAAAACGCTAGCGTCTTTTCCTTTTTCAGGGGGATATGCTGAAAAAGAGTGTCAATTTTTTTAGGGTAATCGGCTTCCCCCCCTACATTTCCTAACATATGGCACATAAACTATACACTGTGCTCATGTGTAGGACAATATAACAACTTTATTTTATTTTATTAAGGTTTTCGGGGCTTGTGTAATGTAATGTATTGGCTGCAACATATACGTCCATTGAACTTTAACTTCCCGCCGTATGCAAATTAGCCAATGCTAGTGCAACTTCACTTCATTTGGCACAGTAACACTAGCGTAACATCGCCAGCATTCGGCGCCTTGGATGCAACTTCGGATTTTGGTGAATTAGCGTTGTCGTGACTAATCTACATCTGGCAAAGTGTTGCGCTGTGAGCGAAGCCGTCACTGGCAAATTTTCGGAGGTTAGTGAATTTGCCCCATAGTCTTCCCTGCATAATGTCTAATCTCAGTGAATTAATAGCAGATCTTTTACTGCCCCTGAAATTTGGTGCAGCAGCCCCACTGCCTAATTAATTACTGCCACAGTGCTTCACCCTCTGTCAATGAATTTAGCAATACAGTTGCCCCCTGTCTGCCAATAGCAGCTCCACACTGTTTTATAGCTTGGTTCATCATAAATAAACCTCACAGAGCAGGCTACTTACTGCCCCTAAAAGCAACCTCCTCTGCCCCTCTCTTTGCTGCTTTATCAACCCAATGATCACCCAGTGTCTTAGTAAACCTTATTTTTTTTCAACCCAGTGAACTAACCCCTAAGGGTAGGACTACATGGGCGATTTCTGCGCAATCCGACGCGCTGTGACAAAACGCCTGTGTCAGATCAGATGCAACTAAAAATACGGTGAGTAATGGAAATGTTGGATGAAGTCCCAGCATTGATCCGACTTGCCACGACTGTCGGATGCAGACGCAGCGTGCAGCATCTGCATCCGACAGTGGTGTAGCATCGGATAAACACTGCAACACCATCCGATGATGCATTCACTTACATTATTTCTGTCGCATGCGTTTTGACACCAGGGTTTTGTCGAAGCATGTCGGATTGCGCCGAAAACGTCCGTGTAGTTCTACCCTAAGGCTGTCCCTATGAGCCTGGTGAAATAGCCCCCTCAACCACCTTTGCCCTATGAATTCACCCGACCCTTACACCCAGCCCCATGAATTTAACCCCACTGCTACCATTCTTTTCCTGTAAGCCATAGCCATCTTTCTTAGCCAGAACCTGCAAATATCAGAGGGGCTGCTGTAATATGACATAGACAGTCCCTACTTAAGGGCTCTTACACATGAGCGTTTTTACCTGCGCTCCCCTGCGTTCTGTTTTTCGGCGTTCAGCCGCAGGGGAGCGCAGGAATAGACGCATTTAATTATTTCAAATGGGGCTGTACTCACACAGGCACATGTAGGCGCTGAACGCAGGAAAAATGCAGCATGTTGCGTCTCAACCTGCGTTCAGCGCCTACATGCGCCTGTGTGAGTACAGCCCCATTTGAAATAATTAAATGCGTCTATTCCTGCGCTCCCCTGCGGCTGAACGCCGAAAAACAGAACGCAGGGGAGCGCAGGTAAAAACGCTCATGTGTAAGACCCCTAATGGGTCTGTCAGACTGTTTAGGCCTCTGTGCAGTGATGGAACTACAGAGGAAGCCAGAAGGCATTAATTAATGAGCAATTTCAACATATATTGGCTAAACAGGATAACCTCTGGATATGTTGGGGCCCTGAAATTAATTTGCCGTGGGGCCCAGTTTCATCTAGTTTATGTCGATGCCTCTGTGTACTTGAACTTCCTGGGCCTATATTGAATTTCAATCTGGATCTAACCTTAGATATATGTAATTAAAATACTGCCCCAGAGTTGTCCCTACCATTCAACTCCATAAAGTAGCCCCCATTTCCACAATACACTGTCTCTGTACTAACCCCTATCCCCAGTAATTAAAAATCAGACACCACAGCTGTCCCTCTCTGTCTTATGCCAGAAACCCCACTCCTATAATTTCTCCCATCCCCATTAAAGGGATTGATCACCTTTGAATTAACTTTTAGAGACAATTAGTAATTGGTTTTAATTTTGTGTTATTTGTGGTTTATGAGTTATTTAGCTTTTTATTCATCAGCTCTCCAGTTTGCAATGTCAACAATCTGGTTGCTAGGGTTCAAATTTACCCTAGCTACCATGCATTCATTTGAATAAGAGACTGGAATATAAATAGGAGAGGCCTGAATAGAAAGGTGAGTAATACAAATTAGCAATAACAATAAATGTGTAGGCTTACAGAGCATTTGTTTTTTTAGATGGGGTCAGATGGGGTCAGTGAAAGCTGGAAAGAGTCAGAAGAAGGCAATTCATTAAAAAAACTATTTGAAAAAATGAGTCAGTTGAAAAGTTGTTTAGACTTGGCCATGCAATAACATACTAAAAGTTAACTTAAAGGTGAACCACCCTTTAATTTGCCCCAGTCCCATTGTTTCTGTTCTCTAATCGCCCATTATTTTATTCCAGTCCCATAGTTTCTCCTCTGTCAGCACCAACAAATTACCAATATGTGTTCCACCTTTCATAATCTATATTTATCTAGATTTTTGCCAGTATCCAGGAACCCTTTAGCTGCTGTTAATATACCAGTGTAACATTGTTTCATGTCTGATTACTGTATAAAGTACTGTACTGTAATAAATGTACTGACTCCTCTCTTAAAGGAGAAGGAAAGGCTTGATGCACTTGGGGGTGCCAAATGTTAGGCACCCCCATGTGATTGTATTGACTTACCTGAAACCCCAGGCCGGTGGTCCTATCAGCAGAAAACTCCTCCATCTTTCTCCTTCCTCGCGCGGCTGCACATGCGCTGTAGAATGAAAAGCCAACTTTAAGGGTAGGACTACACAGACATTTTTGGCGCAATCTGACGCGCTGCGACAAAACGGCAGTGACAAATCGTATGCAACAGAAATAAGGTAAAAGATAGAAATGTTGGATGAAGTCGTAGCATTGAGCCAGCGCGTCACGACTGTCAGATGCAACGTCCGTGTAGTCCTACCCTAACTAAAAAGTAGGCTATTTCGTTCAACTGCGCAGTTGTCTGCCCCAGGAAATTTGAACCAAGAAGAACCCGGAAGAGGATTGCTCCATGGTGCTCACTGGTATAACCCCGGGCCGGTGCAGTTTTCTGCTGATAGGAACACCAGCCCGAATGTTTCAGGTAAGTCAATACAAAAACATTTGGCACCCCCAAGTGCACCAAGCCTTTCCTTCTCCTTTAATGTAATGCCATCTGCAGTACCTTAACTGACCCAGATAAAATATATAACCTGCATCATAAATATATAGCTGATTTCTGGCCAGATATTGGTGGGGCCGAGTGTAAGGTGGGTTCCATAAAAGGGCCAGTAAGTTGGAGTCTTAGTCTGGAGGGGAGAAATTGGCGGAATGGCCAATGTAATACTGAAGATGTATATTTAGTGCTACCTGGATCCAACCACCCTCTTGCCCTGATTTTGCAGCCCATTCAGGCACTAATCTTCAGATTAAAATATGGCACCAGTTCCCTTGCCTGACACTAATAACCAGCTTACACTGTGAATTCTGCATAGAGGAAGTTCCTATTGAGTCCATCAAGTGTGTCCAGTCCATGTCTTCAGGATTCAGCTCAAAGTCAAATACCTACAGAAGCAAAAAATAAGGGTAAATGACAAGATGTTTTCAGATGTGTTCAAGATGGTCTGCCATACCATGTATGGTCAGCACCTCTTTCCCACTCTTGTTGTTACCCCGAGGTTCTGTTTCAGGAGAGCTGGGTTAAGGCTCTTGGCCAATACCACCACTCCCTTCTGAAGGATGAAGTGCATGGCCACCTCGGCAGAAGATCGATTGTATTTGACAGCCACGATCCTGACACTGGGTCTTCCAACAGGACCGGGAGCTAGGCTCCAACCCTGGAAGAGTCATTAAGGATGAATTTCTAAATTTCTTGAATATCTTACAAATCAGTGAGACTTAAAACAAAGTGGGTACAGGATGAAGAGTTATGGGTCCACAATTCCAAGAGATTACACCTGGCACACACCCTGCCAAGCATGACTTCAACCGAGAGGAATAATTGCACATTTAGGAATCCTTCTGTGGCTTTTTATTGGCTGCAGAATAATCAGCTTCATTCATTGGGGCTCAAGCAGAGATACTTAGAGGATAGGTTGGTAATAAACAGGGGGTTTAAGCCTTAACATGGGCTAGAAGGGTGCCTTCAAAGGTAGAATAGGGACAGCAGGGTGGGCACTTACAACTATGTCACCCCCAAAATTTCCCTCTCTGCCATTACTTATTGTACCCAAACTTGCCCCTGATCTTTCCCAACCACTTCTTGTTTCTGGGAACCCTCTGTGCTCTTCACAGCCATGACTCTATACTGTTGGAAAGTACTATTGGGACCCTGTGCCTACCCCTAGTGCTGTCCCTGCTGGGCTGTGCCAGGTCCCTGCTAACTAAGTAGGCACAACGCTTGTGATGTTATGCTTTGATGTCATTGTTTTAAATGGGAACCCAGGGTAACCAGGACAAGGAGGTACCCCAGCAAAATGCTCTTCTCCAGAGCATGCAGTGTTGTTCCCAGCACTCATTCTATGGGTATAAATATATATACACTGTATATACAGTGGTGTGAAAAACTATTTGCCCCCTTCCTGATTTCTTATTCTTTTGCATGTTTGTCACACTTAAATGTTTCTGCTCATCAAAAACCGTTAACTATTAGTCAAAGATAACATAATTGAACACAAAATGCAGTTTTTAAATGAAGGTTTAAGTTATTAAGGGAGAAAAAAAACTCCAAATCTACATGGGCCTGTGTGAAAAAGTGATTGCCCCCCTTGTTAAAAAATAACTTAACTGTGGTTTATCACACCTGAGTTCAATTTCAAAGGTTATAAAGCCATTTCTAAAGCTTTGGGACTCCAGCGAACCACAGTGAGAGCCATTATCCACAAATGGCAAAAACATGGAACAGTGGTGAACCTTCCCAGGAGTGGCCGGCCGACCAAAATTACCCCAAGAGTGCAGAGACAACTCATCCAAGAGGCCACAAAAGACCCCAGGACAACATCTAAAGAACTGCAGGCCTCACTTGCCTCAATTAAGGTCAGTGTTCACGACTCCACCATAAGAAAGAGACTGGGCAAAAACGGCCTGCATGGCAGATTTCCAAGGCGCAAACCACTTTTAAGCAAAAAGAACATTAAGGCTCGTCTCAATTTTGCTAAAAAACATCTCAATGATTGCCAAGACTTTTGGGAAAATACCTTGTGGACCGACGAGACAAAAGTTGAACTTTTTGGAAGGTGCGCGTCCCGTTACATCTGGCGTAAAAGTAACACAGCATTTCAGAAAAAGAACATCATACCAACAGTAAAATATGGTGGTGGTAGTGTGATGGTCTGGGGTTGTTTTGCTGCTTCAGGACCTGGAAGACTTGCTGTGATAGATGGAACCATGAATTCTACTGTCTACCAAAAATCCTGAAGGAGAATGTCCGGCCATCTGTTCGTCAACTCAAGCTGAAGCGATCTTGGGTGCTGCAGCAGGACAATGACCCAAAACACACCAGCAAATCCACCTCTGAATTGCTGAAGAAAAACAAAATGAAGACTTTGGAGTGGCCTAGTCAAAGTCCTGACCTGAATCCTATTGAGATGTTGTGGCATGACCTTAAAAAGGCAGTTCATGCTAGAAAACCCTCAAATGAAGCTGAGTGGGCCAAAATTCCTCCAGAGCGCTGTAAAAGACTCGTTGCAAGTTATCGCAAACGCTTGATTGCAGTTATTGCTGCTATGGGTGGCCCAACCAGTTATTAGGTTCAGGGGGCAATTACTTTTTCACACAGGTTTGGATTTCTTTTCTCCCTAAATAATAAAAACCCTCATTTAAAAACTGCATTTTGTGTTTACTTGTGTTATCTTTGACTAATAGTTAAATGTGTTTGATGATCAGAAACATTTTGGGGCACATTTACAAAGCTCGAGTGAAGGATTCGAATTAAAAAAACTTCGAATTTCGAAGTGTTTTTTTGGCTACTTCGACCATCGAATGGGCTACTTCGACCTTCGACTACTACTTCGAATCGAACGATTCGAACTAAAAATCGTTTGACTATTCGACCATTCGATAATCGAAGTACTGTCTCTTTAAGAAAAACTTCGACCCCCTACTTCGGCAGCTAAAAGCTACCGAAGTCAATGTTAGCCTATGGGGAAGGTCCCCATAGGCTTGCCAGCGTTTTTTTGATCGAAGGATATTCCTTCGATCGTTGTATTAAAATCCTTCGAATCGTTCGATTCGAAGGATTTAATCGTTCGATCGAACGAATAATCCTTCGATCGTTCGATCGTAGACGATCATGGACGAAACTTCAAAAAAATTGCCAAATGCATTGAAGTCATTGGCTACAATTTTTTTTGACGCGTGAAATTTTTTCACTCGGCATCTATGGCCTGAAGAAAAATTTCACTCATCACTAGTTGTGATGTTTGCCCATTCACATATTGATCCCATATGGATCACCATTAGGCACAGTCTGCCTTATATCTCCTCCCTCATCCCTCCACTATAGTATAAGTGGGATAATAGTCTTTGGAAGGGACTGTGGCTGTGGAATAGCAGGTATAGTAGGGAGAGATGGTGCCTATAATAGCAGTGGGGATAATAGTCTCTGGGAAGGGACTGTGGCTGTGGGATAGCAGGTATAGTAGGGAGAGATGGTACCTATAGTAACAGTGGGATAATAGTCTTTGGGAAGGGACTGTAGCTGTGGGATATCAGGTATAGTAGAGAGAGATGGTGCCTATAGTAACAGTGGATAATAGTCTCTGGGAAGTGACTGTGGGATAACAGGTATAGCAGGGAGATATTGTGCCTCTAGTAGCAGTGAGGATAATAGTCTCTGGGAAGGGACTGCGGCTGTGTGATAGCAGGTATAGTATACAGAGATTGTGCCTAAAGGCAGTAAGCAGTTATATGAAGACTTACATTCCCTCACTATTCTGAGCAGTGTCACCTTGAAGCTTGGTATGTACAGTGTGTTACTGTATAATTAGCATTATTTATTTACTCCAAGGAACATCCTCTATACACCGCTCTTTGCATGCATCTAATTATACATTTTAACCATCTCAATGCAGCACTCACTAATATTCATGTACAGACATAGCATGCTGGGTAAAATGCTGAATTCTGAGCTCTGAAGCCCAACCCAGTGTATTTTGAATAAGGGCATTAATCGTAGCACTCCGCATTTAAGACAACGAATAACGCCAAGTTGTTCTAGTAAAAAAGCCTTCTGACTTGACTATAATCTCTATCTTATAAAGTTATTTTATCATCCGTTTCCCAAGAGCTTGACAGAGGAGAGCACCAAATTAGCCAATGAAATTAGATACCGCCATATTGACTGCGATTTTATCTACGGGAATGAGGTGGAGGTTGGACGGGCTATAAGAGCAAAGATTGCAGATGAACAATGAAGAGGGAGGAAGTATTTTATACTGGGAAGGTAACCAAGAAACTCACCCTGATTAGCTGGATTCGAAGGAGCAAACAGAAAACATAGGAATGGTGGCGCTGTTCTACTTTGGCCAATAGAAAAACCTTTAGACAAATGGGTGAGATGTGGTACTGCAAGTGGCAAAGTTGCTCCATTAGAATGAAGCATCTCCCAAACATAGCAGACCCTATGTTGGCATTGGATGGGAAAATAAAAAAGACACATGGAGCTACTTACTCTCTGTCAGCCAAACACTGGGAGAGCCTGGTAATGTAAAAGTTGATCCCCTCATTTTCCCCATCAGTTCTGGTCCACATTCCAAGCCCAGAGAGGGTCCATCCATCCCTGGAGAAATCTCTGAAAGAACTTCAGTCGGAATACATGGATCTTTTCATCATCCACAACCCCATGGAGTTCAAGGTGAGCCTAATGATCAGTCTGGAGTGAAGAATGGCCTTAAATGCAACTTAACACTATGGATAATGTTGTGTTGGTGAGGTGCACCAAATCTGTATACATTTTTAATGGTCTTCTGAATGATGCCATCAGAGCAATGTAGCCCTTTGACTTGAGTTAAATATGTCAAACACCTACGACTACAGGCTGCCATAATGCCATTTAAGTGTTCCAGTCCAGCAATTCCCTTTGCCCCTCCTATGTAGGCTGCCTTCAAAACTTTAGTCTTAAGCTTTATGGGAGCCAAGGAAAGTGATACCAGCCTTAAAATTAATGTCACAACTGCCATAGACCACATTTGGTAATTATTTTAAAATGACACTAAAAAACTCAGCCTCCAACCCATTCTAACTATCATGCTTTTCTTGTTTCTGTTCAATCCTGGAGATGATCCCTTTCCAATGGATGAAAATGGGAAATTTATTTACTATAACCGACAACCTAATCCAACATTATAGATACATGGAAGGTAGGTTTGTTCCCTGGGGGTGAGGTTCTCAGGTTTCTCTGGAGACTTATTAAGGATTGATGATCCCTTTCCAATGGATGAAAATGGGAAATTTATTTACTATAAACGACAACCTACTCCGACATTATAGATACATGGAAGGTAGGATTGTGCCCTGGGGGACGGGGTTCTCTGGAGATTCAGGATGGATTTATTGGTTAATCAAAGAGATCTTGTTCCCATCAGGCTCTGGAAAAGTGCTAAGACACTGGGCTGGTCAGATCCATCGGAGTGTCCAGTTTTAACCACAAGCAGCTGGAGCTGAACCTTAATATGCCTGGCCTGACATATAAACCCATCTGTAACCAGGTTTTGGGCACTGTATTTTACTTGTGGTGGGGGGATACTGTAAATCAAAAAAACTCAGCAGATGGGATTTGGCATGGAGGCGGACATTTTTTTTAATCAATAAAAATCCATAACATTCATTCTCCTCCCACTGTAGGTGGAATATCACATTTACCTGAACCAGAGGAACTGCTGGAGTTCTGCAAGTCCAAGGACATCGTGCTGGCGGGATACAGCGTATTGGGGTCCAGCAGGGATGAGAAATGGTAAGGCTTTTAAAGAATGTTGTTTATCACCATTATCATCATCAGTGCTCACTGTCCCAACCTCCCTTTCAGGGTTGATCAGAATTCTCCTGTGCTCGTGGAAGACCCAGTGTTGAATGCAATCGATAGGAAAGACAATCGGAGCCCAATCAGGTTGCAATGCAGTACCTGCACCAATGAGCAGTGTCGTCCTTGCAAAGAGTTATACCATATCTTTAGTACAAGAAATCTATCTTATGTTGCAGTGGGGCCTGCTAACAACAATCAGTGTCAGCAGGTCGCCAGTGGTCGCCCTATCATACATTTTAAGCCTGCTTACACTTGGACCTGCAAAAAATGGTGTTGTCTGGGAAATTATCCCATTATATTTATTAACTGCCCAGAGCATGATTATTTAAAAATTCATTTGCTGTTTACCTGGTTGGTTCCTACAGCAGCGCTATATGATCCTGGTCAGCTAAAACTTGTGGAACAAGTGTCACCCTTTCTATTACCCAAGACCAGCATCTTCTGATTATGTGTAAATTATGTGTAAATGTGGCACTTTCTGAATGTACTGCAGTGTCGGACTGGCCCACCGGGATAGCAGGAAAACTCACGATGGGCCAAGGTGTCTGTGGGCCCTTGTGCTGCTAAACATTTGGCCTATTTCATGGTCATTCCCTATTTCTTTGAGAACAAAGAGGCTAAATAGATGGAATAATAGATTATAGTATGTAAAGAATAGAGACTAGGAGAATAGATGTTGAGTGAGGAGAAGAAGAATAATAGTACTGAGAATGGGCCTCTGGTCTATGGTTCTCTAGTGGGCCCCTGGTCTAAGGTTTTTGGGTGGGCCCCTGGTCTCCCAGTACAACACTGATGTACTGTGAACTGTATTATATGATTATTTACAAACAAGACACTGTGAAGCTATTAGAAACTGTCTGTCCTTAGTTCACATTCTACTTACTCCCGAAAGATTTCAGACTACATTTCATCTCAGCCTTAAAGGGGAACTATCGCAAAAATTAAAATGTAATATTAGCTTCAGCATAAGAAACTTTCTAAATACAATCAATTAAAAATGATGTACCATTTCTGAAATAATCAAGTTTATATTCACTATTCCTCTCTCAGCATCTGATTCTCCTCATTCTATCTTCATTCAGGAGTTGGGTGTCAGATGAATGATCCAATAGATTTTATAAGGGGGTCCTTTTGCCTAATAACTCACTCTATTAAAATCACCAGAAATCCTGTCTCTCTACATGCAGAATTTGTGTAAAAGGCAGTTATTTGTTAGATTTTGTTTGTACTGGAATGAACTTTAATACAATTGCTAGGAAAGGAAGCCACCCTATAAGATATATTGGATCATTCATCTGACACCCAACTGCTGCATGAAGACAAAATGAAGAGAAACAGTTGCTGAGAGAGGGATAGTGAACATAAACTTGTTTTTTTAAGAAGCAATGCAGAATTTTTAATTGATTGTATATAGAAAGTTTCTTACTTCAGTATGAGGATGCTTATATAAAATGTTCATTTTTACGATAGTTACGCTTTAAAGATGAATTCTCAGCCTCATTGTTAAATTCCATCTAACCACAGTCTAATTCACCCCTCCTTATATATTTTACTCATATTTCTTTTTTTCCCCCTGTCTGCTCATCTTGTTCTCTATGTACTTCTCTCAACTGCCATGTCCTCAAATGGCTTCCCTGTGTGTCCTCGGTTTGCCTCGCATTGATCAGTCTGCATTTTCCTGCAACGCCAGCAATAAACAGAGTTCACTACAGGAGGCTGGTTAGAAATGATACACAACTGTGGCACTGCTATAGAAATCTAACACACACAATATACATATACAACATACTTTATACAACAACATTTTGGCACCCCCCGTAGGTCCTGAGTTTAATGAATAGGGCATATGATGAACATAATATTTGCCTGTAAATAAAATTACAAGTTATTTAATTTTACAACTTCTTGTGAAAGGAGAGAAGGTAGTTAATTCAGTGACTAGCCCACATCTGAAAGCCTGAGACACAGGCTATAGAGGGGTTTGTTTATACAAAGCTCATTGTTTGTGCATTATAATAAAAAAAAACAGAAAATGTCATGTATCTGCTGTTTTAAAACAATATAACTTTTCTAAGGGAATTTCCTTTAGTGTGAGATTGCTTCATTTATAGGGGATTCACCCTTCTTTAGGGACTTTTTTCAGTTTGAAGCGTTTTAGCTCTTCTTTAAGCTGTTCACCCACAAGGGCTGACACAGGACTGAATACTAATAGAACTATATTTATATCTTCTATGTCTACTATACACAAATATTTATATACTATATTCAAAATACATATACTATACTGTTCTACACAGTGGCTTAACTAGATATTAATGGGCCCCACAGCAAATTATTTTTCAGGCCCCAAAAATGTCTAGAGGTTGACCTGTTTTACCTATATTTATTTAACTTCTATATGAATTAGGGCCCAATGGGGCCCCTGTACCTCTTGGGCCCCCCTCAGTGGTGGAACTACCGGGAGAGCAGGGGGTGCGAGCGGGCCTCAGGGCCCCGGCAGCCCGCGCGCCACTAAAATGCGGGCCGAAAATTGCGAACGGAGGGGGGCGGGGGGCCCGGCTGCGCGTCACGCACCAGGACCCGCCCCCCCTCTAGTTACGTTACTGGCCCCCTGCAACCACAGGGTCTGCTTCCTCTGTAGTTACGCCCCTTTTTTCACTTTTCATACATATATACTTCTATACTTCCCCAACCTTTTTCTTTCATGAGTCACACTCAATTGTAAAAAGAGTTGGGGAGCAACACAAGCATGCAAAAAGTTCCTGGGGTGCCAAATAAGGACTGTGATTGGCTATTTGGTAGTCCCTATTTGGACTGGCACTTTCAAGGAGGTTCTACTTGGCAGTACACCTGGTTTTTATGCAACTAAACTTGCCTCCAAGCAAATAATTTAAAAATAAGCACCTGCTTTGAGGCCACTGGCACGCCCGGACTGGCAATCTGTGGGTTCTAGCAAATGCCAGAGGGGCTGCTATAAGGTGCCATAGAAAGTCAATATTTAGTGGGCTGGTGTGGGCTGTTTGGGCCTTTGTGTACCTGAAATGCCAGGGCCTATTTTAATTCTCCGGATAGGGTTGCCACCTGTCCGGTTTTGACCCAGACAGCCCGGTATTTTGTGGGGCTGCCCGGGTCTGTACTTCCTGCCTGGTTTTCCAAATAAGGAAAACCAGGCGGGATTCCCTTGATTGACACGGCAATTGGCCAATAGCTGATCGCCGTGTTGTAGCCCCACCCACTAATGGCACGGGTCCGCCCACTGACGTCACAGACCCGCCCAGTCTCAGCCAGACATAAAGGTGGCAACCCTATCTCCGGACCTGCCACTGCCACCGGGAGCAACAAGGGGTTGATAGCAACATGTTGATCACGAGACATTGGTTAGGGATCGCTGTTCTATATCATCAATATCTGTGGTTCTCAGATCACATGAGGGGCCCTGGGAGGTTTTGCCTGAAAATGTTTAATTTGCTGGGAGGGGTGGTTCTGGCGGGTCCCTGTCTGATATCCCAGTCCTACACTGCCAATACGGAAATCTGTGCTAAAATCTCTGTGGCCCTAATGTATTCCCCAGCTATGACAACTAAAAAGAAAATTATTAAAGGGGAACTCCGGCTTGAAAACCAAAATTTGATAAAGAGGCCCACATAACACAGAAACCCCTAATATACCCATCACAATTACCTATTTCTTCAAAAAGTATGAACAAACGCCATTTTTATGCTAAAAATCCAGCTGTTTAACAGTTCTTCTTTCTGCATCATTTGAAATCCTGGCAGGGGAGGAGGGACTAAACACTGATGTTACAAATTATAACAACTTCGCCACAGCTTACAGACAGCATGCAGGAACTACATAACCCACAATGCATTGCACTATGATGTTCCTTATTGAAATCACATGTGCAGGGAATTGTGGGGTTTGGAGGATGCAGGCTGAGGACAGCTGGATGCTGATACAAAGTAACAGTAGTCAGCCAGCTCAGCAAAGTAGTCAGACAGATCAGCAGAAGAGCAGGGCGCTCGGTTTAGAGGAATGTCAGAAACCATTACAACAAATGAAAAGTCTGCATATTTTTTAATTGATGTGTATTGCAAAGTTGCTTAAAATTATGTTTGCTTTTCAGAAAGCTTAAGTTATGTTTGTGTGGAGTTCCCCTTTAACCCTTTAAGTGCCACAGAACGTAGAATCTACGTTCTGTGGATCAAAGGACCAAAGTGCCACAGATCGTAGATTCTACGTTCTGCAGCACTTCCGGGTTTGCGAGCGGAGGAGCGACTGTTAGAGCCGCTCGCTCCGCTCCTTCACGATCCCCTGCCCCTAGACAACGAGCAGAGCAGGGGATCGTGTGGCCCCTGGGGCGCGATCGCCCAGGGGCCCCAAAGCAGCAGCAGGGACGCGTTTCCTATGCGTCCTGCTGCTGCCTGCGCCGCACTTCCGCCCAGCTCCGCCCCCACATGGCTGATGATCGTTGGAGCTGGAGATCTGCTGCGTGGGACCCTTTCTGATCGATCTGCAGCATCTACCCCAGGTAAGTGTAACATTTACACACACAAAAACACACAAACACACCAACACACACTTATTACAGTAATATACACTTACATTCACACTTACACACACTCACACATAGATTTTTGGGGATTGGGGGGGTCACACACACTCACAGCACCCATGTACACTTGCACACGCGCACATGCGCAAATAACATGCAATTTACCCGTTGTGCACACGCATATGTACATATATGGCTTTGTGGCTTTTTTTTTTTTTTTTCTTATCGCATCGTCTCTTTTTGGGCTAAAAAAAATGTTTTATTGCCGTTCCGAATAGCGTATTCGCTAACCGTACTGTGCAATAGCTTTTGTATGTTATTTTGGTGGTTATATTGCAATTTTGGGTATTTTGGTGCATTTTTAGCCATTTTATTGAATTTTTAGCCATTTTATTGCATTTTCAGCTCTGCATTTGTGTTGTTCACTTGTTTCTGCCCGTATAATCGATTTGGCCCAGCTAAAATATTCAAACGGTAATTCTGGTGGCCGATTACACTAGTGTGAAAAAAAAAAGCATTGATTTTTGTGGTTTTATTAGTTTTTGGTGATTTATTTGCATTTCACACTGTTCTGTGTTATTTTGTTTTGCCTATGTAAATTTTATCTACTATATATCCATTTGGGGGTCTCTGTGCGCCACATAGTTTGGTATATCTATGCATATTGGGCATCAAAGTGTTCAGTAGACCCCTGTCATTCATATTTAGGATGTTTTATGCTGATACGTTACGAAATGTGGGGCACATAATGGGGTAAAATTCAAGCTTTGTGACGATTTTCAGAAATTTGATAAAAACCGTTATGTTCAGCATTGCTTTGCAGTTTGGCAGTTTGCTGTAGAAACACTTATTTACCCATTTTGGATTCGTCAGAATGTGTACTTTCTGAAAATATATGGTTTTCTGGGGTCTCTGTACTGTTAGGGGGGTCTAATGTCGCATAATACACACACCAGGTGCTTATATTGCAGCAGCCAGCGCGTCAGCTGTGAAAATGTCTATACATATTGTCATTTGGGGGTCTCTGTGCGCAACATAGTTTGGTATATCTATGCATATTGGGCATCAAAGTGTTCAGTAGACCCCTGGCGCTCATATTTAGGATGTTTTATGCTGATAAGCTACGAAATGTGGGGCATATAATGGGGTAGAATTCAAGCTTTGTGACGATTTTCAGAAATTTGATAAAAACCGTTATGTTCAGCATTGCTTTGCAGTTTGGCAGTTTGCAGTAGAAACACTTATTTACCCATATTGGATTCGTCAAAATGTGTACTTTCTGAAAATATATGGTTTTCTGGGGTCTCTGTGCTGTTAGGTGGTCTAATGTCGCATAATACACACACTGGGTGGTTATATTGCAGCAGCCAGCGCGTCAGCCGTGAAAATGTCTATACATATTGTCATTTGGGGGTCTCTGTGCGCCACATAGTTTGGTATATCTATGCATATTGGGCATCAAAGTGTTCAGTAGACCCCATGCGCTCATATTTAGGATGTTTTATGCTGATAAGTTACGAAATGTGGGGCATATAATGGGGTAAAATTCAAGCTTTGTGACGATGTTCAGAAATTTGATAAAAACCGTTACGTTCAGCATTGCTTTGCAGTTTGACAGTTTGCAGTAGGAACACATATTTACCCATATTGGATTCGTCAAAATGTGTACTTTCTGAAAATATATGGTTTTCTGGGGTCTCTGTACTGTTAGGGGGGTCTAATGTCGCATATTACACACACCAGGTGCTTGTATTGCAGCAGCCAGCGCGCATCAGCCGTGAAAATGTATACACTATTGTCATTTGGGGGTCTCTGTGCGCCACATAGTTTGGTATATCTATGCATATTGGGCATCAAAGTGTTTAGTAGACCCCTGGCGTTCATATTCAGGATGTTTTATGCTGATAAGTTACGAAATGTGGGGCATATAATGGGGTAAAATTCAAGCTTTGTGACGATTTTCAGAAATTTGATAAAAACCGTTACGTTCAGCATTGCTTTGCAGTTTGACAGTATGCAGTAGGAACACATATTTACCCATATTGGATTCGTCAGAATGTGTACTTTCCGAAAATATATGGTTTTTTGGGGTCTCTGTACTGTTAGGGGGGTCTAATGTCGCATATTAGACACACCGGGTGCTTATATTGCAGCAGCCAGCGCGCGTCAGCCGTGAAAATGTATACACTATTGTCATTTGGGGGTCTCTGTGCGCCACATAGTTTGGTATATCTATGCATATTGGGCATCAAAGTGTTCAGTAGACCCCTGGCGTTCATATTCAGGATGTTTTATGCTGATAAGTTACGAAATGTGGGGCATATAATGGGGTAAAATTCAAGCTTTGTGACGATTTTCAGAAATTTGATAAAAACCGTTATGTTCAGCATTGCTTTGCAGTTTGGCAGTTTGCAGTAGAAACACTTATTTACCCATATTGGATTCGTCAGAATGTGTACTTTCTGAAAATATATGGTTTTCTGGGGTCTCTGTACTGTTAGGTGGTCTAATGTCGCATAATACACACACACCGGGTGGTTATATTGCTGCAGCCAGCGTGTCAGCCGTGAAAATGTCTATACATATTGTCATTTGTGGGTCTCTGTGCGCCACATAGTTTGGTATATCTATGCATTTTGGGCATCAAAGTGTTCAGTAGACCCCTGGCGCTCATATTTAGGATGTTTTATGCTGATAAGTTACGAAATGTGGGGCATATAATGGGATAAATTTCAAGCTTTGTGACGATTTTCAGAAATTTGATAAAAACTGTTACGTTCAGCATTGCTTTGCAGTTTGGCAGTTTGCAGTAGGAACACATATTTACCCATTTTGGATTCGTCAGAATGTGTACTTTCTGAAAATATATGGTTTTCTGGGGTCTCTGTACTGTTAGGGGGGTCTAATGTCGCATATTACACACACCGGGTGCTTATATTGCAGCAGCCAGCGTGCGTCAGCCGTGAAAATGTATATACACTATTGTCATTTGGGGGTCTCTGTGCGCCACATAGTTTGGTATATCTATGCATATTGGGCATCAAAGTGTTCAGTAGACCCCTGGCGTTCATATTCAGGATGTTTTATGCTGATAAGTTACGAAATGTGGGGCATATAATGGGGTAAAATTCAAGCTTTGTGACGATTTTCAGAAATTTGATAAAAACCGTTACGTTCAGCATTGCTTTGCAGTTTGACAGTTTGCAGTAGGAACACATATTTACCCATATTGGATTCGTCAGAATGTGTACTTTCTGAAAATATATGGTTTTCTGGGGTCTCTGTACTGTTAGGTGGTCTAATGTCGCATAATACACACACCGGGTGGTTATATTGCAGCAGCCAGCGCGTCAGCCGTGAAAATGTCTATACATATTGTCATTTGGGGGTCTCTGTGCCCCACATAGTTTGGTATATCTATGCACATTGGGCATCAAACTGTTTAGTAGACCCCTATGTTTATATTTAGGATGCTTTATGCTGGTAATGATACATGGACAATACGATGCTGGAAAGTTGAAGCTTTGAGGCAATTTTCAAAATATTTTACCAAAACCGCCAAATTTGGCAAAGCCTTGCGACTCAGTAGTTTGGGGCAGAAAGGCATGGGTACCCATTTTAGATTCTGTATAATGTGTACTTTCCAAAAATATATGGGTTTGGGGGTAAACATATATTTCTGTGTTTTTACCCCACAAAAATGCAGTCAATGTGTTGATTTTTCATTAGCTGAAGTTACCCACAGGACTATTTGTATGCGCTAACTTCATTTTGGGGCCTCTAACTGCCATATACTTTGGTAAACCTATGCACAGTGGGCACCAAACTGTTTGGAAGACCCCTGGCAATCATATTTAGGGTGTTTTTTTTTGGTGCGTAACGATACGTGGGTGATATGGTGCTGAGAAGTTGAAGCTTTGAGGCAATTTTCAGATATTTCACCAAAACCGACAATTGTGGGAAAGCCTTGCGACTCAGTAGTTTGGAGCAGAAAGGCATGGGTACCCATTTTAGATTCGGTAGAATGTGTACTTTCCAAAAATATATGGGTTTGGGGGGTAAACATATATTTCTGTGTTTTTACCCCACAAAAATGCAGTCAATGTGTTGATTTTTCATTAGCTGAAGTTACCCACAGGACTATTTGTATGCGCTAACTTCATTTTGGGGCCTCTAACTGCCATATACTTTGGTAAACCTATGCACAGTGGGCACCAAACTGTTTGGAGGACCCCTGGCAATCATATTTAGGGTGTTTTTTTTTGGTGCGTAACGATACATGGGTGATATGGTGCTGAGAAGTTGAAGCTTGAGGCAATTTTCAGATATTTCACCAAAACCGACAATTGTGGGAAAGCCTTGCGACTCAGTAGTTTGGAGCAGAAAGGCATGGGTACCCATTTTAGATTCGGTAGAATGTGTACTTTCCAAAATATATGGGTTTGGGGGGTAAACATATATTTCTGTGTTTTACCCCACAAAAATGCAGTCAATGTGTTGATTTTTCATTAGCTGAAGTTACCCACAGGACTATTTGTATGCGCTAACTTCATTTTGGGGCCTCTAACTGCCATATACTTTGGTAAACCTATGCACAGTGGGCACCAAACTGTTTGGAGGACCCCTGGCAATCATATTTAGGGTGTTTTTTTTTTGGTGCGTAACGATACATGGGTGATATGGTGCTGAGAAGTTGAAGCTTTGAGGCAATTTTCAGATATTTCACCAAAACCGACAATTGTGGGAAAGCCTTGCGACTCAGTAGTTTGGAGCAGAAAGGCATGGGTACCCATTTTAGATTCGGTAGAATGTGTACTTTCCAAAAATATATGGGTTTGGGGGTAAACATATATTTCTGTGTTTTTACCCCACAAAAATGCAGTCAATGTGTTGATTTTTCATTAGCTGAAGTTACCCACAGGACTATTTGTATGCGCTAACTTCATTTTGGGGCCTCTAACTGCCATATACTTTGGTAAACCTATGCACAGTGGGCACCAAACTGTTTGGAGGACCCCTGGCAATCATATTTAGGGTGTTTTTTTTTGGTGCGTAACGATACATGGGTGATATGGTGCTGAGAAGTTGAAGCTTTGAGGAAATTTTCAGATATTTCACCAAAACCGACAATTGTGGGAAAAGCCTTGCGACTCAGTAGTTTGGAGCAGAAAGGCATGGGTACCCATTTTAGATTCGGTAGAATGTGTACTTTCCAAAAATATATGGGTTTGGGGGGTAAACATATATTTCTGTGTTTTTACCCCACAAAAATGCAGTCAATGTGTTGATTTTTCATTAGATGAAGTTACCCACAGGACTATTTGTATGCGCTAACTTCATTTTGAGGCCTCTAACTGCCAGATACTTTGGTAAACCTATGAACAATGGCCACCAAACTGTTTGGAGGAACCCTGGCAATCATATTTAGGGTGTTTTTTCTTGGTGCGTAACGATACATGGGTGATATGGTGCTGAGAAGTTGAAGCTTTGAGGCAATTTTCAGATATTTCACCAAAACCGACAATTGTGGGAAAGCCTTGCGACTCAGTAGTTTGGAACAGAAAGGCATGGGTACCCATTTTAGATTCTGTAGAATGTGAACTTTCCAAAAATATATGGGTTTTGGGGGGTAAACATATATTTCTGTGTTTTTACCCCACAAAAATGCAGTCAATGTGTTGATTTTTCATTAGCTGAAGTTACCCACGGGACTGTTTGTATGCGCTAACTTCATTTTGGGGCCTCTAAATGCCAGATACTTTGGTAAACTTATGAACAATGGCCACCAAAATGTTCAGAGGAACCCTGGCAATCATATTTAGGGTGCTTTTTCTTAGTACGTAATGATACATGGGTGATATGGTGCTGAGAAGTTGAAGCTTTGAGGCAATTTTCAGATATTTCACCAAAACCGACAATTGTGGGAAGGCCTTGCGACTCAGTAGTTTGGAGCAGAAAGGCATGGGTACCCATTTTAGATTCTGTAGAATGTGTACTTTCCAAAAATATATGGGTTTTGGGGGGTAAACATATATTTCTGTGTTTTTACCCCACAAAAATGCAGTCAATGTGTTGATTTCTCATTAGATGAAGTTACTCACGGGACTGTTTGTATGCGCTAACTTCATTTTGGGGCCTCTAAATGCCAGATACTTTGGTAAACTTATGAACAATGGCCACCAAAATGTTCAGAGGAACCCTGGCAATCATATTTAGGGTGCTTTTTCTTAGTACGTAATGATACATGGGTGATATGGTGCTGGGAAGTTGAAGTTTTGAGGCAATTTTCAGATATTTCACCAAAACCGACAATTTTGGGAAAGCCTTGCGACTCAGTAGTTTGGAGCAGAAAGGCATGGGTACCCATTTTAGATTCTGTAGAATGTGTTCTTTCCAAAAATATATGGGTTTGGGGGGTAAACATATATTTCTGTGTTTTTACCCCACAAAAAATGCAGTCAATGTGTTGATTTCTCAGTAGCTGAAGTAAAGTCCTGAACAATTTGGATGCGCTAACTTCATATTTGTGTCTCTAAATGCCAGATACTTTGGTAAACCTATGCATAATGGATATCAAACTGTTCAGTGGACCCCTGGCAATCATATTTCAGGTGCTTTTTCTTGGTACGTAATATAGTTTGGGATATGCGGAGCAGCAAAATAAAACCTTTGAAATGATTTTTCAAAATTTTGAATTTTATTTTGAAAAACCGCTATGTTCAGACAAGCTTTTCTGTTTGGTAGTTGGGAGTAGAGAGACATAGTTACCCATTTTGTAATCGGCAGAATGTGTACTTTTCAAAAATGTATGGTTTTCTGGGGTAAACCTATGGTTTCAGGATTTTTTGCCTTGGAATCTAAAGCATGCCGTTTTCTGCCTTAGTGCTTTCAAAATTCAGTAATATACTGCCGGGAGTTTTTGCTGTACAGAAATCCTAAATCTCCCTAAAACTATACATATCTGGTATTGGCACGTTCGAGAGACATAAGGCTTTCCAAATCAGTTGGATTTTCATCTGTAAAATGAAATATTTTTCTGGTATAAATTGATATACAATGAAAAATGGTAATTTTTCATTTTTTTTTGTTATTTAGCACTATAAATTTTTTTGCACAGGTGGAAATACATGAAAACTCAGGCAGATTTAGAAAGCTCAGTTTCTACCGAAAAAAACAATGTATAGTTTTCCTAGGTAAACTATAGGTTTCCCCTCAGAAAATGCCCCTAAAGTGAGAGAGCACAAAATGCTTAAAAACGGCTGGCATTTCGCGTAACCAAAATGTGAAATTCTGCTGGCACTTAAAGGGTTAATTGGAGCCGAGAGCAGTTATTTCTATCCAGTAGATGTATTAAAAGGCTTTGTCGCAAGTAGAAGAGCTGCTCCTTTGTCTCTTTGTGCTGGGAGTGGGACTATGCAGTGCCAAGCCTCTGGGATTCATGTGAAAATGAAAAAACAAATCTCCATTTTGCAGAAGCATAAAGTCTGCGGGAACCTTGAACCTAAGGGATAATTGCGCATTCCCCCAGCCAAGCCTTGTGTGAATGAGTACGTGGGGTATTTATAGCAGCTGTTTCCATGCAACGTAGCGCTCTCCCGCCATTTGCTAGAGTTTTGCCAGGTTTACCAGTCTAGACACTGGATTTGAATATCTCATATAGGGGGTAAGACGGAATCGAATTGTTCCTTTTTCGAGAAATTCGCTGGCATTTCCGAATACGTCTGAACCGAACATGATTTCTCTATTGTTTATTCCTACTCTGATGCTAAAGTATATCGTACGGTTCTTCCGTTCTCTCAAAGATTGAATATTATTAATTAGCAAGCCCTATATCTCCGTTCAATGGTTTATTCCACTCACTTTTGTCCTAACTTGTTTCCCCCCTACCCACACCACGTGATGAGGGGAAAGCGGTACTAAATCTACACTAACCAATGAACACTAAGAGGTTCTTGTTGCTCCGTGTGCTGATTGGAGCGGCGGTGTCGTGACGTACACGGATGCGGAAGAGGGGTTGAGTCGGTGTGAAGCTGAGGCGTGCAGACAGATCAGGGGAGAGGTGAGGGAAGGAGAGGTATTCCGGGGAAGGGGGATGAGGAGACCTGGGGAAGGACGGGGTACGGGGGCACAGGGAAGGGAAAGAAAAAGGAACAGGGGCGGAGCAAGGGTGACTTGGGATGTCATCAGGGGGCCCCAGGAGTTAATAATGGGTCGACGGGTTGACAGGGATTCATCAGATTCTCTTGAAAGTACCGGGGAAGAATCGGTGTCTCAGGAACATGCCGGGTGTAATAAAGAGGAGAGCCCCCAGCAGGACGTCCTCATGGGTCACAGGGTGGATCGAAATGAGTTTGGGCGCGGAGATTTGAATCTCGGTACAGTGGACGTGTGTGTGGGAGATGCGAATTGCCAAGGAAAAGCTGAGCCACGGGTCCCAGACAGATGCTCTACACAGGTCACGTGTGCCCACAGCCTGGTGACAGAACATCCTGCTGAGAGTGGAACACAAGAGCTATTCAGGGTCCACAGAAAAGAAGGCAGTGTAGGACAGGAGAAGGTCCATATGGTTCTCCATAAAGATAGTGGTGAAGATAGGCTCAAGGGGGATATGAGCAGGTCTGGGAAGGAAAATGAAACCTCTCATGACTGCCTCTGGAAAGAGAATGTAGAAATCCAGGGAAATGGGGAGAAAAGCCCAAGGCAGTCTGTTAGTGCCTGTAGAGAAGTAGAAAGGGACCACCAGGGAAATGGTAAGAAAGTGGCTTTGGTAGATGTGCTAATACCTGAGAATGACCAGCCTACAGAACAGCTGCTGTGTGAGAGACAAGATAGTCAACAGCCTCCAGATCTAAATAGTGATGAGCAAAGGAATTGTCTAAAAGACATTGACAGGAGCAACCAAGAGGTTTTGTGGGATTACAAGGACAGAGGGAAAAGGGCAGACAAGAATTCTCAGGATTTGTATAGAGGAGTGGATGAGATGGATGATGAAATGGTTCAAGGGGCAGAGGGGAGTATATGTATGGAAATGAGGCTTAAGGAGTTTGCAAACCTGAAAAAATCTGATAAGATGCAAAATTATAATGAATTAGAGACAAAATGTAGCGTAAATTGGAGTAGAGACTATGTAGGTAAAGGTGATGGGGTGACATCCATAGAAGGACTGATGTTCTTTAAGGATGGCTTTCAGGAAAAGTCCTACAGAGGAAACATACTCTCTGTGAGTGAGAAAAATAGTGAAAAGTGCCCAGAAGATGAGGAAAGAAGCCCAGGTAATGGGTCTAGTGGGTCTGCCGAGGGAGCTGATATGGAGATTGCTATATCCTGCAGTGCAGGTTGCAAAGAAAGAGGTATGGGATCTGAAAGCTGGAATCCGTGCTGGGAGGGGGAGATGAAAGAGGTTAAGAATTTTGCAAACCATCATCAAGCAGATGCTGATGGGTCTCCCTGTGTCTTGCAGCACAACCAGGAAGCAAAGGTAGAAGCTCAGAGCACATGGTGTTGGTGTCTTCAGCTTTATTTAGGGGAGATGGGGGGATCAGATCCTAGTGATGGAGAAACTCTTGTGGAGATGAAGTCTCCTGGGTGTGGTTATTCAGTAAATAGCACCTTAAAGTTTGGGGAGAATTCAAGTGAAGATAATGGAGAGGAAAATGGAGACGAGATCACTGAAGCCCATGTTTCCTGTAAGAAGAGAGAAAAAGCCAGAGATACTCCTGAATTGCAGGAATGGGTGAACTGGTGGCAGGGATGGTCTGGTTCATGTCGTAAGGGTACAGGGCGCCGTAGAGGAAAAGGGGTACCAGTTTTAGGTTACAGAGGGGAGGCAAGAGGGTCAGGGCAGAAGCAGCAGGATGTGTGGGTGTTGAGAGAGTGGACTCGAAAAGATGGGGTAAGACATGTAGGTGGGCAGGGAGTTCCAGCAGGTGAAGTATGGGTTCTGAGAGAGGATGAAAGAGGAAAGCAGAATCCTGCATGGCCACTTAAGGAACAGGATGTGTGGGTCCCAAGAGAGCCTAGAAAAGAAAAAGAGGACCAGTTAAGTGGGAATTCAAAATGGCCTGCTTGGAGTGCAAAGTCTGGCATTTTAGATAAAAGCATGGCTGACCTTCTTAACTAAGGGAGACACTAAACTGTTATTTGTGTGTGTGTGTTGTGCATCTGTGTTTTGGGGGGGATGGGCGTTTGGGTTAACGTGTTTATTAGTCACCTTTTTATCGGGGGTGGGCAATAAGGCACTGTTTGGGTGCACTGGGCATTCAGCACTGAACAGATTATTGGTGCTGCATTTGTTCTTAATAATTAAGGTGCTAATACAGGTGCTATAAGAGCATGCATGCATTACTTTTGTTTTTTATAGTGTTGCTGTTGTGGGGGAAATGATCTTACTGGTGGTGCTTTCTTATAATAGAGGGTCCCCCTAGGAAGGGGCACGTCGGGGGGCGGGCTATTAGATGTAATACTGGGTAGGGCAAATTTTGATAACATGGTGCTGTTGCCTTCTTGGGGCAAAACTTTATGAAACCTACCTGTTAATCTATGAACACAGCAATTCCTTAAGGTAAGTACCGCTGACACATTGAAGAGAGCCATAAAGGGGAATTGATACTTTATATTGCATTAGGGTTTGCATTACATTCATTCTTCCTTATATGAAGAAAGGGTGAGAGGCAAAGCTTATTTTGTGCATGTAACATCATTTTCTTCATACTTCTTTCTCAGCAGAGTATTCTTTTCATGCAAGTTAATTGACTACTGCTGAAGTTCACCCTAGTGTGTGCTATGTAAATGTTATAGGGAACTTAGAGTGTAAGCTCCACTGGGGCAGGGTCTGGTGTGAACCATAAATCTGAATAAACATGTTAGCACTGTATAAATAAAGGTATATGAATAATATGGCGATGCAGGAGTTAAAAAGATTGTGTGGGTGTTGCCAGTGGCTAATATCTTGGTCAAGTAAAGTGATATTCTCCTCATGGCTGAATGAAATGCAGAGAAGGGATGCTCGGGGAATGCATCATACTGCCTATATAAGGGACAATAAATTGACTAGAGAGACAAAGGCATTCAAAGATACACTGATGACTTGTCACGCGATGATATGTTATGCTGTAAAGGTACAAAGTCCCTGTTCACTTGGATAACCTCCATGTGTCTGCCCCTTTTCAGATACATTGACGCACTGCTACAGTTACAGGAATCTAAACTGTTGTTAGCATTAAATTGCTATTATGTTAGATCTTGTGTCTGTACTCAAACAGCTGGCTAATATTCCAAATGAAGATTTTTTTATTTAATGAACCCATAATCCTATCCAAACCAATGC
Source organism: Xenopus laevis (assembly GCF_017654675.1). Lineage (NCBI taxonomy): Eukaryota > Metazoa > Chordata > Amphibia > Anura > Pipidae > Xenopus > Xenopus laevis. The sequence goes on along the minus strand of NC_054377.1, from coordinate 26,469,052 downwards.
AGCACAAAGGTAGTCTTCCCAATAATCTTTTTTACATACAGTGCAAAGCCTTGTGTTATTTGTAGAAGCAATATCTGAAGTCAATCTGTTGCCTTTATAGGACAGCCCTTTAAAAAAGCTTGAAGCTGGCCCAACCTTTGAAGATATGACAAGGCTTGAATAATAATGGGGGGGCCTTTTGAGACCTTGTCTGAGAACAGCATCAATGTGATGTGGTCCTAGTCTTTCCTGTGACCATTGGTCGTTTGTTTTCAATACAGACATTTAGAGTGGAAACGTCCAATATATAAGTAGAAACATTAGAATTCTACTAGTATCTGAAGATTCAACAGTAAACGGTGGCAGTTTGGGGCCTTCTAAGGTGCCTGACCAAAATTCTCCAACCTGGCCTATTGACACACGACCAATATCTTTTGCTGATATTGATTGGCTCATCTCCCACCATACGCACCAAATATACAAAACCACATAATATCTGTGCGTTTATGACCAACCTAACAGAATTTCCTAATCGTACCACACCACATAATGGCACCAAAAAGCCACTGATGTGGTCCAGAAGGGCTGAGTTTGCAGGTTTTCATCAGCCAGTGTATGGCCAGCTTTACTAGGCTAATTTTTGTTTAAACACCACAAAGCTGAGGGGGAAGTCACCTACCATATTCTAGTTTATGGTCACTATTTAGGCTCAGTCTGTGCTACTAGAATGCCTATATGCCAATGCCGCTGTAACTGGATTCTCATACTTACTTTTCTCATGAGACTCTTGTTTAATATAACAGACCTTGTCGTAAATGTTTTGTTGCACCATTCTAACCCTTGCAAGGGAAAGTAACAACTCGCTATAGCAATTATGTCTATGTGGACAGATAATACACTTTCTGTATGTCATACTCTCCCATTTGGATTTATTTTTCCTACAGAGCTGTGTTTTTGCTGCAAATTGTCAGAGCCCTACCTTCTATCAATATGAACCTCATGTCATTTACACCTCTGTGGTGTTTCCTTATCCTATTCGTGCTGCCTTCTGTCTCATCCAGTGAGGGCAGGAAGAAATTGCAAATTGGAGTGAAGAAGCGTGTAGAAAATTGCCCTGTTAAATCCCGGAAAGGAGACACACTACACATGCATTATACAGTGAGTGCATAACTATGCTTCTCTTTTGGTCCGCTTTCTCGTATGTTTTATTCCATTCTTTTTATATATACAATTTCCTTAGCAGTGTATTGTTTTCCTAAAGGAGCACCAGTTTGGGGTAAAAATGTAGCATCTCAATTCACTTGCATATTGGCAACTCACCATTGAACTCGGGGTTTTCTTGTCCTTTAATGGGTTATAAAACTTTAAGAGTCTGCAAGTTTAAGATGGTGGGTAGTGAGTGAAGGGAGCACAGTCATTCTTGGCTCATATTTGTTACCTGGTTGTCTGTGACCCTGATAACTAGATACTTTTTTAAGCTGCAAAGAGGCAGAATAGGACATCAATTCAATATTTATACATGATACAGGTATAGGTTCCGTTATCGGAAAACCCGCTATCCAGAAAGCTCAGAATTACAGAAAGGCAGTCTCCCATAGACTCCATTTTATCCAAAAAATCCATATTTTTAAAAACTATTTCCTTTTTCGCCGTAATAATAAAACAGTACCTTGTACTTGATCCTAACTAAGATATAATTAATCCTTATTAGAAGCAGAACTAACCTATTGGGTGTATTTAATGTTTACATGATTTTCTAGTAAACTTAAGGTATGAAGATCCAAATTATGGAAAGATCCATTATCCGGAAAGCCCCAGGTCCCAAGCATTCTGAATAACAGGTTCCATACCTGTACAGGATTGATATCCGCTCATTCAGCTGGGTTTATGTAAAAAAAAAAAAAAAGAAAAGTGCATAACTATCCAAACTTCTAGAAATAAATCAACTTTTTTTTTTTTTTTTTGTATTAAAAAGTCGTACCCTATAGCGGAGCTTGAAAAGGAAACCATGATAGTCTACCTGTGCTCTCCAAGGCTAAATCTGCACCCCCCTCAGTCTCAAGCTGTAATATAATACATCTCTCACTTTGTTCCATTATGAATTCTGGGATTTGAAGAGCTTCTGCTTTCCATAATAGGCAGTGCACAGTTTCACTAAAAAGCAGAGGGTCTTCAAGTCCCTGAATCCATTTACTATGGAACACGGTGAGGAGAGGTTGCATTTTATTTTGAGTCTAAGGGGATGGAGAACTGGTCTCAGGGAGCACAGAAAGAGAGAGACTTCAAGGTTTCCTTTCATTCTGTGAAATAAGTTATGTCTGTGTAAGAAACAAATACAAATATTAAATTATTTCTATTCAGATATGGCAGAAGCCTAACTCTTTTGAGCTTGTCAAAAAAAGTGGTGTGTGTATTTTTCCCTTTAAAGTATTGTGACAGTTACATGCTTAAGTAAACACTTATACCTCTTACTCTGCAGTATAATTAATTATGTCCTAAGGATTTCCTACATCAATAAATCACTGCCTAAATGGCTACTAGATATGAAAAAGTAGCTCCCTAGGGCACCTAGCCAAGGCATTGAGCATTGGATTTGGCTGATCATCTTGTCCTTTTGCTCATCGCTTATTTACAGATGAAAGCATCAATTAAACACGTATTGCTACTGGACACTTATACTCCAAATCAATTTAGAAACTCCGCAGTTTAAATACTGAAACAAACAAGTACAACTTTTCCCATTATGTGTTGGAATGTAACATCCAGATACATACATTTACAATAGTGAGCATTGCATTTGCACAACATAAAAAGTATAACACAATCTTACACTGGGAAATACCATGGAGTTAGAAAACACCCCAATATCTTGGATTAAAAACAGATCAGTGCTGTGATTTTAGCCTTCCTCAATACTCCTTTAAATAATGGGCACAGGTCTGTGCTCTTTGTGGCTCATGGCGCGAATATTATTTGGAATGATACATGATGTCACTGCATCCTTTGCTAACACTTTACAAATTGCTTCTCTGGGTTAGATTAATAGACCTACAGAAGTGGAAAATATATATAAAGCACCTAGTGGTTAAAGCGAATTCTATTGTCTAAACCTGAATATACAGTGAACCCCAAATTTTGCGATTACAATTTTACTTTGTTTTCCCTATACACAATTTTTTGTAGCCCAACCAATATATAGTGCATAATTGATTTTGATTTAATTGCTTTATTTTCCCTGTTTTTAAATTATTTTTTCTTTACCCTAAAAAAAAAGTAAAATGGAGGTTCCACTGTATACACCCCAGTTGCTGAACCATCCAATAGTTCATCTGAGATGAACTGATCATTGACAGGATTGTGTGCATTGGAGGAGTTAGCTATAATATAGATAGATAGAGATAGATATATATAGTACCCTAGCAAGCTGCCTTATCTAGGCTAGTGCATGTCAGCCTGTTTCCACTAAAACATGGAGATTTCATCTTTTATCTTCTACAGATTGAAAGGTAACCATGATACTCCTGTAATCCATTACCCAACCATAACTTAGGTTTGCAAAGTAATTAAACCCTTCCCTCACATTGTTTCACTATGAAGGGATGGATTCTGGGACTGCTTTTTTAAAGAATCTTTGTGCTACCACTATGGAAAGTAGAGGGAGTTCAAGTTAGAGTCCTGCAGTGGGTCGGGTACCCACGGGTTACCCGCAAAATCCTGCGGTGCCCTGCGGGTTGCAGGTAGAAGGTGCGGGTATAGACACGGTTCTGCGGGTTTGCAGGTCTTCTCAATAGCGATTTTTACTCCCTTTTTCTGATCATGTCACTTCCGGTTTACAATGACGGCATTTCCTGATTCTTGATGGTCAGCGGGTCCCGGTTGTGGATAAGGTACTTGCGGGTCGGGTAGAATGTCCAAGTGGGTAAGAATGCGGGTCCGGATTGCGGGTATGGGTCGTGTACGGGTTCCAAAAAATGGACCCGCGCAGAACTCTAGTTCAAGTCCCAGAATCCATCACTTCGCAATGGAACAAAGTATGGGATTGCTTGCATCACACTATGAGCCTAAAGGGGATGGGGACTGGTTCCAGTGAGTAGACTGTCATGGTTTTCTTTATAGCTGTGGAATTGGGTATATATAATATATTTCTTTTTGGCAGCTCAGATGCATTTTTACTGCATAAGCCCAACTGAATAAGCTCATGTATGCAATGCAGAAGGAATACTGGGAAGGAAACCCAAGATCGCTGCTAAAAATTTCACCCACTGGATGTTAAAGTACATCCAGGGCAGTATGATTATCAGATTCCGAATTTAGGACCTGTTTCATCCTTACTGGGTTTCATTAGTGCCATACTGGCCAGCAAGGAGAACAGCAGATCTATATATTTGTCTTAATTGGGAAACAGATATTGGAGTCTTGCAGGAAAGCCATTGCTCAGCCTGTATAACAGAATCCCATTCTGTTATTTTTACTTAAAGGACAAGGAAAGATAGAATAAGGCTAGAAATGCTGTATTTTGTATACTAAACATAAACATGAACTTACTGTACCATAAGCCTAATCAAACAAATAATTTATGCTTTCAAAGTTGGCCACAGGGGGACACCATCTTGTAACTTTGTTAAACATCTTTTCAAGACCAAGACTGCATATGCTCAGTGTGGTCTGGGCTTCTTAGGGCTCGTCATAAATTATCAAAACAGGGAAACAAACAAAGCTGTTGGAGTTCTGAAAGGCTGGGAAGTAAGGCGGGGGCTCCCCCTGCTGTTCAAAAGTATGATTGTTTCCCTGCCAGCAGTTAGGGACCATCTGACAATTCCTATCCACAGCAGTAAATGAAGGGAGAATTTCACTGCATACAGTCAGGTTTCTTATAAAAATGGTACACAGTTTTTAATTAAAGTATATTGGAGATAGGTTTCTTTTTCATTAAAGAAAGTAAAAACGGGGTTTATTTTTTTTGCCTTTACATGTCCTTTAACAAATAGCAGGACATTATTAGAATCTCTCCTTTCCTGGCCTGCCCAAACTAAACATAGTGTCTTGAGCCTCTAGGGATGGACATTGGGGTATGTTTGCAACACTGGTACACTGGTGCAGTCCATTAATATTCTGATGAGTATCATTTAAGCAGCATGGAATGGCAGCAAGAGGTAGAGCATATTAGAAAAATGGAAGAAATAACACACATTATCCACAATAAGAGCAATAGATACTGGGAAGTCTGGGGACCATGGGTTAGGTATCTAAACAAACCGAGTTAAAAAGGATGTTAATTAAATCAGAAAGATAGGGAGATTCCTCAGTAAGAAGGAAAGGAATGCATCGGGGAGGGGGCTAGGGAGGTAAATGAAATAATAAAGGTAATAACCGGTATAAGTAATCCTAAAAGGTTTGACATATGGTCTGTGTGTGTGACAGCGAAGGCCAGAGCTACCCAGGAGTGAGAAAATCAGGGTCCCATATACCCTTATATACCCTTACATACCCTTATGTACTTTTACTTTACTTTACTTTTTCATTCTTTTTTCTTTCTTTCCTCTTTTTTCTTTCTCTTTTTTTTTTTGTTTATGTCTGTGGCATTCTTATGTACTGTAATGTATTTGAAAAAATTTGTTAAAATAAAAATTAAAAAAAAAAAAAAAAAAAAAAATATTCTGATGAGTATCAGGGCTGCCATCAGAAATCGCGGGGCCCCGCACAACAACATTTTTTTTTTGGGCCCCCTCGCCCCCCCTTCCCCACCCATCAGTACAAAGGCTACACAGGCACTAGTGCTAAAACATTTAGTGGCTAGGACCCCTCTACAAGTTATAAAAAAACATTAGTGCCTGGGCCCCCTACAAATAATTAAAAAATTGTATAATAAAGTTATATAAACTAAATTTCTGGGCAAGGCCCCTACAAGTTATATAGAAAAATGGTGGCCAGGGCCCCTACATGTTATATTTAAAAAAAAATGGTGGGCAGGGCCCCTACAAGTTATATTAAAAATTGGTGACCCGGGCCCCAACAAGTTATATTATAGAAAAAAAATTGATGGTCAGGGCCCCTACAGGTTACAGAAAAATTGGTTGCCAGGGCCCCTATATTGGTGGCAAGGGCTCCAACAAGTTATATTAAAAAATTGGTGGCCAGGGCCCCTGTAAGCTATTAAAAAAAAAAACTCATCTGCAGAGTTCAGGGAAGCTCAGGTGTCTGTGTCTCTAGCTTTCCTGTGCTCTGATTTGCCAGTGAAATGTAAGTCCCGGTAATGTTTAGGAATGCACCAAATCCAGGATTTGGTTTGCGATTCGGCCTTTTTCAGCAGGATTCGGATTTGGCTGAATCCTTGTGCCTGGTCGAACCGAATCTGAATCCTAATTTGCATATGTAAATTAGGGGCGGTAGGGAAATCGTGACTTTTCGTCACAAAAGATTTTTTTTTTTTTATACTTTTTCATTCCCTGCCCCTATTCGGGGATTCGGCCGAATCCCAAATAGTGGATTTGGTGAATCCCTAGTAATGTTGTATGGTGGTTGGATAAACTGGAGGGGAGGTTCAAATTTTACCCATCCAATCACCATGCAGCTTAACTGGGATTTACAATTCACTGACAAATCAGAGCAGTTAGAGGATGCAGGCTCCCGCCCACTCTCCCTTCCGAAATTTCCAGCTCAGTGACAGCGGGCCTGGCCCCCCTTAACTCCTAAAACCCTCAGGGCCCAGGACAACGCTCCCCCTGTCCCCCCTGATGAGTATATAAGGGGGGGGCTTAATCCTAAAATTTACTCCAGTAGCAGAAAGGGAAACGGCAGCCTGGGAAATGAGCAATTTTGAAAAGGATGTTGCTGGGAAGCAGAGGAATTTTACAAGAGCAAGCTTCTAAAAGGAGACAGGGTAATAACCTTGGAAATATAGGGGGGTGAGCTTTTCAAAGAAAGTGCTAAATATTTTTATAGGATCCTCACAACTTTAGGGGTGTTTTAAGAGTCTCCCCAGCATTTTGAAAATTAAATTCTTTATTCCCGTATCCTTAAATCCAAACAAAACGCATTCCGTTGGTAGTTGGATAACAAATGAGTAGTTGTTTCGTGCGACAGCTTGAATGTTGCACATTATCTTGGGAAAGGAGCAACTAAGCAATTCTGCAGATGGCCTTGAGATGTGGAGTTTAGATTTTGAGGGTAGATGTAATTATTTATTGCTTATCTAGCTATTCTGTCCCCTCTATTTATCTCTTCTTTCTAACCTTCACAAAAAAAAGCCTGGTTTCTAAGGGCCATCATAGGGGCCATTAGCACTTTAAAAAGGCAGTATACCCCATTTTCAAAATGAGTTCAATGAATAGGGTTTGTGCTGAACATTTTTGTCTGTTGAGGAAATATGTATTGAGCAAATCTATATGGTGGTTGATATTTATTGCACAAAATGGGTCAAAATTTGAGCCCAAATGTAAAGTCATAGTCTGCGTCCGGTTCATATGAGCACAGTTAAATGAGCAGCCTGCTGAAAAGCCTCTGTATTATGAGCTGCTCCTCATCTCCGAGCCTTATAGGCAGCAGTTAAAGGAGAAGTCAACCAAGTAGAAAAAAAACCCTGTACCCCCCCCCACTCCACATAGACCCCCCCTCCCTATTACCCAGCCTAACTCCACCCCCGGGGAAATGCCCCATACTTTATACATACCCCTCGTCGCAGATTCTGGCATCGAACTTCACGGCAGCCATATTCTGGGTCTTAGTGTCTTCTTCTGGCGCTTTGGCAATTTCCGTCCAATTCATCGCATGCGCCGACAGGCGGACATCTCAGTCAGCTTACCGAGGACCTGAAAGATGGATGCCCTGAAGTCCAATGCCAGAATCTGCGACGAGGGGTAAATATAAAGTATGGGGCATTTCACTGGGGGGAGGGGGGTACAGAGTTATATTTCTACAGGGTTGAATTCTCCTTTAAAGAGATACTGACACCAGAAAAAAAATTTTTTTATATCTATCATAAAATTATCTTTGAATGCCATTTATAATTTTGCCACAAAATAATTGCCTGATGCTTTTACATAACCTTTCTTACCCCCATATTCCTCTATGAGGGGGCTGCCATATTTTTGCAGAAGGAGTCTGTTCACATTAGAATCTCTAACATACATGTTGAGATGGGACAGTCAGGTTAGCAAAACAGTCAGGTTTAGGAACTTCAAGTAATCAAGTATTATTTACCATGTACTTGGAGCTGTCTAGAAAAAGTCAAATTTTTATTGGGGGGGGGGGGGTTGGGCTAGTAGCCTGGTATAACCGGTCCCATACCTGTATAAAGATATCTAAGTTCCCGTAAAATTTGAAAATTGTATTTAAGAGACATATTAATTCTCAAGTTATTGTTATGCTTGAATAGTGCAAAGCAGGGGTCCCCAACCTTTTTTTTTTTTTTTTTTCAAAAGCCAAAAAAAAAAAGTGTCTAAGAGACAAATTCACAAAAGTGGAGATAGAAGTTTGGGAATTTGGTGCGACATTTTTATCTCCACTTTTATTTTGTCTCAATATCACCACTTTTGTGAATTCCACCCTTTGAGTTCCAGAAGTTTTCCTTCTTCCCTGTATGATACTAAAAATGCAATTTAGGGAGCTGTAACAAACTTCAATTCACTGTATTCTCCAGTAATGTTAAACTTTTTTTCTTAGGGGAAACTGGAGGATGGGACAGAATTTGACAGCAGCATTCCCAGGAATCAGCCGTTTACCTTCACTCTGGGTACCGGACAAGTCATAAAGGGCTGGGACCAAGGGTTACTTGGGTAAGGTATTTTTAGCCCCTTACTATTTATAATATGATACTAATTCTATATGATGCATTTACACTGATGGCATCGTTGTATAGGGAATAGTGTACCCCCTGCTGAAATATATAAGGATGCTGGAGGTCACTGAATATTTCCACAGCTATATAAAGGCATGTGGCTGACCATCATGGAACTCAATTTAGCAACTGATGTGCCATGATATGTTTATAGGGTTATATTTTACTGGTTATACGTGCCTCCTTTGTATTACAGTTTGGGGAATCTATTATCCAGAATGCATGGTAATTAAGGCTTTCTGGTTCTTTATGTAACTTGAAAGACATCACCCAAAAAAATATACAAAATCCTATTTTATCACTTTAGTCTAGCAAAATTAACTTTAATTACACTAAAGAAATTATTTAAATCTTGTTTACTTCAGTCTTGGAATTCATAATAATAACAAGCAGACAGGAGCCATTTTGTGGACACTTAATAAGACAAGCCTTACATCATCTCAAAATCTTGTTTGTGCACTAGAATGGGGGACCTGATGTCCATCCCCATGCCCTGGTTACACAATTAAATGGTGAAGAGAACGGAAGAATGTGTGGAGCAACCACCAGGGGGCTCCTGACTGGTCCCATGAGGGCCGGGGCCTACAACTTTTTCTCCCGGTGCCCTGCCGGCCCAGTTCGACTCTGTGTGTGTCTTTTAACTAGCACAATTTCATCATTTCCTGTCAGGTGATCAGTGAGTAACACACAGGACATCACAAAATGGTGGTTTGAAACAAATGATGTAAAAAGGCAGTATTTACTGATATATGTGTGTGGCAATTACATATTGTTTTTAATAGGCCCATTGTTAGATATAAATTGTTGGTTATGCTGTGGTTTAGAATGTCTAGTTCTCTTTTGAGATAATTTTAGCCTGTTGTACATACAAGTTCCATTTTGTTGGCTTTCTGTGGTAGTGCAACTTTGTGTACAAGGCACACTGTTAGTCATCTTGTCTCATCTTGGTTGTGGTTTGAGCTGTGCACAGTTCCCTTCCGCAATGTGCTGAACAAACCAACTTTAATCTCCTTCCTTTTTAGTTTGTTTGTGGTCCCATCAGGTTAATAACAGCCTCATGACTGTGGCAATGTATTCTTCTTAAAGGGGCTGTTCACCTTTAAATTAACTTTCAGTGTGATGTAGTGAATGATATTTTGACACAGTTTGCAATTGAAAAAAAAAAGAAAAAAATGAAAGCCGATTGAAAAGTTGCAGCTAGAAATGTTGTACATTATGTTTTGTGCTTCTGTACCAGCCCAAGGCAACCACAGCCCTTTAGCAGTAAAGATCTGTGTCTCCAAAGATGCCCCAGTAGCTCCCCATCTTTTTTTCTGCTGATTCACTGCACATATTTTGACACAGTTTGCAATTTGTTTTAGTTTTGTATTATTTGTGGTTTTTGAGTTATTTAGCTTTTTATTCAGCAGCCCTCCAGTTTGCAATTTCAGTAATGTGGTTGCTAGGGTCCAAATTACCATAGCAACCATCCATTGAGAGACTGGAATATGAATGACAGGACCTGAATAAAAAGATAAATAATAAAAAGTAGCAATAAACTTGTAGCCTTACAGAGCATTTTTTTTTTTTTTTTTTTAGATGGGGTCAGTGACCCCATTTAAAAGCTGGAAAGAGTCACAAGAAAAAAGGCAAATAATTCAATACCTATATAAAAAAAAAATGAAAGCCGATTGAAAAGTTAGAATTTAACATTCTATAACATAGTAAAGGTTATAGAATATATATACTAAATAAGTAGCTAGAAATGGTGTACATTATGTTTTGGGGCTTCTGTAGCAGCCCAAGGCAACCACAGTCCTTTAGCAGTAAAGATATGTGTCTCCAAAGATGCCCCAGTAGCTCCCTTCTTTTCTGCTGATTCACTGCACATGCTCTGTGCTGCTGTCACTTACTGAGCTTATATACAGTACACATAGAATAGAAATGTCATAATATACCGTAAGCCTAAATAATTACTACGTGGCAGCTCAGAAACCAGTGCAATTAGCATCAGAATTTAATAATTCACCTTGTAGCATTGACATGTATTACAGACAAACCTCATTTTCTGTTTGATAATTAGCGACGACCCCTAAGCTTAGCTTCTCAACAGCTGCTCAGAGCCCACTGTCACAGACACTTTCCAAGATGGTGACCCCCTGTGACAAGTTTCAAGTCCTGGATCATTGCTGCTATTGACAAGCTGAAACTTTAGTCTGTGCCATAAGTTCAGTATGTAGAATATGGCATTTTAACCATATTCATTTTTAGGGTTATTTCTCTTTTAAAGGTGAACTACCCCTTTTAATATTCTTCAGTGTCCACTTTATGTCACTTTGGCGCCATCCTTTGATGTTATGTTTTATAGTGGTATTCTTGCATATGACATTTTCTTCTTTATTCCTCAGAATGTGTGAAGGGGAGAAGAGGAAGCTGGTAATACCTTCAGAATTGGGTAAGGATCATTTCAATAAGGGTTAGATTTGGGTAAGGGGTGTATGGGAAAGTAACTGTTCTTCATTTGCATTTCAGGTTATGGAGATAGGGGAGCACCCCCAAAAATTCCAGGTAAAGGATTTGCTTCTTTTAATTCCTACTCTTTCTACTGATCTGCGGCCTCTCTCTAAATTCTTCCTTTGTGCCTATAGGAGGAGCCACTCTGATCTTCGAAGTGGAGTTATTGAAGATAGAACGTCGATCTGAACTATAAATATGAAGCCATGACAGCCTTCTGTTTAGCCAGTATTTGTGCTAGGAGGGGAGACGTCACCTTGTACCCAATAAACACACACAAAATCTATGGCTTCATTAATAAGCGTTAGAGTAACATTCACTGCTTCATCCAAAGGCTCTCATGTTCCAAAATAAATGGTTTGCTACACAAACAAGACACCAGTGCAAATATTCCAGGCACAGTAGTACTATGTTTTAATACATAGTAAGTTAGGTTGAAAAAAGACCTTTTAAATCTATTTTAACCTGCCTAACTGCTAGTTTAAAGGAACATGCACATGTTTTCCTTTCCTTTGAGATACTGTTTATCCTAAACACAAGGTTGCTTGATGTTGTAATTTTGCTTCATATTTGTTCAAGAACACCATTTTTTCTAGTATTGTGGCCTTGTTTATTTTGCTGTTCTCTTTTCCCGTGGCTACTGACTGCAGCCATACCTGTTACATTGTGGACAATGTGAGGTTTCATCCCCAACCAGTGGCTCGCAAGCAACATGTGTCTCACCAACCCCTTGGATGTTTTTCTCAGTGGCCTCAAAGCAGCTGCTTATTTTTGAATTCCAGGCTTGGAGGCAAGTTTAGTTGCACAAAAACCAGGTGTACTGCCAAACAGAGTCTCCTATATGCTGCCAGTCCATATAAGAGCAAACAAATCACAACAGTATTTGTCAGCCCCAGGGACTTTTTATGTTGGTGTTGCTCCCCAACTCTTTTAAAATAGGTTTGGAACCCCTGGCCTAAGTGAACTAGAAATACATTATATCTTTGATCTTTACTTTGTCTCCAAACAGCTGTTCTGGTTGCAGGAGGGTTAGTACCTGACCTGTGCAGTATTATTGTAGATGGTAGTGTGCATCACTTGGCTTACATTGAAACCTAAATGCATTACAAAGTCATTGCCCCATGTGGGCCGGGCAAGGTAGTTATTATTTTTGGAGACATGGGACAGCTTTGAACAGCATGGCTCTTGCACAAGGCAATAGAGTCTTCCATGCTTACTACGGGAGCATGTATTATGACAGGGGTCCCCAACTTTTTGTTCCCATGAGCCACATTCAAATATATAAAAAAAAAAAAGTTGCAGAGCAACACAAGCATGAAAATAGTTCCTGGAGGTGCCAAATAAGTGCCGGGATTGGCTCTGGTAGCCCCCTTTGTAGACCGGCAGCCTATAGGAGATTCTGCAATACTCCTGTTTTTTTATGCAACCAAAACTTGCCTCCAAGCCTGGAATTTAAAAATCAGCACCTGCTTTGAGGCCACTAGGAGCAACATACAAGGGGTTGGTGAGTAACATATGTTGCTCATGAGCTACTAGTTTGGGGATCACTGTGTTATAGCTTCTATTGCACCTGCTCAGATGCCAGCCACACGTTTCTACCTGCCCAGGATGCCACCTCTTTCTTTTCTTTTGCTCTGTTCTTGGTGGTGTTCTGCCTACCGGCAATGGTGTTCAACATGTGTTTTAAGTAGGAATTTTTGGACTTAATTTCAGCCTATCATTTTGATTAACAAAAATCTTGTGCTAAATAACACATAATAGCAAAAAATGCTAGAAGGGCAGTTAATCATATCACTTTTCCCAGTTAAAGGAGAAGGAAAGGCCCAGATGTTGGGCACCCCCAAGCAGTGCCGGGCCAAGTCGGCCAGGCGCCCCAGGCAACCTGGCCGACTACGTCACCCCCTGCTGTATTGAAGAGCAGATGCGGCGATTATATGCGAATGCGCCAATGACGCTACTGCGCTGATGACGCGAACGCGCGCAGAGGACCTGCGCATGCGCAGAAGACGCGCACACTCGGAAGCAGAGAAAAACTTCTGTCACAGCTTCTGGAACTAGGGGTAGGCGTCGGAAGAGGTACGTGTCTGGCGCCCCTCCACCTTTGCGCCCTAGGCACGTGCCTCTTCTGCCTACCCCTAGTTCTGGCCCTGCCCCCAAGTGATTGTATTGACTTACCTGAAACTCCGGGCCGGTGTTCCTAGCAGCAGAAAACTGCACTGGCCCGGGGTTATATCAGTGAGCACCACGGAGCAATCCTCTTCCGTATCCCTCTGTCTTTGCACGGCTGCGCATGAGCAGTAGAACGAAAAGCCGAACTTTAACTAAAGTTCTATTTCGTTCAACTGCGCTTGCCCCCGGGAAATTTGAAGACGGAAGTGGACCGCTCCGTGGTGCTCACTGATACAACCCTGGACCCGTGCAGTTTTCTGCTGATAAGAGCACCTGCCCAGGGTTTACAATCACTTCTGGGTGCCTAACATTTGGCACTCCCAAGTGCACCAAGCCTTTCCTTCTCCTTTAAACCCCTTATATTTGTGCCACAGACAGATGCAACAACTACAGAAACAAAAGGGCTTCTTTATTCAGTATCGCTGTTTAAACAAACTCTTAATTACTGAGGGAGCGGACTAAGTAAGGGTAAATACAAAACTATGGTTCAGAGTGCCCATGTTGCACACAGGTGTATTTTGCACTGTTGAGGAGAGTGTGTTGTCTCTCGCTCTGTGTGTGTGTGTGCGTGTCTTTCTCTCTGTGTCTTTCTCTCTGTGTTGCTGTCTCTGTCTCTTTAGGCAACACAAGTGATTTTAATCACTTACTCAATACCCATGTTAGCATAAAACTGCACCAAGTATTGCTGTAGACCTCTAATCCAGCTATGAAAGGCTTATTTCTTTGATAACAGAAGCAAAACTGTTGTGGGCTCATACTATTTTATGCAATGGAACCAGAATAGCGACAGCTTAGAATTCAAGAAATAATTTTTTTAGGAAGTATTCTAGAAAATCCTAGGAAATGAGCCCAAACTTATGCTCAGGAGAGTGACTGCTAAAGGAAAGGGTTAAAGTGCTTGAGTTGATGGAATCAGAGGGTGGCAGGAGCAAATGGGTGGCTCAGTCATAAAGGCTGAGTCAGGTGCTGTTATCATGGAGATCTCTGCAATGTTCTTGTTTGTGACAGTTCTTTGGAACAGCAAATGCCCTGTCTAATAAAAGAACACTAAGTATATATAGACTGGACATGGTGGCCATGTTAGTTTGTAGTTCTGCACCTTACAGGGCACAACTGCACTTAGATGGCACATTAAGGTGCCCAGTAGGCTAAATTTGCAGTTGGCAAGCCTACCTGCTCTAGGGAACTATTTATCATGCTGTGTAAAAAGTGCAGTAAAACCCTCCACGATGGGCCCAGCCTAAGGGTAAGACTTGCTGCTCTACTTGCTGTATGTACTAAAGCAGGGTGGCTTATCACAATATTTTATTTACAATTAACCTGCTTATAAGATATGGGGCTGTTCAGTTGGTTCCCCACAAAATCATACTGTTTTTTGACCTTAAGGGGTGGTTCACTTTTAGTATTTTATAGAATGGTTAATTCTAAGCAACCTTTCAATTGGCCTTCATTTTTTCTTGTTTTTTAATTATTTGCCGTCTGACTTTCCAGCTTTCAAATGGGGGTCACTGGCTCCATCTAAAATTAGGGATACACCGAATCCAGGGTTTGGGATACTGCCAGGATTCAGCCTTTTTCAGCAGGATTCGGCCGAACCAAATTAGGGGGGGGGAAATCGTGTGACTGTCACAAAACAAGGAAGTTAAAAAATGTTTTGCCCTTCCCACTCCTAATTTGCATATGCAAATTAGTATTTGTGTTCGGTATTCGGCTGAATCTTATGTGAAGGATTCGGGGGTTTGGCCGAATCCAAAATAGTGGATTCAGTGCATCCCTATCTAAAATCACATGCTCTGCAAGGCTACAAAGTTATTGTTATTGCTACTTTATATTAACCACCTTTCTATTCAGGCCTCTCCTATTCATATACAGGTATGGGATCTGTTATCCATAATGCTTGGGATCTTGTGTTTTCTGGAATGGATCTTTCTGTAATTTGGATCTTCATACCTTAAGTCTACTAGAAAATCATTTAAACGTTAAACCCAATAGGCTGGTTTTGCTTCCAATAAGGATTAATTATATCTTTGTTTGGATCAAGTGCAAGGTACTGTTTTATTATTACAGAGAAAAAGGAAATCTTTTAAAAATGTGGAATATTTGGATAAAACGGAGTCTATGGGAGACGGCCTTTTCCTAATACAGAGCTTTCAGGATAACGGTTTTCCGGATCCCATACATGTACCAGTCTTTTATTGAAATCCGTGCATGGTTGCTAGGGTAATTAGGACCCTATGCTGTAATTGCAAACTGGAGAGCTACTGAATAAAAAGCTAAATAACCACAAATTATAAAAATTTGAAACCCAATGCAAATTGTTCCAGAACATCACTCTCTCATACTAAAATGTAATTTTAAGGTGAACCAACCCATCAAGATACGAAAGAGGGGAATGAAACCCTCAAAACGAAACCATACACTACATAGGCCTCCTACGCACTTCATAAATTTGTCTCCGAGCCAATGGCTGATGCTGTGCGTTCCAGTGGAAGTGGCTTCCTTTCTGGCAGAGCCTCAGTGCATTATCCAGTGGTGTCAGACACATCTCCATTATGTTTACAGTTCTCAGTGTTGGTGACAGTCCCTTCCCTTCCTTTGGTCTCTTGTGTGCAGTTACTAAGCAGTACATGACAACGTGTCATATATATACTCCATGGGGGAGTGAGACTCCTGGGAGAGGCCGACAGCAATCCAAATTACACCTTATGATTCAGGAATAAACGTGCAACTGGCTGCTTCTGACAAAGCAGAAATACAGACCGTTTAGTAAAGCAAACCACATGATTAGTAGTTTGAAGCAGTGTGGCAACCTTCCTCCTACTCAGGAAATTTAGCAGCTGTAAGCATTTGTAACCACAACCCGCATTCCTTTAATACTGTACCTGGTACATAGTGGCATCGTCTTTCACTGGAAACCCAGTCATTGCCAAGTCTATTATGAATAAGATTGGTTTTTGATGATAAGCAAGACCAGAGCATATGCAATTACATTCCCACTGTGTCTACAGCAGAAACCATGTACAGGTTATTGTCAAACACGACTCTAGCCAAGAAAATGTAATTCTAAGAAAAATGTTCTAATATCCATTGGTTTCAAAGTTATTGCAAATATTTTGAGCACTTGTCTGGTATTCTCTGCACTACTTCTGACTCCTGAAACAAGGAAGCAGAAACTCACTGGGGGAGAATGGACTTCTGGTACGTTTTGTTTTCTGGAGTCAGAACCAGAGAGGTGAAGGGCATGTAAAGGCAAAAAAATAAAATCCCATTTTTACTTCCTTTAATGAAAAAGAAACCTATCTCCAATATACTTTAATTAAAAAATGTCTACTGTTTTTATAAGAAACCGTGAAATTCTCCCTTCATTTACTGCTGTGGATAGGAATTGTCAGATGGTCCCTAACTGCTGAGCAAGGAAACAATCATTCTTAGGAACAGCAGGGGGAGCCCCCGCCTTACTTCCCAGCTATGCACAACTCAAGCAGCTTCATTTATGACGATCCCTAAGCAGCCCAGACCACACTGAGCATGTGCACAGTCTTAGTCTTGCAAAGATGTTTAACAAAGTTACAAGATGGTGTCCCCCTGTAGCCAACTTTGAAAGCATAAATTATTTGTTTGATTAGGCTTGTGGTGCAGTGAGTTCATATTTATATTTAGTATACAAAATACAGCATTTTCTAGCCTTATTCTATTTTAGACTTTACATGCCTTTTAACAAAGATTGCTTTCAGAAGGAATTATATTTGCAAACAACTTAAAAAACCCACTGAACATTCAACGCAAATGGGAAAGTTGTTTATAATTATGTTACACAACAAAACGTTTGGGTGGCATTTCCCTGCAACAGCAGTTTTTTTTTCCATGTGAAAGTGAAGTAGCCTCTGAAGGGACAAGTCACACAAGTACAGATTAGTAATAGTGACACTGGCAATTTTTTGTCACGTTTGAGTGCCGATTTGCATTTTATTCATGCGCCCAACTGGATCCAAAATTGCAAACTGCCTTTTATATAGCCCTTTGTGTCTTGTTAGCTCAAGAAGACAGAAAGGCGGCACTCCGGTTAAAAGAAGGTGGTTTATTCCAACAGGTCACTGAACAACACCTGACGCATTTCGGGAGTAACTCCCTTAATAATAGGCCTTTGTGTCTTGCCTATATGTTGAAAACAATCCCACTAAACTGCAGGGACCAGTCCCCACCCACCTTAGGCTCACAGTGTAATGCAACCCTTCCCTCACCTTGTTCCATTATGAAGTGATGGATTCTGGGACTTGAAGTCCCACTGATTTATATAGTGTGTGTGTTGCACAGATTCTCTGGAAAGCAGAGGGACTTCTGGTGCCAGAATCCATCATTTTTACAAGCTGAGGGGGTTACACTAAGGGATGTTGGGAAATAGAGTAGAGCTTCCTTTCAATATGTGGACTCGTATAATGTCTTAAAAATAATGTATTTATGGAAGTTTAGATAGTGTTTATGCACGTTTTCTACAGAACCCAACAGAAAGAACCCATTTTTAAAAAGTGGGCTATATTTCCAATTTCCAAAAGACAAGAAAAGGTGCAGGGCAGCAGTTTTTCACATACCCTGTAGCTTGTAATTCCCAGCTGTTCTTGAACACCCCATATTTGTAGGCCAGGTACAATGATGCCGGCAGCAGGCCCGGATTGGCAATCTGTGGGTTCTGACAAATGCCAGAGGGGCTGCTATAAGGTGCCATAGAAAGTCAGTATTTAGTGGGCTGGTGGGCTCTGTGTACCGGAAATGGCAGTCCAACAAGCTGCAAAAATACACGTACTAGTAGGCACTTAACCAAATTACTAACAGGCGCTGGCGTAATTACATTAGCGAAGGAGATAGACTCTGGCGCAACTTCGCACTCTAAACGCCAGGCGAATTTCCGCTCTGGCGAAAGAACGTTACTACTCAAATTCAATTTGATTTTACTGAACGTTATTTCCATCGCCAGACTTGCCTTCACCACCTCAGACCTGGCAAAGTGCAATAGAGTAGATAGGAGTTGGTCCAAAAAAAGTTTAAAGTCCCAGAAAACGCTGGCGTCTTTCCTTTTTACAGGGTGATAGGCTGAAAAAGATTGTACATTTTTTTTGGTACCCTCCTTCCCCCCTATATTTCCTTACATATGGCACCTAAACTATACACTGGGCTCATGTATAGGGCAATATAACAACTCTATTTGCTTTTATTAAGGTTTCCCGGGCTTGTGTAGTGTACATTATTTGCTGCAACATATACGTACATTGAAACTTAACTTCCTGCCGTATGCAAATTATCGAACGCTAGTGCAACTTCGCTATGCCTGGCGTAGTAACGCTAGTGAAACTTCACCAGTGTTCAGCGCCGGCACTTCACAACTTAGTGAATCAGCATTGACTGTGCGAAGTTGCGCCTGGCGAAGTGTGGCGAAGCCGTCGCTGGTGAATTTTCGCCTGTTAGTGAATTTCCCCCCCATGACTGAAGCCAAGGCACCAACACAAGAGTGCAGAAGCCCCAAATAAAAACCCTAACAGCATAACCAATAGATGCATATGATGAAAGTGCTAAAGGGATCTAGCGACTGGTCTACTTTAAAACAACATTCCAAAAACAAGAACTAATCAGGAATCAGATATTTGGACTGGATGAATATCTTACATTTTATTTAATTAAAAAAAAGACTTCTACAAAAAAACCTCATATAAAAAGGAGGGGTTCCCCTGCTCCTCCATGTGAACCCCAGATAGCCTGGTACACTGCACCTCTGCGGGTAGGAGAACCCAATGACCCTGACAGCCTGTGATATTGCACTCTGTCGGAGCCGATCCACGTCTGCCCCTCTCTGAGCTCAATTCTGGGGGGCATCATTTCTTCTGGGGGGTACTCAGCTTCTGCATCCCCTGAATCTTTTCCAGTAGTCCAGATATAAAGGCCTGGTGGAGAAACAAGGGATTAGCAAAGTTTCAGTTCATTGATCAGCAGTTCCACAAACAGGAATTTTAGTACAGGTATGGGTCCTGTTATCCAGAATGCTAGGGACCTTATCTTTCTGTAATTTGGATCTTCTTTTTTTTTTTTGTGGGCCCACCAATATAGTTTACATAATGTCTAGATTTGACACGATCTTATTCTATCCCCCTGAAAACGTGAGAAAAAAGGGGGTTCTATTGTATACCGAAAACTCTATGAAGTATCCAAGAAAAAAGGGACATATTTAAAAGGTTAGCTCACCGTTTAGTATGTTATAAAATGTCTTGTTCTTACATTTCAATTGGTCTTTATTTTTTAAATATTTTTAAATTTACTTGTGTTATTCTTCTTTCCAGTTTACATTTTAGAATGCTTACTGCTTGTCAGGTCACTGACCCCTGCAGCTACAATTGTATTATTAGTTTTACTTTTTATTAAGTTTCCCACTCATATCTCAGTCTGCTGCCTGGTTGCTATGGTACATGAGACCATAAAAAAAAAGAAGACCAATTGCAAACTGCCTTATAATATCACTGTCTATATCATATGGTCAGTGATTAGTCAAATAACACTTTGGAAACTAAATGTACCCATGCAACCCCTGTTGTGCTACATGAGAGGTTCGTTCCTATGCAGTAAGGCCAGATTACCTCTCCGTGTCCTAATATTCCTACTCTAAACTACAAAGTGTTATTTCATTCCTTCTACCAACCCCACCATTTTTGATCACATCACCCCACACACTGTGCAGAAGAGCTGACACTCACCTCTGTGGGTTTGTAACAGTCAACAAGGAGTTCCTGGAAGACAAGAGACAAACATAATTATATATTCCCAATGTAGACACTGGAGAAAGTGCCAGTGACACCAGTAGAACCCCTTCAGCTCCATTACCTTAACCCTCTCCCCTCTCTGCGCATCTGTCTCCATGTCCAGTAATTCATCCACATCGATTTCCAGCTCTGGGATTTCTTCCTCCTGCACAAGATGCAACAGTTGCACAAACATAATAAGAGAGGCGTTTAAAGCTCAAGGACACGTTTATAAAAGTCTGCCCACCCTATGAAGCCAGTTCCGAGGGTCCCACAGTGATTTACATGCAAAGTATCAGGACTGACAGATGCATTTCCATTCATGCCCACAGCACTGCATGGCATTAGGATGTATAACCAGGCTCCTTGTGATTAGTCCAACCTTATTTGAATGTAATCCTCCCCCCCCCTGCTGCTGCCCAAGTCTCACTGGAACAGCTGTGTGATGTGACTGTTCATTCACATATTATTTTGGTAATGCTGGAGCGGCGCTCAGACACAGAAGTCTATAGTGGATTTTTAGCTTCCCCAAACCATTGGTGGAAGGACAAAGAGACCCTGTCTATCACCACGTGCACCCGACTTCTGCAAATTCATGGGCTGGCGAAGGTACAAACTTGCTACACACACACCCAAGGCTTCTTCTAAAGCAACAAAGGCACCGACATCCCTGCCGCCCTTCTGCACTACAAATCCCAGCATGCCCAGCCAACACTGTATAAAGCTGTAATAGACATATAGACAAATCTTAGGGACTTTGGTACATGTCTTGTGATTACTAGATAAAAGACTGGGTTTATAGACTGTACTTGAAAAACCGGATAACATGGAGCTCACTGGCAGCTGTAGAACCACAACTGCCGGCTGTCTAGATGGGAGTGTGAGCAGAGCCACCCAGGAGGTTTATAAAAGGCTGCCCAACCTGTAGCCTCCATTGTTTCAGTGTTGGACTGGGATGCCAGGGGCCCACCACAAAACCTTCCACTTTCCAAACTATGATTCCTCCTCTCCTCACTCAACCTCTTTATTCTCCTAGTCTTTTATATTTTCTTAGTCTATTCTTCCATTATTAAGCATTTTTTCCCCATAAAGAAATAAGTAATGACCATGAAATTGGCCTCATAGTTAGAAGCAAAAGGGCCTACTAACACCTGGGCCCACCGGGAGTTTTCCTGGTATCCCGGTGGGCCAGTCCAACACTGTTTGTTTTTGAACCAGGACTGTCAGGGAATGCAGGAAGTTGTAGTATAATTGTAGGGTTTGAAGCTTCGATCAAGATCATGGGGCCAAGCAATCACTATGGACAGTACTGTTATAAGAGCTGCATGGTAGCTTGATGGCCAATAAATAAACGCCCTTTGTGTTCTGGGCAGGAATTCTGTTTGCCAGGAATATCCTGCCTTTAGTAACTAGATGGTCCATTTGAAAATCAAGTCCTGTTGTGGGGTATTACACAGGCTGGCCCAAGGACTATGTGCATTTGTATGACTGCAGCCAGGAGATTTGCAGATGCCCTGCCTTATATATGGGTATTACCCAGGTGGTACAATGGTATCTCTGCTGGCAGATGTGCGAATAGGTGCCCTGCCCTGTATCTGGGGAATAACACACAAGGCTGACACATCAAAAAAAAAAAAGAGTTTCAACCATAAGTAAACACATCATGTTACAACATAATGGCAACTTCAGCCAAATAAAATTTCAAGGCATTAAAAATGTTAAATTAGGAGGTAGGGGAGGAGATATACATAAAATTACAGATCAGAGAGAAATATACTGGATATTCACATTAAAAATCTGTTTCCCCGAGGGTTAAATAATGACTGGGAAGTATCTGGTTTCTTTTAAATGCGTATAGTCACTTAGATTGTTTCAAGAAAATCCAGTATATTTAAATTTCCCAGGTAGTGGTGCTGAATACAGTAAACATTGACCTGTGATAGACTTGATCTGTATTATGTAGATTTTAATGAATTGATGTTTTTAATTAGTACTTGCCGACTCTGATGAAGTGCCAGAACAAGGCATGAAACAAGTCAGGTCATCATACATGTCATAGTCTAGGTAGCAGATAAGTCTCATGAAGCATACCTGTATATTGTTTTTAATGTAAGCTTGGCAATAATGTTTTTTTGAATCTCACTTGTGGCTTGGGAGATACCCCGTCTACTCTTGTTCTACTAATCTACCTTTCTACCTCTATTAGTGTGACTTTTGGCAGGAGATGTGCCAATAGAAACTCAGTTCTGTGGAGTAATACACAAGCTGGCACAAGAGAATCTCTGTCTGTATTTGTAATACAGAAGATTTGCCAATAGGTGCCCTGCCTATGGTTATTACATCTCTGCTTGCCCAAGTCTGTATCTGGGGTATTACACAGCCTGGTACAAATGTATCTATGTCTGTATTTGTACTGCTGCTGGCAGGAGATGTGTATCTGGGCTATTGCACACAGGGGCACGGGTGCATGCAAGGCTGGAAAGGATCAGTGCCCAGCAGCAAGAATATATAGATACAAGTTGGCACCTGGCCGGTAAGCCTGGGCTAAATAAGGGCCTACTTGGGATCTGCACTGACAAGGGATGTACATAGGGTTGCCACCTGGCTGGTATTTTAAAGGCCGGGCTGGTAAAAATGATGGTTGATCCCAATGTTATTAATAGGGAAAAAAAGATAAATATATAGGAAGGCCGGTATTTATTTCCAGAAAAGTTGGTAACCAATAGCCCAGCCAAACCGAGATGCGACTAATCCACTATTTTGGATTCGGCCGAACTCCCGAATCCTTCGCTAGAGATTCGGTCGATTCGGTACATCCCATTTATATATCTGTGTATGTACATAGTAGATCTGGCACAGGGATGCCAGGCAAAATCCCTGTGCCAGATCAACTATGTACACATAGACAGACAGACAGACAGACAGACAGACAGGGATGCACTGAATCCAGGATTCGGTTCGGGATTCGGCCTTTTTCAGCAGGCTTCCGATTTGGCTGACTCCTTCTGCCTGGCCAATCCCAATCCTTATTTGCATATCTCAGCAAAAAACATTGCATATTAAGTCCTATGAGTGCAGTTTTTTTGCTGTTTTATACAATGATTTAATATTCCAGCACCTAGGCATGTACTTGTGATCTGTGTGCACCAGCTCTATGTTATATATTATATCTATTCTATAGCACTGAATACAATGGGCACAACAAAAACACAAGGTTCTGTTGACCTTTCAGCTGCTTCTCAAAATTTACACATCTGGGAAATGTAAAGTACAAAAAGCAATGTAGAAGTCTTTGTATTCGCTAACAACATTCCATATTAAAGGGCAAATCATGATTTTATGAAGGATGCCTAACAGTACTGGCTGTATTGTACAGGGCTAGAAGGCCACGTCCCACAGGAAGAAGGATTTCCCACAAACAGGAAATGTTGGAATTCCAATACAGAAAAATGCCCGTCACACAACAAAATAACGAGCCTCAGCCTGGGCAAAATAAGGGCATGTTTGGGGTCTGCACTGACATGGGATGTACGTAGGGTTAGCACCTGGCTGGTATTTTAAAGGCCTGGCTGGCAAAAATGATGGTTGTTCCCAAGATTATTAATTAAGGAAAAAAAGAAATATATAGGAAGGCTGGTATTTTTTTCCAGAAAAGGTGGCAACCCTAGATGTACAACAGCCCAGGTAAACAGAAGTGATGAGTGCAAGTGGAATATACTGGCCCTTTAACTTCAAGAATATGCAAATAGGCAACTTACTTATCTGCTACCTCTTTCCCACTGCCCCTCCTTCTCCGCTCTCTCTATCACATGTTGATGACAGGTGTCACCAGCTGCTCCTGTAATTCAGGGTGACATGTACCAACGCTACCAGCTCTCACACGCCCTGCTCTGCTTCATACGGCCACCCTCAAGCTAAGGAGACACACTTTCTGCCGAATGGAAAGCACCAAGCAAACTGAATTGATGGGAACCCATTCTGAATCCTTGCACAATGCCTTCTCTCTGCCTCTGGCACTCCCTGCACATTGACTTTGTTGTGGCAGATTCTCTAAAAACAATTGCTAGATGGCATTCAATAGATAGACAGGCATACAATAAGAACATGTAATAATAATCCCTATTAAAGAGTTATGATGCTTCCCTTACAAGCAGCTTTGGGAAGAGTTAGGGTTACAGCACATGGGCATGCTCCCCTTCCCTAGTGGGACAGGGCACTACATACATTAGGCGGGTACCATTCGAGAACAGAGACAGCATCATTTCCCAGGGATGCTTCCTTTACCCGAAACACTGGCGTGTG
The DNA here is from genome assembly GCF_017654675.1 of Xenopus laevis. Classification (NCBI taxonomy): domain Eukaryota; kingdom Metazoa; phylum Chordata; class Amphibia; order Anura; family Pipidae; genus Xenopus; species Xenopus laevis. The sequence goes on along the minus strand of NC_054377.1, from coordinate 26,444,491 downwards.
TGTGCCCTAGGGCAGCCGCTTACCATTCACTAATTTAGGAAGCATGTGTTGGCAGGGAAGGGTATTCTCAGGGGCATAACTAAAGAAGAAGCAGACCCTGCGGCTGCAGGGGGGCCACAAAGAGGTATAGGGGCCCCATAAAGCTCTAAATAATGAGCAATGACAAAATGTATTGGTAAAAAAGAAAAACCTCTGGATATTGCAGGGGCCCTAGAATCAATTTGCTGTGGGGCCCTGTAATATCTAGTTACACCACTGAGTATTCTGATTGCTGCGGATCTCAAAATGCCTCTTGTACCACTGGCCTTAGAGGGGGTTTTGGCCTACCCCCCTCTCTCTCTCACTCTCTGAATGAACAATTCCAAGAACCAGTATGGGATCTGTTATTTGGAACACCCATTATCCAGAAATTACAGAAAGGCCATTTTCCATAGACTATGTAAATAATCTATATTTGAAAAAAAACCATTTCCCTTTTCTCTGTAATAATAATAATAATAATAATAATAAAACAGTACATTGTACTTGAACCCTACTAAGATATATTTCATCCTTATTGGGAGCAAAAGCTGCCTTCAATTTTACATTATTTTCTAGTAGACCCAAGGCATTAAACTACAGAAAGATCCTATTATACGGAAAACCCCAGGTCCTCTAGTCTACATTGTTACACACAAAGGGGTTAAAAACATACATTTGCACAAGGAGATATTGCTGAACTAAAGTTCCCATCATCCCCCCTTGACAGGCACTGGTTGGTCCAAAGACTGCAGGTTCCCCATTAGTATTGGACCTATTATATGGAATGCTTGGGACCTGGGGTTTTCCGGCAATCCATACAATAGGTCCAATACTAATTGAGAACCAGCAGTCTTTGGAACAACTAGTGCCTGTCAAGGGGGGATGATGGGAACTTTAGTTCAGCAATATCTCCTTGTGCAAATGTATGTTTTTAACCCCTTTGTGTGTAACAATGTAGACTAGAGGATAGGGATCTTGGCAGCTGCTGCTGCTAAAATTCAGGGTGGCAAAACCACCAATAACTCACACGCCTGCTTCTGCATCTCCATCTATGGAGCTGCCCCTTATCTGCCAAATGGAATGTTCCATACTCTGTACTGCCTGGTTTCCAATGCTTACCCAGCATGCTGCCCGCCTAACCTTGCCCGTCGTAATATAAACTCAACACAAATACAAACAAAAACCAGTGTCCATTTAGAGATAGTAGCATCCATTCAATAACCTCCAGCATCTCCTTGCACTCCCTAATGGTGGAGGCTGGGAGTTGTAGTACAACAATCCCAGGAGGCCACAGGTTTGCACGGTTGTGTTGTAGGATGGGGGTGGGAGATACATTGTATCTGAAAGGTAATGTTTCACATGTTCTTACATAAAAGCCACCCAACCTGCTTGTGTTCCCTCCAGCAATAAATGTAACAGACACTGAGCTTGTTCCATAAACCCCATTCTCTCAATTTCTTCAGCTTAGGCACCTGATGCACTTGTCACGCTGGATCCATTCGACACCTAAAACCGTAGAATTCTAAGCAACTCTCCAGTAGACATTCATTTTTAGTTATCTGTAAATGTAATTAAATCCCATTGTGTCCGGTCTGACTCTTGACACAATGTAGCAGAAGTCAGTTTTCCTGCAGGGTTTGAGCCGCTACGTTGTTTGGAACGGCTTATTCGTGTCTGTTTTCGGAGTCTGACTCGTGAGACAATGTAGCAGAGGTCAGTCCTCCTATTACAGGGCTGGAGCGGATACATGGTTTCAGGAGTCAGAAGCAGCAGAGCAGAGACTTGAAAGAGTCAGACAGATGCTGTTTTGATAGTAGTTCTAATAACTTTGAAACCATTGGGGATTTCTAATGGAAAGCTGCTTAGAATGACATTGGTCTTTGAGGGGTGCACAGCCTGTAATAAAGAAGAAGAAGGGGTTGTGCTCCCCATTTGCCCCATGGGGGTATATTGTAGTCAAGCAATGCCCTCCTCACCTGGCAATCATACAGCACCACCAGCTGATCCAGGATCCACTCCTCCAGGCGCAGTCTCTTTCTCAGCTCCTTGCGGTCATACTTGACAGTCACTTTGCCCTGGTGCCGTCTCTCTGGCTCCTCAGCACTCTCTCCAGGGGCCTGGAAGTACACCCGGGGGGAGGTGGGATGGGGGCTGGAGCCAGGGCTACTGAGAGCGGCCATGTGGCGACTGGAGGGCAAGAGACAGTCAAAGAGAGACAAGCAACTGTAAGAGACAGTGCCAAGAGAGAAGAATCAACAAGGAAGGTCAAGAGAGAGCAAAGAAGCTAAAGAGACAGGCCAACTAGTGAACTGCAGCGAGAATGTTGAAACAGAGTCACAATCAGGCCGACGAGACAGCCACGTGTGCCTAAGGGGAAAGAGACAGTGCTGGAGTTAGTGAGACCCCCATCACGTGGAACTGCCTTAAGATCGGTGCTGCCCTACAGCTGCTGTGTCTGTCTCGGTCTATTCTTCTCTTAATCAGCTGCTCCGTCCATAGCTCGGCGCTGTTACTCTCTTCTCCCCCACGTGGATCACTCTGTCCGGCAGGGCGCAGTCTCTTTCTCTTCCTGTCTGTCTCTCTCCTTTGTCTCTGTCCGTCTCTCCCCCGACTCTCCCTTACTCCGCCTCTTAAAGAGACAATTCCCCCTCCCGCCCTTCCCTTCCTTTGGGGGTGTCTGCCACTCCGGGCTGCAGCTGTTCTGCTTCTCACATGTCCTGCCCGGTGCCTTCCAGCTGCTGTGCCTCTTACTGCTACAACAAACTACAACTCCCACCCAACACACTGGAGTCCAACAAGAGGGTTACAGGCAGGACTGCACTTCATGTTGCTCCCTCTGTGTCTTATTTACTTGTCTGAAGCCCTCACAATCCTGCAGAAAATGCCCCTGATCCCCTTTCTTCAAACATTCCAATCAAAGGGCAAGTAATCTTTGCAAACAATGAAAATCGTTTATATTTCAGTGTACTTGTCCAGCAACTGCAAATACAAAATCTCTTGGCAGCCACATTTTTTTTTAAATATAACTATAATATTCTGATTCTGTGGATCTATGGCAGGGATCTTTAATGTAGGGGCGGGAATTTAGAATGGAGTCCCTGTGCAGTTTGGGGTGGGTCCCCATGAGCCCACTGAACACAAAGAAATGTTCTACAGCAACATAAAACACTAATAGAAACAAAGGAGCTCATTTATAAACAGTGGGCAAATTTGCTCCTGGGCAGTAACCCATGGCAACCAATCAGATGATTGCTTTCACTGCTCAACCTGCAGCTGGCTGAAAAAAGCTAATCACTGATTGGTTGCTAAGGGTTACTGCCCAGGTGCAAATTTGCCCACTGTTTATAAATGAGCCCCAGTGTGTGTAATTGGTTCTAAATCAATTGTTATGGTCCCCCAACCTAATTTGGGTCTTTTGGTGGAAAAAAATCTAGTTTATGAGAGGAGCCATGGATACAATGACTAAATATTTTGGTTTTTAAATTCTAAATATATTGTCTCATTTTCTGACTTTTTCATCTCAAGCTATTTTGCTGTGGTGTCGTCGTCAACCTAAAACTCACCAGACTTAGGGTCGGACTACATAGATGTTTTCGTTGCGATTCCGACACGCTGCTACAAAACCCTGGCGTCAAATCGCATGCGACGGAAATAAGGTAATCGATGGAAATGTCAGATGAAGTGGCAGCGTTGCATCCAACAGTTGTGTTGCGTTGGATCAACGCTGCGACTTCATCCGACATTTCCATTACTTACCTTATTTCCATCGTATGCGATTTGATGCTGGCGTTTTGTTGAAGCGCGTCGAATCGTGACAAAAACATCCATGTAGTCCTACCCTTAAGGTGGCCATACACAATAAGATCTGCTTGTTTGGCAAGGTCACCAGCTGAGCGGATCTTAACCCAATATGCCCACCAAAGGCAGGGCAAAATCGGGTTCGGTCTAAAGGACTGAGATCGGCAGCCCTAGGCCCGGGCCTGGGTTATGGGCTGGCCTGTGCAACATAACAACATTTAGACAGGACTCCTTGTAGCAAAGTTAAGCTGGCCATCAGGGTCGGGCTGGAGCATTGGGAGCCCCCCGGGGCTGTGACATGAAGGGCCCTATTGGCAGTCATCGGGGGCCCCTTTCTGACTTCTAAACTCTCACCCCCTGCCAAAGCAGAAGATCTTTTTTTTTAGGGGGTGGACAATCGGGGGGAGCAGGTTTGGGCCATTTTTTTGCCCCATAAGGGACGAGGCCCACTGGGTTTTTTGCCCAGTCCAACTCTGCTGGCCATAGACATGCAGATTATAAACTTATGTTGGATGAACGATTGTCCATTCCAATCTTCCAACCTGTAACTAACCAGTCAGATTAATATAAAGTACTAAAGAGAACAAATTACACAATGTTCTGGCCATTAATTGACAAACATAAATCGTAGAAAAGTTATGTCCAACAAATAGTAGTGACAGTCACCCATTGATATTGACAGATCGGCAATACATGCAGAGAAATTATCGCTAGCCAACAGAAATCTTGTCTGATCGACTAAACGACCAATTGTCATGGAACGAAAATTGTCAAGACAATCTACACACCGCACGAAAATCATACAAACCTTTGTTTTATATGACGGAATCCTTTGCGTCTATGGCCAGCTTTACAGGTATAGGAAAACATTGATTTAGCTGCCATTCAGCTATATGATAAATTGGGCAGTGCTGTGTGACTTTTAGAGCTGTGGTAGATGGGTGGTGTGACTGTCACTGCCCTCTGGTGGAGAAAAGCAACAGTTTAAATGCCCCTGTCTGCCAAAAAGCCTGGGCCAATGCTGTTTTCTACTAACAGGAGCAATTTTTGGCACCCCCCCCCCCCTCCAGTCTGGACTGGGATTCAAAATAGGCCCTGGCATTTCAAATATACAGAGGCCCAAACAACCCTCACATGCACAATAAATAGTTAATGTCAATGGCATCTTTCAGCAGCCCCTCTCACAGATTGCTCCCAGTAAAACACACAATTTCTCAAAAACGCTTGTGTTTTCGCTTAGCCCCCTAGAAGGGGCCACTGTTTTAGGACTAATGCCTTATCTGTATCTGTTGTGTATAGCCGCATTCATAGCTCATTTACTGTATATAATTGTATTAGCTCTTCTGAAGTAAAGGAGCAATTGTTATGGAAACATGGTAATTATACATTATATGAAATATAAATAAACCTCATTTGTTGTTGTGTTATTGGCACTTAAGGCTAGTTCCACATGGGGGAAAATCAACCTGCTGAAATACACATGCCGAAAATCAGCCCCTACTTAGGCATTAGCCGACTCTTTTGTTTGCATAAGGAACCACTGTGCCGGCACAAACACACATGGCTGATTTTGTGCAAATATGCAATGTTTTCCTTGCACACAGGTTGATTCACAGGTTGATTCTGTGAACTTTGTCACCTGATCATTATCCAGCTCTGTAGTCATGGGATAAAACATTGATAATTGCCCCTAATTCATTCTTATGGGGATAGCCTGCCCTCTCAGCTGGAACAGTTGATACTCGAATATTAGCCAGAGCTTCTGAGTCATAATTTCCTACATATTCTATTTCTCTTGGAGGAAATATTACTATTTTTAAATGGGACATACACCTTCCCTAAAGCTTATCCATTTGCACCCAAGCTCTCTAAAATAGGCACCCCCCAAACTTAATTAAAGATGTATTTTTCTACAATAAGAAATATTTACAGGGTACTTCTGAACATGTTATCACCCAAAGAACTTTTCAATTAACTCCAGACTTCAGAAAAAAACAAGGGGGTACAACTGCTAGTTTAGAGAGTACAACTGAAATAATTGGCAATTCAGCAATATTTGATTAATCGTGGCCTAAATAGGGCCCTGGAGAGCTGGGGGGAAACATTTTTTGATCGATTATGATTTAAGGATCTCAACCCTAAAATCTGTTGTTGTGTGAGGAGAGTTGTAGTCAGTTGGGTGGAGCAACATCTTTTGGGGAAATGTATTTACCCTTTTAAGGTTAACCTTCTGTTGGTGACTAGGTTTGCTACCTGGTTCTGGCTGGTATATTACTGGTTCAGACAATAACTATGTTAGTTGATGCCAATGTTTGGAGATGGGAGGAGGGACAACAGACACAGGAAGGCAAGTATTTCGATCTTGTAAAAGGAGGACAAATTTATTCCTCCCTTTATTACCATTGTTTATTTATTATATATAGGTATCCATGTACTGCCCCCTGCTGCCTCCCCAGGTGCGAGCCCTAAATTGCCTATATAGAAAATAGAGTCCTGATTCAATCCCCTAGGCTACATTTATATATGTAAATAAATATATATTTACATCAGGTCTTACCAGTCCACAACTGGTGTTTGACAGAGTATGCTAGGAATTCTGTACAAAAACATCTGGGAAGCTGTACTAACTAATGATCCCCCATAATTAATGATAGACCTACAAGAAGATTGGGCTTCTCCTTTACCCAGGCCTGGAGCATAGATTTAGGGAGTCAAAATGGTAGACACTTCCATATTATATAATATGTTGGACAGATCTGGAAATCACTGGGCTAGTGAAGGCTGTCTGTGATTCTGGGAGTTGTGGTCCAGCAACATCTGAATTGCCTTAGGTTGACCAGCCCTCACCACAATGCTTTATTCTGCAGCTGGAAAGCATACGGAATAGACATAGCCCTGCCCTTTGTACTTTGCCTTAGGATCTTCCACTCTTTCCATTTGTTTATAGCAAAATATGTTTATTTTCCTCATCATTTTTACCAGTTAGCTCCTATGCCTTATTTGATCTCATACTCCCTATACTCCGCATCTCTGCTTGCTTTCCCTTTTATAAGTAAATATATTATTTTTACACTGTCAAACTGTACCATATACAGTGGGGCCCTACAGTATGGCATGGTCTGATTGTCTGTTACAAAAGTACTTGGTTACTGCTCTTTAACATAGGACAGAAGCCAGGAAAATAAAAATCAATGTCAAATTGGAACACTTCTAGATATACCTAAGCAGGGCTGCCATGAGGAATCACAGGGCCCCTGTACTACTAAATCTGCAGAGGCCCCCAGGGATCCCAATTATGGACCTATTGGTCACCTGGGGTCCTGGGCGAAGGGTCCTGTCAACAAGTAGAATGGGACACCAATGAAAAAGTGAACCAAGAAAGCAGATCAACCCAATATTGCCAATTATACTTTAACCCCCCCATAATGTGCTAAAACCCTGCCCTCTCTCCTTGAAGAACCTACAAATGACAATTTCTATGAGTTGTGCTCATAAGGATTCTCTGATGAATTGATATTCACCTGACCTGCGGGTTCACTGTGTCTGTCAGGTAATGCTGGGAGCCACAGTGCATCATCAAATACTGAGGGGCCACAGTGCGTTATGAAATGCTTGGGGGCCAGTCTGTGACTTGAAACAATGGGGGCCACAATATATCATAAAATGGTGGGGTCCAGTGCTTCTTTATTCCTGAAGCTGCCAGTCCAACCATAATAAATATCAAGTTAATTTGAACTCTTCCTCCTCACCTTGCTCTTTATCATTCTTCTAATCCCTCTTTCCCTTTCTCATCCTTTCTCTCTCAAATTCTTACTTCTCAATCATCCTTTTCCCATGGAAGGTCAAGCAGAGGGAGTCCTGGGAAGGAAACATAAAATGCTGGATACTAACAGGTCTTTTAACATCACCCTGCTTCAGTGGACCTTTAGTCGTAGATTTCATTCTGTATAAAGGTGGACAAAGGGAAGAGAATAGATCTGTGTTACTTTAAAACTGCCCTAGGCTAATAATTATGTAAGAAGGGTTGGGAACAGAGGGTCTTTTCACCCCCTGCCGTCACATGACAACAAACGCAGTCTCTCTTTAAGTGGTGTCTTCCAAAGACTGTGCTGTCCTATCTCTAATGATAGTCTCCTCCTCTGCCATTTCCTGTTTAGTTGTAATTACAGAGTAAAGCCCTCGTGGCTCCACGGCTTGTATATTCCTTGCTTAATAAACTTGTGTTTGCAGCCGCTGTACATCAGTTCCAGTCAGTTTGCAGTTACAAGAGCTAGCATTCAGTGCGCCCCTAGGCCCACTGTCGGTCGTCGCCCCTGTCCCCTCCCTTTTATTCGCTCAAATTTTCATCATCGGGACCAGAGCAATGGGGATTGGCAGATGGGAAATTTAAAAAACTATTTTATCTCTTGCGCATCCCCTGTGTTTCTGAACCAACGTGAGTGTGATTGGGCAGCATGCCGCCCTCTAAAATCCTGCCGTCCTAGGCCCGGGCCTTGGTGGCCTCTCCACAAATCCAGGCCTGCTAGCACTGTATTTCTGCTTATTTTGGCTTAGAGCAGTGCTGTCCAACTTCTGTGGTACTGAAGGCTGGAATTTTTCTCACCTACATGGTGGAGGGACTATAATGGAAGCTAGTGTTGACCACTCCCTGTTTTTAAACCACACCCGCTTTAAACCACATCCATGTTACCACAAGAACTTTTAAGACCATGTCCACATTAATGGTGATAACACACCAAAAAACCAAATGGTTGGTGCTCACTGCAGGGATTTCACTCATCATTGATATGTGAAAAATGTAAGTCATAGTAAAACATACCCTTAAATCCATATGCCTCATCCTCCCCAGTGTATAACACAGCGTCCCCCAGCTATAAAAGGCTCTACTTATAGTGTCCTTATTGAATGATGCATCAGTACACACTGTAGCAAATAAACCCTAGCTGTCCCTGCCAGACCGGAATGCAGAGAATGCTTTAAAGTTGGCCATTCCCAAAACTTTGTTTCCCCTTTTCCTTTCTGTACTTAAATGAAATACCTTTGCAATCAATAAAAAAATAATACGTTTAAAGACAGAATTTTATTTTGGAAATCAATGTTCATTTAAGCCGTTGTTTGTTCATTTATCACTATTGATGATGCAGAGAAGAGTACAGAACCAGGGGAAATTATCACATTTATCACTGGGGCTGTACTGCAGGACTCCTAGTCAGGGCTGTTATTAATGGGAGGAAACAGGACTAAACGCAGATTGGACTATTAGAGACATAGAGCTGAATGCCACTGAGAAGCACGTGGCAGGGCATTATGGATAACAATTGTGGGATGTGTACTACTTGTAGCATTTCCTATTGCAGTCAGTGGGAAGCAGCCGGCTGCAATTCTTGGTGATTTGATTGCTGCCATTTAGTGACAGTGATCTAATGTTAACATGGAATTGCCCTTAAAGCACTGCAAGGGCAATGGAACCCTGTCACTGTTGGTGACAGAGAGATTTCAGGTCCCTAAAACCAGCAAATGTGCCTCTTTGGCCCAACAAATGTGTTGGCAGGTGGTTTTCATATATGTGAAGAACAGTTGATATCATTGCTGAATAAGCTGGTAGAAGGACATTACGTTTGCCATAGGAGATATAGGTAGAAAAGGCAGGTGTGCTCTTTAATGCACTCCCTGTTCATATCACCCTTTTATGCGCCCATTTATATCACGCATTGCATCACTGCTCCCACTTATCAATCCCATTCAGCTCCATATCACCCCAAGTCCACATCACCCTACCCCTCATTAAACCCACACACACTCCTTAACTCGCAGTGGAAGGCATCAAGGATGGGGGTGTGTCTTGGGTACACCCAAGGTCGGACTGGGCTGGTGGTACACCGGGAAAAAACCTGGTGGGCCCTAGGCCGCTGTGGGCGCTGAAGTCCCCCCCGGGAATTTCTGGCGGCAGTGCTCTCCCCATCCCAATTGAGGCTGCAAGGAGTAAGTGTGGTACACATTTTACAGTGGTGGTTGGCCCTTGGAGGAACTGGAGCTTACGACTGGGGTGAGGGATCCCAGACAGCAGACCAGGTGGACCCTGGACACCCCAGTCAGACACTGGGCACACCTGATATTTGACCCTGGAGTTAGGTAAAAGGACAGTGTCTAAAAACCAAACAAACAAAACCAGAACACAATTAAAATAACATGGACACCTTGAATACAACTTGGTGGGTTTGGTGTGGGTTAAGAAGCTGATTGAGAGAAGCACAGAGAAAAGCAATAAGCAGGCTGCAACATTTCATTGCCCAAAGTCTCTTTGGTCCATCAGTGTAATTGTAGGCAATGCAGAGGGTGCAAATTGCTGCAGGTTTAGCAACCACTCAGTTGTTTCCTTTCAAAGGATATACCAGTTACTGCTACTTGCTTAGTGCTTGTTATTCGATACTGGAACTTTTTTTTAGAAAATTATGCAAATTTAATGAAAGTAAGTGCATAACCAATGTTGCACACAATGTCAAATTACTTTTCTCAAGGTTTGGGAGCTTTGGGATAAATTCATATATACTGTATGGCCACAATATCCACCAACCTGTCCAAGATGCTATTCCAAAACCAACCTTTGAAGTTGGTCCTCCTTTTGCTGTATAGCAGCCTTTTTTCCTGTTGGGATTTGCTTCCACTAAGCAAAAAGATTGGGCACTGAGGTTGTGGATCCGACCTGACTCACAATTCCATTTTATCTCACAGGAGATCAGGTCAGGGCTGTGTGAATGCCTGTCAAGCCTGTCTATGGGATCCATTTTCTGGAAACCCGTTAACCAGAAAGCTCCCAATTATGGCCAAACTGTCTCTCATAGACTCAATTTTATCCAAATAATCCAATTTTTTTTAAATGATTTCCTTTTTCTCCGTATCTTGTACTTGATCCCAACTAAGATATAACTAATCCTTACTGGAAGAAAAACCAGCCTATTGGGTTGATTTAATGTTAACATTATTTTATAGTAGACTTAGGGGCAGAATTTTGAAGTAATTTTTGGGTACTTCGACCATCAAATAGGCCAAATTCGACTTCGATTCAAATTGAAAAATCTTCGAAAAATCGACCACTGTCTCTTTAAAAAACTTCGACTTCGCCACCTTAAACCTGCTGAATTGCCTTTTAGCCTATGGGGGACCTCCTAGAACCTATCTTAGGCTTTTGGGCAAGTTTTGAGAAGTCAAAGTTTTCTTTTTTTGAAAAATCCTTAGAATCGTTCGATTCGAAGGATTAAATCGTTCGATTGTACGATTTTACTTCGATTGTACTTCGATTGAATGTGGCCCTTTTCGCTGGAAAAAATACTTCAACTATCGAAGTACTCAAAAGCAACTTTTCAATTGTCCTTCATTATTTCTTTGTTATAGTTGCTCTACAAAGTTACAAATGTTTTGTTATTGCTACTTTTTATTACTCAATTTTCTATTCAGGCCCTCTCCTATTTATATTCCAGTCTCTTATTTAAATCAATGTATGGTTGCTAGGGCAAATTGGACCTTAGCAACCAGATTGCAGAAATTGCAAACTGGAGAGCTGCTGAATAAAAAGCTAAATAACTCAAAACAATAAATAATAAAAAAATGAAAACATATTAAAAATTGTCTCAGAATATCACTCTCTACATCATTCTAAAGGTTCATTTAAAGGAGAACAACCCCTTTAACTTGTGTCCTGAGTTAGATCAGCAACAAGATTTAAATACTTGAAAGATGGCAACATAGTTCCCCTTCCATTAAGTATTTTGCACCTCAGGGGAACCATAAGCGTCTCTTCTATAAATAGCTCTGCATTTATAAGGCTGAAAAACAGCAATGCTCCAGTTTGTGTCCTGATATGGGTGCAGTCAGTCTGTGCTTCTCTAAGCAGCTGCCCAGCCTTGTAAAAGCTCTATATGAGCAAGATGCTGAAGGGATTTTGGCTTCATCCGAGAGCAGAATGAATATTGATTTGTCTCTAATGGGTTCTATTTGGTTAGAGGGGGCTTTTAAAAATCACCACCGCTTGTACCTTGCACTGTAGCAACCAATAAGCAGCTAAGTTTGATCAGTCTAATATAGGCAAAGCATATCAAACATATTTCATATTGTAACATAGTAAGTTAGTTGAAAAAAAGACACGTCCATCAAGTTCAACCTTTTAGCTTTTTTTTAACCTGCCTAACTGCTAGTTGATCCAGTGGAAAACAAAAAAAAACATCTGAAGCCTCTCTAATTTGCCTCAGAGGGGGAAAAATTCCTTCCTGACTCCAAAATAGACCAGTCCCTGGATCAACATGTACTATGAGCTATCTTCTATAACCCTATATTCCTTCACTTGCTAAAAACTCATCCAATGGATACTATAGACTACAGAATTGTGACAAATAAGGGGCTGGTATGTACAGGTATGGGATCCTTTATCTAAAACACATGTTATCCAGAAAGCTACGGAAAGACCATCTCCCATAGACTCCATTTTATCCAAATAATACAAATTTTAAAAATAATTTCCTTTTTCTCTGTAATAATAAAACAGTACCATGTACCTCATCCAAACCAGTGTCGGACTGGCCCGGCGGGACACCGGGAAAATACCCGGTGGGCCCCGACCCTTAATGGGCCCCCGCCGGGCCAGACACCTCTCCAGATATCTTTTAAAAAGTTTCCCTCCCGCACTCCCGCGGCGCCGATCAGCGCAGCGCCTTCTGCGCATGCGCCAGGCGCCTTCACGCTGGTGCGCCAAGCGGCGCCTTTGTGTGCGCGCGCTCAGCGCATCGCAGTAGGGGTTGGGGGGCGGGTCGGAAGGGGCCCTGGACAGTAGTCCCGGTGGGCCCCGGGCCCCCCAGTCCGACCCTGATCCAAACTAAGATATAATTAACCCGTATTGGAAGCAAAACCAGCCTATTGGGTTTATTTAAGTTTACATGATTTTCTAGTAGACTTCTTGTGGCAAATTTAGGTACGTGCAATTTTCGCTTCGTGCAACTACGTCAGACATTATTTTGTAGCGATTACACGTATTCATCAAAATGTGAAGGTTCATCCCGGCAAATGAACGCTGGCGTACTTTCGCCAACAAAAATTTGTCAGCGTGAAAGTTTCTTAGCAAATTTTTTCTATTGTTACTTTCTTCCTAGCAGTATGGTAACATACTTATGCTTACGTCAATTTATATATAAAGGTATAGGGTATATAAAGGTCATACGTATTTATTTAGTAGTGATGGTGAAATTGCTGGATAAATTTGGTGATTAACGATCGTTCATCTGAGCGAAAATATGAATGGCGTAACTTCTCTAGGGCTGAGCTTTTTGGCTAGCAAATTATCTTCTTCGCCTTTAAGTCAAAATGATGATGTCCCTGCGAATTTTCCTTTTGGTGAATATTCGCTAAAAAACGTGCTCCACACAATAGTAATTTTGCCCCATGGAATAAAGATCCAAATTACAGAAAGATCCATTATCCGGAAAACCCAAGGTCTTGAGCATTCAGGAGTAACCTCGGAGACCTGTCATGGAACTCCTCAAGAGATTTTATTTATTTTTGCACAATATACAAACCCTGAGTGTGCCAGTTTTTACCTTTACATTTTGCACTTGGTACCCAGGTCACAGACTCTGTTTGTGGAGTGCATGTGGAGTGCACCTATATAACTGTGTATATATATATATATATATATATATATATATATATATATATATATATATATATATATATATATATATATATATATATATACACACACATTTACAGTTAGGCCCACCAGCTGCGATCATGGTTGTCTGTTCAAATTGTTAAACTTGGCTAAACTGCCTGACCTCCTCAAACTTTATATTGAAAGGATAAGATTTTTTTCCTGTGTTTTATTATAATGATGTTGTTTCTCTAATGCAGAATACTGTAAAAATAGCATTGTGTAATTAGCTGCCTTGAATTAGTTTGCATACATTTTCCTGCCTGTGTCTAAGAAGGTTTCAAGGAGGGGTTTCAAGCCATACATGCACAGTTATTATTATTATTATTATTAATAATAATAATAATAATAATAATAATAATAATAATAGTTATGTTGTTTCATACGATGTTTGGTGTGTGAATGGTGGAAGATAAGCATGCCGATATTGGTAAAAGACTTGAATATCGGCCGGATCGTCAAATGGAAAATTTTGATCTGGTGCCTTTGAAGGCACCCAAACCTTTTCCAGGGGATACTGCTGAATTGTCAGATAGAGGTGGAAATCTATTGTTTGTATCTGTTTATCTGATGATTCAGCCAATGGTTTATCTGATGATTCAGCCAGTGGTCGCAGGAAAGATTGTAATTGTAACCTTTACCACCTTGACTAAGAAGTACGGCCCATATAATGGGTCATTTATGAACACTCCTTAGTTGGGCCACACTAAAATCGACACAAAGTTTGCATGTATAAACATCATTATATAAAGCTACTTGTGTCTGAAGAAGCAGTCATTTCTGGGTTTTTTCCAGTAGCATCACAAGCTATGGGAGCTTTAACACTGTTTGCTGGAAATTCTGCAACCTGCATTGTGGCAACGCTGACAGCAGCTTGCGTCTTATTGGTAAAAGTCAAACCTCAATGGTATGCATTTTAATGCAATTGTAATGGGCAAGAAATCTCCACATGGCTAAAATAACATTCTGATAATAAAAAATTGCACATTGTACATTTTATACATACATTTGCCCCCCCTAGGCCAATGATGTTTGGGCACCGATCAGTTCTAATTACTCTTTATTGAGGGTAGATCAATCCTATTCTGGATAGCAGGTCCTATATATGTATTTTAACTGAAATTCTTATACAGTTTGCTCATATTTGCGTGGATACATATCACTGATTCAAGTCAGATTGTGATACATTGAATTGTTGGCTAATGGCTGCGAGCTAAATAAGGTGAACAGGTTGCAAAATTAATTTTTAGGAGGGCTCCCTTACACACATGGCATGATTTATATTCAGCACTACCAGGGACACGGCTCCCTTCACCCGCCCCTTCTCCGATGGAATTGGCACATGTACATAGACTATTGAGTAGGTGCCCATCAGATTGGATTTCTCCCTCAGCTCTGCTGCCAAATTACTCAGCAATTATCCCAAGCAGAGAGAAAAATGGCACAATCATCCCCCCCTCCACCCATTCAAAGTGATTTGGAATCATCAAAATGATGCCTTGTCCTGTCTCGTGTACTTGAAAATTGGCAGCAATATGAGCCTGTCAGGCTGTCACTAGACAGTACTAGACATTAAATTGTGACAATTCCTATTCAGCTTGAATGAGGGGGAGATTTGTAGCATCCCCCCCACATCAGAGTGATAATTTGGTGGGGCGAAATACAATGTAAATCTCCTTGACTCATTATCCCTACTGTCTGAGGTCCTTCTTTGTCTCTGTAAGAAAATATATAGTTTATGTCCATTTTACTATCCATCTGTTGTTTCGTCTTTGTTGTAGACAGTGAATTTTTACAACAGCAAAGACATGTCACGTTTCACAACCATTCACTGTTGTAAAATTCACTTACAGACACTGTAAAAAAAAGTGTCTCCAGAAGTGTCAGTCGCCTGGAGCTGGCTATGATCCTGCAGTACTGGCCCATTCCTTTGACATCACACATTTTTGGACAAGGTTAATCAAACACTGGGCCTCTCATAGTCTAGTCATGGTGATAAAAGTGTATTCTGATTGTGGCGAAAGAATGTTATTGTGTTGTGATACAGAATGTGCAGTGTGTGTTAGGTTACGGTGTCTGTTACTGCAAGGCCCCAGTAAGTGAAACTGTATTCAGTTTAAGTCTTTCTGACGTAGAGTAGATGTGATACTGTGAAACCACTGAACATGAGCCGATTGGTTGCATGCCGGGTGTAAAGTGATCCTGGTTGTGCATGCGTGGAGACCTGCATTTAAACGGATTGTTCACCTTTGAGATAACTTTTAGTAAGGTGTAGAGCAGTGGTCCCAAACCTTTTTTACCCATGAGCCAGATTCAAATGTAAAAATAGTTGGGGAGCAACACAAGCATGAAAAAGTCAATTGGGGTGCCAAATAAGGGTGATTGTCTATTTGGTAGTCCCTATGAGGACTGGCAGCCTACAGGAGGATTTACTTGGCTCTATACTTCATTTTTATACAATTAAAACTTGCTTCCAAGCCTGGAAATCAAAAATAAGCACCTGCTTTGAGGCCACTGGGAGCAACATCCAAGGGGCTGGAGAGCAGCATGTTGCTCACGAGCTACTGGTTGGGGATCACTGATGTAGAGAGTGTTCTGAGACATTTTTCAATTTGTTTTCATTGCTTTTAAGTTTTTAGATTTTTATTCAGCAGCTCTACAATTTGCATCTTAAGCAATCTGGTAACTAGGGTCCAAATTACCCTACCAACCATGCATTGATTTGAATAAGATACTATGGAATAGGAATAAAAGAGGCCTGAATAGAAAGATCAGCAATAAAAAAGTAACAATAACAATACATTTGTAGCCTTAAAGAGCATTTGTTTTTTGGAAGGGAGTCTGCGACGCCCATTTGAAAGCTATAGAAAATGTTGAAATTGAAAAGTTGCTTAGAATTGGCCATTCTAAAACATAAAAAACCAACCCTTTGGTTGTTGTTTCCAGTGGCTCCTAGGTATTTATTTTTTAATTCTTGGCTTGGAGGCAAGTTTTAATTGCATAAAAACCAGATGTACTGCCTACCAAGAGTCTCCTTCAGACTGCCAGTCCACATAGGGGGCTACCCAAAAAGCCAATCACAGCGCATGTTTTGCATCACCCAGGAACATTTTTCATGCTTGTGTTGCTCGCCAACCTTTTTTACATCTGAATGTGGTTCACAGTTTTAAAAAGGTTGGAAACGCCCCTTTTACTTTGTTCATTTGTGCATTCCCTTCACACTGGCAATCAATAGAAGTAATCTAAAAACTCTTAAAAACAATATTCAATTCATACAGAAATAGCAGGAAAAAACATTAAAATATCTCTCTTTCAAGTCTCTCTTTCAAGTCCACATAAAATCCAAGTTCATAAAATAGGTAATGCAGCAGTTAGAATTCATAGGATCTTAGACTCAGGGAAAATTTCCAGAACAAAGCAAATGATGATGACGATGATGAGAAAAGCTCACAATGGTGATAGTAACTGATGACTAATGATACAGTGGAATATACAGCGATGACTAAAGGGTATATGTAATGATGATATTCCAACACTGTGATTACTGCAGCACTCAGATGCCATTCATAAAAGGCAATATGACTATATGATCTAACAGGAAGGTTTCAGCCCAGAGTCACAAAAATAGTAAATAGCAAAACTGGACTTCAACCCCTCTCTATGCAGTACTCTAAATATATAGCATGGAAAAGGTATAATACCACAGAATAAAGGATTAATGCAGATATTGTATACACCTACATCTAGCAGCAACACTGTGGTTCAATGGGAAAGCTTCTAGGGATGCACCAAATCCACGATTTTGGAATTCGGCCGAAATCCCAAACCAAATCCTAAACCAAATTTACATATGCAAATTAGGGCAAGTAAGGGTTAAAAAGATCCCAAAGTTGTATGAGGCCTAAGACTTGACACTGTTGATCATTTATGCCAGGGACAAGTATATCTCATCCACAAAGTGTACCTCACCCCCATAAACATGAAAGGATATATGCCAAATTGTGTTATTTACAATTGTTTTATTATGCAAAACAAAAAAAGCAATACTACTTAAGTGGAAATTGGCTGCACCCTGATGCTTATGCTTCTGGAAAAAGCCAGTGAATAACACTCACCCCAAGCACAAAAAGCTGTGTATTTGGCATGTGGATGAACTGAAAAATGTTAAGCAATTTGGGGGAAACAGGATGGACCAACAAAAATTAGGGTTGACTTGTGCCATCAAACTAGTAATTGTTTCCTCTCTCTCTCTCTTCTTCTGTCCTCTGCTTCTGCAACCCAACAGAGCACCTGAGGGCCCACTCTCACACAAATTGCATATATGGCACTAAATGTTATTGGTATAATATCCTGTGGTTGGAAATAAGAATGGCCTGTTTGTCAGCTGGAGTCCACTAGGACCTGAGCCCACCTTGAGATCCTCTGTACTCAAAATTAGACAGGTGCATAAATTTGGGCACCACAACAGAGATGTTACATTACTACTTAGTTGAGCCTCCTCTTGCACATGTAACAGCTTCTAGATGCCTCCTATTGCCTTTGACAAGTGTCTGGATTCTGGATGGTGGTATTTTTGACCATTCGTCCCTACAAAATCTTTTAAGTTCAGTTAAATTTGATGGCTGCCGAGCATGGACAGTCTGCTTCAAATCATCCCATAGATTTTTAAAGATATTCAAGTCCGGGGACTGTGACGGCCATTCCAGAAAATTGTACTTCTCCCTCTTCTCCTTCTGCATAAATGCGTTTGTAGATTTCGAAGTGTGTTTGGGGTCATTGTCTTGTTGGAATATCCAACCCCTGCGTAACTTCAACTTTGTGACTGATGCTTGAACATTATCCTGAAGAAATTTAATTGTTCAGCTAAAATCTATAGAATCTATATTCATAATTAGGTCTATAATTGGAATAGTTAAAGGGATCCTGTCATCGGAAAACATGTTTTTTTCAAAACGCATCAGTTAATAGTGCTGCTCCAGCAGAATTCTGCACTGAAATCCATTTCTTAAAAGAGCAGACAGATTTTTTTATATTCAATTTTGAAATCTGACATGGGGCTAGACATTTTGTCAATTTCCCAGCTGCCCCATGTCATGTGACTTGTGCTGCATTTTAGGAGAGAAATGCTTTCTGGCAGACTGCTGTTTTTCTTCTCAATGTAAGTGAAGAAGTCTCAGTGGTACATGGGTTTTTACTATTGAGTGTTGTTCTTAGATCTGCCAGGCAGCTGTTATCTTGTGTTAGGGAGCTGTTATCTGGTTACCTTCCCATTGTTCTTTTGTTTGGCTGCTGGGGGGGGTGATATAACTCCAAATTGCACTACAGCAGTAAAGAGTGAATGAAGTTTATCAGAGCATAAGTCACATGACTTGGGGCAGCTGGGAAATTGACAATATGTCTAGCCCCATGTCAGATTTCAAAATTGAATATAAAAAAATCTGTTTGCTCTTTTGAGAAATGGATTTCAGTTCAGAATTCTGCTGGATCAGAACTATTAACTGATTCATTTTGAAAAAATGTTTTTTTCCCATGACAGTATCCCTTTAAAGAAGAACTCTGGCTTCCAAACCAAAATTTGTTAAAGTGGCCCACATAACATAGAAACCACTAATATACCCATCACAGTTACCTGCTGCTTCAAAAAGTATGAATAAATGCAATTTTCTATGCTGAAAACAGTGCTTCTCTTTCTGCATCATTTGAAATCCTGGCAGGGGAGGAGGGACTAAACACTGATGTTACAAATTGTAACAATTACTCCACAACTTACAGACAGCATGCAGGAACTACCTAACCCAAAATGCAGTGCACTGTGATGTTCCTTTCCTTATTGAAATCACGAGTGCAGGGAATTGTGGGGTTTGGAGGATGCAGGCTAAGGACAACTGGCTGTTGATACAAAGTAACAGTAGTCAGCCAGCTCAGCAAAGTAGTCAGCAGGAGAGCAGTGGGCTAGGCTTAGGGAACTGTCAGAAACAATTAAAAATAATGAAAAGTCTGCAGATTTTTTAAATGATGTATATTGCAAAGTTGCTTGAAATTATGTTATGTAAAGTTATGATTTTTGTGGAGTTCCCCTTTAAGTAGGTCAGCATCTGACTTGGGGATCGGGGGACCTGGGTGAGGAGGGAATTTGTTAAGTATGATATCAGTATTTTAGCAAACTTTTTATAATATAAGGCTGAGAGACCATCTGGCCCAGGTCCCAGTCGCGGCTCACTCTTCCGCCTATAACAACCACCTTTGGTTTCGGGAGGAACCCTCCGCTACTCGGGCTGCCAGGGACCAGGGAGAGAGTTCTGGGCAGGCAAGGGAACTGAACGTTGTAACTGGAACGGAGAACAAGAAGCATGGTCGGGAAACAGGCTTGGTCAGTACTCAAGAGACGCAGTACAGATTCAGAAGACGAGAGAATAGTCGAGGTCACAGGCCAAGTCAAACACACCGGTTTCGCAGTACAAAGCAGGATCCAAGAAAGTAGTCAATAATGGGCAAAAGTCAGGACAGGCAGCAGACTAGACAAGGTCAAGGACAGGCAGGGTCAGCACACTAATAATCGCCCCCCAGAACTAAAGAATTAGACCTGTTGAGTGGGGAAGGTTAACTGCTTCTAAAAATGTGTCTTCTTTTTTCTTAGATAAGGACAGGTTGGGAGAGAAAAGAGATTCATAGAGCTTATTAAACTTCTACAAGATTTTAACTGGATTTCATGAAACATCCCCCTGTGATGTCTAATTTTAAAAGGTGGGTTTTTTTAAGATGACTGGCTAGCAGTGCAGTGGGCTTGTTACTCAATGAGTAATATTTTTGTGTTCTCCACTGCAATGTGGAAGCTGCTTTAGCTGAAATGTGCAAGTCCAACTCTGTCCTAAGATTTGCTAGTTGTGTTCTGAGTGAGGGCGTAGAAGCCCTTTTATTCTAGGGTTACTAATGTAGTTTAGTTAAGAGTGGTTTGTTGATTGGAATGTTTAATTTTATGCGAGATTACACTTATTATATGGCCTCTTAGAACAACTGTATGTGCTTACCATAAACTAAAATGGGAGTTTACACTATTCACATTTTCTTGGAAATACTGGTGTAGATGGTTTTGGATTTCCTGTTGGGTCTGCAGAATCTCTAGGAATGTGTTGTTAAGTTTCCATTTTCTAGTGGGGTGGTGTATCATAGATATCTTGTAAGACCAGTGATAGAGGTGAGTGGTCAGACCATGGGGTAGTAAGTATTCTTGATGAGATAGATTTCATCATTATTGTTTGAGGGATCCTGATATGGTCAATTCAGTTTATTATGGGAACTGGAATAAAATGTATAATCTTTACTCCTCCTGCATGGAGGCTAGAGTTTATTGAGAGTGCAGAGATCTTTACATGTAGGGGGGTCAGGTTGGGTGGGTTTCTTAGAAGGGACAAATCTATCCATTCCGGGTTGAAATTTAATTTTGACTCCCCTGCCAGTAATAGAACCCATTCCTTATATTTTTGAATCTGTTGAAGTAGCTGCAGTAGAAATGACACTTGTCCAGTGTCGGACTGGCCCACCTGGATACCAGGAAAACTCCCGGTTGGCCCAGGTGTCAGTGGGCCCTCCTGCTTCTAAACATTAGGCCTATTTCATGGTCATTGTCTATTTCTATGAGAATAAAGAGGCTAAATAGATGGAATAATAGGTTATAGCATGTAAAGAAAAGAGAATAGGAGAATAGAGGTTGAGTGAGGAAAGGAAGAAAATAATACTTAGAGTGGGCCCCTGGTCTAAAGGTTTTTGGGTTGGCCCCTGGTCTAAGGGGTTTTGGTGGGCCCCTGGTGTCCCAGTCCGACACTGCTTGTCCTGTATTTGGGCAGTAATTGGTTACAACAGTGATACGTTGGTCTTGAAGATTGCCCATTAATATTAAATATCTCCAGTCCTAGTCTCTAATCACCTCCCGATTGTCAATGAAAGGCCCTTTTGTAGGCATATTGCTACTCCCCTAGTTTAATTGTCCATTTCCCATATAGAAGAAGGGGTAGAATGCAGAAAGTTATTTAGGGCAGGATGTAACTGAAAAATGTGTTTCCTGTAACAGGAGGATGTCTGCATGTACCAAACGGTAGTAGTAAAATGTTTAGTCATCTTGTTAGGGGAATTAAAAGCCATAACATTATGTGAGATGAGCTTCAGCTGGCCCGGAATCATTTAGTGATAACTTGACCACTCATGACTGTGCTTCTCTGGACACATGGAGACTGAGTAAACATTAAAGTAGGAGGCACCCAAATTAAAAATAGAATAACAAATGGTTATAACATTTAACAAGGTAAACAACAATTCCAGCCTCTGTGGTCTGTTTTGAGGTGTCATTATTTGCATTTTCTGATGACGATATAGGTTAAAAAATATATAGGAGTCCCTGGTGGGGACTTTCACCTTAAAAAGTTTTCCATGATGTAATGAATCCTTTCTTTCAATATCCAGAGGTAAAATTTCATTACATGGATACTTGGGAAGGCAGGTATAAAGCATGAGACATACCTAGTTCTCCCAAGGAGGAAAAAAAGCATAAAGCCATTCATTATTTACATTTATTTTTCTCCTTAGGTTGGGGTCTCAGCCTTCCTACAATGGTCAGAGTTCCCTGATCTCTAATTATGTCCCTGCTACTAAGTAGTACATATCTGTCCCTTGCTATTTAAAGAACATAAATTTTAATTTGGATCTCCATGTGTTTTTTTATATATATTACAGGTAGAGGATCTGTTATCCGAAAACCCGTCATCCAGAAAGCTCTGAATTACGGAAAGGTTGTCTCCTATAGACTCCATTATAATCAAATAATCCAAATGTTTAAACATTATTTCCTTTTTCCCTGTAATAATAAAACAGTAGCTTGTACTTGATCCAAACTAAGATGTACTTAATCCTTATTGGAAGCAAAACCTATTGGCCTATTGGGTTTATTGGTACATGATTTTCTGGTAAACTTAAGGTATGAAGATCCAAATTACGGAAAGATGTTCCAGAAAACTCCAGGTCCCGAGCATTCTGGATAACAAGTCCCGTACCTGTACTAAAAAAATATTGGCATGTTAATTAAACCCAATAGGATTGTTTTGCCTCCAATAAGGATTAATTATTTCTTAGTCGGGATCAGGTACAAGGTACTGTTTTTTATTATTACAGAGAAAATTAAAAACAATATCAAATGTTTGAATTGTTTGATTTAAATGGAGTCTGGGGAGATGGCCTTCCTGTAATTGAGAGTTTTGTGGTTAAAAGGTTGCAGGACAACAGATCCTATATACGACGAGAAAAAAATAAGGGCACACATAAGTAAAAACCACAGTTTATTATAACATTAAAAAACAGTTGGGTGCTGTGGAATGGATGCCTAATGCGTTTCGGAAATACCTCTTAATCATCATAATCATCATAACCAGATCCTATACCTGTACCATAATTCACTATCCAACACAAAATTACAAAGCAGAGAAGGGAGTGTTCAGAAGGAGATAGAGCCTCCATAATTTATATACAGTAGTGCTCACACATTAAAGGAGAACTGAAGTGTAAAAGTAGCTAGGAATGTTGTACATAATATGTTTTGTGCTTCTGTACCAGCCCAAGGCAACCACAGCCCTTTAGCAGTAAAGATCTGTGTCTCCAAAGATGCCCCAGTAGCTCCCGTGTTCTTTTCTGCTGCACATGCTCTATACAGTACGCATAGAATATAAATGTCAAAATATAAGACTGATTAGTAATAATACAGATAATTACTACATGGCAGCACAGAAAACAGTGCAATTAGCATCATAATTTAATTTTATCAGCCCTGTACAACCTCATTTTCTGCTTGATAATTAGTAACGACCCCTAAGCTTAGCTTCTCAACAGCTGCTCAGAGCCCACTGAGCATGTGAGTGTCACAGACACTTTCCAAGATGGTGACCCCCTGTCACAAGTTTGAAGTCCTGGATCATTGCTGCTATTGACAAGCTGAAACGTTAGGCTGGTGCAATAAGTTCAGTATATAAAAAATGGCATTTTAGCCATATTCATTTTTAGGGTTTAGTTCCCCTTTAACAAGCAAGCGCTACTGTATGGTATATAAACGGGTGCAATTCTGCACCCATATCTTCCCTTACTGCTTTGCCTTCCTTTCGTATATTTGGATACATTGTATTTGTGTGCTGCTTTTGATTATATACAGTGTGCAAATCACACTAATCTCCTTTTAACCAGAAGCAAACATCATGTGTTTATTTAGGCAAGTGAGGCGATTATTACAGTTTGTGTACTTTTGTGTTGCATTCATGAGCTGGTGCCAGGAATCACACAGACATGTCTCTCATACAATTTAATGATTTCTATTCAGGTTAATGATTTCACTGGGGTTGGAAACAGATTTACTTTATTCAGACATTTTCTTATTCATAGGTTTATTCATGAACTGTCACTTTACATATTGATAGGGAATAAACAGCACACCATGGGCGGGGCTCATGCTTGATACGCTAGGCCAGGGTTGTATGGTCAGAACTACGGTCCCATTTTTGAGGAATGACATACTGAGGAATTGGCTTGTAATAACAGTAACTTTGTGGGTCTGTATACAATTAAAGGGGCTGTTCACCTTTAAATTAGCCTTTAGTATGATATAGAGAGTGATATTCTGTGACAATTTCCAATTCTTTTTCGTTTTTTATTATTTGTGTTTTTTGAGTTTATTCAGGGGCTCTCCAGTTTACAATTTCAGCAATTATTTGTGTTTTTTGAGTTTATTCAGGGGCTCTCCAGTTTACAATTTCAGCGATCTGCTTGCTAGGCTCCAAATAGGAGAGGGCCTGAATAGAATAACAAGTAATAAAAAGTAGCAATACCAATACATTTGTAGCCTTACAAAGCATTTGTTTTTTTTTACATGGGGTCAGTGACCTCCCTCCATTTGAAAGCTGGAAAGAGGTCGCTGCAAATTATTCAAAAACTATAAAAAAGAAAAAAATGAAGGCCAGTTGAAAAATGTCTTAGAATTAAGTATTCTATAACATACTAAAAGTTAACATAAAGGTGAACCACCCCGTTACAGGAGACACCCAAAGGTTGGATAAATATATGCAGGTTTGTGACCAGGACTGCAGCTCGGATGAATGCTGTGTAAGGGGTCGTACACAGCATTGACTTCTTTCCATTGTTCCAATCATTTGGACGTATAAAAATCATTGGCAAGTCAGATTTTTAAACAGGGGCAAATCAGTGATCCACAAACATATGGTACTTGGCCAGCCATTGGCTTGAATCAAACAGGACACTTTTGCTATTCGCTCACAGCTCTCTCACGCAGAGCTTGTTGTACAGACGAGAAGCTACAATTTAAATTTATATTGCATGGGGTGGTTGCTTGTAGAAGGTCTTGCTTACAAAGGATTACAAAGGGAATATTACTGCTGAGCAGTGTCGGACTGGCCCACTGGGATACCAGGAAAACTCCCGGCAGGCCCAGGTGTCAGTAGGGTTGTCACCTTTTCTTATGTTTTTTACCGGCTGGTGGGGGGGGCGAACAAAAGGGGCGGGCTGTGATGTCAAAAGGGGCGGGGCACATCCCGGAGAACCATTGACTTGAGGGGGTCGAACAAAAGGGCTGGGCCGTGATGTCAAAAGGGGCGGGGCGTGACATCAAAAGGGGCGGGTCATATCGCGGAGAACCATAGGCTGAGGAGAAAAGGTAAATTACAGGGGATTAGGGGCAGGCCGAGGGCTCTTTTTGAAGGGTATTACAAATTTGTAATACCGGCCCCGGCCTTGGCAGGTGTTTTACCGGCTAGGCAACCCTAGGTGTCAGTGGGCCCTCATGCTGTTAAACATTTGGCCGATTTCATGGCCATGCCCTATTTCTATGAAGCTAAATAGATGGAATAATTGTTTATAGTTTGTAAAGAATAGAGACTGAGAAGAGGAAGAATAATAGTACTGAGAGTGGGCCCCTGATCTAAGGTCTTTTGGTGGGTCCCTGCAGGGGCGATCCGGCCCCTCCGCTGCCTGAGGCAGCAGCAGTTGCTGCTGCCCCCCCTCCCCCGGAAATTCGCTCTCAAAGTACCAGGAGCAGCAATTTTGCTGCCCCTGGTACCTAGTGGGGCGCTGCCGCCTGAGGCGACAGCCTCAACTCGCCTCATTGGCGAAGCACCCCTGGGTCCCTGGACTAGGTTTTTTGGGTGGGCCCCTGGTGTCCCAGTCCGACACTGCTGCTGATAGGGTTGCCACCCGGCCGGTATTTTACTGGCCTATCCGGTAAAACACCTGCCAAGGCCAGGGCCAGTATTACATATTTACCAGCAATGTAGCTGCCGGTAAATTTCTAATACACCTAACAAAAGCCTGTGGCCTGCCCCCAGTCTGGTCAAAACTCACCTTTTTGCAGGCTTCTGGCTCTGCCCCCTTTGACGTCACGACCTGCCACATCCAATCGTGCATCGTGACCCGTCCCCTTTGATGTCACAACCCGCCCCTTTTGCCATCACAACCCGCCCCTTTGTTACCACCCCCTCCACCTGCCGATGGAAATTTTATTAAAAGGTGGCAACCCTAGCTGCTGAGTGCAGACTGGATCACAAACAGCAGAAGCCATAATGATGGCAATACTACTTGACCCTGTACCCTGATAGCCCACCTACTGCCTATTTTCACTCCTGCCACCACGACCATGCTGCCACTCCCATCATCACCCACCCTGGCTTTAGATCACATGCTTCCTCACTCCTTCCCTGCCAGTTGGTTGGTCTGTTCCTTCCCTGCAAGCAGCCAGTCATTCACTAACTAGAAGTTACAATTACAACCCAAACAGACAGTGTACCCATGTCTTCCAAGCACTGTCAATAAAAATTTGGTGACAGACAATATATATATGCCATTTTGCCAGTGATTAATGCCACTGAAATACCAATAAGACCTTAGTATTAATTGTAATCTTATAATATGCACAGGCCAAGTTTATAGATGTGTTAAGTGGGGTTTCTAATGTTCATTTTTTTTAATTTTAAAAGTTTGCATAAAAATATTGATAGCAACAAGATGCAACAGCATGTTTCTTGTAATATTGATATCATAGATAAGATCCAGTAAAGATTATTTCACCCATCACCAGATATTCAGATGCTTCCATACCAGCCATTCATTATGAGTCATTTCATCCTCTTTTGCTAGGAATACCTACACCCCATTGAAAAGTCTAACTCATGCAGAAGGGCCATCCCCAGGAGTTCTAGGGAAGTCGCATTGTTTCAACTAAATTGGTGTATTCTCTAAAATAGAACAGACAATACAACCCAACAGTTCACTGAACACTGGTAGTCCTTTACTCTCCAATCAGAATTCCATTCCATTAAAACAAGATGTCACCCCCAGGCCCTGGGAATCCCAATCTTCCATCAGTTATCATTTTCATTGTGGGGTGTATCAATTCATTTGTAACCATAACTGGAAACAAAGACTTCTTAAATATACAGTAACACCAAAAAATTAAAATGTTTTAAATTAATGAAAATATCATGTAGTGTTACCCTGAACTGGTAAAAGTGAAACACTATTATAGTTCATATAAACAAGTTGCTGTTTAGCAATGGCAGAAATTGAAAAAAGGCTATATGGCACAAGTTAAATAATTGATAACAGATAACACCATTAGGGCAGAGACACACATTCAGATTCGGGGAGACTAATCGCCCAATAATCTCCCCTAACTGCCTCCCGTCGGCTAGAATCTAAATCGATTTGTTTTCTGAAGTCGCCCGCAGTTTCCTCATGAGGAGACTTCGGACGACTTCAGAAAAAATAAGCACACCAATTGCCATCCCGCTGGCAATTTACATTCTAGCCGGCGGGAGGCAGTTCAGGGGAGATTACAAGAAAGGATATTGAAGGTCCCGGTGGTCCGCTTTTCTCTGCCGGTCCACAAAATTGTCTGTTCTCCCTCAGACTCGTAATGAAATTCAAATTGTATTGTGGGGAGGACCAGCGCTCATAAGCAAGAGAATTAGACAAATAAAAAAAGAAAGAAAAAATAATTCCAATATAGTATAGTATCTCTTAATATAGATTCAATACACCTCAGGTGAAATTAGAGAAATAAGGATAAAAATTGGTGCTGAGTGTCATTTCCCAACTCTATTGCTGCTTTCTATGTGCCAATCTTTGAATTATTCGAATTCACACAGTGTGGTCACTCTCATGGTGGGGTACTCACGAGCGTTTAAAAGAAGAAAAGGCGATTTCATACACCTATAGTCCCTGAGGCCACTACGACTCTTTTAGCCTGCCCATCCAAAGTCCTCACGAAGCTCCAGAATACCTTAATGGCGCAAATCTTAGCTGCCGCACGAACCAATTTAGCGAGACATTGGCTGCAGAATACTATAGATGTTCATGCTGTACATGCAAGAATTACCCTGACGCAGAATCTGTTGTATTTAACGGCTTTATTAGCAGACAGGGTGGAGAAACACACACAAATTTGGGCCCCATGGAATGTGTTTCTACAATCTTGATTGAAACGGTACCTTGATGTATGTTATACTAGATGAAGTTGTACTGATGTAAACCAGTTGAAATATTTTGTACTGAAAATGTTGTGTGCATTATTCTCTGTCTATGCTTCTGTTTTTGAAAAATAAAAGAGGTATAATAAAAGAAGAAAAGGCGTAGAAAGGGGTTGTTAATATTAACCTCTCCAGATGGCTTCTGATTCCCCAATTCTAAAAGAATGCGCCGACATAGTGTAAAACCGTAATTTTTTAAATTCTCAATAAAGTTAAAAAGTGCACAATGTTACTATTAAAATCGCATTTATAAGAAAAATTATTTTAAATTGTCACTACTTCGCCGCCTTTTCGGGTCTCCAGAGCAGTCAGTGCAGATGAATTTGCCGGCGTCTCAACTGCATGTACCCTAGCCTCCTGTGGATGACGTCACCGCCCAACGCGTTTCGTCCTCGACAATCTCCCCTAACTGCCATCCCCCTGCTATAATGAGGAAACTTGGGGCGACTTCGTAAATCGAATCGTCGTGAGTGCATTGACTCAGGCAATTTTCATTTAACAGATGGAAAGCAGGGGGAAGGCAGTTCGGGGAGATTGTCGCAAAGGGCATGTAAAGGCAAAAAAATAAAATCCTGTTTTTACTTTCTTTAATGAAAAAGAAACCTATCTCCAATATACTTTAATTAAAAAATGTGTACCATTTATATTAGAAACCTGACTGTATTCAGTGAAATTCTCCCTTCATTTACTGCTGTGGATAGGAATTGTCAGATGGTCCCTAACTTTTGAGCAGCAGGGGGAGCCCCCACCTTACTTCCCAGCCATGCAGAACTCAAGCAGCTTTGTTTGTTTCCCTGTTTTCATAATTTATGACGATCCCTAAGAAGCCCAGACCACAATGAGCATGTACACAGTCTTGGTCTTTCAAAGATGTTTAACAAAGTTACAAGATGGTGACCCCCTGTGGCCAACTTTGAAAGCATAAATCATTGGTTTGATTAGGCTTGTGGTGCAGTAAGTTCATATTTATATTTAGTATATAAAATACAGCATTTATAGCCTTATTATATTTTAGACTTTCCTTGTCCTTTAAGGTCTACAGAGCTAATCTACTGTGTAACCTGAGCCTTTTCTCCTTTGAATTGCTGCACATCAGCTTATTTATATAAACTATAGTAGTGTTTCTCAAGCAAACACATTTTTTTTACCAGTGCAGGGCAACACTGCATTATATTTTTATTACTTTAAAACACTTTGATTTTTTGATGTTACTGTTCCTTTAATATAGCCTCATTCTGTGTCACCTGTACAGTACAACAGATGAAAGATTCCACTGAGAACCCTTTGGACTGACCTTGAAGCATCATTATACTTTATCAGAATTATAATCCCTTTTACAGGCCTCTGTCTTTCTTTCAGCAAGTCAAATTAAGCTAATCCTTCTCAAATCTAGGATTTTTTGTTATTGTAGCCATCTGAGCTCCAGTAAAACTAATAAATAATAGCACATTGCATTATAGTTTTTTTTTATAGATTTTTTTAATTTAAACAATTTATAATTTAGTTAAAGCCATTCAGTAGAGTCAAGGAGGAAACCCTCATAGACACAAACACACACAGAGCTTGCCCAATTCAGAATTGAAGCCAAGACTAAAATTTGTAAGATACCCCTGTGCCACCATGTACACTGAATGTAAAGATACCTATAAATATAAAATATAACACAATTAACCCTATTGAGTGGATTGTACCTTTAGAGCCATGAATGATATTTGACTTTTGTTTATCTTCTTGTGTGAGACTAGACCACCATTTTTCAAGGTTAGAAGAACTTGGTAAAGCACTTTCATGTGATTTCAGTGTAAGACATTTGGTATGAATACTTTCTGTCTTACTTACTTACTGTTTTGAATACTAGACTCACTGTTGCAACCATGTCAAAAAGAAAAAGGTTGAACTGGCCAAATGTTAGGGGCGTAACTACAGAGTAAGCAGACCCTGCAGCTGCAGGGGGCCAGGAGGTATAGGGGCCCCACAAAGCCCTAATTCATGTACAATTTCAATAAATATTGGTAAAACAGGTCAACCTATAGACATTTAGGGCGGCTGAAAATTAATTTGCTGCGAGGCCCAGTAATATCTAGTTACACCACTGGTTGGACCACAAAGTGGGGCCACCATAAACCCTACAGCTGCTAAAAGCTCAATGTGGGCTCTTAGGGTTAGTGGGCCGGGTGCTCTTAGGGTTAGTGGGCCGGGTGACACTTTTTATACCATTTACACCCAAATTGCAATACTGTGCAGGCACAACTGCATTAATTTTATCGCATCAGATGCAGTTGTTGTGAGGACAACTCCCCATGCAGCTGCCATTACACTAGATTTGTGGGAGGAAGATGCTGCATTGAAACACATCTATTTACAGAAAAAATTGTACTTTGCACAATGAACTGCATTTGTAGTTACGATTTATGGCTTACGGCCCTACATTTTTCTCATACTGGGAGAGCAAAAGGGCACTTAATTTTTAATCCTCTGACTATCTTTGATGATTGTTCAAGTAAATGATTATTAATTAACTTGGCTAATTATGTTGCTGTACAAGGGTCTGGAAACTGCAAATCCTTGCTCCTGCACAGCTTACATGACTTCTTCATGCGTCCTTTTTGAGCCTCATGTGCAACCTGGAAAAAAGTCACGTTTGGCCATATTATTTTTATTTTTTATAAATTAACCTGAAAATACACAGAATGCCATCTGGTACTAGAAACGCATTTCCATATATTTGCAGTGAGCATTCTACAATCTGATATATTGTACCTACTGCTTGTGATTAATTGCAGTGTGCAAATATCAGTAATCTCTGGTTTCAACAAGCAAATATTCAGATTATTTTATAAAGTGAGACAAAATAATTATATTGTTTTTGTACTTTTATATTAATGATATAACCTGGTTTTATTTCTATTCTTCCAGCCCTGACACATTCACATAGTACCTTAAAGGCATTGTGCTAGTTGACATCAGTTCATGCCCCAGATTTTTCACCTTTTCTTGGTTCCCCTGCAAAGATTTTGGGCCCCCCTCAGTGGCACCACCAAAACCTCTAACTGATCAGTCCCATGCATCTCTGTTACATGTGCTCACCAACCAATAGATGATATGGGCATGGGCCACAGGTGGAGTGTGGGTGTAAGAAGCAGGGAGGAGGCAGTAAAGTCTTAACCGACCACCCCTTTCTCTAGACTTGGTTCACTAATACATTTTTGTCACTATAGGCATGCCCTTATACACACAGCTTGTCATAAGCAAGCTACAATTAAAATATTTCTTGTGTGGTGGGCAGGCTGTAGAAGGAGGCTTATGTTCCAGTCAGTGCACTATATGAACTATTTAACTACTAATTTACAGTATGCCTTTTTGAAGTTAAAAGTTTACACATGGTAAGCAGACACAGCAGGCAGACACAGCAGGCAGACATTCATGTGGGGGCCACACAAAGGAGCGGGGGAGTGTTGGGCCGCCAGTTGGACAGCACTGAACTAAACTATTGCCTGCAGGGTAGCTAATGAGTCTGCAACTGTGAGCAATAACAGGCAAGGATGAATTAACTACAAGGCAGAGCCCACAAAGCCTCTCATCTAAACCTGACATCATCTAAAATCCTTCCCCATTTCCACCAAATGTTCCTGAATATAAATATATACAAAGCTGTTTTTTTAAATAGCCCTAAAGTCACTTATTTGCCAAAAATCAGCTCGATCCTCTTACCTAATTCTTAACAGTAACAATAAACACAGCATCACCCCTTGTCATCTGTAACATCCAATATCTGAAAGATTCCGGGAAGAACACTTTAGGTTGACCTTGAACTGGTATCATGATACTGTACTGTTATTATATTCCCTTGTAGGAGCCTCTATCATTCTTTCAACAAACTAAATGAAACTAATCCTTCTCACAGCTAAGATTTTCCATTTATGTCATTACTCTGCATCTCTAGTACATCTACATCTCTAGTACATCTAGATAAATAATATTACTGTACAAGGCAGTGTTTTACACAAAGGTCTATACTTCTGTTTTTTAATGGAAAAATGTATCATTTAGTTATTGGGATTCGGCTGTGCCATTACCGAAGCAGTATAATGTATCTAGTGGTGACAACACAACCAGAAATTGTGTGTTGGTCTTTAAAACCAATGTAAACACAATCTCCATTTTTATAAACAAAAATCCACCAAAATACCATCACTTGACAAAGAGGGTATCTATATTTAAAATTGCCTGCAAATGATGCAGAGTAATCTCATTTTGGCATGCTGGAACTAGGGTTAAGCAGAAGAGGCATCTACTTAGGAAGCAAGGTGCAGGGCACCAGGCACGTACCTCTTCTGCCTGCCGTCCTCTAGTTTCATCCTAAGTGGCCAAATTGGACACCTCGTTTGGCAAGCTCAAATAAGAGGATCTAAGTCATATATAGTTCTTGTACTTTGCTTCTTCATCCATGTAAAGACTCATCAGTGATAAAGGGGCCGATATTCCCATCTATAAATATGCTTCCCGAGTAAACATCTCAATTGAGGTGTATCTCATTACAAAAAGGACCTAAGACTGAACTCTGACTGCACTTGCCAGTTTTCTTGCTTGCAAAGTTTTGATTTAGTGTCTTAGTTGTGAACTTTATCCTTCAAATGTTTTATATCCAAGCAAAATCAAGAAATCTGCTCCAATACATAACCTTGCATAATACTTTCTTCTGTTTTGGGAGGCACAACATGCAGAGAGTACATGATCCCTGTCTAGGATCCCATATTTGCTACAGTGACTCCCTACTGCCAGTGTATCCAGCTATGGCCATAGGGCAGGTGGAAAAGCAGGATTCCTTTGTTCACTGGCACTCCTTAACTTTTGGGTTAAAATGATGTTCATGTTAGGAGATGGGAAGGGTTTGGGAGGGGGCTACCTACGTGCCTTCCTGCACCCACCCCTCATGAATACAGTATAGTTGCATGCAAGCAGAAGGGGTCCTTGTACTTGATTCTTGACCAGCTCCATGTTGTAGCTCCCACCCTTCCCAGCTATAGTCAGGTGATCCCACTGGTGTCTAATGAAAGGGCAGCCAAGTTTGGGAGTTTTACTTTGAAAGCAGCTAGTAAGTTGCAGGTAAAACTTAGTCCCTTTGTAAAATGTATAGTTAAGCAATTGAATTCTTAATGAATCAGATGAAAATTAAGCGTAGGACTGGCCAGATATGGGATGACTTTGACGTAGTTGGCCAGCTTAAATATATTGCAATATATGGACAAACAATCCCTGTGTTGTTTAAAGGGTAAGGCATTTTTTAGTAGCAGTATGCACAAAATGTCGCTGTCTTAAATATATTGATAATGGGTTGAGTGCAGAGGACCTCTTGTAGTTGACTATATGTATTTTGTGGTCACACCCTCATTGCACCCCCGCCTAATGGTTTTAAAAAATAGTGGTGAGCACAACTTTCCCTTGTTTGTTACTCCATTCTTGAGCACAAGTTGGTGGCTGGAGCCTGTTTGTTGCACTTCGCACACTGCCCAACCATCTGTAAATAACCCTTGTGTATCTCTGAGAGAGGGTAGCAGTGTAAGGAAGGAACCAAAAGCAATGCCCTGTTCAGGACCCCATTTTTTTTAATCAATCTTTTGGCAGATGGGGAGTTTTCCACAGTCTATTAAGGCTGTAATAAGAGATTAAAATGACTTTCCCCCAAAGAAATAGATCTTGGTTAATAAGGTTCTTCCCTGAAAGGGGAACTATAGCGAAAATTTAATATAAGCATCATCACACTGAAATAAGAAACTTTATAAATACAATCAATTAAATGTTCTTCATTGTTTCTGAAATAATCAAGTTTATGTTCACTATCCCTCTCTCAGCATCTGTTTCTCTTCCTTCCCTCTTCATGCAGGAGTTGGGTGTCAGATAGACATTGACAGTTGGATCCGATATATATTTTATAGGGGGGCTTCCTTTCCTAGCAGATGTATTAGAGCTCACTCAAACAACTGATTCCAGCACAAACAAAATCTAACAAAATAACTGCCTTTTGCACAAATCCTGCATGTAGAGAGACATGATGTCTGGGGATTTTAATAGAGTGAGCTATAGGGAAGAGCTTTTGAAACATAACAAAAGTGGTGTAAAGGTGATACCTTTATTGGCTAACCAAGATGATAATTACAGCAAGCTTTCAGAACATTGCAGTTCCTTCTTCAAAGCTGATTACAATGAAGCTATGTTGGCACTGACATATATACAGCATTTTGTTTACAAAAAAAAACTGTGAGGGACAAAAGGAGAAACAACACATAAGCATAATTTGTATTACAAGCAGGGACAGATTTACAGAGAGGTGGGTTATGCAAAGTAGTCCAGACTAGGCACAAATTAGACCTAAGGTGTGAAGTAGATAACAGATTCCTGTAGTAGTTTGTTGTCTCCACAGAAAAAATGAATGTGTCTGTTTCTAGTCTTCGTAATTTGCCATGAATCCATGGCCTAAATTTAGTCCTGTCTCCAGACTCCTAAAGGTTTGCATAAGTTTGTATTCCCACACTTTGCGTTCATTTTCTGTTTTGAAATTGCCTTTGATGACAGAAATTTGAAAGTCTCCCAGACTGTGGTTGGGGCTATTAAAATGTTCACCTACTGGTGTGTCCAATTTTTTATTGTTTATTGTGAACCGGTGGTGATTGGTTCTTTTTCTGAGGCTTTGTCCAGTTTCTCCAATGTAAATGCCTCTTGTTGGGCATTTTGTGCATGTTATTGCATAAACCACATTGCTGGATAAGCAGATGACCCTTGGGTTGTAGCCTCTGTCAATGAAGTCTTCTCTGAGGGTTTCAAGGTGCTGATCCTTTTCTGAGGTGTCAGAACAGATCCGGTTGTAGTGTAAGGCCTGGCTGTAGATGATGGCGTGTTTTGTATGGTCTGGATGGAAGCTGTCATACATCAGGTAGGATGGTTTGTCTGTGGGTTTCCGATATATGGTGGTATGTAAAGTGTTGTCTTTGATATAAATAGTTATATCTAGAAAGGGGATGTGGCTTGAGGAGTGGACTAATTTGAAGTTGAAAAAACATTACATAGAGTGAGCTCTAATAGATCTTCTAGGCAAAAGGAGCCCACCTCATTCATCTGACACCCAACTCCCGAATGAAGACAGAATGAAGAGAAACAGATGCTGAGAGAGGAAGAGTGAAGATTTATTGTATTTAGAAAGTTTCAGTAAACTGAAGCTTATATTAAATTATATTAAATTTAAATTGTTCATGATAGTTCCCCTTTAAGATTAGAAGAAAGAAGATATCTTCAGAACTTAATCTGGGGTAAAACATACTGATCTAGACATTAAAGGGGAATATTGGACATGAGCTCATTCAGTTGGGCTTATATAGAAAATATGCAGCATTAACCTGAACTGCCAAAATAAATATACATAAATGTGTGATGAGTGATCACAGAGTGATCCAACACTTCCTCAATTTGTTTTATTATGAAGTGAGAATTCTGGTACTTAAAGTCCCTCTGCTTACCAGAGAATCTGTGCACCACCCACTATACACACTATGGAAAGCAGAAGGATTTCAATCCGAGAATCCTCACAAATTGAGAAAGGAGCTGCATTACACTTAGGGGCACATTTATCAATATTCTAATTTCAAATTCATTTGAGTTTTTTTTAGCTTACATGAATTAGATTTTACTCGAAATTCAAATATTCCATTATTTATTATAAAAATGGAATATCTTAAACTCAGACAAATTTTACAGAGTCGAAAACTCACATCGAATTAGAATTGAATACGATCAAACTCAAATCGAGTTTTTTCTCTGAAAAAAACTTGAATGTCAGGAAGGCTACATCAATCTCCAAATTGCCCACTGGACCTAGGCACGTTTAAGAACTTCGAATAAGAACTTTTTAAAAAACTTGAATCGAGTTTGGATAATTCCCTAGTGGAATTTGACAGTTTTTACCGTTAAAAAAATTTGAAAATTCAATTTAGAATTTTTAATTGAATCCTTAATAAATCTGCCCCCCACGGGATGTTGACAAACGGTTTGTCAGAGTAAAATAGTTTCCTTTCGATATTTGGAATCAAGTATGAAGACCATGTAGTGTTTATGTATCTCTTCTATATAAGCACAACGTAAAGGAGAATTCAACCGTAAAGTAAAAAAACCCTACCGCCCTACCCAACAAAGACCCCCCTCTCTCCTCTCCCCCCAGCCAGCTGCTACCCCTGGGCAAAGGAATCCTGCTCTTTCCACCTGCCCTATGGCCATGGCTGGATACACTTACCCCTCAGTGCAGATTCAGGGCATCTGAGTTCACGCCAGCCATATTCTTCTCTTCAATAATCTTCAGGAAGTAAGTGCCGGGGGGGAGGAGGGAGGGGTTCTATGTAGGGTAGGTTTTTTTTTTTACTTTACTGTTGAATTCTCCTTTAATGAGCTCATATAAAAAATGGGAGCATATATTCCCTTTAAGTAGATGAAGTAAATTATCATAGAATCACAAGTGATACAGATTCTAAAGCTGTGCTGCAATGTTTAGCTGTATTCCATGCCAGTTTTCTATGTACCTATAAGGAATGCACAGATAAATTATGTATAATAGTAATGTACACCAACACAACATGTTGGGAATAAGGTGCACATAATTTACATGTGGCAATGTGGCTTAATCATGGGAAAATGTGGTTATGTCTTGTCCAATATAGAGTGTTTTACATGCGGTGAACCCCATTCTTCTGGATTGAAATGAATTTTGTGCTTTGTCTCACACAGGATAGGTGATTACCCATGGGTGACAAAGAAGTACTTTTGTCATTGCCCCAAATGGTAAATTGGCCTGCATTTGTCATTTTACCCCTTTATTAAATAGGGTGCAACTGTAGACATAAATGTTACCAAACCCTGGAATTAGTGCCATTCAATAGTTCGACTTGCTGGTTGCATCAAATGGACACTGCACAATTATTTATGCCCATTAAATTGTACTCTAATAAATTAAAATTGGGGCATGGCAAGTATTATGCAATTTTACTTGAACGGTCACCAGAACTTGCCCTTGCTTTGCTAAATGTTGAGTGTATATAATACCAAGGTGAGCAATTTGCGATTAACGCAACCCAACAGTGATACTGGAAATCTTGGAGAAATGCTTCATTATGAATAAAACACATGGCAGCTTTCCTCTGAAAATTACACTTTACGCAGTGTAGCATGATCATAAATGAGCCTTCAGAACTTTCAAAATACATTGGTTATTCTTGCAAGTTTATTAAATGCCAGAGTTTTATAGTTTTTACATAACCTACATGCCTCATTGGCCTCAAAGCTCCATGTGCTCAGTGATCACCTCCAAAAAATGTCATAGTTTTAGAGAAACCATTTGATTATCAATCATTAATATATCATAGAATTGTAGATGCCAAGCTTTGCCAGTGAAGGCGTGTCCCAGTGATATAGGAAGAAGGTAAGATGGTAGGGAAGTCCCAAGGAAGTTAATGTTGAATGCCATTTTGGTGGAGGTCCCCAAAACTTCTCCCTTCATCAGGGCCAGAACTAAGGTAGTCAGAGTAGGCATGTGCCTAGGGCGCAAAGCTGGGGAGCCGCCAAGGGTTGCCATCTGACCGGTATTTTACCGGCCTGGCTGGTAAAAATAATTATTGGGGCGCCAGGCACGTACCACTCTGTCACCTACCCCATGTCCGGTTCCCTCAATCCCTGGCTCCATTCTTTCTGCCTGGTGCACATGCGAGCAGTAATTATGAGCATGCGCATGTCCAGCCGGCACAGGGACCAGCCAGGTTGTCTAGGGAGCTTGGCTGGCCTGGCCCGGCTCTGCCCTTCATAGTGTTTTTGTACCATAACAAATGTGTGTTCGTTTTGGAGATCTCTCCCTGAGAAAAGGCTCCTGTGGAGGAGAATCTTCATGTAAAGTATAATGCATTGATCAGAAGGGGACACTTTTTCCAAGCAACCAAGCACAGAGGTACCAACCTATAAAAAATCTGACCAGAAGTAATTGTACAGCGTTTATACACATTTACTAGTTAGGCATGAGACAATGGAATGTTGATTGATCCATTCCCTTTTTAGTATGCATTTACCATAGGGCTATTGTTCTCAGAATAGGTGACTTTTATTCAGCATTGAAACATCTCAAAATTGTCTTGAGTCAGGTCCTGTCGGCTCTAGAACCATGGACCTTATCTTAACAAGCCTGTGCTCCTCCTGGTTTAGGTACAGGAGGCTTTTGTGGGTGCAGTATTGTAGTTAATAAGACTTTTTCCGCCTCTTCCTGCTTTTGCTCACAACTGAAAGCTCAACAGGTCCAGCTGCAGGCAATTACCGAGTTAAGAGGTTATTTAAGGCTGCCTCTTCCTGTTCCCAAGGGCTGGATTATTAAATTATTAGCTCTTGTTCCATTGAGTCTTGAGCCCTGGCCTAAGTGTATGATGAAATCTACCCGTGTGGCAGAGGGAATCAGATTCCAGTCCTGTCAATGTGCACAACAGGGAATCAAACCTATGCATTCTCCTGCAGTATTTTTTAGCTTACAGACAGAAAACATGGCTGTGTACTTATCCTGTTTTGGGGTTTGACCCCTGACCTCTTATTAGTTGCTATTTCTCCCTCCTGCCTGACTATTTCTCCCTCCTAGCCTGACTATTTATCTTGCTATTGTCTGTCACTTGCCCTAATCTCTTGCCTACATAACAAGCTTGCTATTGTCGGCCACCAACTTGACCTCCTGCCCGCCTAACAGACTCTATTGTCTGCCGCATGCTTTGATGTCCTGTTCTGATCTCCTGTCTGCCTAACCAACTTGTTGTTGTCTGCTGCCTTCCCTGAGCTCTTGCCTGCCTATCGGACTTGCTGTTGTCTGTTGCCTGCCCTGATCTTTTGAATAGCTAACCAACATGCTATTGTCTAACACCTGCCTAACTGATTTATTATTGTCTACCGCCTGCTCTGATCTCCTGTCGACCTAACTGACTTTCTATTGTCTACTGCCTGCCCTGATCTCTTTCTTGCCCAACTCACTTATTATTGCCAGCTGCCTCCCTGATCTCCTGCCTGTACAGACTATTTATTGCCTGGTGTCTAATTTTACCATTGGCCAATTTGCCTTCTAGTGCCATATCTTTATTGTGTTTATCATGTCTTAATCTGTTTGCCTATTTATTGCTTTTCTCTGGGTCTTCATCAAGCTCCAGATCCTCTCTGGGCAATACATGGGCAATACATGGCATAGTATCCTACCTACCAGTCCCACATCTGTTGTTCATCCTGACAAAGATGGTATAAAATCAGAGCCCTAATTAGAAGCATGGCCCTTCTCTTTATTCTACCATAAACACTATATGCAATGGGTTTGGCACTTACGGATTCATTAGTTCCAGACTAAACTGAATCATAGGTTAAAGAATAGGGGTTAAAGACATTCTAAATGCCATAGGACCTGGGAGTATAGTATATGTCATTGCTGCCTTGACAACTATGCAGTTTCAGTATATACCGTGGAACCAGTTGTCTTCTCAAAGTTCTATGGGTTCCCTAAAAATATTTTGTTGTGGGGCAGATTAACCTTTAATCACATTATTGATATGATAATGTGTGTGTGTGAATGAGTGTGTGAAGATAAAACCTGCACTACAATAGCTGATATTACAGTTACAGGCTTCTGACTTTGCTATTGGACTTTTGCCAGAATCTGCCTGTTCCCCAGTACCAGCTCCCTAATTCAACTGAACAGACTTGATTTAGCCATCAAATAGCTGGGGGCAATGTTGGGATCACCGGATTGTTTGGCCCCTGGGCCAATAACCTCATCATAATGGGGCCTACTGCAACCCGAGGGGAAGTGACTGATTCAACTATGTTTACAGGGGACCCAAATTTTTTTTTAAAATCCTATTTTATCACATTAGTCAAGCAAAATGAACTTTATTTACACTATATAAATTATTTGAATCTTGCTTCCTTCAGTCTGGGAATTCAAAATTTTAGCAAACAGGCAGGAGCCATTTTGTGCACAATGTTATTAAGGCAAGTCTTGTATCATCTCAGAATCTTGTTTGTGCACCACAATGGGGGACCTGATGTCCATCCCCATGCCCTGGCTACACAATTAAATGGTAAAGAGAACGGGGGAATGTGTGGAGAGCAGTGACATCTAGGAAGTGCTGAATGGAAAGTGAAAGTAATTGTCTGCCTCGCCTCTATGCCCAAGGCATAGAGAACTGGCAGACAATATTTGATTGACAGATGAGATTTTTAAATGATCTTACAACAGCTATGAATGCTTTAATAAAAAATAGAAATTGGATTTCATGTTTACTTTGAAAAGGACTTTTACTATACAGATTTTGGTGTCTGGGTGACAGGTCCACTTGAATGCCAATGCTCTATAAGGGTAGGGGCACACGGCGCGATTTCGCCGCGATTCTGCGCTAAGCGAGTTGTCGCTGCGTTTTTTAAGCCGAAATAGCTTTGCTAACTTTGGCGCTGGCGTCAATGCAAATCGCGGCGAAATCGCTGCGCTAATTCACACGCGGCGATTCGTTTTCTATTGTCGTCCGAAGTTGCCTCGCTGGGCGTTTCCGGGCGACAGTAGAAAAAGAATCGCCGCGTGTGAATTAGCGCAGCGATTTCGCCGCGATTTGCATTGACGCCAGCGCCAAAGTTAGCAAAGCTATTTCGGCTTAAAAAACGCAGCGACAACTCGCCCAGCGCAGAATCGCGGCGAAATCGCGCCGTGTGCCCCTAGCCTAAATAAAATGCCCATATTCAGCACCTGGGTTCTAGAGCCCTACAAAGCACTGCTTCAAGAGAAATAGCAACAGATGAATCTGCCATTTCTTACTCTGCTGTTTTATGGCTGAAGCGTAGCTGGGCTTTTTTCCAAGCCTCACAATGAATACATTTGATCTTTAACTAATTAAAGATGCAGCTCTAATTAAGTCCGTTGGTGCTGGCAATTAGATTTTTTTTCTTTGTCAAATTAAAATTCCTCATCTAATTTAGGGCAGCTGGCAGTTCAAGAAGAAGTGCCATGTTCATTTTTAGTGTGAACTAACAACGGAAATGGTTTCACAATAAATAAATATAATTGTATATCGCCAGAGACTGTCCCACTGGAGGCTGATGGGTATGTCTCCTACTGCATCACAGGATAGGTAAAACTCCATGACTATCTGTGCTTCAGTTGTACTGACTGAGTATCATAGTAATATGGATTCTGTTCAGGGGACAGTGATACAATAATATGGAGAGATGAGCAAGTAGTCACTAGAGGGGCTGGAGTAGAAAAGACTCAGTTGGAACCTTCTGGATTAAAACATCATTTTACTGAGATTTTTTAGACCTAAAAAGAAAAATCAGGGGAAAAAACCTACATGGGGGTTCTCAGCCTGCAAGCATCTAGATATTGTTAACTTTTTACCTAGGTCCCAACTATAAATAAATGACACAACTACAAAATAAAAAGCATTCTTCTTAGCACTGAATTATGCTGTCTGATTTAATTTGTTAATAAGGCTTTGTTGTTAAACTGTATTTCACCCTAGGGGCCTATTTTATGCTGGAAGCCCAGTGCAAATATAATACAGATCAAAATTCTGATTTTTTTTTGTCCTAAAGCTGAATTTAAACAAGCTGTAAAACAAAAAGGAGCCAATTAACCCGTCTGTTTTCAGAGTGTGTGATAAAACTGGAGAACTTGGAGGACACATGCACCATTTAAAAAAAATTCCCAGCTCAGGACCCCAGCACTGCAAGGCAGCAATGCTTACCAGTGAGAAACGTTGCAACCCCTTCCAGGTTCTCAAACCTGTCTTTAATCTTTCCATCTCCACCTTCACATAGTGACACGTGCCTTATATATATGCCGCCTTATCTAAGCTTGGTGTGTACTTCCTTTTACCTAAAAATATTTTTACCAAAGTGCCCCAGACTCCTTGCTTGTTTTCAGTTTTGATATTTTGAACTTATTCTGATAATTTATACTGATTTGTTTAATTTCTAATTGTCTGGATTTTCCTGGACAACTTTAATGAATATTGTATATTCAGCCAAATCCTGGGAACAGGTGAAGACCTGTGTGTGCATAATCTTTCCAACAGTTGCTTTCTAAATCTCAGCGGTAATATGTCGGAACTTTTTAACAGCACAGCAGATTATTTCTCTAAACAAAATTTAGGCATCTAAAAGTTTCTTTCCTTCATGTGACAAACATGAAATGTGTCCTTCAAAACATTTATTCTTTGGGGAATTTTCTGTGACAACAG
Source organism: Xenopus laevis (assembly GCF_017654675.1). Taxonomy (NCBI): domain Eukaryota; kingdom Metazoa; phylum Chordata; class Amphibia; order Anura; family Pipidae; genus Xenopus; species Xenopus laevis. The sequence continues at coordinate 26,402,129 of NC_054377.1, read as the reverse complement.
CTCTTATGAGTAATTTTTACTTCTGGAACAAAAGAAGAAGTGACCATGCACAATGCCATTGCTTGAATGTAAAGGTGCAGTCCAGCCACACAATGAACAGAGGCAGAAAATTAGAACAGTGATCCCCAACCAGTAGCTTGTGAGCAACATGTTGCTCTCCAACCCCTTAGATGTTGCTCTCAGGGTCCTCAAAGCAGGTGCTTATTTTTGAATTCCAAGCTTGAAGTATAGTGCCAAGCAGAGCCTCTTGTAGGCTGCCTACAAGAGCAGGAGTGCCCATACTTTACTAATGCGAGGTCTACTTTAAGTGATTTTGTGCCATTATGATCTACATCCATAAAACCATAGTTAGCATTCTGTTCCATGGAAAATATTACTCAAATATTGATATATGAGAAAATGTAAATTGCTATATTTAACAAATAACTATTTCTCATGTAACCTTAAAGGGATTGTTCACCTTCAAACAACTAGTTGGTTTCAGATAGATCACCAGAAAAAATGACTTTTTCCAATTGCTTTCTATTTCCAATGTGTGACTGTTTTTCTAATATTGAAGTGTAAAATTTCATTTTTCACCTTCTAAAGCAGTTCTGGGGAGGGGGGGACGTTGACCCCCTAAACTGTACTAAAATGATACATTTACTTGATACATTTCTTATCTTTGTCCCTTCTGAGCAGAATGTTGATACAATAGTTGCTAACATTCCAGAGATACTGCTGAGAAATGTATCAATTAAATGTTGCAGAACTGTTACCGTTTAGAATCTGAACCTGAATTACTGAGCTGCCAGACTCAAACACCAGAGACAGGAACTTTAAACATTAAACTTAGATTTTGGAAAAAATAGTAAAAAATTAAATAATGGAAAGTAATTGAAAAAAAGTGTTTGGAAGGTGAACGACCCCCTTTAATGTAATAAATATCTGAATGAAAAGCATGAGACAGGAGGGTGATTTAGACAAGCCTTTTGTTGACAGTGTCTTGAAATCTACTGATCACCAGCTGAAGGTCTACTGGTAGATCCCGATGTACCTTTTGGGCACCCCTGACATAGGGGCTACCAAATAGCCAATCATAGACCTTATTTTGGCACCTTATTTTTCATGCTTGTGTTGCTTTAGTCCAGGGGTGTCCAAACTTTTGGCTCGCCGGGCCACATTGGAAAAAGAAAAATTGTCTGGGGCCACACATGAAATACACAAACATTTTTGATTTGTAAAAGTAAAGGAAATACACAGAAAATAACTACGTCAGTTGGATAACCAGATGGAGCTATACACTGGAATATGGGACACCTGGATATTAAATAGACATATTATTATATTATTATTACTAACTGGGCAATGGGCAGAGTCCCCCCTCCTCCTATTTCCTCGGGAACCAAGCGTTTCAAGCTGGGCCGCATTCATTTGCATCATGGGCCGCATGTGGCCCTCGGGCCGCAGTTTGGACACCCCTGCTTTAGTCTCTTCCTGTTTACGAGTATGTCATTTTGGCTTAATGATGTTTACAAGATTAGTATACATCAGAGAGAAAAGAACAAGGAATCATCAAAATTAGACAACAGGTTTGTTATTTTTTGCACTTTTCATATTTCTCAAAATCACCCCCTAACTTGCACATCACTCATATGCGTAGACTAAGGAGCACTTGGGGTATAGGACTACTATACTTACCAGCTGCCTGTGACAAGCATTAAAGGGATGGTTCACCTTTGATTTAATATTTAGAAGGTTTAGAATTTCCTATCCCTAGTAACGTTGTAATTGGTCTTTTTTTTATAGTTGTTGAATTGTTTGCCTTCATTTTATATCTTTTTCCAGCTTTCAAATGGGGTCGGTCACCCACCCTGGCAGCCAAAACACTATTGCACTGTGAGGTTACAATTTTAGTTAATTTAAAGGTGAACTACCTTTTTAAGTAAAGACAATTTTATTATGCCCCAGTGTGCTTATGTTAAATGCTGATATACTGTCAGAGACCCAGATGAATGAATCAAGGTGCATCTAGCATGCCTATCCCACCTCCAATGCACCCAGGCCACCCCCCAACCACATCCCTAATCTGCCCAGGACATGCCCTAAGGGTCCACACGAGCAGATTCAGGGAGATTAGTCACCCCAGCAACAAATCGTCTCTTCTTCGGGACGACAATCTCCCCAAACTGCCTTCCCCCTGCCCTCTACCGGCTAAAATGAAAATCGCCTGCGGCAATTCACACGCGGCGCTTCATTTTCCAAAGTTGCCCGAAGTTGCATCACGAGGAAGAATTTTCATTTTAGCCAACAGAGAGTAGGGGGAAGGCAGTTCGGGGAGATTGTTGCCCCGAAAAATAGGTGATTTGTTGCTGGGGCAACTGATCTCCCCGAACCTGCTTGTGTGGCCTGACCCTTATATGCTCTCTGCTCTGGATGTATTCCAGATTTTTGGAGAATTATTCAAAAATGTATTTTATACTGATACATCTTTGGATTTGTTTCACATAATGATGAAATTAACTCTAGTGTTTGAATGTGTTAATAATTGAAGAACAATTGCAAAACGTCCCAGGAAATTAGTATCCACAAGAATTTTTAGGGGGTTATTTAGCAAAAGTCAAATTTTAGCTCTCAAATGAACTTGAATTAATTCATAACTCGAATAGTTTCTAATTTAAGAAAAAACGTAAAAACTCAAATGTACAAAAACTAAATCTGTGTAGTCAGGACGAAAAGCTCAAATTGATTGTGTTTTCAGTTGGACAAAAACTCGAACCACTCAAATTTATCGAGCATCATGAAGGCTACAAATGATTCAAGGGACCTTTGCCATTAACTTCTACATGACCTTGACAGGTTTGAAATGGAGTATTTTTAGATTCAATTTATTTCCAGCTTCAGGGTAAAATACATCTTGAAAAATTCAAGATTTTTCCTCTAAAATGTGAGTTTTTATCGAAAAATACCTTGAAAACTAGATTTTTCGGGGGAAAAGACAACTCGACCTTTGATAAATCTGCCCCTTAATGTTAGGCACCGCACAATGTTAGGCACCTCTAAAATGTGAGTTTTTATCGAAAAATACCTTGAAAACTAGATTTTTCGGGGGAAAAGACAACTCGACCTTTGATAAATCTGCCCCTTAATGTTAGGCACCGCACAGTTTTTTTTGCATGTGCATTCAGCAGCGAAGAAGGAAGAAGCAGAAAGATTATTTTGTTTACTGGAAGCCAAGTAAAACCTCCAACCTAGAACTTGAGTACTAGAGTTGTTCAGTGACTTTCACAATATTTAATTATAGGGGGTAATGGCAGCAATATAGAGCTTCCATTCACAAGAAAAAATATATTTGATCATAACTGAAATTGTTTCGGGTGATTTCTGCTCATGGAAACATCTAAAATATCTATTAGAAGATGTGAAGGGCCTGGTGATTGGTCTTTCAGTGACTATTATGGCTGCTGCTATTATGATGTTGTTCATCCAAAAAGTGAAAAATGTACAGAAATTAATTCAGCACCATAAGAAAAAAAGAACCATGAAACTGATCCTGGTGTGTAGAGTAGCAAACTGATGTATTTCTTTGGTTCTTATGGTTGGTAAGAAAGGTTGACCGGACAAGTAGACAATATGCTATTCATTCAAATAATAAAATGTAATTTACCAGGAACTCCCTTTTGCCACCTTTTAAACTTTTCAATATTCCTTCGATATTTCATCTTTTCTCCCCTGCTCATATGTGCTATAGTGCAATAAAAAAATTAGTCCAATAAAAAACGATACGCGTGGAGCTGTCCTGATACAAATAATCATTCATGCATTTAATGGGGTCTTTGAGCTTTAAATTAACTTCTAGTATAATGTAGAGTAGAATTCTGAGACAATTTACCATTTGTCTCAAGTTTTAAGTAGTTTTTCAGTTATTTAGTTTTTTTTGTTCAACAGCTTGCCAGTTTGGATCTGGTTACAAAGATCCAATTTACCCTAGGAACCAGGCAGAGGTTTAATTGAGAGACTGGAATATGAATAGGACAGGGCCTGAATAGAAAGATAAATAGACAAAGTAACAATAACAAGCCTAAACTTATTGATGGTTTTCACTAGTCCTGTAATTGTTAATGACTTCAAGAAATATCACTTACAGTAACTTGCTCTGGCTTTTCCCATTTGGCACTTCCACTGTTTGTCTTTATTTAGCTCAACCACTGAACATTGCATCCAGCCGTCTGCTTTTTCTGTGCAGGTTCCAGCTGGGCCATTTTGACTTCATTTCGTTCTTCTGCTTCGGATCTTGACACAATTAAAATGGTCCTTATGTCCAGATTGTATTTTCTAGTTCAGCAAAGTCAGGCTTTTTCCATTTACTGGTTTTGTGCAAATTAGTATATTTAGCCACTGGGTCCAAAATATCCCTGTGAGGGCTGCATCAGGCCCAAGCTTCTCCAGGAGGATACCCCTGGTCAGTGGCGTAACTAGTTGTTACTGGGCCCCATAGCAAATTCAATTTAGGGCCCCAAAATATTTATAAATTGGCCTATTTTACCAAGATATATTAAAATTGCTAATTAATTAGGGTCTCACTGGGCCCCCTACACTCCTGGGCCCCTGCCCCTGGTCCTGCAGTGCTTCTAGTTTTCCATGTAGGGTTAGGTAGGAAGGCTTCAGGGTTGTATGCATTAAATATGGTGATATATTATGAAACCATTACAATTAGGGGCACATTCACCTAGGGTTGAATATCGAGGGTTAATTAACCCTCGATATTCGACCGTCGAAGTAAAATCCTTCTACCTCAAATATCGAAGTCGAAGGATTTTGCGCTATTCCTATGATCGAACGATCGAAGGGCTTTAATCCATCGATCGAAGGATATTCCTTCGATCAGGAAATTGTTAGGAAGCCTATGGGGACCTTCCCCATAGGCTAAAATTGGCCTCGGTAGGTTTTAGGTGGCGAACTAGGGGGTCGAAGAACTTTTAAAAGAATGGTCGAATAGTCGAACGATTTTTAGTTCGAAACGTTCGATTCGAAGTAGAAGGTCGTAGTCGAAGGTCAAAGTAGCCCATTCAATGGTCGAAGTAGCCATATTCGACCATTCAAAATTCAAACTTTTTTTCCTCTATTCCTTCACTCGAACTAAGTAAATGGGCCCCTGTGTATCTTCAACCTGTTGTTCTTCAGTTGTCCAACTAAAACTCCCAATATGCCCAGATACAACTACAGTTGTATGGGGTAAATACATTGGTGAATTTTTGAAAAAGGACCACAATTTATCACATTTCTCTTACAACAGTGTGTATTTACAATATTTAGTAAATATGAGATGTGTTGTGAAAATACACCTGATGAATTGACAAGAGCTTGCAGAACTGACAGAGTTAGACGAGGATAAAACATACACTTTAGTATATATGACCCATACTTGGAATTTACTACCTCAGATCTGGCTAATTCCTGTGACTCCTATAGGAGTATGAATAAATGTTTCAATTTCTAACCCCCATTTACGTAGGACAAAGGGTTGGGGCTAACCAGGAAGTAAGTGGGATTTCGGCAAGATGACAGAATCCGGACATAACTGTGACAGATCAGTAAAGTGGCCTGTTTTCTCTTATCTAATGTTGTAGGGTGTGCAATATAGTATTAGTAATTTTACTGCATACTATACAGACATGGGATCTATTATCCAGAAACGGTATCTCTGTAAACATGTGATAACTGTTCATTTGGTAGAAGATGAGATGGCCAGGCTCATTTTTCTAAATGGAGCTGTGTTTTTGTAGACAGAAGTGCCCGCTATGGCAACATTTAGCAACTAAATAGTATGTTATACTGGACATTTAGGTTTACTACTACCATGTTACAAATCCTCAATATATAATACTGCACATTTGTAGTTATCATAATTACAGTGTTGCAACCTACTCAGCATACTAATACTGTGTATGCTGTAGTTCATTATTTTTACAAGATGCAAGAAACTATTCAGTAAATACTGTTATAGAGTCTCAGCAAGTTTATACTATGCAATCTATAGTCTGCAACGACTCAGTATCTATCTTTGCGACTACTCCGTATATTTAATGTACATTAAGTATGCCATACTAAGACTATTCCCCATTTAATTTAAGTTATTCATTACTACCAGGTGCAATCACTCAGTGTGTAGGTATATGTGTATACAGGTATATATATATATATGCCAGTCCGAATATAAATAGATACCAAGGTGAGTTGACAGCACTCCAAGGAAGTTTTGAGGCAAAGGTTTCAGACAGTTTATTTGCTAAAAGCTTTGCCTCAAAACTTCCTTGGAGTGCTGTCAACTTACCTTGGTATCTATCTTGGTATATATATATATAGAAAGAGAGAGAGAGAGAGAGAGAGAGAGAGAGAGAGAGAGAGAGAGAGAGAGAGAGGAAGAGAGAGAGAGAGAGAGAGAGAGAGAGAGAGAGAGAGAGAGAGAGAGAGAGAGAGAGAGAGAGAGAGACTTAAAACACCAGTGTGCAGTTTGATTTCTGACAAAGTTCCCTGTGGGGGGCCGAAACGTTGAGCACCATGTGACAATTACTCATTATATGTACTCGTTATATGTACTGCATGAGTCGAATCATGAAGCATAAATGATATGTTTATGCAGTTATACGTCATTTTCTAAGGCTTATAAACACTGTACATGTGTAGGTACGAATTCACCAGCTCATTTTTACTGGGTGCAATGACTCAACTTTAAAACAATGTTCATATGGCAGTCCATCATTATTCCGGGTGCCCCTATTAATTGATAAAGGTGCACATGAAGTCATATTTTTACTAGATTGCAACCACTTAGTGCAACATGCATTCTGCAGTTAACAGGTCAATTTATGACAATTCTCAGTATGTACTGTGTAGAATAATTATGTGGCAACTACACAGTAGATTAATACTGTACATTTGCAGTTCTTCATTTTATCATGATGCAATGGCTCAATATAATGTACAGTCTATAAGCATGTTACTGGACATTCAGCAGTTATCATGGCAGATGTAACTATTCACTAATTTAAGCCATGCATTTTACTATACATTTACTATATATTACTACTGAACGCTGAATACATATATAAATTCTTGGCATATTAATTCCATGCAGGACCGCCATCAGAAATACGACAAAATTTCCTGGGCCCCCTGGGCTGCGCCCACCGCAAGCCTCACTTACAGGTCCGCCCTCCCCACCCAACAGGTTAGCCCCCCACCACACAGTAAAAAAACAAAAAAAAAAGTGGCTAGGGTTCCCACATGTTAATAAAAAATAAAAAGATATTGGTGGTCAGGGCCCCCATAAAAAAACATTTGTGGCCAGGGCCCCCCCAATAAAAAATATTTATGGCTAGGACCCTACATGAGAAAAAAAAATTGGTGGCCAGGCCCCCCCCCCACATTATAAGAAAATTGGTTGCCAGGGCCCCTTAAACGTCCAAGTCAGCAGCTCTCAGAAAGATGGGGGGCCTGGCTAATCAAGTAAGTGTGGCATGGCTGGGCCCCCTTACCCTCGGGCCCCCTACAACTCTCCCCCCTGTCCCCCCTGATGGCAGCCCTGATTCCATGCATTCATAGTTCTTGCACCATCTGATTATTATTAGGATTTTATTTCACAACTATCATTCTTAATACTGTAGTTCATTATTGCTGGTTTCTACAGTTTCACTAAATGCATTTCCCTTGTACTAGTACTGCATACTTGCAGCTCAGCATTATCATGTGTAACTAATTTAACAAAATTATTCATGTTTCTCCTTGATTCAGCATTCTCTGCAATGCATCCAACATGGTGCAGGTGACTTTTGTGCAGGAGAACTCTAATTGTGAACTATGCTGCTGTAAGTATCTATGCAAGGTGTTAATACTTTGGTATCTCTGCAATTAACTATTGTTACAGGTTGCATCTTGCACTTCGATGGTAAACACCATCAGTCATAATTCATTTTATAATGCTACAACTTAAGTAAACCAAGACATGGTAAATTCAGCATATTATTATGCGTTCTATTTCTGCAAGTAATCTCTTTCATATGCAGATTGCTATACCATGTAACAGTTCATTATAGATTCTGCTTGTAAGTTTAGCAGCTTGTTTCAGAAGCATATTCCAGTTTCAGCTGTTTAGTGTATCTGCTTAGAAGGTACTAAGAGTTGTAATATACAAGTCTATATTTCATGCAGGGTTCCCTGCATGGATTGATGGGGCATGTTACTACAATATTAAGGGTCATCATTAAACTCTGCTAACCCTGATAAAATAGCACAGATATCATATGTTTAGGCATTGCGAGTTAATTTACAAAAACAGTATCAATATTGTATATTGATCTTCTACATGTGTCTTCTGTGTTAGGTCTGATGTTTTTTTACAGTACCCTACTTAATATTGGGGTGTTGACATTACTTTACTGATTCTGCACATGTAAGCTACAGCTAATGTTCCAAACTAGTTTCTTCTCTTTTACCGTGGGTACCTCTATAAGCTCATTCAAAATGGTGCTGTAGGATAGCAAGTTATTTATCAGTATACCAGAAAAACTTCAATACCTTTAGTATGTATATTCTATCTTTTTACCTTTCAGCAGATTGATACTGAAGTATACATGCAAACGTGTCTTATTTTAGGCTACTTGCTTATGTTTTTTTGCCTTTATACTGTGCATTTTTTCTTTACAGCTCATTATTACAATTTTTCCAATGGGGCTGTACTCACACAGGCGTGTGTAGGTGCCAAACGCAGGTTGAGACGCAACATGCTGCATTTTTCCTGCGTTCGGCGCCTACACGCGCCTGTGTGAGTACAGCCCCATTGGAAAAAATGTAATGCGTCTATTCCTGCGCTCCCCTGCGGCTGAATGCAGAAAAACCGAACGCAGGGGAGCGCAGATAAAAACGCTTGTCAGTAAGAGCCCTAAAGTTCCTTTAACTAGCTCATCTACCCATTTCATTTAACTTGTAAGTATGGAAGGGTTCATCATCCATGCTACTAATAAGTATTTCAGATACTGAGTGGTGAGTATGTATTTGACCACAAAAATCTATAGACTGGTTGTTGTTAATAGGCAATGGTGTTGCTATGTACTGTAGGTCCTTTTTCTACAGTACAGCTGGTCTTTATTCTGGAATTATGCTGTTGATATTATGGTACAGTATAATTGTTACTGTGGGGTGTCATAGCCATGTTAGTATATCTCAGTGGTTGTAGAAATTAACTACTATAGATAATGGTGTTGCAGGTATTTCCCTCCCTAATATGTATACTGCTTGGGTATATCCCATTAGTACCCACTGCCATGTAAAGTACAGGAAAACGGAAAATCAAATCATACTTAATGAGATTTTTGTTTCCTGTACTCAAGCAAGGCAATGGGTACAAGTTTCCCAGCCCTAGTGGGGAGAGCTCTCTTGTTACAGCAAAAATAAGGATGGATAGGTGGGGCTGGAATTCAAATTTATGGACTGCTATGTCATTTTCTGTGACCAGGGACAAACCGATTAGTACCCACTGCCATGTGAAGTAACAGGAAAAGATCTTTCTGGAAAGTGGTTTTCTGGATAATATATCCCATGTCTGTATAGTATGCAGTCAGATTACTATATTGCATACCTTACAACATTAGATAAGAGAACACAGGCCACTTTACTGATCTGTCTGTTATGTCCAGATTTTGTCATCTTGACGGAATCCCACTTACTTCCTGGTTAGCCCCACCCCTATGTCCTACGTAAATTGGGGTAAGAAATTGAAAAATTTATTAATTCTCCTATAGGAGTTGGTGGAAAATTCCAAGTATGGGTCATATATACCAAAGTGTATGTTTTATCTTCGTCAGTTCTGCAAGCTCTTGTCAATTCATCAGGTGTATTTTCACAACACATCTCATATTTACTAAATATTGTAAATACACACTGTTGTAAGAGAAACGTGGTAAATTGTGGTACATTTTCAAAAAGTGTATTACCCCATACCAAAATCTAGTGATTTGATCGTATGATTTGATTTTCCATTTTATCTGTGCTCAAAGCTCTTCTGTGGGTACAGACCCATAGGAGAAACATGAATAGCATTTTAATTTACCATGACAGCGGAAATAATAAGGCTTTTTTCAAATGTCCAAATGATAAGTAAGTTGATAAACATCGCTGTTTGTGCAGAATAGCCAATGCCCATATATATATATATATATATATATATATATATATATATATATATATATATATATATATATATATATATATATATATATATATAACCAAAGGAATGGTGCACTCCGTAGACAAAATTAATACCTGGGTGCCAGCATGGGAAATAAGCAGTGAAAAAGGATTGCGGCACTCACAGGGTTTTAGTGAAAAAACAAAAAATGTTTTATTATTAAGCCTCAACGTTTCGATCCCCCACAGGGATCTTCGTCAGGAGATTGTTTTTGCTCCTGACGAAGATCCCTGTGGGGGATCGAAACGTTGAGGCTTAATAATAAAACATTTTTTGTTTTTTCACTAAAACCCTGTGAGTGCCGCAATCCTTTTTCACTATATATATATATATATATATATATATATATATATATATATATATATATTATATATATATATATTTTTTTTTTTTAAAGGGTAACTAAAACTCGGAATAAGCTTTTTTTTTTTCAAAAATCATTCATATTTTATAGCACAAAATGCAGCAAAATCTTACCTTCTGTGTTCCAATCGAATAGTTCTCCTTCTTCTTTTCTTTCCGGTGGGGTACGTGTGGAGGGCTTACCCTGTTGTACATTGCACCAGAGAACACGTAGACCACGTGCCTTGAAGAAAGATAACGGTGTCTGCTATAAATAGTGGACTTGTAAGAGGAAGGCCGGGTTGAAAGAACCCTGAAGGTAAGCAATTTGCTGCAAGGGGAACCTCTATCTTATGTGGCAAAAAGCTGCTGGCTGTGGAAAAGAGTACAATAGCCTGATACCATTATTTTCTTATATAGATAGATACAGCAGTTCTATACAAGAAAATAAATACGAGGCTTACAAGAAACTCACAAACAAGACTTTCACAATGAAACATGAGGATCTACAAAAAGAAAAGTCATTTAGAGCTCTAGTTGCCCTTTAAGGCGCATTTAGAAACAAAAAGAATGATAGAACAGTTAATCCTACTACTCAATTGGGAATCTGATTTATGAAATCTGAGGTTCGTGTACATGTGTCCATGTGTACACACAAAAACATATTCGTGTAAGCAAGGTGAGGCGAATTGTTCCCTTTTTAATGTGTATTCTCTATTTCACAATCGCTAACAAGGATAATTAATAGTGACTCACAAAGCATCCACCCACTCCTTGCAGCACCACTTCTACACCTCTGCTTTCTGGCCCCTCCTTCGGCCTATAAACCTTCTGATTAGCTGGCCAGATTTTGCAACATGTAGGCAGGCCCGAGCCTTGCAAGTGCTTCCCCTGTGTGACCAGGTTATAATGTGCATTAATGCACCCCTAGGGTCACACCCTCACCTCCTAATACTGTTGCTAAATAGGGGGGTGCTATGTTGAAGTGACTTTTTATCAACCCGCACATCACAAGTATGTTGCACTAAAAGGGCTACAAGTCTCTAACATTTCCCTAATGTCACACAAGGTGGCAGCACAAGAGCACAAGCCTGTTGTTTTTTTTCACCTGACTGCAAAACTACAACGTTTTTATTTTCTTCTTTTCAAGCCGCACCCAAGGTTCCCACCTGATCAGCATTTTTCTGGCCTAGACGGTAAAAATGATACAATAAAAAAAAAAAATGGTATCATAAGGAAAGAAAGATAATAAAAATGACAAGCATATACACACATCACTCTGCTTGCTAAATGTTTAGATAAAGAACATATTTATTCATTGAGTGCTTTCGAGGGATCTGGCAAGTTGGTGGCTTCATACCAAATTTACTGCAAATTCATCTATGTATGGAACCTGCCCCAAACTCATTGCTCAAAACTAGTCTCTTGTAACCGGCCATTTACTATTGGGTCACTATGATCAGCTGAGAGCCCCAAACCTTCCCAATGGGAGGCACATTTATCAAAGGTCAAATTTACGTGAGTTTTTAAAAACTCCCCTAAACTCCCATAAATTCAAAATTCGGGCCACTCGAAATGTATTAATAAAATCAAATTTTTAAAACTTGGATGAACTGAATCGACCCCAAAACTCGATTTGAGTTCTTTTCTCTGAAACAACTCGAATGTCAGGCTGCAAACAACTCCAAATCGATCCCTGGACCTTTCCCAATGACTTAAACAGCAATTCGGCAAGTTTTAGGTGGCGAATAGTCAAATTTGAGTTCTTAAAGGGCCAGAGTATGATAAATCTCGAAAATTTAATTCGAAGTTTTTATAAAAAAACTTGAATGAAATTTGAATAACTTCCTAGTTGAATTTGACAGTTGAACTGAGGTTGAACCTAATTAATCCATGCAATTTGGCTGCCCACGTGTGGTCAGCTTACACCAAGGAGTAAATCTTTGCTTGATCCTGTCACCCAGGTGGTGGGGTGAATCTGTCCTACCAGGCCTAGTGATCGGATTGCTTAAAGGGGTTGTTCACCTTTGAGGTAACTTTTAGTATGATAGTGATATTCTGAGACAATTTGCAAATTGTTTTTCATTTTTATTATTTGTGGTTTTCCAAGCTATTTAGCTTTTTATTCAACAGCTCTCCCAGTTTGCAATTTCAGAAGCTATCTGGTTGCTAGGGTTCAAAGTATCATAGCAAACATGCATTGATTTGAATAAGAGACTGGCTATCAATGGGAGAGGACCTGAGTAGAAAATGTAGCAATGACAATACATTTTTAGCTTTACAGAGCGTTTGTTTTTTAGATGGGATCAGCGACCCCCATTGGAAAGCTGTAAGGAGTCAGAAGAAGAAGGCAAATAATTAAAAAAACTATAAAAACATAATGGCCATTCTATAACATAGTAAAAGTTAACTTAAAGGTGAACCACCCCGTTAAGGGAGCCTAGGAATACCCATTGGAAGAGGACCGCATTCCAAGCCTGAAAATGTTCTTAGAGAAGTTTCCAGCCATACATGTACATACATACAAGCTGAAGAACACAGCAAATGGCATAGACCTCTGTCCCAGTCTCTCCTCTGACAATCAAACTATATGCCATAACAACAACACTCACACATATGTTTGTTAACATTTACATCAGGGCTGACCATAAGAGGCAATGCAGGGATTTTTTGATGCCTGCGTGTAGCCCCGGATATCATAATTTTAATATGATGTGTCACAGAACATGGCGTTTATTAGATATTTAGCCCACTATATGAAAACTCTATAACCAGGGAAATGTATAGCACACTCTACATAGTTGCCAGGCCAATAACAATTTCTAGAATGCTATAAAGCACCACCTTTGAAGTACATTGTGTAGGCAAAATGATCATGCCTGTCTCTAACTACAGATGTGCTGAGACAAGTTGAGGCAGAAGTTGAGTTGGATTTACTGTTGCCAGGTGCCTCTAGGTAACGGGGAGCAGGTTTAGCAAGTCCTGGATTCAGTTTAATAAAGGGTGACTTCCTGTTTCCTTATGTAAAGCTGCATTGCCCTAATGGCCCATTACATCTAATCTGGGTCCTCCAAATACATATGGAGGAGATGAATAACAGCTCGTTGTACACATTAGTGTTTTTCAGACAAACTTTTGTCAATGTTAAAGCAAAAATCAATATGGGAATGAACTGTAATACTGATGTATTACAGTACTCTGTACAACTGAGCAGGTAGTGCCTTGGTCCAGTGGGACAATCCTGGGCTAGGGGAATACCACTACCTCTAAACTGGGGCACTAACCTCATTAAAACTGGTTGTACATGGGTAGCTCCACTTGATAGCAACTCACCAAGTAAGCAGAAAGTTGTCCGGTTAGGCCACCCAAGTTCTAGGCCAAACCATACTGGCTCAATCGTAAGCCCCTGGATCACTTGGAGGAAGGGGTCTTTGCAGACCTGTTGACAGAGGACTAACCAATATGGTACGTTCTATACAAGATTTTCTACATTGCCATTATCTGCTGAGAGAGCCGAACCAGATACCGATACTGTATATGGTCTGGTTGAAGCTACGGTCTGCTCACTCACTAGCAATATACCTTGTGTTCTTATTGTGAACTCAATGGCTTTACTACTCCATGCTTTGATATGCATCCTCTAAAAGATGGATTTTCAACATTATGTGTTTTCACACAGTCACACAAGAGAAACACCATCCATACAGGTAAGTCCAATAAATCACAGAGGGCCAACAGGTCTGCAACTGTCGTCATAGTGGTGCTACTAAAGGATAGCTCTGTCCTGAATCTATCTGATTTATTGCCATTCTCTTGGGAACCTCTGACAGCTCTACTAGATACCCCACTCTTAAGGCTGGTGGCACACGCAAATAGGGTTGCCACCTTTCAATAAAATTTGCACCGGCCGGTGCTGGGGGAGGTAAAAAGGGTGGGGCTTGACGGGAAAGGGGCGGGATGTGACATCAAAAGGGACGGGTATGATGACAAAGGGGGCGGGGCCGCAGTGTGCGATTGGCCAAGCGGCGAAAAAAAGGTATGTTTTGAGCAGATTGGGCTGGGCCAAGGGCTTTAGTTAGGGATATTACAAATTTACCGGCAGCTACATTGCCGGTAAATTTGTAATACCAGCCCCGGCCTTGGCTGGTGTTTTACCGGCTAGGCCGGTAAAATACCGACCGGGTGGCAACCCTACACGCAAAGATTCGGGGGAGATTAGTCGCCCATCAACAAATCTTCTCTTCTTTGGGCAACTAATCTACCCATAATGCCTTCCCGTCGGCAAGAATACGAATCACCGGCAGGATGGCATACGAATCGTTTATTATCTCCGAAGTCGCTAAAAAGTTTCCTTGCGAGGCAACTTCAGGTGACTTCCGAAAACGAAGCGATATGTTTGCCATCCCGCTGGCAATTCAAATTCCAGACAAAACTTTGTATTTTTCCTAATATAAAGTGCTTAGTTAACTGTAAATTGTAAAGCTGGTTCATTCTGGCTACAAGAAGAGGGTTTTTTGGCTGTACAAGGTCAGACACAACCCATTGTTTATTTGTAGGTTTCTAGTTTACATACAATAGAGAAGAAATTCCTTGATAGTAGATAAAGAAAATGGGATGTGACAAAGGTGGAAACTTTGTGTCTAATTTACCAGACCCAGATTAGCAGAAACAAACTCCATGTTGTGATGAAATGCGCCCAGTTAATTATAGATTATTGGGCTGAATGATGGCACTGCATATGAGTTTAAAAGGGGAAGGCTATACACAGTCAGGCACTGACCATTTTGTATTTAAGGGCTGTGGCTATTTTGATAAATCTTACCAGATAACCTGAAAAAAGAGGGATGCTTTTAAAGATGGCCATACACAGGCTGATATAATCTGATGATCTGGCCCATGTATGGTGCCTTCCCAACTGCCTGCTGAAAATTAGGCAGATATATGTATGATAATTCTCAATAATGGGGTTGTTGATGGAGAGAATGATATTCTGAGATAAAGTGCAATTGGTTTTCATTGTTTATTAATTGTGGTTTTATATTTAGTTAACTTTTTATTCAGCTGCTTTCTTGTTTGGATTTTCAGAAATCTGGTTGCTAGGGTCCAAAATACCCTAGCAACCATGTATTGATTTGAATAAGAGACTAGAATATGAATAGGAGAGGACCTGAATAGAAAGATGAGCATTAAAAAGTAGCAATGACAATACACTTGTGGCCTTACAGAACATTTTTTTTTTAGTTGGGGGTCAGTGGCCCCCATTTGAAAGCTGGAAAGAGTCAGAAGAGGGCAAATAATTAAAAAACTATAGAAAAGAAAAAATGAAGGCCAACTAACTAAGTTGCTTAGAATTAGCCATTCTATAACATACTATAAACTACAGTAATTTGAGGATGAGCATGGCATAAAGCCAGCAGATCAGAAGAATAACTTGGTGAAATTCTAGAAAATCCAGCTAGAATTGATGAATTGTTGAACTCGTAGTGTTTCAGTAGGAAAAATAACATCAAATATGAAATTGTTTTAAAGTAATAAAAATATAATGCAGTGTTGCCCTGCATTGGTAAAACTGGTGTGTTTGCTTCAAAAACATTACTATTGTTTACATAAATAAGCTGCTGTGTAGCAATGGAGGCAGCCACTTAAAAGAGCAAAGGCTCAGGTTACACAGCAGATAAGCTCTATAGAACATAATGGTGTTATATGTTATCCACTATCTAACCAGTGCCATATATTCCTTTTTCAATTTTGCTGCACAGCATCTTGTTTATATGATTTATAGTAGTGTTTCTGAAGCAACCACATCAGTTTTACCAATGCAGGGTAGCACTACATGATATTTTCATTACTAAAACGCTTTCATTTTTTGTGTTACTGTTCCTTTAAATGCAATCACTGCAGCCGAATGGGAAGTACTATAGGTTGCCCTGATGCAATACGAGATTGTAGCTGGTTGCAAGTAACTCCTGAATATGAAGTGATCCCCGTCCTGGTAGCAGAATTAATGAATTGCAGCCAAAAGTATTAATGCTTAACCCGCCTATCAGGGTTGCCAGGTTGGATGATTTCTAGCCAAATTGGGCTACTAATTTAAAGTCCAGGTGGGTTTTGAAAGTACAAATTAGCCAAGGTGAGGATTTGGGCTACTTTTTGGGCCTTTGGCTGGTTTGACTTTGGAAACCAGCCAAAGTTTTTTCTTGCCCTAATGTGCCAAGCCTGTACCTCCCAATGCTTGTTGGGTAATGTAGTTTTTGTTTAACAATTTGCCGACTGTCAAGTTTAAAAAGACTACAATATCCAGCATGCAACGGGACAGACTTGTGTAAAAGTTGGGAGTTACCAGATTTTGGGCTCACATTTAATGGTAACTTTCTTCAATTTCAGACAATTTTGGGGTGGCCACCAAAATGTCTAGATGTTTAATTTTTTTACCAATATTTATTGTAATTGTATATGTATTTGGGCCTCATGGGGCCCCTATACCTAAAGGGCCCCCCCTCTGTAGTTATGCCCCTGGTAAAGGGGGCAAATCTTTTCCATTTTGCTCCATGGAAAATTGTGCCAATCGGAGAAAGTTTTGGGGTGGCCACCAAAATGTCTAGATGTTTAATTTTTTTACCAATATTTATTGTAATTGTATATGTATTTGGGCCTCATGGGGCCCCTATACCTAATGGGCCCCCCCTCTGTAGTTATGCCCCTGGTAAAGGGGGCAAATCTTTTCCATTTTGCTCCATGGAAAATTGTGCCAATCGGAGAAAGTTTTGGGGTGGCCACCAAAATGTCTAGATGTTTAATTTTTTTACCAATATTTATTGTAATTGTATATGTATTTGGGCCTCATGGAGCCCCTATACCTAATGGGCCCCCCTCTGTAGTTCTGCCCCTGGTAAAGGGGGCAAATCTTTTCCATTTTGCTCCATGGAAAATTGTGCCAATCGGAGAAAGTTGAAAACGGCGTATTTTCACATATATTTATTTATTTTTTAGACTTTTTTTTCATTGCACATGTGTTATTTTCAGTGTCGGACTGGCCCACCGGGATACCAGGAAAACTCCCGTGGGCCCAGGTGTCAGTGGGCCTCTTGCCTCTAACCATTTGGTCTATTTCATGGTCATTCCCTATTTATTTATGGGAAAAAAAAGAGGATTAATAATGGAAGAATAGAGTATAGTATGTAGAGGTAAAAGACTAGGAGAATAAAGAGTTTGAGTAAGGAGAGGAGGAACAGGCCCGGACTGGCAATCTGTGGTTTCTGGCAAATGCCAGAGGGGCTGCTATAATGTGCCAGAGAAAGACACTATTTAGTGGTCTGCTAGGACCTGTTTGGGTCTATTTGTACTTGGAATGTCAGGGGCATGGGTTCGGCCCACACATCATTACTGGTCAGGGCCTATTTTGACTCCCAGTTCAGACCTGAGGAGGAATAATTGTTTGGAAAGTGGGCCCATGGTCTAAGGTTTTCTGGTGGGCCCCTGGCATCCCAGTCCGACACTGGTTATTTTGGGCTACATTTTTGTAGCTGACTTTGGCTGGTTTTGAAAATAATACCTGGAACAGGGTTTGGGTGCTGGGAGTTGTAGCTGAAGGGCCCCTCAACTATTTCTTCCCTACAACTCCCACCACACCCTTCTTGGATGCCAAGTGTTAGAGCTTAACCAGTAAAAAAAAACTTATTTAGTAAACTAAAAGGGCATTTATCCTCAGAAACATTAAACTAAGAAGAGTAGGACATGAACAGGGCTGGCTTAATTGTAAATTCCACTGCCTATAATGGCTACAGGCAGAGGTCTGTGGAGGATCCATTGAGAATTAGGACACTGCTGGGTATACGTTACTTTGCACCCTGGTGTGTAGAGGTTGGTAGGTGCCTGGCATGGAGGCGCCCATTAATACGCATGACAGAGGGGGCACACATGTTACCTTGCACTGCTCATAGGGGTTGGTAGGTGCTGACGGGCTGGGAGGGGGCGTGGCCCGGGAGTGCGTAGGTAAGGAGCTGGTATGTGAGGAATGTGACAGGGCTGGATGCCGCCCGAGTCACTGGGCCTTACACAGGTGTGATGAGGGGAGGTGGCACTGCCGAGAGGCGCTAAATCTCAGCGCGGAGGATTGCTGTGTTACGGGACTCCGTCTGGAGCGGACAAGTTTATTTTGGGAGGGAGGGGGGTGGCTGGGTTTAACAGCTCCGGGCGCTCCTCTCTTCTCTTCATCCCACTTTACTATCCCTCCCTTCCCCTCCTTTAGCCGCCCATTCAGTCTCTCCTCCCTCACTGCCCTCCCCTTCTCACTCTCCTAGTTTCTCTCCACCCCCTCAGTCAGTCCCTGCTTCTCCCTCTCTCTCTTTCGCTGCCTCCTCCTCTTCCTCGTTATTTTGCCCCCCTAGTTGCCCCCTGCCCTGTTCCCCAAACATGGCGGGGGCACGGCCTGGGGTTCACTCTCTTCAACTGGAGCCCGTGAAAGTGCCGGAGACTCTTATCAAAGGGAGCAAGTTCATCAAGTGGGATGAGGTGAGACGAGGGGGGTAAAAGTTACAAAGTGGAGAGGGGAATGCTACTTATTGCTGGGGTGGGGATGGGGGGTTTCATTGACTCTCACTGACAAGAGATGGGCGCCGGAATGCTTATAGCTCTGTGGGGTATTTATAAGAGAGTGCCTGCAGTCTGAGCACAGACTGCTGGGTAATACATGAGCACAGACTGCTTGGTGGAATAGAGGCAATTGCTTAACCTAGGGGCTTCTGGGTATCTGCTGGCTGATACTTGTTCAGAAGCTGCAGATACTTCTTCTTGGGCTTCAGGGTATGTGCTGGGGAATTGTGGGGCTTTCTGTTGGGAAATGCATCTTTAGGGGCTTTCTATTGGGCTGTGCTTGTACAGAGGCTGCTGGGTAGAACTTGGTAGTTGGTTATCTGCAAGTTTTATAATTCAGAGGCTGCCTGGTATCTGTTTAGAAGGGGTGTGGGTATCTAGAGGGCAGTTTTGTTTCAGAGTGTTGTAGGTATCTGCCAGGCAAATCTTAAAAGGGGGTTGTTCACCTTTAAATTAACTTTTAGTATGATGCAGAAAGTGACATTTTGAAACAATTTGCAATTGACTTTCATTATTTAGCATGTGTGGTGTTTTGAGTTATTTAGCTTTTTTTATTCAGCAGCATTCCAGTTTGCAATTTCAGCAATCCAGTTGCTAGGGTGCAAATTACCCTAGCAACCACACACTGATTTGAATAAAAGAGGTCCTGAATAGAACGATGAGTAATAAAAAGTAGCAATAACAATAAATGTGTAGCCTTACAGGGCCTTTTTTTTTTTTTTTTTAAATAGGGTCAACGACCCCCATTTGAAAGCCGGAAAGAGTGAGAAGAAAAAGGCAAATTGAAAAAAAAGCTATACAAAATAAACAATGAAGACCAATTTAAAAGTTGCTTAGAACTGGTCATTCTATAACATACTAAAAGTTAAAGGAACAGTAACACCAAAAAAGGAAAGTTTTTTAAAGTAATGAAAATATCATGTAGTGTTGCCCTGCACTGGTAAAACCGATGTGTTTGCTTCAGAAACACTACTGTAGTTCATATAAACAAGCTGCTGTGTAGCAATGGTGGAAATTGAAAAAAGGCTATATGGCACAGGTTAAATAGTGGATAACAGATAACACCATTATGTTCTACAGAGCTTATCTGCTATCTGCTGTGTAACCTGAGCCTTTTCTCCTTTGAATGGCTGCCCCCGTTGCTACACATCAGCTTGTTTATATAAACAATAGTAGTGTTTCTGAAGCAAACACAGCAGTTTTACCAGTGCAGGGCTACACTGCATTATATTTTTATCACTTTAAAACAATTACATTTTTTGATGTTACTGGTCCTTTAACGTAAATGTGAACCGTCCATTTGAGGCTGTTGGCTATTAATGAAGGATTTATTTTAAGACTGCTGAATATCAGGGTAGTACTGGGATATTTTCTAGGTAATAATTGCTCAGATTGGTCTGGGTATCTGCAGGGCAGTACTTGTTTAGAGGCTCCTTGGTACCAGGGAAGTCATTTCTAGGTAATAACTTGCTCAGATTGATCTGGGTATCTACAGGGCAATACTTGTTTAGAGGCTGCTCTGTATCAGGGTAGTTCTGATGTTTTTTCTGGGTAATACTTTTTCAAAGGGTCTGGGAATCCACAGGACAGTGTTTGTTCAGAGTGTTATGGGTATCTGCATGGTAGTTCGTTTCTAGAGGGACCTGGGTCTCTATAGGGTAGTACTTTCCCAAAATGTTCTGGGTCAGGGCAATACTATATCTTTAGGGCACTGCTTGTCAACAGTGTTCTGGATATTGTCAAGGCAGCAAGGTAATTTTGCAGAGAGGTCTGAGTAATTGTCCTGGGGGTTCTGGGTATTGATAAGGCAGTATTTATACAGAGTGGAGAGGGCATCCACATTTTAGTACTTGTCCATAGTGTTCTAGGTATCTACAGGGCAGTATTTGTGCAGATGGTTCTGGGTATCTACAGGTTAATATTTGTGGAGAAGTTTCTAGGTATCTACAGGGTAGTATTTGTGCAGAGGTATCTGGGTATTTACAGGACAGTATTTGTGCAGAGGTATCTACAGGGTAATATTTGTGCAGAGGTATCTGGGTATCTACAGGGCAGTATTTGTGCAGAAGTTTCTGGGTATCTACAGGGTAATATTTGTGCAGAGGTATCTGGGTATCTACAGGGCAGTATTTGTGCAGCAGTTTCTGGGTATCTACAGGGCAGTATTTGTGCAGAGGTTTCTTTGTATCTATAGGGCAGTATTTGTGCAGAGGTATCTGGATATCTTTAGGGCAGTACTTGTCTGGAGGCTGCCAGGGTTCTGCTTGTTCAAAGGCTTCTGTGTATTATTTGCTCATTGGCTGCTGGGTATCTGCAGGTCGACACTTGTTTAGAGATTGCTGGGTATATGCAGGGTAACACTAAATCAATGTGCATGGTTAGGGGAATAAATTAGCAACTCTCTACTGGATAGCTCCAGGACAGTACTTAGTATCTGCAGGTTAGCAATGTTCAGGTGTATATACTTTAGTTCAGATTGAGTAGTTGCTGGGTATCTAATCGGCAGTACCTGACCTGATCATTGCCTACAGGCTATAATTGGGGTAGTACTTGGGTAGTACTTTTTGTGGTCCTGCAGAGTTAAAACAGGGCTGCCCACAGTAACCAGAAAGCAGATTAGTAGTGAGGCTAGATTTTTTTGTTACAGGTGAGGGATCTATTATCTGGAAAGGCACTACCCTCTACTTCATGTATATGCTTACAAGAAGCATTATTTGACGAGCTTATAGATACAGCTTTGAAAGTATTAGCATTTTGTTTGAAGGTACTTTGTCCAAAGGTGGCAGGAGTTCAAATCAGTTATGGAATTGGGCGTCCGTTAAAAATGTTTCAAACTATGTTGTAGATCTCTTTAATATACCTTAAAAATCATGGTTCTACGTTAAGTATACAGGTATGAGACCTGTTATCCAGAATAGTCAGGACCTGGGGTTTTCTGGATAACTGTATCTTCATACTTGGCCCTTGTTTAGTCAACCTTAATTGTATAAAAAAATCAGTGTGATCAAGTGATGATACAAGTGATGACTCCTGAAACACTGTTATAGCCTTTTTATAACCACACTTGATTTACAATATTTTAAAAATTAGATGTTTTATTTTGTACCAGTACTGGTTCCCATATTTTGTTACATGTTTATGTATTGTAAAAATGTGGTTATAACTCTATCTATGTTAGGCTTTCTTTCACTTTCATAGCTAAATCAGGCATTTCAATGTATTAATATACAGGTATAGGAGCCCTTATCCAGAAAGCGCCACATTACGGGAAGGCCATGTCCCATCAAATTCAAATAAATCAAATTTTTTTTAAAAAAGTTATCCTTTTCTCTGTAATAAAACAGTTCCTTGTATTTGTTGCTAACTAAAGGCTGGCCATAGACACAAAGATAAAGTTGTATAAAATAAAGGTTTGTACGATTTTTGGACCATGTGTGGATTCTCACGACATTTTCTGTACAATGGCGATTGGTCATTTAGTCGATCGGACAGGTTAGAAGCTTTCTGTCGGCTACTGATAAGATCTCTGCATGTATTGCCTATCTGACAATATCAATGGGTGACTCTCGCTACTATTTGAAATAACCTTCCTACTATTTCTGTCTGTCAATTCATGGCCAGAACATTGTCTGATATGTTCTTTTTACTACTTTATTTATTCTGAATGCTTAGTGGTAGGTCAGAAGATTTCAATGAACGATTGTTCGTCTGACTTTTGCATGTCTATAGCCATCTTTATAAATAATTAATCCTTATTGGAGGCAAACCAATCCTCTTGTGCTGCTTTAATGTTTAAACAACTTTTTAGTACACTTAAAGGGGTTGTTCACCTTCAATTCAGTTGTTTTTAGATTGTTCCCCAGGAAAAAATACTTTTTTCAATTAGTTTCCATTATTTATTTTTTAATGAAGTTTAATATCCCTGTCTCTGGTGATTGAGTCTGGCGGCTCAGTAATTCAGGTGCAGATTCCGAACTGTTACAATTTTGCAACATTTAGTTGATACATTTCTCAGCAGCATCTCTGGAGTATTAGCAACTATTGTATCAATTCTAACAACTGCCTATAAACTCAGAGATTCTGCTCAGCAGGGACAAAGAAAAGAAATGTAGCAACTAATTCTATCAATTTAGAACAGTTTACAGGGTCGGCGACACCCCCCAGAGTTGCTTCAGAAGTTGAACAATTACACTTAATACTTTAAAATTAGAAAAACGGTCACACATAGAAAATAGAAAGTCATTGGAAAAAGTAATTATTTCTGGTGATCTATCTGAAAACAACTAGTTGTTTGAAGGTGAACAACCACTTTAAGGTACTGTTTTATCGATACAGTAGTAAAAAAATTGAATAACTTCCTTAAAATGCAGTCTATGGGAGAAGTCCTTCCCGTAATTCTGAGCTTTATAAATAATGGGTTTTCGAATAATGCATCCCATACCAGTATTACCTTAATTGACCACCATACTGAGGTTCTAATCATATAAAGACCAAATTGACACATTTATTACTTCTGGATTGTAGAACCCTGGGCTGATTTATCTGAAGAGTAGCACTGGCCCAGAGAAAAATGCTAGCCAACCCTCCAGAAAAGGTTCTGGTAAATGGCAAACTAATTAAAATAGTTTGAGGTATGCAAAAAAAAAAATGTGATTATGAATCAAATATTGTTGACTTATATTGTTGAGAGCTTTGAAGTCACATGATTTTTTGGGTTCTGATTCACTTGATAAAGGGTTTTGAACCCGAAACATGTTGTGTTTACCACTGCCTGGAATAAAAAGTTGTTTGCAGTAATACTGCTGGAGTTCCTCTTCCTTCTCCTATACTTGGGTTCTGATTCTGTTTGCCGTATATAGTTCCTGCAAGAAGTGCTAGCAATCGGCCATATCCAGACCGAATCCTGCATTTGATACAATGAAAAACTAGTTAAATTTAAAAAAAAAAAAAAAAAAAAAAAAGTCATAAGCAGTCCTTTTGCGCAAGTTGCTTCCATTTGGCAGGTGAAGTTGCACTCAAAATCTGATATAGAATGGTGCACTGTGGGTTAAAAGAACTGTCGATGTGTTCATATATTATATATATATATATATATATATATATATATATATATATATATATATATATATACACATTGTATATATAAACTATTATCGTATATGTATACCAAGTGCACTATTCATTTAAATACCGTGTGAGTATATATAAATATTTATACAGTATAAAGTAGGGCTGAGGAACTGATGACTGCAGTCTTGATAGGAATATAATTCTAATATATCTTTGCACCCACAAACGTACACAAATGATGTGATGGACTCTTTTAAACGATGGACTGAATTGATCTTGTGCCTGTTTATACATGTCTGATATTTTAAGCACAAGGCATATGAGAACCAATGTTTATCACACTTTGCTGTGATGCATCTGCCAGAATCCCATCGCTCTTTTAAATACACCCAAAAGCCCAGCCCGAGGATCAACTTGGGTGATTTTCTTGGAAACATCAGTGTTTTTGGAGGTCTGTAAATTTATGACCAGCTAAGAAGGGCCCTGGCTAAATGTTGCTTCTCAAAGAGGGGCCTGAAATGAGAAATATTTAAAACCTCTGCTCTAGATAATAAATTCTTATACTAATGGCCACAGTAGATCTTGGTGTGCCGCAGGAAAAGCCATAGGGGGTTCATTTTGTGACCCCATTTTTTCTCTCGTTATCCCTGTGTCTCATATAATATAGAGATGGCTAGATACCTGTGGAAGACAGTGATCTGGGTTTCATATACTGTACATTTACACATATTTGAGCAGATAAGTTATGTTCCATTATTATTTTCTATAACTATAAACATCCTCTCGATCCAGTTCTCCTTCCTGTTCTGTCTTTAGCGAGTCCCTGTTCAGTACAAAGCTCAGCATGAGACCTGTTACAAAGGAGAAGTAAATGAGGTTGCTTTTTCATTTCATTCTTGAAACGGGTAGCCTATGAGCGAAAGTGTTATAAATCAGGGAAGCTGGACGACATTTAGGTGTAAATGACAGTCAGGCATGATTTGTTCTGCTCTGCCAGTGCCATAGAACCAAGCAACCTGTTTGTCAGTAACCTGCAAACTTCAGTCTTGTATTTCTTTAAAGGAGAAGAAAAATCCAAATCACTTGGGGAGGGGGGTGCCTGCCTCCATCGATTACAATAGCTTACCCGATAACCTGCGTTGGTGCACCTGTTTGCTGAACATTGCACCAGTCTGGGGTGTATCTGTAGGAGCCATCAATTAAGAAGTGGAAAAGGACCACTCCATGGTGCACCTACAGAAATACCCCAGGCCCATGCAGTTTTCAGCAAACAGGAGCACCTGCCAAGAGGATCAGGTAAGTGATTGTAATCACTGGGGCTTCCCAACATTTGGCACCCCCCCAGTGATTTTAACTTTTTTTTTATGATTGTGGTAATCTCTGCATCCCGCAGAAAAGGGAAGGAAGAAAACCAGGTAAAATTATGCAAGGAATGTGGGTCATGAAGATGTATGTTCTTTATGCATTCCTGCCAAATGGAGGATTGTATTCAGTGTTTAGATTATATACTCAGGCTAGCGGTAAACTGTCAGCATCAACAGATTTATATATCTGCTTTATTTGTAATCCTTTGTTGCAATTGTTTTTTTATATAAAATACGTAGCAATGATTTACTGCTGAATTTCATCATACATGTATACAATCAGTTTCTCTATGAAGGCAGGCTTGGCTTCTCAGTATGTTACATTCTTATATATGTTATGTATTTTTCTTTTTTAATGGAACTTTGGATACACTTTCTTTCTTCATTCTTTTGAGAGGCTTTTGCCCCCTGTTATTAAGACAGCACAATGGCTCAGTGGTCTACACTGCTACCTTTCAGCGCCGCCATCCTAGGTATATTGTTCTACCCCTGTCTCAACGCTGTTTACCAGGGACAGAAAAAAACTGCTCCAGGTAACTTAAGAGCCAAATTTCTGTTTTTAGAAGTTCCATTTCTTACTCATGTAATTGCTTTCTCATGTAGGGAGTCAGTTGTATTGTTGTTACCATTTAGAAGTGTGACTGACAAAGCTGGGTTTGCCAGATGCAAGGAAAACTCACTCTATCCAAATGGATAGTTTTGAATGTGAAGTTTTTGCCCCTTATATGCAGTGACAGCCATACTGCATTCAAGTGTGGCAGGGTCTTTGGCTGTTTTTTATGGGCTGGGTCCTTGGTTCCATTTAAAGCAAAACTTAACACTGGGACATACAGAAAATATTTGTCAATTACAAGCTTCTCATTTTGTGGCAGCAATTTGGGGAAAGTCCCAAGACAGAAAGTTAGGTCTTTACTGAATTGAATTGTTCAGATGGGAGTCCTGACCTCATCCCAACTGAGCCACTTGTTGGTTGAACTGGAACACAGACACAGAGCTAGGCCTGATTGCCAAAACTCACTAATGCTCTTGTGTCTAAATGGAAGCAAATCCCCCAAGAATGTTGAAGGCTATGGGCACACAGGCAGAAGGCTCTGGCTGTTGTCAGTCCACAATTTTTTCCAGGCTGAGCGAAGCAGATCTGCTCAATGCCACTTCCCCAATTGATTTGAATTCTATCAGCCTGGGTGCGCTCACACACAGCGGAGCTGAAGCTGAGATTAGCCCAAATATGCGAAAAGAGGCATCTCTGGTTGACCTCATCTTCAGCTCCACTGTGTGAGTACACCAGGGCTGCTTAGATTCAAATCAATGGAGTAGAGTTGCTTCTCTCAGCCTTCAAAAATACGCAGCCAGAACCTTCAGCCTGTGTGTCCATAGCCTTAACATCTGATGGAAAGCCTTCACATAGGAGTAGACACTATGGGGCAAATTCACTAACGTCTGAAAATCCGCCAGCGACAGCTTCGCTCACAGTGAAACACTTCACCAGGCATAGATTCGCCAGGACAATGCTAATTCACTAAAATCCAAAGTTGCGTCCAGGCACACTCTATTGCACTTCGCCTGGTCTGAGGTGGCGAAGACAAGTCTGGCGCAAGAGGTAACGTTCAGTAAAATCCGCATCTTAGTGAATTTGTGTAGTTACGTTCATTGGCCTGAGCGCAACTTTGCCAGGTGTAAGGGAGCGAATTACTGCTAGAGTCTATCTCCTTCGCCAGCGAAGTTACGCCTGCGACCGTTAGTAAATCAGCAAAGTCACACTGGTGAATTTTCGCCAGCGTTTGTCACTTCGTCCTTTAGTAAATTTGCTCCTATGATAGCAGTTAAGGAAGGTCAAACTTAGTATCATTCCTTATGGTTTCAGAATGAAGGCCACAGGTTGACAAGTCTGAATTATAGAATCATATTGCCCTTTGATTTGTGCCTCTGTCTTTCATTAATGTCCAGCTCCCCCTCTAGCTTTAACCCTGAGTCTTGGGAATCATTTTAATGGACATTAAACCCTTTCATGCAAAGATGTAGCAACACCACTGCTTAGTGACACTGTAATTATCTATTTAGTATGCATGTCAAATAAGTACGTTAGTGGTATATAGAACTTCTCGACCCGCACCCGACCCTAACCCGCACCTGTCCCGCCGTTCCCCTCTATTTAAAGACCCACAACCGACCCGCTGTAACATCATGAAAGGGGTGGGATGGGGGCAGGCACAGGTCTATAAATTTAGGGGCCAGACGCATGCAGTGCTAGGTTGCATGTGGGGAGAGCAGGCGAAGAGCTCAACCCAGACCCGCCCGCGACCTGAAGATTTTGTGCAGGAGCCGGCCCAAACCCGGCGGGTCCTGCAGGTTTCAGGCCGGCCTGCACATTACTACAGTACATC
This sequence comes from Xenopus laevis, assembly GCF_017654675.1. Classification (NCBI taxonomy): domain Eukaryota; kingdom Metazoa; phylum Chordata; class Amphibia; order Anura; family Pipidae; genus Xenopus; species Xenopus laevis. The sequence goes on along the minus strand of NC_054377.1, from coordinate 26,374,152 downwards.
ATATAAAGCCGTATAAAAACAAAAACACTCTTATCTTATGAAAAATTAATATCTAATGTTGTGCAGGAAATCCTCTCTATGTTCCAGGCAGCTTGCAGTCTATTTAGATATGACTGTTTGTTTTTACTTTGTTTGTTGTAGAGGTTATATTCGAGCCTTAATTGTGATGGGACGCAGGTAACTGCAAATGCAAGTAGGTCGATTTTAGTTCATCACTTTTTAATACACACATATACATATTTACAGAAGGCAGGGCAAGTCAAATTATGAATCTATTTGGAGCCAGATTTTTTAGGATCCTGTAAATTTTAACCTGTTCCTAAAAAATACTTTGAAGCTTTTGTTAATATATGGGATGTTGGAAGATGTAATTGAAAAACAATTGGTTTATCTCTGGTTCCAACTGTATATTTATAGTATAGTACTGTTATACTACTGATATACTATCCAGGAGCATGTTATCCTGAAAGCTCCAACATGCGGTGATTTTATTTCCCATAGAGTTCAATTTAAACATTGTTTTACTGATTTACTTTTTCTGATACGAACACTGTACGTCGTGCTTGGAGTTAAACAAGCTTGTATACTTGTGGGCTTTTAGCGAAACAATACTTTTTACTGTTAATGTTTTTACTAGCCCTAAGGTATTGTGCTACACCATTCTTATCTGGAAAACTGCAGGCCCTAATATTAATTTTGTTCCTGTTTCTGCTATATATTTGTAATGAGAGAGAAAACAAAACGGTCATTTATCCACAATGATTGCTCAGTCCGTGATTCGGACTTTCCTGCCCTTTGAACTTCCATATCTAGAAAAGCTGGTTCAAAGTCGAGAGCTAAGATTGCCATTCAGCTGGAAATCTCTAGGATATGTCAGATAAGTCAATAAGCCTGTGCTCGGCAACCTTATTCTCAGAGACTCGTCTGGTACCCCTACAGAAATTCACTCTCAAACTTTGCCTCTTGTGTTGACCTTCTTTTTCCAACATGCTAGAGAAATGTGTCCTTGCATCTCTGTTATTAGTATTATGGTTATTAAATGCGAATTATGGGAAGGCCAACTCCCAAATTATAAAAAAAAATAGCAAATTTTTAAAAATTATTTTCTTTTTCTCTATTTAAAAATAAAACATCAGCTTGTACTTGATCCCTAAAATGTAATTAATCCTTATTGGAGGCAAAACATTACTATTGGGTTAATTTGATATTTTAATTATTTTTAAGTCAAATTAAGATATGGAGATCCAGATTATGGAAAGATCCATTTTCTGGAACGCTCCAGGTCCCGGGAATTTTGGATTACATGTCCCATATCGCGTTATACAGAAAGCTCAGAATTACGGAAAAGCCATCTCCCATAGGCTCCATTTTATAGAAATATTCAAATATTCTCTGTAATAATAAAACAGCAGCTTGTACTTGATCGCTAAAATGTAATTAATCCTTATTGGAGGCAAAACATTACTATTGGGTTTATTTGATATTTCAATTATTTTTAAGTTAAATTATGATACGGAGATCCAGATTATGGAAAGATCCGTTATCTGGAACGCTCCAGGTCTCGGGAATTCTGGATAACATGTCCCATAACCCGTTTTCCAGAAAGCTCAGAATTAAAGAAGGGCTGTCTCCCATAGGCTCCATTTTGTACAAATAATCCAAAATTTTAAAAATATTTCCTTTTTCTCTGTAATAATAAAACAGTACCTTGTACTTGATCCAAACTAAGATATAATTGTTCCTTATTGGAAGCAGAACCAGCCTATTGGGTTTATTTAATAATTACATGATTTTCTAGTAGATTAAAGGTATGAAGATCCAAATTATGAAAAGATCCGTTATCCAGAAAACTCCAGGTCCCGAGCATTCTGGATAACAGGTCCCTACTAAATATTACCATAGTATACACAAGGATATGCAACTTATACATTTAGCTTGATTTTTTTAAATACTGTATTGAAGTTTTGGCATTTATATAAGTATAATTATACAGCACAACTGGTCACTCTGAAAAGAATGAATATAATGGATGTAACAAGACATGTGGATCAGAGCATTAGCCTGGTAGAGAACATAACATTATCCTCCTAATCTGATATTTAGCACAAAGACGGAACATTTGAGTGCTTTGAGGTACACTTGGTGGAAAAGTCAAACAAGCAGTGACATAGACAGAAACAATGTGTCTCTACTAATGCATATCTGAGAGTGTTTTTGGAGTGCTAACTGCATTTTAACCAAGCCAGATTGCATGGCATGACCTGCATCCATTGACGTTTATCGCAGCTGAATGCACGTTCTGGCTTGGGAGTGTTGGAACAATGTTGCGGCATATAATGGCTTTCTTCTGAAAAAACTGAGGTGGGACACATTGTCACATTCAACAGCAATGCAAATCACTTGCTATCTATTCCAGTCACTTCAATAGAAATATCCTCAAACTCTTATACGTTAAAGGGGTTGTTCACCTTTGAGTTAACTTTCAGTATGTATGTGGAGGGTGATATTCTGAGACAATTTGCAATTGTTTGCAATTTTTTATTATTTAAGGTTTTTGAGTTATTTCGCTTTTAATTCAGCAGCTCTTCAACTCCCATCCACGATTTTACCTTATTTACCAAAAAAATAACTCGAAAAAGTAATGTCGGTAAAAAACTGCATGAAATCAAAGGGAATTTTTCAAGCTTTACTCCTGAATTGCACAATTTTTTCCGTTTATCAGCCGAAAACCCCAAATTTTTCGGATTATTGGGCTAAACCCAGCGCAGACCACAATATCTTCAAATTGGGATAGGGACATATGACATTGACAGGTTTGAGATGCCGGGTTTTTGGATTCAGGCTTTTTGCAGCATCGGAGTATAATAAATCTCGAAAAATGCATGTTTTTTGTTTTCCACAAAAATTTTGAGTTTTTGCCCCAAAAAGCCCTACCAGAAAAAAATCAAGGTTTAGTAAATAACCCACTTAGTGTATCTTTGAGATGTTGGACAGGCGGAAGTCTGGATACATTTGGCCACAGTAGGTAGGGTACAGTATATGGTATATATTTAGATGGATTTTAGAGACACATAAAGACCTATGAATATATATATATATATATATACAGGTATGGGATCCATACCTGGAAACCCATTATCCAGAAAGTTACGGATTACGGAAAGGCTGTCTGCCATAGACTCCATTTTATCCAAATAATTCAGTTTTCTAAAAATAATTTCCTTTTTCTCTGTAATAGTAAAACAGTACCTTGTACTTGATCCCGACTGAGATATAATTAATCCCTATTGGAGCAAAAACCAGTCTATTCGGTTTATTTAATGTTTACATGATTTCCTAGTAGACTTAAGGTATAGAGATCCAAATTATGGAAAGATCTGTTATCCGGAAAACCCCAGGTCCCGAGCGTTCTGGATAACAGGTCCCAATCCTGTGTGTGTGTGTGTATACACACACACACACACGTACCCCCCCCCCCATATGTTCATATACCTGTGTGGAGAAACAGGATGTCTAATTGCAGGATTAAATTGTTTTTTATTGTTTTTGTATTGCTGTTGTCTGCAGGATTATTTCCTTTTGATTGTTGTGTTCATAAAAGTGTGTCAAATCGCTTCCTGCTCTGGAAAGATGCAAGTACACAAAATATTCACTTGCAAACACCAGAACTTGCCAACACCCAAACACTGAGATAAAAATGGAATTCTGCTTACACTATTCTCAGGAATAAATAAGTGAATGTGGGGTCAAGCATTAGGTCAAGTTAAGTTTTCCTCTGGACAATGACTAGGAAATAGCAATTTGAAATAAACCCAAATCCCAGAATATCCACAAAAGTTGTCATAGAAACCCTGATAGAGCAACCAGATGTGGCAATAAAAAAAAATAAAGCAAACAAACAAAAAAAGCATAATGAAAGGCTCAGCATTCAAGGCATGTACATGCAGGCATTCATAACCACAACTGAGACGCATTGTGATTGGTGACTATACTAATAAAAGCAACCATAGTGTTGCTCAAGTTAACTGCAGGTTCCTGTGTCAGATACGAAACCATTATGTTATATTTTTTCAATGTGGGATACAGGTAGATTGTGGTCGAGACATGCTGACCCACATTTAGCCCCCGCAAGCTGAACTGACATAAAGAAACTCATCATGCAACCCAAGAATATTTTTCTCTCCCTTTAGATAATGTAGGTGCCATTATGATGTCACTATAATTCAGAAGTGATGTCACTCTGATGGTACATAGACTCGGGATCAGAAAACAGTTTTCCACCCCATCCCCTTTTTTGATTAAATACTTGCCCTTTCCACATTCCTGTCATCACAAAAATTATACCCCTACCCCTAATATTTGATTAATGAGGAAACTGCTGGAAGGTAGTACAGGTATAGGATCTGTTATCCGGAAACCCATTATCCAGAAAGCTCCAAATTACGGAAAGACCATCTCCCATCGACTCCATTATAATCAAATGATTTCCTTTTTCCTTGAAGTAATGAAACAGTACCTTGTACTTATTCCCGATTAAGATATAATTAATCCTTATTGTATGCAAAAGAAACTTATTGGGTTTCATTTATGTTTAATTGGTGTTTTAGTAGACTTACAGTAAGTAAGTATGAAGGTCCAAATTATGGAAAGATCCCTTATTCGGAAAACCCCAGGTCTCGAGCATTCTGGATAACGGGTCCCATACCTATACTGGTATGGGACCTGTTATTCAGAATGCTTGGGAACCTGGAGTTTTTTGGATAATGGGTCCCTCCATAATTTGTATCTGCATACCTTAAAGGGGAACTATCGCAAAAATTAAAATGTAATATAGGCTTCAGCATACTGAAATAAGAAACTTTCTAAATACAAACAATTAAAAATTCTGTACCATTTCTGGAAGTTTATCTTCACTATCCCTCTCTCAGCATCTGTTTCTCTTCATTCTCTCTTCATGCAGGAGTTGGGTGTCTGATATTCATTGACAGTTATATCCAATATATCTTATAGGGGGTATCCCTTTCCTAGCAGATGAATTAGAGCTGACTCAAATAACTGATTCCAGTACAAACAATATCTAACAAAATAACTGCCTTTTGCACAGATTCTGCACGTAGAGAGACATGATGTCTGGTAATTTTAATAGAGTGAGCTCTACATCTAGGTAACTACAGAATTTTTAATTGATTGTGTTTACAAAGTTTCTTATTTCAGTATGCCGAAGCTTATATTACATTTTCATTTTAGCGATCGTTCCCCTTTAAGTTTACTAGAAAATTATGTAAACATTAAAGGGATACTGTCATGGGAAACATTTTTTTTTCTCAAAATTAATCAGTTAATAGCGCTGCTCCAGCAGAATTCTGCACTGAAATCCATTTCTCAAAAGAGCAAACAGATTTTTTTATATTCAATTTTTAAATCTGACATGGGGCTAGACATATAGTCAATTTCCCAACTGCCCCAAGTCATGTGACTTGTGCTCTGATAAACTTCAATCACTCTTTACTGCTGTACTGCAAGTTAGAGTGATATCACCCCCCTCCCTTTTCCACCCCAGCAGCCAAACAAAAGAACAATGGGAAGGTAACCAGATAGCAGCTCCCTAACACAAAATAACAGCTGCCTGGTAGATCTAAGAACAGCACTCAATAGTAAAAACCCATGTCCCACTGAGACACATTCAGTTACATTGAGAAGGAAAAACAGCCTGCCAGAAAGCATTTCTCTCCTAAAGTGCTGGCTATCTGGTTACCTTCCCATTGTTCTCCGATGACAGGATCCCTTTAAATAAAAACAATAGGCTGGTTTTGCTTTCAGTAAGGATTAATTATATCTTAGTTAAAGGCATACTGTCATGGGAAAAAAAAAATTTTTCAAAATGAATCAGTAAATAGTGCTGCTCCAGCAGAATTCTGCACTGAAATCCATTTCTCAAAAGAGCAAACAGATTTTTTTATATTCAATTTTGAAATCTGACATGGGGCTAAACATTTTGTCAATTTCCCAGCTGCCCCAGGTCATGTGACTTGTGCCTGCACTTTAGGAGAGAAATGCTTTTTGGCAGGCTGCTGTTTTTCCTTCTCAATGTAACTGAATGTGTCTCAGTGGGACATGAGATTTTACTATTGAGTGTTGTTCTTAGATCTACCAGGCAGCTGTTATCTTGTGTTAGGGAGCTGCTATCTGGTTACCTTCCCATTGTTCTTTTGTTTGGCTGCTGAGGGGGAAAAGGGAGGGGGTGATATCACTCCAACTTGCAGTACAGCAGTAAAGAGTGATTGAAGTTTATCAGAGCACAAGTTACATGACTTGGGGCAGCTGGGAAATTGACAATATGTCTAGCCCCATGTCAGATTTCAAAATTGAATATAAAAAAATCTGTTTGTTCTTTTGAGAAATGGATTGCAGTGCAGAATTCTGCTGGAGCAGCACTATTAACTGATTTATTTAGAAAAAAAATGTTTTTTCCCATGACAGTATCCCTTTAAGAGTACAAGGTTCTGTTTTATTATTACAGACAAAAAGGGAATTATTTTTTAAAATGTTGATTATTTGGATATATATTCTGAATAATAGGTTTCCTGCTAACTGATCCCATACGTGTATAGGCCAACTGTAGCTACAAATGCCCAACAGGTACTTTTAGCCTGTTCTTTAGGCAAACTTCTGTAACCTGGAGCTCTAAGGTGCTGGCATTTCTGGATGTTATAGTTCAGCAGCACGAGTAAAGCCTGAGATTGCAGATCCTTATATAAGATATGTTGAGAATAATTTGCAAGATATTCTGCTTTAACAAAGCACGCTGATGGAAAGGCATTCAATCAACTACAGAGTGACTGCTTTGTGTGTCTATATCTAATAGTTATAATATGCCAATGAGACACCTTACATTTTGATTCACTAAACTTTAGTGCATATTTTATAACTCGAGTTCACAAATGTTATTTTTTCCCAACACTAGTTATTTGTGAATTCCTTATCCTACCCTTATTATTCTACCTGCAAGAACAACACAACCATGCTGTGGGTCACAGACGGATTACTCCCGCTCCAACTAGTTGATTCCAGTGGAAGCGAGCAGTTTGCTATCCACCAATGAAGAAAACGAGACGGCTGAGTTGTTTGCAGGAGGCACACTCATAAACCACTCATATCTCAAAAACTGTTTTCACCTCTCTTTACAGGAATGATAAAGAATAAGAGGGCCTTTCATGGACCTTCTTGCTGCTGACAGGAAGTGAATTGTATGTGCTTGCTCAAAGAATGCATGAACAGCACATCTTTTGGTATCCTAAGGGGGTAAGAGAAGAGAATTCAGAAAGCTTGGCTTCTGCCTGTCAGTAAACCTTGCTCAGCTAGTTAACTGGGAAGGCTCTTTTTTAACATACTGCATTGTCAAGTGAAAAAACTACTGCACATGGATGTGCAAGTAATATGCCTTGGCTTTCTTTTTCTTAACAAGTCAAAATTTAGGGATTCCCTGTGTGTTTTGATAATTCCATGTGCACCAATATTCTTTACTTACGCGGGTTAGTATGCTATTGCCATAGCACTGGCATATACTATACCAAACTGCAGCAGAGACCACCCCACTACCCCAAGCTGAAACAGATACCATCCCGCCTTCTAAACAGTTATAAACTTTACAGTGAGCCAGTATCTATAAAAGTAGGATTCTGAAGCCAGTATGATTAAAGGAAGTAGCAAAAGAAACTCCAGTTCCAAATGGCTAACAGAGCCTGCACACCTGTTGGGGGAAAAAAAAATATATTCAACCTATGAGCACTAAGCCACCGGCACTGAGAAGGCGCTCCCGGCCTAGGCAGCCATGTTCAGTCACCAGGTGCCCCCTCACGGTTTAAAGAGTAACGACCAAACGATTGTTTCTCCCTATCCCTATACATTTTTTTAGCATTAGGTGCCCTTTAAACTGGGGAATCTATGAAATTAAAAGTAAATTCACATTCTATGTTCTGTCCCTATGAGCAAGGTCAAAATTAATCAGCAGTCCAATAAAAAAAATGAGCTGCTCCTGAATGCCTAGTAGGATGTAGTTGGTGGAAGGGAGGAGTTTGTTTACACAGAGGGCTTCTCAGTGTACAGCTGATTTATTTTGACATTGCTTGTAGGGACAGGAAGTAAAATGTGACTTCAGTTCCAGAATTTGCTTTTTTAATACAAGAGATAAAAAATAATACATTATAGCAATAGGCAAATATGTTCAGCCCAAGCTCTATTCATAAAACACAGGTATAAAGTTGCTTTAATAACATCATAAGAAAATGTCACCTAGTTGTCTTGCTGAGTAGCTTGCAGCATTTTGGTTGACTTCTCTCTGTCCTTAATTGCTACAAGAAATTGTGCACAAAGATTGTATGTGAGGGGATTGTGCTGGTGTGGTGAACCCGTATGATGACTAAGGGGGTTATTTATCAAAGGTCAAGTTTGTGAGGGTTTTTTTCTACCTCAAATAAACTGACAACTCGATTGCTTACTTATTTATGAAAAAACATAATGTAAAAAAACATCAATCAATGCAATCGGAGGAAAAATTTGAATAGCTCGAATCAATCGAGTTTTCCAGTGCAAACCACCGAAAAGCCCCCGAATCATGAAGGCTAAAAACATCTTCAAAATGGTTCAAAGGACCTCTGACATTGACTTCTACATGACCCCGACAGCTTCGGGGCATAGTAAATCTCAAAAAATTCGAGTTTTTTTTTTTATCCTGAAAAATTTGAGTTTTTACTGAAACAACCTTTTAAAAAATTTTTCTGGAAAAACACAACTCGAGCTTTAATAAATAACCCCTCAATGAAGCTCTTTCCCCGATATACCTACCTTGGTAGGTGGGAGGCTGATACGATCGTTTGGCCCTCATGCCAAATGATCGGATCACAACAACAATAAATGTAGGCTGTGAGATTTTTAAACCTGCCCCATCAATATTTGGCCAATATCGTTCGGTCTGATCCTTCAGGGAACCACATGCATGTCTCAATACGCTGCCAACTCGGCCCCTGTATTGCCACTTTTAGGGGCCGATTCACTAAGGGTCGAATATCGAGGGTTAATTAACCCTCGATATTCGACTAGGAATTAAAATACTTCGAATATCGAAGTCGAAGGATTTAGCGCAGATCGAAGGATAATTCCTTTGATCGAACGATAAAATCCGATTCGAAGGATTTTAAACCAATGATCGAAGGAATATCCTTCGATCAAAAAAAGTTAGCCAAGCCTATGGGGACCTTCCCCATAGGCTTACATTGACTTTGGTAGATTTTAGATTGCGAACTAGGGGGTCGAAGTTTTTTTTTTAAAGAGACAGTACTTCGACTATCGAATGGTCGAATAGTCGAACGATTTTTACTTCGAATCCTTCGATTCGTAGTCGAAGGTCGAAGTAGCCCATTCGATGGTCGAAGTAGCCCAAAAAAAACTTCGAAATTCAAAGTTTTTTACCTTCGAATCCTTCACTCGAAGTTAGTGAATCGGCCCCATAGTGTCTGTGCTCTAAAGGAAAGTCTGTCTTCTAGCTATATAATACCCAAATCGGGATACATTCTTTTTTGTAACTCCTACTGCATCTACAGAACATGGCTATTTTATATTTTATTGTATATTATTATTAATGTGCTCTCTTTATCTAATCTGCTTTGAGGTTTATGCAAGTGATGCACTGTTTTGCACTTGTGACATTAATTGTGCCACAGTTTAAATCCATTCCTTTAGCTTTTTTTTTTTCTTCTTTAACCATTAGCCATTTGGATTTTGTTCGCTGACAAACTTGACACTGTTATAAATATTTCCATTATCCTTTCATACACAATTTCTCTCAAAGTTCTCTGGTACGGGAAGGTGGATGACATACGTGAAGATGGTTTTCCTCTCAATGTTTGCAGCAATCATTCACATTGTTGTAAAGTATGTAACTGATACTAAGTAATGATATCTAGTGTATCTAAATGGCTTTACTTTATGTTGGAGATTATTTAAGGTCAAGTGCAGGATGCTGTGGTTGCACATAAGCTGAAAATGCAAGTACAGTCATGGGACCTGTTATCCAGAAAGCTGGGGTTTTCCAGATAAGGGATCTTCTTTCAATTTGGTTTCTCGAATATCTTAAGTCTATCTAAAATAATTTAAACATTAAATAAACCCAATAGGATTGTTTTGCCTCCATTAAGGATTAATTATATCTTAGTTGCGACCAAGTAAAAGCTACTGTTTATTTAATACAGAAAAAAAGGAAATAATTCAAAAATAAATTTGAGTTAATTGATTATAATGGAGTCTATGGGCAGAGCCGGGTCAAGCCAGGCAGGCGCCTAGGCAGCCTGCCTGGCAGAAACGGAACTAGAGGGGGGCGGGCCCTGGCGCAGGATGCGCAGGACGTGCAGCCGGGCCCCCGCCCCCCTCCGTACACCTGGAACTGGCCGGGAATATGCGCCGCAAAGCGGTGCGCGGACTCCGGGGGGCCCTGAGGGGGTGCGGGCCCTGGCCCGCTCGCACCCCCTGCTCCCCTGGTAGTTTCGACACTGCTACCTGGTTGCTGTGCCGTCTGGGTGCACGCATTTGTGCGAGCTAGGCAATTGTGGGCATGCACGAAAAGACATTCGTGCGCATGCGCAAAAAGACGTTCATGCGCGAATAGACGCTCGCGTGCATGCACAAATAGATCAAGTTCCGCAAATAGTGACCGGTCGGCAGAGAAGGGACCTGACTAAGGGTTGAAGTAAGTAGGTGCCTGGCGCCCCTCCACCTTTGCACCCTAGGCACGTGCCTACTCTGCCTAAGCATGGATAATGGATCCTGTAATTGTAACTGACACACAAGGGCCCATTTCAGATGGGAGAACCCCCTGCATTTATTGTGCCAATGTTTCGGTGTGTAAACCTTTCTCTGAGCAAAACAATACAGAAGGGGACAAGGTGTGCAGACGCATTGAATGTTTCAATTACAGGCAGTCCCTGGGTTACGTACGAGATAGGGTCTGTAGGTTTGTTCTTACGCTTAAGTTGTAAGTTGAAACGTATACATTTACTTATTGCATGCAACTTAAGGTGGCCATAGACGTAGAGATCTGCTTGTATGGCGATGTCGGTATTTTTTTCCAAAAAAGGTGGCAACCCTAGACACGGGCGGTCAGATTGTGGGACCGCATACACGCATAGATGCGGCCGCCATAAAACGGGTTTTCTTACCCTGCCCGATCGAGATCTGCCTGATTTTCGTGCAGATATCGATCGGGGAAGCCCGTGAGGTGGCCCCACACATGGGCCAATAAGCTGCAGACTGTCGACAGCTTTTATCGGCTCGTGTATGGGGGGCTTTAGACAGCTGTTTGTCGTAACATTGGGGGATTGAGGCAGGTGTTTTATTAAAGCTAAATGCTAATGAAGGCCAAGCAAACCACAGTACATTACTGTAATAGCCTTCGCTTGTAAGTGTAAGTTGTATGTAAGTTGGGTGTTTGTAACTCGAAGACTCCCTGTATCACATAAACGAGCATAGACTATTACAATCCCTTGTGGATGCAGCTCGCTGGACATTCTGGGTGGAAGTTGCAGTAATATCAAGCCAGAACCAAATAAGGGCTTATTTATAAACACTGGGCAAATTTTCTCCTGGGACACTAACAGCTCCCATTGTTCAACCTGCAGCTGAAAAAGGCCAATTGCTGATCGGTTGCTGTGAGTTACTGCCCAGGTGCAAATGTGCCCAGTATTTTTAAATGAGCCTTCATGAATAGTCATGGGTGAATTTGACCCGTTTCACTTCACTGAAACTTTGAGAAACTGTAAAAATTCAGAGAAATGCATTGGAGTCTGTGGGCAACAATTTTTTTTCACCCATTAGAGACTATGGGCGTCATTTTCGCTGCGAAACTTGGCGAAAATTTTTTGCTCATCACTACTTATGAGCTGGTACACCATTTGATTTGGTATATATATTAGATGACAGAGATAGACGAGCCAGTAGGTGAATTGCTCTAATGAAGTTTGTGGAACAATGTTAGTAATTACTGCTATACTTCCTTATGAGCCATCCTTGATGAATATTACCAGCAGCACTCAAAATCCATGAATTCCTCACCATGATAGTTAAACTTGAGATATCCAACCCAATGGCTTCCATCTGGTGCTGAAATATCAACCGTGTCCTGGTCATTATTGGCCCTTTAATAATGAATTGCAGAAATATACTCAATGTGTAAATTTTTAAGCGTTTGCAATTGCATGTGTTGTTGCTTATCTGTCTTATGCACGGTGGAACACTGTGTGGAACTGTACGTGGACTTCTGATGCATTGTTCCTACGTGTACATTCCTCCTGTATCTGTATTTCATTGTGAGTTTTGTGGCAGCACCAGTGAGTGTCTTGGTCAGAGTATTTTTGTAGATCTTGTTAAGTGACCTGCGCATTTCATAAATATTTTTTTCACATTATGAAAAACCAAATAAGGTAGTGAAGAAAGAGAGAGAGAGGGAGTGAACAGATAATAGGGAAGGGATTGTCAGAGGATGAGAGAGAAAAAGAGAAGTGAACAAAGGAGAAATTAAAGACTAAAGATAAGAGAATGAAGAGAACATAAAGAAATACTAGACAACAGCATCAGCGCATTCTCTATCCACGGAGAAACCATATAATGTGACATTAGCCAAATACTCGGCCAGTTTGGAAAGTCCTTGAAAAAGGACAAGATTTTTGTTAAGTTTAATGTAGTTCTGTTACACGGGCAACTTTCCAAATATGTGCACGTCCAAGTATTTTCTCCTTTTGAAACGGATGTCATGCCTCTAGGGAGCTTTCTCTGGGGGTTCCCGGAATTGATACACACCCGGTAGTCACTGTATCTAACACAGCAATTACAGTTAGGCCCATAAATCTTTGGTCAGAGACAATTTTTTTCTAATTTTGGTTCTGTACATTACCACAATTAATTTTAAATGAAACAACTCAGATGCAGTTGAACTGCAGACTTTCAGATTTAATTCAGTGGGCTGAACAAAAAGATTGCATAAAAATGTGAGGAACTAAAGCTTTTTTTTTTCCACTTCATTTCAGGGGCTCAAAAGTAATTAGACAAATTAAAAAACTGAAAATAAAATGTTCATTTCTAATACTTGGTTGAAAACCCTTTGCTGGCAATGGCAGCCTGAAGTCTTGAACTCATGGACATCACCAGATTCTGGTTTTCCTCCTTTTTAATGCCCTGCCAAGCCTTTATTGCAGCAACTTTCTGTTGCTGTTTGTTTGTGGGCCTTTCTGTCCGAAGTTTAGTCTTCAACAAGTGAAATGCAGCTCATTTGGGTTCAGATCAGGTGACTGACTTGTCCATTCAAGAATATTCCACTTATTTGCTTTAATAAACTCCTGGGTTGCTTTGGCTGTATGTTTTGGGTCATTGTCCATCTGTATTATGAAACGCCTCCCAATCAATTTGACTGCATTTAGCTGGATTTGAGCAGACAGTGTCTCTGAACACTGAATTAATTCGGCTGCTTCTGTCCTGTGTCACATCATGGATAAACACTAGTGTCCCAGCTCCACTGGCAGCCATGCACGCCCAAGCCATCACACTGCCTCCGCCATGTTTTATAGAGATGTGGTATGCTTTGGATCATGTGCTGTTCCACGTCTTCTCCACACTTTTTTCTTGCAATCATTCTGGTAGAGCTTGATCTTGGTTTCATCTGTCTAAAGAATGTTTGTGCCGGCTTTTTTATTTTTTTCAGCAAAGTCCAATCTAGCCTTTCTAGTCTTGATACTTATGAGTGGCTTGCACCTTGAAGTGCACCCTCTGTATTTCATGCAGTCTTCTCTTTATGGTAGACTTGGATATTGATACACCTACCTCCTGGAGTACGTTGTTCACTTGTTTGGCTGTTGTGAAGTGGTTTCTCTTCACCATGGAAATTATTCTGCGATCATCCACCACTGTTGTCTTCCGTGGACGTCCAGGTCTTTTTGCGTTGCTGAGTTCACCAGTGCTTTCTTTATTTCTCAGGATGTACCAAACTGTAGATTTTGCCATTCCTAATATTGTATCAATTTCTCGGATGGGTTTTTTCTGTTTTTCAGCTTAATGGAGAATTCAACCCCTCCTCCCTCCCCAGTGTTGCCCCTCCCCCCGACCTACCTCCCTCCCCGGGCAAATGCCCCTAACTTGTTACTGACCCCTCCGTGCAGTTCCTCTCCTGTTGAGTTCACGGCAGCCATGTTCACCCGTGCGCTCTTCTTCCTGTATTCGCCGGCATTTGGTGGCGCATGCGCAGTATTGGGATTTGCCGGTAATGAACTACTGCGCATGCGCTCGAAAGTCACAAAGTTCACGTTTTCCTTTTTCGGAAACTTCATGACTTTCGGCGCATCCGCAGTAGATCCTTACCGATAAATCCCTCTACTGCGCATGCACCACCAAATGCTGGCAAATACAGGAAGAAGAGCACACAGGCGAACATGGCTGCTGTAAACTCAACAGGGGAGGAACTGCATGGAGGGGTCTGTAACGCGTTAAGGGCATTTGCCTGGGGGGGGGGATTTTAGCGCCAAAGGGGTTGAATTCTCCTTTAAGAATGTTTCACCTGCATGGAGAGCTCCTTTGACCGCATGTTGTCTTCCACATACAAGCACCCCCCTTCAAATCAACTCCAGGGCTTTTTTTTTTTTATTTCAATAAATTTTTATTCTGTTAAACCACATTTGTATACAGAGTGCTTTTTAAACAGGATCATTTATATTTCCCATATCCATCTTACATAATAAACATAAAAAACAAATCCATAGAAAATTTTAACCTGTTGCCTGAGGTTAAGAGGGAAACCCCAACAACCCGGGACAAAACTTGGGTTCCATATATTGTCCCCCCCCTAAAAAAAAAAAAAAAAAAAAAAAAAAAAACCCACATGCCCGAAACCCCTAATGTAGTGTCCTGAATTAAAGCTAATAACTTCGTGAAAAGTTGTGATCCTTGTATAGTGCAAACCCGTGCCATAATACTGTCAATGATTAAAACCAGTGATGTTATATATAACCTAGAGCCGATTTATTGTGAAGAACAGTGCCCCCGCTACTAAAATACTCCAGGGCTTTTATCTGCTTCAATGATAATGATATAACAAAGGAATTGCCCACACCTGCCCATGAAATAGCCTTTGAGTCAATAGTCCAATTACTTTTGAGCCCCTGAAATTAAATGATTAAGTTAAAAAAGGCGTTTGTTCCTCACATTTGTATGCAATCTTTTTGTTCAACCCACTGAATTAAAGCTGAAAGTCTGCAGTTCAACTGCATTTGAGTTGTTTCATTTAAAATTCATTGTTGTAATGTACAGAACCAACATTAGTAAGAAAGCTGTCTCTGACTCTGTCCAAAGATCTATGGGCCTAAAGGTGGCCATACACAGGCCGATAAAAGCTGCCGACAGAGCGTGTCCACAGCTTATTGGCCCGTGTATGGGGCCCCCCGACGGGCTTCACCGATTGAGATCTGGCCGAAAGTCGGCCAGATCTCGATTGGATGGGACAAAAAATCCCGTCGGATCGCGGCCGCATCTATTTGTTGATGCGGTCCCGCGATCCGACCGCCCGTTAGGCATCGTTAGGATCCGATCGTTGGGCCCTAGGGCCCACGATCAGATCAGCCTGATATTGCCCACCTCAAGGTGGGCATAGCGGAGGGAGATCCGCTCGTTTGGCGACATCGCCAAACGAGCGGATCTCTCCATGTATGGCCACCTTAACTGTGGTAAGTGGTAGGTTAGCTGTCAAACAGACTGCAGTTTTTGTCTTGTTGTCCTTCCATATTGAGCTCATGGGACACTGTAGATCTAATATGTAATCCTCACTGCCAATTTATGAGAGATATTCTCATTATATGGGGTTTTTTTTTTTTTTAAGAAAGCTTTTACTTTCATTTTAGACCTGTTTATCGTTTTGTGTAAATCTTGTAAACGTTGTGTAAAACATTGGCTCTACAGCCCAAATCCAACTTGAATGTCTGCCCGCCTTGGCAATACACAATTTTTGTCAGTGGCAAGTAACTGCATTTGTTTGCATTTTAAAAACCTATTTAATTCAAAACACATGACTTTGTGCCTTTATGTCATCATGGAACTCTCTGATAACTTTTAATATCCTTATATTTCATATTAGGAGTACATTATCCCTGTATAAATAGTTTAGGGGCAGCAATCATTTTACTGTAATTCTTATTTCCCATGCTGTGTTTTGACAGGTGCAGCCTCCTCAGGAATAAAAGAGATGTTCTAAACACCATTGTATGCTTGTATAGCCACTTCCCAATCAGTTTAATGGGGATTTTGCTGCCTAGTTGGTGGTGTGGTAAGGCAGGGAGAAGCTCTCACTTCTATGGCACAAGGGAATTCCTTGCTTACAGAGCCACTGTCTCATTGGTGATGTCTTCCTCAGCCAAATGAATTATTGAGGTCACAGATAGCAAGCACATTGACTGCTGTAGTTCTGCCTTGCTTATACAGGTATAGGATCCATAATCCGGAAAACAATTACCCAAAAAGCTCTGAATTACATAATGTCTCCCATAGACCCATTTTTAAAAATGATTACCTTTTTCACTGTAATAATAAAACAGTACCTTGTACTTGATCCCAGCTAAGATATAATAAATCCTAATTGGATACAGAACAATCATATTAGGTTTAATGTATGTTTAGATGATTTTTATTTGACTTAAAGTATGGATATCCAAATTACAGAAAGATCACTTATCCGAAAACACCAGATCCCGAGCATTCTGGATAACAGGTCCCATATCTGTATTACACAGCTCATTATTATTATTTTTCTTTTGTCTGTAATTATCTGACCGTGTCTGAACCTCACTAAGGTGCATAAATCCATATTGGGTTTGTTTAATGTTACTGTAGAATTAAGGTGCAGTGATGCAAATTGCTGAAAACCCATTATCAAGAAAGCCCCAGGTCCCATGCATTCCTTTCCTGTACTTTTTAACTGAGATGGAATTCCCAAGAATATAGACTCACTTCTTGCAACTTGAGCATTGGAATACTAAGAAATATCAGGTATCCAGCAAGGAGTGCCCTTCAGTATTGCAAAACATTACATTACCCCATGTCCAAATAAACAGATTAACTATCTTTCAGAGGATACACTAAAGGTGGCCATAGACGTAAAGATCCGCTTGTTTGAAGTGGGCGATATCTGGCTGATCTGATCGTGGGCCCTAGGGCCTAATGATCGGATCATAATGGATCTGATACTGGTGGTCGGATCTCGGTACTGCATTGATGGCACACACACTGGCCAATAAGCTGCGGACTCTGTAGCTTTGACCGGCCCGTGTATGGGGGCCTTTATTAGTTTCCACTGAAACTTTCTATAGCAACAGTTACATTTTATTTTTGGCAGACGTGTTGATTTTATTATCTATTTTATGCAGAGAATTAATCTGCAGAGGGGTAGAGTCATTACATAATTTCTCAGTTTTATTATAATGTATTGTATTATACAAGGGCCATGAACATTCTGTACAAAATATCCTTATAATACAAAAAAGCCATCAATATCTTGTAAATTATATCCTTATAAACGGTGAGTAGTGATGTCATTTCTGTCACATGACTCACTGAAACTTGTTTATTATAATGAATAATGTACCACCTGTTGCAAAATATGAGGATATTAGAAGTTACCTTGGAGTTCCATGACCTTCGGCCTCGTGTTTTTATATGGTCATGAAAGTCCTCGGTAACTTATGACATAGTGAATAAAGTTCCCCCTCTTGTAAAATATAAGGATATTATAAGTTACCGAGGAGTTTCATGACCATATAAAAACACGAGGCCGAGGTAACTTCTAATATCCTCATATTTTACAACTGGGGGTACTTTATTTATTATAATACACAAATTTTAGTGAGTCATGTGACAGAAATGACATCACTACTCACCGTTTATAAGGATATAATTTACGGGATATTCATGTCTTTTGTGTATTATATCCTTATAATTTACAAGAGGGGCTACTTTATTCACTATATAATACATATCCTGTAAATGATCTCTTTATAAAAGGTGCTTAGTGATGTAATTTGTCACATGACTCACATACATTTGTGTGTTGTAATAAATAATGCACCCCTATTGTAAAATATGAAATTAATAGAAGTTTTTTAGGGGTTCTGTGGCCTGTATTAAAGCACTTGGCCTTTGGCCCCATGCCTTTATATGGTCATAGATCTCCTCTGATATCCTCGTTTTACAATATGTGCTAATTGATCAGGCCCAGATTTGTGGCAAGAACACAAAGGGCCGGATGGCATACATTAAGGGGTGGCATGCCACCCAGTCGCACAGAAATCTGCTCGTTTACTGGAGCACTAGGGTCTCCAGTAAAAAAATAGGATGCGATCCTGTGGGAGGGAGGGATCAATGGAGGACACTGGCCTCCGGGATCCTTCAGGAGAAATTAGGCCCTGTTAGTGATGTCATCTGTTATCATTTGTTCTTCGTGATGTAATTTCTATCACATCACTCACTGAAAAGATGATGCTTTTTATTTTAACAACTATATTCCTTCAAATAGACTTTGGGATAGAGTAGTGGCATTCTACACTTGGCTCAGAAAGATGGTACATTTTGTAGGCTTCTATGGTTGTCTTCAGTCTTTTGATAGGTAAAGTAATTGAATATGGAATCATGCTGTGCTGGAATGTGAAACGGGTTAACAGGGCATTGTTTGAACAAAGCAAGCTCTCACTCCCTGAACAAGGAGAACAAGGTTGGCTGTGCAGGACGCTTGTTGGAAAACATTTAAATGGATACCAGCACAAAAACATGCCCAGCGTCCCATTTATTATACATAAAGTAAAAAAATAAACTTAATGGTTATAGCCCATTGTGCTCAATGGGAGACAGCTGGGTAGTTTTGGTTGCTTCCCTGCTGACTAAATTGTATAGTGGAGTATTGATGTTTCAAAATGGATTTTGTACTGAATATCTGTGACTTTTTTACTTCATTGCACCCATTTGTTTTGCTTCAAAGCTGATCAGGGCCTGCCCAAGTGATAACTGCCCCAAAAGATATCTATTGGTGCATTGATCCTGTCCATGCTTAACCGGCCTGCAGGTGACCTCGCTGTATATGAAAAGATATCAAAGTGTATGGCCAGCATAAGTCATAATTCTTTCACTCTCATTAAATTAGCCACAAGCATTCCAAGCAGCAGTAGTTCAGTAATGTTAACGGCATACAGGCATTTAGGCTGCTGCCCTCAATAAGCAACTGAAATGAAAAGACTAATGGTACTGTATCTCACAAAGCAGCAGTTCTGTCATGCTTTGTGGCTGAGAAGCAAGCTGTATTTTGCACATACGAGTAAATACTATCTGAAATCCGCTATTTAGGTTACTGCAGGATGTTGAGCATTTAACAGGATTAATTAGCAGTGTGACTGCGCTTAGAAAGCCTAGTAAGCCAAAGCACTTAAAATATGTAATTTTATGGAATGTCGATAGATATATTTAGTAATGAAATCCATGGGAAGCAATTAGAAGACCACAAGAAAAAAAAACTAAAAATAAGGGACATTTTGGGTTGATGCCATCCCTATAAGTAATTCTCTGCAAGGTTTGGCAGTGGCTGTTTAAATCCGTGCTTTCTGTTGTGGGTTTCTCTGCGGGGCACAAGGTTAATCAAATTAGGGGATTATCTGCTTCTGATCAGCACTCATACTAATGGGATTAAAATCATTCCACCGAATCCACCCTGCGCTCTTTTACAATCCCCGAAGCACCCAATGTATAGTCATTTCATCCACTGCAGCCTTTTGGCAATACCTTGTTACATCAGCTGGCACTTGGCTTCCATTACGTTCACATTGGGCTTGCAACTGCACCTCTCAACCGTCTCCCCAAGCTACGTAGTCCTTCTTTTCCACTGCCCTTTCACTGCGTGGGAGATTGTTTCCTTTTCTGTCTGTGAACTATGAAAATATGCATGACAAAAGCCAGCACATTATAAACTCAGTGTGTTGCAGCGAAAAAGGTAATAGAACAAATTAGGGCTAAGGGAAGAAAGTGCTGTATAGGGAGAAGTTCAACACAAGAGTACAGGTTTAAAACCCGTTATCCAGAATGTTCAGAACCTGAGGTTTTCCGGATAATGAGTCTTTCCGTAATTTGGATATCCAGACCTTAAGTCTACTAAAAAATAATTTAAACATTAATTAAACCTAATAGGATTGTTTTGCCTCAAATAAGAGCAGTTATATCTTAATCGGGATCAAGTACAAGGTACTGTTATTATTACAGAGAAAAATGAATTGCTTTTAAAAATGTTACTTATTTGATAAAAATGGAGTCTATGAAAGATGGCCTTCCTGTAATTCGGA
The DNA here is from genome assembly GCF_017654675.1 of Xenopus laevis. Lineage (NCBI taxonomy): Eukaryota > Metazoa > Chordata > Amphibia > Anura > Pipidae > Xenopus > Xenopus laevis. The sequence continues at coordinate 26,353,753 of NC_054377.1, read as the reverse complement.
ACATTCTGGATAATGGGTTTCTGGAGAACAGATCCCATACCTGTACTGCATATGTATTACGCCATAGTTTTTAAAATCTGAAACCTTTAGATTAACTTTTAGTATGTTATAGAATGGCCAATAATAAGCAACTTTTCAATTGGTCTGTATTATTAATTTTTTTTTATAGTTTTTTTCTTCTTCTGACTCTTTCCAGCTTTCAAATGGGGGTCACTGACCCCATCTAAAAAACAAACGCTCTGTAAGGCGACACATGTATTGTTATTGTTATTCAGACCCTCTCCTAATTATATTCCAGTCTCTTATTGAAATTAGCACATGGTTGCTAAGGTCATTTGGACCGTAGCTACCAGATTGCTGAAATTGCAAACTGGAGAGCAGCTGAATACAAAGCTAAATAACTCAAAAACCACAAATAGTAAAAAAAAGAAAACCAATTGCAAAATGTATCAGAATATTACTCTCTACGTCATACTAAAATTTAACTCAAAGGTGAACAATTCCTTTATGGTCGACATATATTTACCGCTACTCTGCAACATGTGACCAGTCAGCTTATGGTCCAAAGAAGCGGATACCCTAAAAGTGGTCATACATATGTATGGCCACCTTCCTATTCCCATTTATTTGTGGCAGCAGCCAGAATGATCAGAATTGCTGGTCTTCTTCACTTTCTTATCTGCCGATGAACCATAGACTCCCTGGCAAGGAGAATCGGCCGATTATACTCTCAAACATGTTCAATCAGCTGTGATTCAACAGGATCTTGAATGATTGGTTGAAACAGCCCCTCTAACTCACCATGCTTATCCAGATGGACCAAATCTGGGGTTGGAATGTGTTGCCCTGGGTAAATGCTAGTTACAGGGCTTTCTGTGCTCCCTGTAGAGCAGGGCAATTTCTAGGCAATTTGGCTTCCAGGGTAAAGCTCCCCATAGACGCGACGATTCTTCTTGCCGAACGACCGATTTTAGGGAAGCCCGACCAATTATCGTGTGGTTAGTGGTATTCGAACGATCATACATCTTACGATTTTTCGGCCGACATCTGTCGGGAAATTGATCGGCCAGGTCAAAAAATCTTTGTCGGTCCCAGTGCAATCTCTCTATGTTTGCAGGGCCAAGCAGGCAGCTCCCCTTTGTTTTCCTGGTAAATTGGTCTTTTTAGTTGATGGTAAATTCATACGATCGTACGATCGTTCTGAGAAGATCGTGGTCTCACGATCAGGATCTGATCTTTTAAAAATCTCAACATCTATGGCCAGCTTAATGCTGGGAGACATTATTATGCAGAGTTTATGCATCACACAGTAAGGAGGGTATTTTGCACCCTAAGTGAACCTGTAGTATATTTCACTGCATACCTGTGTGCATTCAAAGAATCCATTACATCACAACCTGCCTAAGACAATATGGTGCATCACAGCCCCACCCCAGTGTTCTATTGTACAGCATCCACCTGTGATCTGAAACTGTAGCACATCACGACATTACCTCCTTAAATGCCATAGATTATGAAATCTAAGGAGCTGTCCTCTTACAGTCCTCTTTACTGGTTTCTTGCTTTGGAAACAGCTGCAATCTACATTTGGGTGCTATGCATTAGATTCCACATTTGCAGTTTTCTTGTTTGGTATAAGGGAAATGTGCATTGCTAGCCAGGCCACTAATGGTCCAGCATGAGGCCACTGTTTCTGGTTTCCTTTTTGGTCTAAGGTAAAAGCTTATTACCCAGCCACTGTGAAATGCCAAGTTTCAAATTCACATATATTATCCTTGTTTGTTTCTGTTTAATTAATGTAGCTATATTATTTTTCTGTTTCATTGTATCCACTTAGTTTTTGTGTTACTTTCTCAGGACGCCTAAGCTGCCATTATCATTTTGGCTACCATTGTCTTCCAGGCTGGCTGACCAAAAATTTCTTTATGACATCCCTCCACGTTCCTGTTGTGTTGCTAAATAATGTGATGCGTTCTTTGACCAGACAATAATATTTGTAATATTCAGATATTTGTAATTTTTGTGTTAGCTTCTACATCTGACCTTTTAAGACCTTTTATATTTATTTTGTCCAGTTTGTTATTTTCCTACCCTCTCTGTTTCATGCTCAGTCATTCTTTTTTGTACCTCTCCTTGCCCCGCTTGGCTTGTTTCATTCTCTTCTTCTGCCATTTTGTGCATATTATCCCTCTTTCTGTGTTTTATTCTACATTTGCGTTTCTTTCTCTCTTCCATGTTCCATATTTCACCCTTTCACCAGTTGTATTTGTCTCCTTGTTTGTCTTCTCTATATGCTACTTTCAATTTTTGTTATTGGGCAAACGTAAACCCAAAAGTGCCAGTGTATTATATTGCAGAGTCTCCCAAAATGTGTGGCTAAAGAAGAGTACAGTGTCGAACCCCCAAGGGTTCAGCACTTTTCATAACTACACCGTCTCCTGAACCCCTGCCTCATATATATGTAGCTTTATTTATTTATTTTGTAGTTTGTATGCCACTCTCCTCTTGGTGTTTCAACTGTCTGTATTTGCACATGTGCCAGTGGATTGGGGCAGCACACACATTACTACATGACAGTAGATGTTTATGCCAGAGAGTATGTGCTGGATGCCTATGCTCCTGGGGAGAACCAGAGCACTTGGGGGGCACCTCAAGCAGAAAAAAAAAAAAAGAATAGTGGACAGTACCCATATTTTCCTACAATCAAGAAAAGGTTTGGCATTGATTCCAAACCATGGCTGTTTTTGAAGACCATAATTAGCCTATGATTGTGTCCTAGTGACACGAAACGCTTCAGACATGAGATGATTGTATAAATAAAGTACCTATTTTCTATCGTCAAACCTTGGTCTGATCTATACATGAGTTACCAGTGTGCCCTGCACCTACATTTACTTTTTGTTTTTGAAGACCATGCCCACGTTAACATCATTGGTTATAATTACAGGTGCTCATATTTAAAACATTGTGCAGCTTTAGTCTTCTGTAAATATGGCTTTGTGCATGGTGCCCTGCTTTGCCGTCTTGCCCAGTTTTTTTAATGAACGGTTCCTGTTGGCTGCAGTACAGTGGAACCAGACACCGTGGGATTTTTCAAGCATGGCTTTATATAAGCAGACATGAGTGACTGAGTTTCGGGTGTGCATGTTCCCTGTGATTGTTAAATGTAATTCAAATTTCTGCATCCTTGGCAATTAGTACATAATGGATAATTACAGTGGTATAATTTGAACAAACGACCAGTATTGCAGCCAAGAGATTGTTGCCCCATTATGTTGCTGTATGTCAGGGATGGGCAATTTGCCCAAGTCTGTTACGTCTCCTCTTCTTATTCTCTGTTGCTCCTTCTCTTGCTTCTCCCTCTCTGCTGCCTGTTCACACTTTGGTGCTTCTGGTTAAGCATCGGTCACAACATGATGTGAGAGACAGCTTACAAACTAACCTCCTTCTCCACCTGTTTGTCAGATTCTTCCCCTGTATCTATGTAATAGTGTTACTTACTAAGAAATGGCCATGTAGTTTAGTACTAACTGATCATTTTACTCCCCCAAAAATAAATATATATAAATACAGGGTTAAGCTGGCCATAGACGCAAAGATCAGATCATTCGAATCCTCGATCGGACTTCCCCATCTCCAGACCTGTCACTAACCTTTCAGAGCAAATTAAGTGAAAAGAACAGATCAGCCGTTGTTCTGCCCCCTACAGCAATCGTATGAAAGTTATGTCCGACAAAAGCTAGTGACAGTCTCCCACTATAAATCGTCCGATCTACAATGCATGCAGAGTTATTATCGGCAGCCGGCAGAAATCTTTTAACCTGGCCGATCGACCGAACGACGGATTTCCATGGGACGAAAAATGTCGGGACTCTCCACACACGGACCGAAAATCTTACGAATCCTCAATTTGTACGATTGGATCTTTGCGTCTATGGCCAGCTTTAGACAATCTTTCAGTGGGCCCCAGCAGAGGACAACTTTCATCATGCATTTATTATTTTTACCAAAGCTCTATATAACACCTATTACATTTACCACTGTCTACTTTTAATTGCTTGTGAGAGTGGGCCCCAGAGTCAGGTTATCTGTTAATCCCTAGGAGACCCAGTCCAACACTTATATAGTGAAAAGGGTTAAATGTGCTAACGGTATTTTAGTCTTTTTATCTACAAATTTCCTCTTAGACAATAACAGGGCTATTTGAGATAAGATACAAAGGCTGTGTAACACTGTCTAGCTTTAAGAATGCTTACTGATGTGGAGTGGGAGGGATGATCAGTAATTTAACCGTTTCCTTTTTTACCAGATTTAAACTGGTGATACTTGTTTGGCAGGTATTAGGATGTATCAGGTCAGAGCCTGTAAAGATAGACATGACAAAATATAAAGAAAAAGTGGGTGGATAGGGTGAATGCAGAATGTTGGGGTTGTATTCAAAGGACGTCTGTACACTTGCTATTCATAGCATGTTATATATGATTGTTTGTAGGTAGTGCAAGGCCAGTAACTGATATTTGGAATTACATTCTTATTCAGGTATACGTTCACTTTGTAACGCTGTTCAAATAAGGACATTAAAGGAAAAGTGCATCACATAACTAGTTCACTTTTTAGGACAGAGACACGCTGCAATTAGAGGAGATTAGTCACCTGGCTAGAATGTAAATCGCCGTCGGGAATGGGACTTGGAGCACTTTGTTTTTTCGAAGTCGCCCGAAGTTTCCTCGTAAGGCGACTTTGGAAAATGAAGCACTCTGAGTGCCATCCCACCCGGCGGGAAGGCAGTGGAGACAGTTCAGGGAGATTAGTCGCCCCGAAGAAGAGGAGATTTGTCACCGGGCGACGAATCTCCCTGAATTGCATCGTGCGTCTCTGCCCTTGGAATTTACTTTAATCTGTTTTAAGCACCCATTCATAGTGCTATGTTTATTTGAGTCAGATGCTCAGCTAATATATGTTGAGGTATTTTCTATCTATCTCAAAGCTTTTTACATGGACCACACCCAATCCAAATCCTTCACACCATATGACTTTCAAAGTACTAGACCTTTGAAGTAGCCAAATGTTTATACAGATGATGGCGAGTTAAGGTCTGAATTTGGTTCACTATCTGGCTAAAGGCATAATTTACAAAAAGTGCGCAATCTGTCTTTTTTTTCTGTCGGCTAACGATAATATTTTTTAAACTGCCCCGACATTTTTCAACCATGTCGATCGGTTGTTCGATCAGACAAGTTAGAAGATTTCTGTTGGTTAACGATAATATTTCTGCATGTATGACTGACCATATCAATGGGAGACTGTCAATACTATTTGTCCAACATAACTTTCCTTCTATTGCGTCTGTCAATTAATGGCCACAACATTGTGTGATTTGTTCTCTTTACTACTTTATCTGAATGGTTAGTTGCAGGTTGGAAGATTGGAACAGACCCATGTTCGTCCATCAAATGGCTATAATCTGGACGTCTATGACCAGCTTTAGGGACAGGGTTGAGCTCCACATCCTAAGGCTGCGCTCTGCAGTTCAACTTGTTTGGTCTGGTCACATTCACCAAAGCATACATCAATATATTCTGAGGCCCAATCAACATCAATAAGGAAAACAAACGGCCCTCGTGAGTAGTGAGAAATATCATGGTGCTTGTTGAGGGACTACTCAGGGAATGTTGTTCTAAAACTGCTGCATTCACCAGGAAATGATGGTATTAGCCCACCTAGACTAAGCATGAAAAACACCCATCTTTGCCTGTCACTGCATTGAATGCTACTGAAGCACCCTGTTGAATGCACACATAGCAATGACAGGTGGACTTCAGCGACAAAATGCTCAAGGGAACATTTAGGGCAACAGCAGATGGCGAGCTTTGTTACACATGGGAAATCTTTTCTCCCACTGCTGACACAGCACCCAAAAATACACCCCCATTAATTAGAATCGCTGCATGTAGAACATTTTATATGCGGTAATCCCTGGTAGTGGTGCAAAAAAATGCCTTAATGACTAACCAACCCACTTCTCTGCACGCACAGTATGTGCACATGATGCACACAAAAGATCATTTTTGCACACAGGGAACATTGTTGGCAGGGTTTGAAAAATCCCACTGTATGAGGGTGGTCAGAAGGCTGCACGTGCTATTGTAAGTAAGACAGCTTAACTGAGGCAAAGTAAATAGAGACGCTGAACTTCCAAGCAATATTGATTTATGAAATCTGAACCTCTAAGGGCAATGACACCCTGAACGGTTTTCTTTGCAAAAAAAAAAAAACACGTGAGAATGAGGGCAGAATTCACAAAACTGTAGTCAGCCTGAAATTTGAGTTAAAGTGGAGTAAACTTTCTGTTTATGACAGAAAATAATCTAAATCACAAACAGTAATTTAACACCATAGAATATGGGAATGCTGTATTTTTACAGGATGGATTTTGGATACGTTAGTTCCCCTGCACCTTACCCTTCAGTGACATCACTAGACATATCCTGTCTCCTCCTGTGATGTCTTCGGGTATATCTTGCCTTTCTGATGTCATCATGGGTTGTGGGGTCGGATACATACATAATAGCTCGGGGGGAACAATGCAGTTCCTGAAGGTGTGAGATTGGGGCAGGGAAATGGATCTCTCATGCTGTGCTAAATTGCATGCCTTCAGTCCATAAGGGTAAGGTCACACCTGGAGATTCGGGGAGATTTAGTTGCTTGGCGACTAATTGCCTCTTCTTTGGGGCGACTAATCTCCCCGAATGGCTTCCCCTCGTCTTCCCCGCCTGCTATAATGAAAAAAACGCCCGGCTGCATGGCTGGGCGACTAAATCTCCCCGAATCTCCAGGTGTGACCGTACCCTAATGAGCAACAATGAGCTTGTGAGTTGGCTACAAGCTGAGCAGCTAAATGAGAACCTCAAGAAAAACACTATGATAAAATTTGACCAGGTTGCTGGTTTTGGTCACAGGAATGTGTCTTGCGTCTGCTACTGACATGAGCGATGAGAAATATGTTTTCTTTCTAATAGATGGTGCCTCCTGGCCAGGAAGTGTGGACAATTAGCAGTAAATGTGTATTATAAGCAGTGTTGTTCATACTGAGCTTCTAAGGTCAGGTGTATTTTCAGTTCAGTGGGTATATTTTGTGAATATTGATGTGCAGCCTTTCCTGGTAACAGTTTGTGCTTGGTTGCCACGTGAAATTGTGATTCCCACTAGCAATGTGCGACCTACACAAAATATTTGCAGGCAGGTCTGGGTTGAGCTCTTCTGCTTTTCCCACCACAACTTAGCACTGCCAGCTTCCGGTGCCTAAATTTAAACACTCGCGGCCGCCCTTTTGTGATGTCACTGCGGGCGGTCTATAAATAGAGCGGGAACTGTGGGCCAGGCCGTAGGCGGTTTGGGAGGGTCCGGGTGCGGGTTGAGAAATTCCCTCGACCCCCACTAATTCGCACCACTGTTCCGCTTAAAGGGATTGTTCATCTTCCAAATACTTTTTCCAGTTGGTTTCAGATCGTTCACCAGAAATAAAGAATTTTTTATTTATTTTTAAATCTTTTAAGTTTAATTTTCCCATCTGGTGTTTCAGTGTGGCAGTTCAATAATTCAAGTGCTGCTTCTGAACTGTTACAGTTTATTATATTAGTTGATACATTTCTCATCAGCATCTGTGGAATATAAGCAACTATTGTATCAATTATAACAGCTGCCTTTAAAGAGGTGGTTCGCCTTTTAGGTAGCTTTTAGTATGTTATAGAATAGATAATTCAAAGCTACTTTTCAATTGATTTTCATTTTATTTTTTTATTTGCCTTTTTCTTTTGAATCTTTGTAGCTTTCAAATGGGCGTGCCTGACCCCTTCTAAATATCAATGCTCTGTAAGATTACAAATGTATTGTTATTGCTACTTTTTATTACTCGTCTTTCTATTCAGGCCTCTCCTATTCATATTCCAGTCTCTTATTCAAATCAATGCATGGTTGTTAGGCTAATTTGGACCCTAGCTACCAGATTGCTAACAATGCAAATTGAAGAGCTGCTGAATAAAAAACGAAATAATTAAAAAACCTTAAATAATAAAAAATGAGAACTAATTTCAAATTGTCTCAGAATATCAAAAAACCCCCTTTAATGAGAAAACCCCCTTTAATGAAACTCTCGAATTTTGTTCAGCAGGGACAGAGATAAGAATTGTATCAACTGATGTATCAATTAAAGGTGGCCATAGACTCAAAGATCCGCTCGTTTGGTGACATCGCCAAATGAACGGATCTTTCCCGGCTATGCCACTAACTGCATGGCTATATCGGGGGTAACACGAACGTTCGGCCGTATGGCCGAACGATTGAATTACGATGCGCCAAGGGGCTCCGACGGGTCGGTCGGGTAAAAATCCAACCCGTGGCCAGATATCGATCGGGAAGACCCGTCGGAAGCCCCCATACACGGGCAGATAAGCTGTCAAATCGGTCCAAACGACCGATATCGGCAGCTTTATCTGCCCGTGTATGGCCACCTTAAGAGCTGCTTCAGAAAGGCATAAGAAGATGAAAATGGAATGTTTTAAACTTATATATATATTAAAAAAAGTCACAAATAGAAAATAGAAGGTAATTGAAAAAAGTCTTTATTTTTGGTGAATTAACTGAAACCAACTGAACTGAAAAACGTGTTGGACAGAATAAAGTGTTAAAAAGAATATTTATTCTCTGTCATTGACACCTGCAGTCCACATTTGTTTGGTGTGCCACGTTTCTATAGAATCTTAATATTCACGTGTAAGTAACATACTGGTAAGCGAAACAAAGCCAGTATGAAACATTTGGAGAATTTTGTGCTGACTCGAGTGAGTTTTATCCGGTGTTTCTGTTATGTGGTTAGTCATCTGTAGAATCAAAGTTCTGCCTTGAGACTGCAATACTTGCATCTTTGTAAGTGTGAGAATTTACTTAAAAGCAAAACCTATGAACTGTGTTCAAAGTATCAACAAAAATCATGTCAAACAATCCCTCTAAATAGGTTAGTGATCAGCTAAAATGTGGTGTTAACTTAAAGGACAAAGCCCTGTATGAACATCTTTGCTTTTCAAAGCAAAGTAACAGTGTTAACCATTGTTTTCAAGCAAAGTAAACACCTTAGTGCATCATAAATCATAATAACTTTAATGTTTTTTGATGCCGTACAACATAAAACAGTATGGCAGCTTGGATGAAATAGGTTGGAAGTAAGAGGTGAACTTGAGCTGTACACACATAAATCTGCTTGTTTGCCTACTTGACTGAATGAGCAGATCATTACCTAACTCAGCTAGACATGTGGCGGAGAAGCAAGGGTTGCTTAGCAGCCAATCACAGTTTTATTAATTGAGTGGGCATTTACCATAATGTCACCCCACAATCTTATTGATGTTCCCCAGAATCCCAGTGTCTGAGTGCAAAGATTTTTAATAACCCAAAATACAATCAGTGCATCAATTTACGTCCAAAGTTTGCAACCAAATTTTGTTGGGTTGTTTCGGCAGTGTTGTTTTCTGATTATTCATACCGTTCTTTAATTGCTACTCTGAGTTGGGTCAAAGTCCCACATGTTGTGCACTCTAGTACAGAGCTATATTTTGCACCCATGTTTCAGTTTTAACCTTGTACACTGTGACCGCTCCTATAATACATATCACACTAAAATGGCCACATTTTATAACTACAAAAGCACAGTTGAAATCACCTGTGTATGGGATTTTTCAGAAAATGCCTCCTGGATTTGTGCTTTGCACCATTATAAAGTTTGATAAATGAGTTGTGGTTTATTTCCGTCTCCGCACGTGGGATGCATAGACCCAAATCTTCTAAAATCCTTTTATTTAAAAAGGACAAAACCTCTTCATACCAATTATTCTAGATATGCTTAAATTGCTCTTCTGAATACTTTGGGGATTTACCTAAATTATTTACAACTTTTTTGAAATGTTTAATGGCTTAAGTAGCTTTCTGGCTGCTAAGGCTCAGCAGCTGTCCTGGAAGGCTGATGTGAAGGTGGATATTTGCAAATCTACTGCTCTTCTTCCCAAGAGTTTTTAGCACAACGGAAGGGATGGTTTCCTTTTGGTACATTATATCTAACTGTGTAAGTGACCCTTTCATTTTGGATCATGTTTGTCCTGTCAGACATGGAGTTAATACTTGCACTCACTATGGGAGAAATGTTTGGATAAAAACAGCAGTAATGGACAATGAAAGTCCATTAAACCTTTTGAAACTGTGCTGCCCCCCCCACCCACACACACAGACGTCGTCTTACTCCCACACCTCTTGAACCAATTCCCCAGAGGCTGCCTTTTCCACTGTACCAGATCCAGAAATGCAAAGCATCTTGCAGAGGTATTGCCCACCTTGTCTAGCTGTGAAACATCTGGAGACCAGGCTTCCTGGCAGCCATCTGGGTAATTGAGATAATGGGCATCCTAGTCTGGTGCCCCTTTGAACTGGGAAGGTTGTAGTTAAGTACAGGCCCTGATTTATTATTGTTGCAGGATTATTGGTTTTGTTTTTTTTTATCCTGTTGAGAGATATACTATTCTATATTGGTTAATTGCCAGAAGACAGGCTGTACCCTTTGGAATTAACTCTTGGGTAGGATGGAGGTGAGGCAGTTTCTTGTGTAACACATTTAAGGGGTTATGGTTTAAGAGATTGCATGTAAGAAAGCAACTTTTACAGTTACTTAAATTTAATTTATAGATTTGTAGGGGAAGGGTCACATTAATGTCCTTTATAAATGTATAAGCAAGACAATTAGGAAAATTGTGTGGCATAGGGTGGGCTTATGCTCGCCAATCCTCCATGGTATCTGACCAGTTGGGTCCCAGTACAAAAGAATGGAAAATGCAGAACTGTGTCTGGCCACCTTCGTTCAGACAAATAATTGTAACCGGAGGTAGTAAGGAGTAGCTGTGGATGCTCTTTACTTTATTGTATGCTGTTCTGCATCTGCCAACATGGGGCATCAGCAGATACAATTTTCACTTACGACAGATCATTTGTGATCCAACAGGATTGCAGGATGTATTCTTATGGATGATGTGATCCTTTCGTTATTTTATATGGTTCAGAGTTAAGCACCTGAGGAAGGACCACTGGGCCCGAAACATGTTGTGCAAATTTTTTATAAATAAATCACTGAATCAGCAATTGGTTCTCCAGAGTCCTATTTAAGAATTAGGATTGCAGGATGGCCTGCCTAAACTGTTCCCCAAACGTGCATCCATGCCTAGACTATGATCAAAATCAGCTAACAATTTTGGATGTGTATGGCCAATTTTAGTGTAATATAATATAATCGTGATGATGTATCCCAAGGGTTAGTTAAAGTTTAACTTTCCAGCCTTCCTCAAGTCAAAGTCAACCTGTCTTGTCCTAGTTTAATATAATGACATTTTGAACATTGAAATAGCCTTGTATTTGTTGATTTCACAGACAAAGGCACGTCAGCATCAATTAGTCTCTATAGGCGTTATTTACTAAAAGGTGCAAAGTTTGCTACAGATCTAGTCACCTACAGCAGGTAGTCACCAATCAGCAGCTTTTACTCTTGAATAATGTGTTTATTACACTGTGGTGAGTGCTGATGTCTTATTATGTGTTGCCAAATTCACATAACTGTGAAGATCCATGCAGTGCAATGTCCAGCAAGCATGCCTTCCACATGTCTTTCTCTTCCACACACCTACATATTTGCCCTAAATCTCTGCTATGTGTCTCGTTTTAGAGGCTGAGTTATATTTGTGTTACTGAAGTTTATTTGAAATTGTAATCTCCTCTGTACATGGATTTCAGTAGTGATTTTGTTGCAGCTTATCATGTCCATTAGAAATATAAACAAATCTTATCTGGCTTTCCGTGACACTAAACCACTTTAATATTTTCTTCTAGGAGTCCAGCAGCAAATCCCTGGTTACTCTGCGTGTGGATACAATGGGGTTTTATCTTTACTGGACCTGTCCAAATATGGTGAGTATGGAAAATAAACAACAGAGTGGGAACAGCGAAAGGATGTCATGGAGCAAAGAGTTTGCAAAGAAAAAGCCATGGGCGGAAAATGTATTGGTCTATTGGGTGAACCAGTTCTTGCTACCGTTTTGTACCTGCATTCACAAAAAAAGTTCGGTTTTGCACACTGTTGAACAGTTACTTTATCAGAATGGTGGTGGAGATTGAGCAATTACTAAATTATGCGTAAGCATGTAGACATCTGCTGTATGCCCAGACGTTGGTTCTTAAACACAGCTTCACACACACACCAACTGAGGCCATCACTCCAAGCAACTTTCAGGGGTATTCCCCTTTTTAATATTAAAAAGTCAATATGATCAGACAAAGTGCATACTGTGCAAATAGTGCTGCGCATATAGTGTTTTCAGGGCTGCTGATTCCCATCCTTTAGGTGCAATTTTATACACAGTTTCACGATTAAAAGGGAAAATATATTATGCTGGCCATGCATGCCCAAGTTTGGTTGAGGTGTTTGTTCAGTTTCAGCTATAGAGGCTAACATGGGGAGGCACATTTATTACAAATTGAATTTCGAATTTCATTTTTTTTAAACTCCATTTAATTCAATTTCTAAAACTCTGACTAATATTTTCGACCCGAAATCAAATTCAATTAGAATTCGACTAAACTTGATTCGAGTTTTTTCTCCAAAAAAAAACTTGAATGTCAGCATGGCGACCAACAGCATAAAACGGGTCACTGGACTTCTCCCATTGACTTATACATGAACTCGGCAGGTTTTAGGTGGCAAATAATCGAGTATGATAAATCTTGAAAATCAAATTCAAATTAAAACTCAAATCGAGTTTTGATAATTCACAATTTGAGAGTTTTGACCGTAATTTTTTTTTCGAAAATTCGTATTATCAATTCGACCCTTAATAAATCTGCCCCTTGATGTTCCCCTATCCCATACTATATATATATATTGGTACAGGTTTAATACGGTTAAAGATGGATTTTAAAATGTGTTATTTATTATGAAATGTGACTTTAAGGCTAGGGCCACACGGGGCCAAAATCAGCTAGCTGAAATGCATTGGCTGATTTCAGCCCTACCATGGGTAGTAGCTTCTTTTTCTTCTGCATTTGTAAGCTTTGAATCGGCTGGGCACAAACAGACTTGGTGGATTTTAGAAAAGAACATCTAGTGTCTGCGTTTTGAGCAGAAATCCACTGAAGTCTGTTCTCGCCAAGCCAATTCAATGCGGAAAAGAGAGATTACTGCCTGTGTTAGGGCTGAAATCAACCAATATATTTTAGCTATCTGATTTTGGCCACCATGTGGCCCTAGCTTATGGCTATGGGCACACAGGCTGAAGGCTCCAACTGTTCTAAGCCTGTGTATTTTAGCAGGTTGAGAGAAGCAGATCTGCTCCTTACCCATGCTTATCTGCTCCCTGCTCTGAATCTGATCAGCTTGCGTACGCACACACACAGCAGAGCCCAAATACTGGAAAGGAGGCATCTCCGGGCTGACCTCAGCTTCAGCTCCGCTGCATGTGTCTGCACACAGGCTGATCTCAGATTCAAATTAATGGAGTGGGGGCAAGGAGCAGATCTGCTTCTCTCAGCCTGCAAAAATACGAAGGCTGACATCAGCTGGAGCCTTCAGCCTGTGAGCCTAAATGCCAAATGAATGTTTCTTGCCATTAACTTAATCAGCATCTGTCTGTTACTGTGCAAGCATGTTGAATTTTGGCCCAAAGCTTTGCTCAAAGTGCCATGTCTTACTCTAGCCTATGTCTGCAACTAAACAGTAGTTTCTGTGTTTAATTGATTTTCCTTCTAGTTGTCAGATATGGGGGTGGTTCATGAAATTCCATTTGGAATCTCTTGGAACAGGGTATGTTAATTGACTTATTTGCACATCTTCAAAAATAGATCTGTTTTGATCTATTTTTGTTGTATTGTTGTATTTTCTAAAATCTGGTGAGTTGGTATTGTACCAAAAGGGACATCAGGGGAGCTTAACATCCAATCCACATAAAACACAGTAGAATATTTATGGCAACTAGGGTTGCCACCTTTTCTAGCAATACCGGCCTTCCTATATATATATATATATATATATATATATATATATATATATATTTTTTTTTCACAATTAATTACATTGGGTTCAACCATAATTTTTACCGGCCAGGCCGGTAAAATACCGGCCAAGTGACAACCCTAATGGCAACCATGTGGCCTGCATGAGAGGGGGCTTAAGTGGGGAAATCCAGAAAATGCAGAAAATGCCATAGGCTACCACAGAGCTGGAAACAAAGGTCTTCGGCAGTTCTGACAGATTTCCAGTATCCTAGGAAGCCCAGACCGGAGTAAATATATACGGTGTAAGTGAAAGTGACTTGTTGTGGTTGAAAGTGGTTATTAGTTGTAAAGTGGAACAGAAAAGTTGATGGTAGGAGTGAAAGTATAATAGGTAGTACAACAGAAATGTTTGTGGTTGGAGTGAAAGTTACTGTGAAATGAATAAGGGAAGTTAAACAGAAATGTTTGGAGAGAAAAAGTGGAATACAATGGAATGTTAATCGGTATACCAGGTTACCAATGCAGACCTGACAGAATTTTACAACCTGCCTGATTTCTGACCAGGTATTGATTGTGCAGCCATCAGGAGGCCTCCACACACAAGCCAGTAAGCTACCAACTCTGTCTGGAGGGCTATGTAATGTATGGGAGGAAGTGAAATAACATTGCTTGTATACAGCGCTGTATGTATAGGTCCTCAAGTGCCTACATGGTAAAAACAGCTCTGCTGGTTTAGGGGGAAGTGAGAGGTGAGGCGGAATGAAGAACATAACTATCAAGTGGTACTAAAATATGAGTGTTGATGGAAAAGACATGATTAAAGGGGAACTATCTCGAAAATAAAAAATTAATATTAGCTTCAGCATACTGAAATAAAACTCTAAATACAACCAATTAAAAATTCTGCACCGTTTTGAAATAACCAAGTTTATCTTTACTATCCCTCTCTCTGCATCTGTTTCTCCTGATTATGTCTTCTTTCAGGAGTTGGGTGTCAGATGAATGATCTAATATATCTGATAGGGGGTTCCTTTTGCCTAGAAGATGTATTGGAGCTCTCTCTATTAAAATCCCCAGAAATCCTGTCTCTCTACATGCAGAATTTGTGCAAAAGGCAGTTATATTGTTTGATTTTGTTTGTACTGGAATCTGCTCTAATAATATTAGGAAATAAACAGTACAGAATTTTTTATTGTTTGCATTTAGAAAGTTTTTTTTATTTCAGAATGAGGAAGCTTGTATTAATTTTTCATTTTTGCAATAGTTCCCCTTTAAGTAATATAACAGAAATGTTATTAGCCTTTCTAGCACCAGCATATTCTACAGCAGTATACAGTGCCATATAGGGGAGTTGCCACAACTTATACACACACACATATACTAGGGTCACTAGAGCCAGTAACATGTATGCTTCTGTTTTTGAGAAAACTGGAGGTTGTTTTCAGAAATCAACATAGACTTAGGACCACTGCCAAAATGGGGGCAAATGAGTAATGAGACATGGACAAGAAGGGAAGTGTTTTTGTCAAAATTATTAGAGAGGATGGAGTATAAATATGTAGTGTGTGTGAGGATGAAACAAAATTGTATGCTCAGATGTATGAACTAAACTGGGAGTGGTTAGCACTGGTGCCTTTCAGCTCTAGGCTCCTGATTTTGATTTAGCCAGGACTCTTATCTGCATGGAGATTTTATGTTATTCCCATGTCCTCGTGGCTTTCCTCCTGGGGGATTCAGATTTCCTTCCTTGTTGCAAAAACATAGAGGACGTTTTTGATTGTTGAGTGTTTGTGAGCACCAAACTTTCATAACCTGCCAAATTTTGTAAAATGAACATGGTAATTAGGGGGTGTGGCCACAAAATAGGCATGGTCAAAAAATTGCCACGCTGCGTGCAGCTACTTTTTTGTGCCTCTTTTTATTTCCAAAATGTTGGGAGTTATGCTATTCTTTTTGGTGCAGCTGCTCTGCAGCGACTGACGGTACATGTATCAGCATATCAGCATGCACTCTTTGCACTTCTGCATATTAACTGCCACCTCTGAACCTAGCCCAAAGTCCCCATGTCAATAGGTTCAACTTTCCTGTCCATTGTGGTGAGATGCAGTATTTCAGAACCACTTGTTCTTTATCAAGGCAGGTTTTACAATGGAAGTGGAGAAGGGGACAGCAAAAATAGAGAGAAGCCTCTGTAAAGCATTGAATACTAAGTTAAAGATAATAATAATAATGAGTTGGGGGAAATGAACATAAATTTTAAGGAAGAGCAGGAGCGATGTTTAAGACAGGAATAGAACAGACATTTATGGGGTCATTGACTGAAACAATAAAGTCAACATTAGATACCAAAGGGGAAAGAAAAGTATGATTTGTGTGAGAACTGAAAAGAAAAAGAAAATAGATATATATGTCTTGTGTGGAACATAACAATAACGGAGAACTGAAATAAAATGTATGTAGTGGGGGTGAAGCAGAAATTAGAGGAAATAACTGAAATGAATGGAAGATAAACATAAATGGGTGGATGGGGACAGCGTAAATAAATGGAGAAAGGATGAGATACAGATGAGGGCAGAGAAAGATCTGCATTTACACCGTCACTGCTTTGGCCTGCTCATTCTTTCTCTTATCTTGTAACTGTTCCAAAAATTCTTGGTTATCTTGTTCTTGCAGCTGTGATCACACCCTATCCTTTTCTGTGTCAGAAACGGTTCTCCCTACATTCACACAAAATGTGTTCCTTCTTTTACAGGCTCTCCAAATAAGCTTTGTTAGCACAGTGACTTTCAGTTGCTCTACTGTGTATTGTAAGGCTAGTGACACACTGGGCTGCTTCTTGGCCTACATATAAGTACAGGCCGGAAAAACCCCTCTGTTTGCATCCGCTTGTGCGTCTCTGCAATAACAAGCAAGGCACCGGCTTGGATGTGGATTTCAATGTCAAACTCTGTACTTGTGCGTTTCTTTGCACACCGGAATCCACTCCTATTTCAGCATTGTGGATGATGTATTGCCTGTCAGTGCAGAGACACCCATGTGTTGGGGGCATAGGGGCATTGATTAGACTGGTCAGACTAAAGCTGGCCATAGACGCAACGATCCGATCATACGAATCGTGGATTCGTACAATTTTCGGACCGTGTGTGGAGAGTCCCGACATTTTTCGTCAGGCGGAGATCGGTCGTTTGGTCGATCGGACAGGTTAGAAAATTTCTGTCGGCTGACGATAATATCTCTGTGTGTATTGCCGATCATATGATTTTCAGTGGGAGACTGTCACTAGCTTTGTCAGACATAAATATTGTACGATTGCTGTCAGGGGCAGAACATCGGCTGATCTGTTCTTTTACTACTTTATTTGGCCGGAATGGTAAGACTTTGATCTGAATGGTTAGTGGCAGGTCGGGAGATGGGAAAGTCCGATTGTACGTTGATTCGTACAATCGGAACTTTGCGTCTATGGCCATCTTAAGTACATGAGGCTGTTTCTCTGCTTGCATTTCTATGCAGCTAATGCAAGCAGATCCACTCCCTCCTGTAAGTGCACTGATGCATGGTGTTGGCCTCTGTGCTCACGGAGCAGATTTTGGTGCAAAAATACATACTTTTGCATTTACATGTTAAATTTCACTCCATGGGGTATATTTATCGAAGAATGAATTCTGAGACCACCACAGTCCGCTAGAGTGAAAGTCTGCCACTCTCCATTAATTTCTATGGGATTTTTGAAAGTATTTATCAATGGGTGAAAGTTCACTCTTTGACAAATACACCTTTAAAAATGCCATAGAAATGGATTGAAAGAGGCAGTATTTCACTCTAGTGGACTGGGCGATCTTTAACTTCACTCTTTGATAAATATACCCCCATGTGTCTAGACATGCCAAATATATGACTTTATCAAGGAGCCAATCAACTTGGATCCCCTTTTTCTCCACCTGCATTTTTATGCAGGTGGAAAAACAGACTTGTGTGCCATTAGCTGTAGGTTCATTGCCGGTGCAAATGGTGCCAGTGCTTGAGAAAAACACTAGCATGTACAGTATTGACTTGCTGCTAAATGTGGTGCCTGAGTCTAGGGTCTAGTGTCTATGGATCTGAAGCTAGGTTAAAGAACTGGTGTGTATGACTTTATAGCTTGGTAAAAAGACCTGTATATCTAGACATTATCCACTTTATGCACATTATGCAAAAATAAACGCAAGATGGTGGGAGTAGACCCACGTTTCTGCAGATATGAGGAACTCCCTAAAACTGTACACACGCTATATATAGATGACCTATTATGCATTTGGCAGGGAGATGACGTGAGTTTTGCGGCCTTTGTTTAGGAGTCAAATCAGAATAAATTAAATCTAAGATCTACAAGTGACTATAGGGAAGAAACAATTGAATTTGTGGATGTAAAATTGTCAGCAGTAGGTAAAGAAATACAAACAACCATCCCTGTAGTGGGAATATCCTACTACATGCGTCCTCCTGTCACATAAAAATTTGATTGGTGGAATACCCGTTGGGCAGTTCCTGAGACTTCGGAGGAACTGCTCCACTGATAAAGCCTTTCAGGAGCAGGCAGGCAGATGATATGAATGAGATATTTCTGGATCGAGGATCTGGAAATAAAACTGTGAATAGGGCCTATCAGATGGCCAAAAAAACGGATAGGAACCAATTATTAGATGTAAGTAAATCAGGTAAAAAACAGGAAGTGGCATTAGAGAGGGTTCCGTTTGTAACCAGATATAGTAAGCAGCGTTATGCAATTAAGAGATACTTACCCGTTCTATATGCAGATGATGACTTTCATAAAATATCAAAGTCGGGTCTAAATAGTGTCCCTAGACAATCCCACACATAGAAGGATTTATTGTCACCAAGTATGTTCAAAGAAAAAAGGAAAGAGGATGGAATAGGCAATATGAGCTCATTGGGGGCTAAAGGGAGTTATAAATGCGGCAGCTGTAAGTGCATAACTTGTCAGCACATAAAATATCTAAGGAATTTAGGTCAACTGTAACCAGCTATACAATAAGGGATTACATAAATTGTAATATGTCTACAGTGATCTATTTGGTAACATGCCTGAAGTGCCAAAAGCAATACGTGGGATGTACAAGTAGAACGTTAAAGGAACGGGTAGGGGAACATCTTTAAAAAAATTAAGAATCCACAAGCTGTTGAAAATAGTAATATAACGAGACATTTTGCACAGTGTAATGGAAGTAACATATCTTATTGTTCTGTACAAGGGATTGAAAGAGTGAGATTAGGAGTTAGAGGGGAAAATACTCCTTTTGTGGTACTAACTGTTTTAAATGTCTTAATCAGGATGTAAATGCACTTTAGAAATTTTGACAAATTTTGCTATTGAAGTATACTAAATGTGGGCATACTAAAAAGTAAAAAGATCTTAATTAAATATATGTGTATAAATGGTTGCTTTGACATCAGAATGTGATGTGGCAATGTGTGATTGGTTTTAAAGTACTAAGGGAGGGATCTTTTTGGTTTCAAATATTGGGGTTAAATTGAACATTGTGAATGCCTATGAATAAGTAGCAGTGGGTATGAAACACGTAAGGCGGAACATCGATTGGTCTGTATGCCTACTCTTTTAATTCTATGTTATATAATGACTTTTTAACTTTATTGTAGAGTTTTTGGGATATAATTTTCGTATATGCCATTAGCTGTTGGTTCATCGCCGGTGCTTATGGTGCCAGTGCTTGAGAAAAACACTAGTATGTATTGACTTGCTGCTAAATGTGGTGCCTGAGTCTAGCATCTAGTGTCTATGGACCTGAAGCTAGGTTAAAGAACTGGTGTGTATGACTTTATTGCTTGATAAAAGACCTGTATAGCTAGACATTATGCACTTTGGCAAAAATAATATAAATGCAAGTAAGACACTAACTGGCAGTGTGTTGGGAGTTTCCTTAACTGAGAAGGATTTCTGGGTAGTGTCATTCTGTGGCCACTAAAGCAAATAAAGTACTATCTTGCACATAAAAGGGCAATAACTCAAGGGATGAAAACATAATTATGCCTCTTTATAGGTCCCTGGTAAGGCCTCACCTGGAATATACAGTGCAGTTTTGGATGCCAGTCCTTAAGAGGGATATAAATGAGCTGGAGAAAGTGCAGAGACGTGCAATTAAACTGGTTAGAGGGATGTAAGACTTAAATTATAAGGGTAGACTGTCAAGGTGGGGATTGTTTTCTCTTTACAAGTATATTAGAGGACATTATAGATAAATAGCAGGGGACCTTTTTACCCATAAAGAGGAATACCCTTCAGACTAGAATAAAAGAACTTTCATTTGAAGCAACGTAGATGGTTCTTTACAGTGAGGTTGTGGAATGGACTGCCGGGTGATGTTGTGATGGCTGATTCAGTTAATGCCTTTAAGAGTGGCTTGGATAATTTCTTGAAAAGACATAATATCAAAGGCTATTGTAATACTAAACTCTATAGTTAGTATAGATATGGGCATATATAATTTATGTGAAGGTATAGAGGGGGTGTGTATGGATGCTTGGTTTCATTTGGAGGGGTTGAACTTGATGGGCTTTGTCTTTTTTCAATATGATTTACAAATGGGCCAAGTTCATAAGGAGGGGCACATGTTTAGTTTTGAATGCCAGGTTATATAGTTCAAAATTAGTTGGTGGGACTGTTTAAGTAAAGTTGACCACATTTTCCCACAACAGTTGTTATACAGATGGTCGCATTTAGAAGTGGACTGAATTCTTGTATGCAGCTCCTTACACATACAGAGGCAAAGTTTCATATTTTTCCTATGGTCAAAGTCTTAAAATTCTTAAATCCATGGAGATATGTATCTGCACATTCACTTAAACATGGAATTTACACAGTCAGACATCTGTGTATAGTCGCTGATTGTTTGTTTGTTGTGTGCAGAGATGCACATTACCAGCGGTATGATCAATGAACCTTTATGATGGAACAGTCATGGTATATATATATATATATATATATATATATATATATATATATATATATATATATATATATATATATATATATATATATATATATATATATATATATATATATATATATATATATATATATATATATATCTATATATATCTTTATATTTATATATATACAGTATATATATTTGATTTCATTAGCACAAGTGCTGATATAGTTGATTACATTGATATTTAGTAATATGTAGCATCTGTAATAATAGGACTAAATAAATAAGGGTGACTAAATGCAATATGTAGTGGTTGTAATAATAGGACTAAATACATAAGGGTGGCTAAACATTGTGTCTATAAGTGTTTAAGTAGTTTACCTTTGACTGCAGAGATGCACATTACCAGCTGTACGATCAATGAACCTTATGATGTTCATGGCTGTGGACAGGAAATTATTGTAATATATATATATATATATATATATATATATATATATATATATATATATATATATATATATATATATATATATATATATATATATATATTGTTGATTTCATTAGCACAAGTGCTGATATAGTTGTACATGGATATTAAGTAATATGTAGCAGCTGTAATAATAGGACTAAATAAATAAGGGTGGCTAAATGCAATATGTAGCGGTTGTAATAATAGGACTAAATACATAAGGATGGCTAAATGCACTGGCAATTAATCTAAAGCCTGAATAACCCAAATCTGGGTGGTGCTATGGCTGGAAATCAATTAGTAGAAATTTAACTTTTGGTCACCAACGCAATGACCAAACACAGAAGCCATAAATGCAGCACTCTCCAGGGTACCTTTAAGCATTTTTTTCATAAGCATAAACGAATCGCATTTAACACAATAAAAACACATAATACTTTTACCATCAATAGAATTTATAGTGGGAGCACAAAAAATTGTCATACCAGCACCCAAGCTTTTTTTTTTTTTTTTGATATATGTAGAAAACAAGTAAGCTTATCTTAACTTATAAATGTATAAATTAGTTAATTTTTCATAATATGTCCAGTCACCCACAATCACATGATGTCCAGATAAAGCGCATTCGCTAGTAATTGGGCACATTGTGTCTCAGTATGTGGGAGTTGTAGTTGCAACCAATTAAATCCAAAGGCACAATTCCAACTGGACAGTGAAACAATTGATTTCCGTGCAGTTTGAACAAATAATATATAAGCGAATTAAGCCTCCATTAGAGTGGCTGGTTCAAAGTTCAATTTTAGTCAGCACTGTATCATCATCATACTCACGGACAAACTTTTTCTCCACACATAGCCTCATTGGCATCCAAGGACCTGCAAGCACAGGCTTCCATGAATGTTGACTGATAAAAAAAAGTTGGTGGAAGTCCCTGGCTAAATATCAGTCTCAATAATTATAGCATAATCTCTGGCTAGAATTTTGCTGGTATTATTTACACACTTCCACAGTGGTCAGCCAGTTGGCTCCTGCTTTAAGTCTGACATGTATAAGCAGGAAATTAAACTGATTTAAGGAGCTCTCTACTGATTCAGAAATCAGAATGATGCACTATGCAAATATTGCCTCCATTGGAAAAATAGATACTGAGGGTGCTGCCTGTATATCCTGACATCCAAGGACCACAGCGTTCATAAATAAATACATGTATTATACTTCACCATAAATACAGGCAGATCTTTACTTGTGTGGCCACCTTTAGGTTCCCCATCAGCGTATATACACAGTCGTATGAAAACGTTTGGGAACCCCTCTCAGCCTGCATAATAATTTACTCCACTTTCAGCAAAAAAGATAACAGTGATATGTCTTTGATTTCCCAGGAACATCTGAGTTCTGGGGGTTTTTTTGAACAAAGATTTTTAGTGAAGCAGTATTCAGTTGTATGAGATTAAATCAAATATGAAAAAATGGCTGTGCAAACATTTGGGTACCCTTGAAATTTTGCTAATTTAAATGGAAGGCCACAGGCACAGTTGCTGTAAAACCCAGGTCTGGCAGGCCAAGAAAAATACAGGAGCAGCATATGCGGAGGATTGTAAGAAATGTTACAGACAACCCAAAGATCATCTCCAAAGACCTGCAAGAACATCTTGCTGCAGATGGTGTATCTGTTCATCGTTCTACAATTCAGCACAATTTGCACAAAGAACATCTGTATGGCAGGGTGATGAGAAAGAAGCCCTTTCTGCACTCACGCATCAAACAGAGTCGCCTGTTGTATGCAAAAGCTCATTTAAACAAGCCACAGTCATTTTGGAACAAAGTGCTTTGGACTGATGAGACAAAAATGGAGTTAGTTGGTCATAACAAAAAGCGCTATGCATGGTGGAAGAAGTCCACCGCATTCCAAGAAAAACACTTGCTACCTACTGTCAAATTTAGTGGAGGTAACATCATGCTGTGGGACTGTGTGGCTAGTTCAGGGACTGGCCATTGTTAAAGTCGAGGGTCAGATGAATTCAACCTAATAACAATAATTCTTCAGGATAATGTTCAAGCATCAGTCACAAAGTTGAAGTTACGCAGGAGTTGGATATTCCAACAAGACCCTAAACACACTTCGAAATCTACAAAGGCATTTATGCAGAGGGAGAAGTACAGTATTCTGGAATGGCCGTCACAGTCCCCGACTTGAATATCATCGAAAATCTATGGGATGATTTGAAGCAGGCTGTCCATGCTCGGCAGCCATCAAATTTAACTGAACTGGAGAGATTTTGTATGGACAAATGGTCAAAAATACCGCCATCCAGAAATCAGACAAGTATTGATGTAATATCTCTGTTGGGGTGCCCAAATTTATGCACCTGTCTAGTTTTGTTATGATGCATATTTCATATTTTCGGTTAATCCAATAAACTTTATGTCACTGCTGAAGCATTACTGTTTCCATAAGGCATGTTATATATTAAAAGGAAGTTGCTAATTTAAAAGCTCAGCCAATGATAAACAAAACTCCAAAGAGTTCCCAAACTTTTTCATATGACTATAAATATATATATATATTATCCCAAAAATGTGTCGGCACTCACGACAAGTCACTGAACATAGCAAACCAAAAATGTAGAAAGCCGCACTCACAGGACTTAGAAATCAATTCACTATAATTTATTGTAGGCAGGCATACTGACGTTTCGCTGAACACCAGCCTTTCTCAAAGGTTGGTGTTCAGCCGATAAGGTCAGTTTAGTATAATACATAATATGGTAACATTCTACTAACAAATTGGGTATTTGTTGCCAAGAAATAGTGTATTTTTAGGTTCGGATAAACAGTTCTTCACTCTGCATGCCCCCTGAATCCAACCATGATTTCTCTCTTCTATGTTTCTCACTCTGTTATTATTTTTTCTCACGCATCTGGATTTCTCTGCCTGAGTCTTGACCACCCCTCCTCCACATCTGGATACCGGATGGCCACTCACCCCCTACTTTTCCCACGGCCCTCTAAACTCCTCCTCCTTTTTTCTTTACCTTTACTTTCCCATATTGTAGCTGCTCTCTCTTTACTATCAGGTCTCCCCATCTGTTAACCTTTCCCACAACTTCACTTCTTCTCTCACATATGCATCCACTCTCTTCTCTAGTTTTTCAAAATCCTTTTCTTTGCTCTCCTCAGCCTTCTTCATATACTCCTTTACCCCTGCTTGTTCAGGCCTGTCTTTTTCGTTTATCTTCTTTCTTTATTTCTTTCCTATTTAGTTTCTACTTCCTTTTTCTCCCACACATCCCTTCTCTTCCTTCTCCCTCTCCCTCCCTCTATCTCTGTCTTCAGATTAAGGGCTCAGCGGAAGTTGGGAAGGAGGGGGTGGGGGGGAAACAAGTGTTTACATTTTTTATGTTCACTCTGTTCTCCCCTTGCTATGCTGGATCTGCTCCTCCACCCTAAACAGAAAGGCTGTGTGTCTATGTGTCTGTACAGTTGTGCAATTAACTGAACACATTCACTCTTTGTAAACACAAACATCAACCTAGCTGAACCATTTCACTAATGAAAATAAGTATGAAGATCCAGCACGAGTAAAATAAATAAATATTTTTCTTTGCTGTTATTTCTCCAAACTCAAGTATTTTGTTTGCCAACATGTAGGAGCAAGTATGAAAGGCATGAGAGTACTCCTGCACCATCACACACCTACACATGGTCTAAACTTTGCACTTTGTTTAAATATGCACTCAAAATAAATTGATTATCTGGAACATAATTTTTTTAAAGTAGGATCGGGAAATGAGCAGATCTCTCCCAGATATGCCCACATTGAGGTGGGCGATATCAGGCTGATTGGATCATAATGCATCTGATACGGGCGGTCGGATCCCGGGACTGCATACTCTCACAGATCCGATTGGATTTTTTAACCTGCCCAATTGAGATCTGGCCGACTTTCGGGGAAGCCAGTCGGGTGGCCCCACACGCGGGCCAATAAGCTGCCGTCTCGGTCTGTCGGGAGCTTTTATCAGCCCGTGTATATGGGGCATTTACAGTGAAGTCTCAGGAACCCAGGGAAAGGCTTAGCACCATAAACAGAAGGGCCACAAATAGTACAACTACTGTACTATCCTCTTACCTGCAAAAGTAGAGCCCTGTTTATTTTAATTATCAAAATTAGCAGCCTTTGAGCAGCTTATTATCCGGGGCTTTTCAGCGGACTGGTCATTCGATTTATGAGCTCCTCAGAAGTTCTTCGGGATCAGGAAGTAACAGGGAACACTAAAGCAAAACTGGCTTCAAATTCTTGTTTAGTGCCAGAAATAACAGAAACCATAGACATTTTTTAATTAAAACAATAGGCAAAAAGCATGTTCAGCACATGTATTTACTGATCTCATGTTGAAAAAAAAGGGAGTAAATTGTCTCTTTAAGGTCCGCTCTTTTGGTGAGGTCGCCAAACCTCATCAATGTGTCGCTGCAGTCCTTGCCAAAAGAGGGTTTTCAATTCTGCCCGATAGATATTTGGCCAATGTTCGGCCAGATATCTGATGGGTAAAGGCAGTTGGGTAGGGCCCATAAGATAAGCTGCGACTCAGTCTAAACAGACCACATTGCTAAATATGTCTGTGTATGGCCAGCTTTAAAGTTATATCACTGTGGACAGCTTAACTTGTATTCTGGCAAATCTTTTGTGGGGGATTTGATATGCAGCAGAAAAAAATACAACAATAATCTTATTACCACTGAAGCAAAATGTTACAGTCCAAGGTGAATACCACAGATAAAAAAATCTGGCATTCCCCATGCATCATTTGTGATGAAATAGGTTTTTTCATGTGATTTATTGAACAGATAAAACAGTCACTGAACTTCCTGCTGTTTCCTTGTGTAGTGAAAGGTTGCCTCATTCTCCGTGTGGCTGATCATAATTGCTGAAGGCAGATGCAAGTGCAATCATGTGAAATGGCTCAGCAGGGGAAAGAACAGGATTGCAGAGGGGCACGTCCATCTTTATGCTGCACCCAAATTATCATTTTCTATGTAAAAGCAAAGTCTAAGTATCCTGACGAAGAGGAGTTCGTACTGGTGGTCCACAAGTGCCAGAAAGAGTCTGCTCCATATTTCTTGTATTTCAAATATTTTATTGAAGTTTTACCATAAAACAAGCCGAATTTAAAATACAGCTTGTTAAGATGCAGTCACAAAAACATGCGGTATATATCGCATACTATAAACAGAAGTATTTATATAGATATTGATATATACCCAGTGGACATAAATGAAACAAAAAAGAAATGACCAATGTTTCCATAAATTTGCGTATATTTAGATATGAAGGAACCCGCTGTTGGTCTTAAAGCCGTAACAAGGCGGGATTTAAAGTTGACCCTGCTCTGTAGACTGCACTTCGTTCAGTTTTTGTTTTGGGTCAATCAGAATAGTTTTTGCAATGTAGCTGATTCTAGTGTCCTAAGTAATCCTGAGTGCAGCTACACAGAATTGAGATTGGCTCGAAAAATGCAAACACATTTTTGGGCCAATCGTTGCTTTGAAAGTAAGATAGAAGTCTGTATGCCTCATGGCACTGTGCCCGTAGGCTAATGGGACTTGAGGGTTTTAAAGTGGACCTGTCATCCAGACACAAAAAGCTGTATAACAAAAGTCCTTTTCAAATTAAACATGAAATCCAATTTCTTTTTTTTTAATTAAGCATTCGTAACTGTTGTAAGTGCATTTAAAAATCTCAGCTGTCCATCAAATATTGTCTGCCCCTCCTCTATGCCTTGGACATAGAGGCAGGGTAGACAATTACTTTCACTTTTCATTCAGCACTTCCTAGATGTCACTGCTCTCCACACATTCCTCCGTTCTCTTCACCGTTTAATTGTGTAACCAGGGCATGGGATAGACATCGGGTCCCCCATTCTGGTGCACAAACAAGATTCTGAGATGATGCAAGGCTTGCCTTAATAACCGTGTCAACAAAATGGCTCCTGCCTGCTTGCTATAATTAATGAATTCCAAGAGTGAAGGAAACAAGAGTCAAATCATTTATATAGTGTAATTTAAGTTCACTTTGCTTGACTGTGATTAAGCAGGATTTAGAATAATTTTTTTGGGTGAAGGGTCTCCTTTAATGAAACATTTTTTAAAATTCAGCTTTTGCCGTTAATACGCCAGTATGGCAACAAGTGGATTTAATCAATTTCTCAAACAGGCAACCCAACATGCCTTGTACCTGTTCATTGTGAATCCATGCTCCCTATATCCTGCTGTTTAAGCATTATGTTTGTATCACTACCCATTTCATGATGCCTCGCTACATTAAACATTATGTACAGGCCTGTTGCCATTTTAGACAATGTGGCGGATCTCAGCTAAGTGTACCAGCTACTGGGTAGACTCTTGTTCTTAATGTTTATGGATTAAGTACTGGTGTATAGGCTCCTTGTTCACAGTATGTCTATACTGGCGGATGTCAGTTCCTATACACGCAGCAATAATGCTTCAAAGAAAAGAGTTCCTTACATGTACTCGGTTGAACTAGTTCTATCTCAATTTCAACTGAATCATTTCCATTTTTGGAATGACGAGATTATGCTTCCTACCCACACACCTAAAAAGGAGCAAATTTATATAAAAGGTGCTAGAGCTTTAAAACCAAATTCAGCTAGGCGAAGCTGTGCAAATGGTTGCAGCTTTATGGGACCCACTTTGAAAATAAAGTGACACTTTGTCAGCATTGCAGTAATATTGCACCGAGTTTGCAGTTTTTTTTTATGTAGCTGAATACAGAATGCTCTACAAAAGAAGTGAGAAATACTGAACCAAATCCCATTATGTGTATTTGAATTTTTGCCATTGCTTCAACTTGCTGTTACCACTGAATTTTTAATAATTTGATCCTTCTTCCTTCTTTCCACAGGAGGTTGATATTTTGGATATCAGCGTAATAAGAGACACCCGGACAGGAAAATATGCGAAAATTCCAAAGGTAAAGACAAAGAGGATTGAGATTTATAATCACATGTAAAAAATGAGGTCTATATGTACTACAGGGATTGAAGGAGGACTTTCCAAATTAAGGCACAACCTATACACAAGGTTGTACAGTTAAATCTGTGAAGCAGGCCAGTCCCTGTATGGAAAATCTGTTTGGCATATGACTCACACTGGCCACTTGGCGATACATGCCTAGATTTGGTTTTATGGTTTGGACGATTTCAACCATATTGTTTTTGAACAGTGATCACTGTTTAAATACCACTATGACCTCTAGGGTGATCTGTTCTTTTATTTACAAAGTGCCTAATCATTATGATGGTTTAAAGTGGAAAGACCTTGCTCATCCTTAACCCAAATAGTGTACTTTTCCCTTTATATTCACATTGCAACCTACTCATAATGTTGCACAATGCAGAATAGTCATATTGTTGCAAAATATAGCCTGCTTTTGGTGTCACATACCAAGAGAATGGTGTATTCAGTGCAGTTTAAGGCACTAGTTAATATTAAGGTTATTAAGCTGGGAAAATGCAGAAATGTGCAACTTAAGGTGGCCATACACAGGGCAAAAGGTGTACACTCCAGCAGATGGAGCCACAGGCCACAAGGATGGAGAGCATACAAAAGTCCAACCATAATTTGGACAACTTTCTGTTGTTCAGATAATTCAACTCCTCATCTGCAGATGCAGATGCACCATACATTGCTTAATAGTAGGGATGCAGCGAATCCAGTATTCAACCACGATTTTTAGTGGGATTCAGATTTGGCTGAATCCAAGTGCCTGACCAAACCAAATCTGAATCCAAAAAATCACATTACTTTTCATCACATAAACAAGGAAGTCAAAAGTTTTTTTAACCATGTGCTGCGCACATGTTTCTGTCGGAGGGCCCCACGCAGCTGCTGTCTGTCGGCAGCTTTTATTGGCCCGTGTATGGCCACCTTAAGCTGAAAGCATGCTTAAAATTCAGTGTCCCATTGCAGGGAAAAATCAATCTCCATATGAGACTGGTATCATTCTACTGGCATCCACCATACCCAGACATAATAAAATGTGATTGATCACTCCCGAGAATATGTTTCCAGTGTTTCATAGTCCATTGGCAGCAACCTTTACACCACTGTAACTAGGCAGAGAACACAGTGATATTATTGTGTTATTGAGTGGCTGCTCCCTAATAAACAACACCATGCTCCTAGGAAATCATTTTTGTGTTGACTCCAGAGACAGAAACCTGGCAGTGAGTATTCCAACTGTGAACATGAGATTTTAGTAGGGGCGTCTATATACTGGACTATGACTATTGTGTATGTGAGAGACAAGGCATACTTATTTACAGCCTAAAGGCAATGTATTGAAACAAGTGATGGGCAAATTGCAGGTATAGCGGGAAATGATAGGGGCTGTGGTGTAGGATGACATGAAGGGCGTTTGCTTTACAGTGTAATGGGGGAAGCTGGCATTGTGCAGAGGGAGCCGGAGATGAGAGGTGTTTGTTCTGCAGAATGGTTGCTAGAGAGATGAAGTGGGGGCTAGATGGATGGAGGTGTCATGTATCCAGGAGAAAGGTTAAATGAATTAAGAAGAATGTGCTCTTGTATGCTGAGGTGGGGGAAAGTGCTCTTGTCATAAGCAATGGGGAGGAGACGAAGGCATGGTGTTGTGTAGTTGATGTTTATAAAAGGGATGGGAATGAGGAAAGTGCTAGTATATAGTGAGGGGCAATTACCCAAGGTAATTAATAGCAAAGGAGGTACGGGTATAGGATCTATCATCCGGATGATTGGAATCTGGAGTTATCCGAAATTGCAAACTAGAGAGCTGCTGAATAAAAAGCTAAATAACTCAAAAACCACAAATAATAAAAAATTGCAAATTGTCTCAGAATATCACTAACAAACTACATCATACTAAAAGTAAATTTTAAGGTGAACAACCCCTTTAAGTCTGCTAAAAAAAAGCATTCAAACGTTAAATAAATATTATTGCCTTGCAGTTTAGTTACCCTCAAGTACAAGTTACTGGTTTATCGTTACAGAGGAAAAAGAAGTAATTTGTAAAAATTACAATTATTTGCTTACAAGGGACTGCATGGGAGATAGCCTTCCTGTAATTTGGAGCTTTCTGGATAATAGGTTGCCAGATAAGTGATCAAATTGTCAACAGCATGTATATTGCATTCATGGTTGATGTATAATATTGTGGGTGAATTGAAGACCCATTTGCCATATTCTTTGTGCAGTATTGCTGGTTTTTAGGGACATCAGTTTTCAGATGCTAAATTCAAGGCAAGGTGCTGCTGCTTGCATGATGTTTCAGGCATGCACGGTTGCTACTAGAACCTCTGCACACATGAATACTGTGAAATACATTATAACTGGTGTCCGTAGGAACCATCTAGCAACATGCAGGTGCAGTGCTGTATTTGCCAATTGTACACTTCCCTTGTGCCTTATGAAAAGCTTGGCCGAGTATAAGAGCAGGGGCACACAAAGCTACTGGGGGAGATTAGCAGCCCAGTAACAAATCGCTTCTAGGGGCAACTAATCTCCCCGAACTGCCTCACGAGGAAACTTCGGAAGACAAAGCGCTCTGAGTGGCATCCCGCCAGCGAGGAGGAAGTTCGGGGAGATTAGTCGCCCGAAGAAGAATCGGTTTGACGCAAACGAAGCTACTGGGGGAGATTAATTGCCCAGTGACAAATCACTTCTTCTTCTGGCGACTAATCTCACCAAACTGCTTCCTCGGCGGCTAGAATCTTAATTGCTCCTGGGATGGCACTCGGAGTGCTTTGTTTTCCGAAGTCACACGAAATTGCCTTTCGATGAAACTGCGGACAACTTTGGAAAACAAAGCGTTCCAAGTGCCATCCCACTGGCGATTTAGATTCTAGCCGGCGGGAAGGCAGTTCGTGGAGATTCGTTGCCTGATGAAGAACCAGTTTGTCGCCGGGCGACTAATCTCCCCGAGTAGCTTCTCCCCCAGTGGCCTAAGAACAAGAACATAGACTATGGTGTTTACCCCATTTATTCTGCCAGTAAAATCACAATTGATAAGGGGACGTTTGACTGCAGTTTTTATTGTTGGATCAAGTAACCAGTTCCTAGTCTTTAGAGGCGAGATGTCATATTTTAGAATTGGCCTGGTCTAGGGCAACCATTGTCTCACATACTATAAATTGTAAACTACAAGTTCATGTGAAATATAGATTTGTGTGGGTACATGTATGAGACCTGTTATCCAGAATGCTTGGGAACGGGGGGTTTCCGGATAATGGATCTTTCTGTAATTTGGATCTCCATACCTTGTCTACTAGAAAATAATATAAACATCAAATAAACCCAATAGGCTGGTTTTGCTTCCAATAAGGATTAATTATATCTTAGTTGGGATCAAGTACAAGCGACTGCTTTATTATTACAGAGAAAAGGGAAATCATTTTTTAAAATTTTAATTATTTGGATAAAATGGAGTCCATTCGAGACGGCCTTTCCAAAATTTGGAGCTTTCTGGATAATGGGTTTCTGGATAATGGATCACATACCTGTAAATGTTTTGGAATACCATCCCTGCTTTTGAAGTGCAAATCACTTACATAAAGGAAAGTAAAGGTAATTAAAGGGGTTGTTTGCCTTTACATAAACATTTAGTATGATCTAGAAATTGATATTCTGACACAATTTGCAAGGGACATACTTACTGTATCTGAGCTCTCCAGATTGGAATTGTAACAGCTTTTAAGTTGCTAGGGTCCAATTTACCCTAGCACCCTGGTGGTGGTTTGAATGAGAGACTGGTTGATGGATAGGATAGGGCCTGAACAGAAAGACAAGTGATAAAAAGCAAATTAACAATAACATTTTAGCCTCACAAAGCAATCGTTTTAGTTTATGGGGTCAGTGACCCCCCAACTGAAAGCTGGAAAGGGGCAGAAGACATAGACAAACCATTCAAAAACAATAAAGAACAAAGAATTGTTGAAAAGTTGCTAAGAATCATATATATAGCATACTAAGAGGATAAACATTTGCCGTGTCTAGTAACCCATAGCAACCAGACATCTGTTTTCAACCAACTGACCAGTAAATGACTGGTTGCTATAGGTTACTAGGCAACTTGCAAACTTAAGACTATTTATTACATGACATTACTTAAAGTTCACCTTTATTTAAAGGCAGCAACAATTTACCTCAACATAATGAGTGGCACTTCCTTCTAGGTCATCTTCCCTAATTGCTTCAAATACCTTCTCGCCTACCTTAACTAGCATGTCTGCATTTGTGGAAGGTGATTCTCTTTTTCATATAGCAAGCAAACAATCGAGCTTTAGGGCAGAGACACACGTGGAGATTCGGGGAGATTCATTCGCCCGGCGACAAATCACCTCTTCTTCAGGCGACTAATCTCCCCGAACTGCCTCATGAGGAAACTTCGGGCAACTTCGGAAAATGAAGTGCTCCGAGTGCTATCCCGCCGTCGATTTAGATTCTAGCCCGTGGGAAGGCATTGCGGGGAGATGTGTCTCTGCCCTTGAAGGAAAACTATACTATGCTTCATGTAAATAAACCATTTTCATAATAATATACTGTTCTAGTAGTATGTGCCATTGGGTAATCATAAATAGAAAATTGCCCCCGTGAATCGTACGATTCACTGTGCACACAGTGCACTTCTTAGGTCACATGAGCCAATTAACAGACAGAGTTGAGTCTTTTGCTTCAACACTTCTTCCTGTTACAGTTGTGTAGAGTTGTAGTATTTCCGGTCAGGTGATCTCTGAGGCAGCACACAGACCATCACGAAATGGGGGTTCAAGGCAAGAGATCTAAAAGGGCAAGATTTACTTAAATATATATATTCCAGTTTGATAAGAAACTATCTGTTGCTTAAATATTCATTTTAGGGTATAGTTTTCCTTCAAGGGGAATTGGATAATACTAAAAAGCATTGGTTAAACCCATTGGGAGAACCTACTTTAAAAAGTAGTATTTAATCCAGGGGGTAAGCTGGGCACAGTTATGGGTTTAGAACTGATATATATATATATATATATATATAGATAGATAGATAGATAGATAGATAGATAGATAGATAGAGATATATATATATACACACACAGTATATGATCATTTTAAATCCTTGGAACTGACTCAAAAAATATGAATGACTTCACACAGAGTTTTAATCATCACTACTAATCACTGGATGCCAACAGAATGCCATACCAGAAGCCCGAGGCTTGCGCCCTGCCACACAATAACAAACACTTGTAATTTCGAGATATAAAAAAACTGTACCTATTAAAAAGCCCCTGTGTTTATAGCTCATAGCTCCATAGATGTCTCTAGACATCAGAGCCGCTTAGCAAGCACGCAGCAATAATGCTTCAAAGAAAAGAGTTCCTTACATGTACTGGGTTGAACTAGTTCTATCTCAATTTCAAATGAATCATTTCCATTTTTGGAATGACGGGATTATGTTTCAATTCCAACCCACAAACCTAAAAAGGAGCAGATTTATATAAAAGGTGCTAGAGCTTTAAAACCAAATTCAGCTAGGAGAAGCCGTGGAAATGGTTGCAGCTTTATGGGACCCACTTTGAAAATAAAGTGACACTGACACAGAATCAGAAAATTCTGGGAGATTTATGGTGAGGATTCAGCACTGAAACCAACTGTAGAATCAGTGTGTGGTGCTGTTTTAGTACTGCCGCATACCTTCCAACTATCGCAGGACACTCCCGATTTTGACAGCTCAACCCGCAGTCCCAGATTTGTTACTGAAATGTCCTGACTTTCTCTTTGATTGCTGCACAATTGCACTGAACAGCCAGAAAAAGATACAAAGTTTCTAACGTAAATGGCTTTTGGCCCAGAAGATACTTTTGTAACAATGTAAGATAAGCAGGTCTCTTGGGAGAACATAGACTCACGGCTTAAAGGGCAAGTCACCTTCATTAGCACAACTGTAATAACACATAAACTTTCATAACCTGCCAAATTTTGTAAAATGGACATGGTAATTAGAGGGCTTGGTCACAAAATGGGGGTGGTCAAAAAATTGCCGCACGTATCTTTCCAAATCTTTTTGTCCCTCTTTCTATTTACAAAATGGTATGGGAAGTATGCTGCCTTCGTGGCTGCATGCAGCTGTTGATGGGTATCCTGGTGTTGTACATTCTCCCAAAGTAAACCTTTAGTGGGTGTCATATTAACTACCCCATACCTAAAGCTGTACATACACCTCAAGATTTGCTTATTTGGCAGGGTTGCTAAATGAGTAGATCTTTGCCTGTTATGAGAAGCTATGTGCTGGGCAATATCGGGCTAATAGTTTGGTCATATATACAGTAAAGGTAGCCATACACGATAAGATTCGCTCGTTTGGCGACCTCGCCAAATAATCAGATTTTTCCCCGATATGCCCACCAAATGCAGGGTGATATTGGGTTGATCCAAATGGTCGGCCCTAGGGCCAAACAATCAAATTTCAGCAAAGAGAATGGGCGCAGACGGATCATAGGACCAAATCAACTAGCCGTTACGTTCTTTTATCTCAGGAAAAATTAAACCTGTCCAGTCGATAGCCTAATTTTTGGCCTAATATCGATCTGTGAGACCCGTCTGAAGCCCCCACACACTGGCAGATATGCTGCAGAATCAGTCTAAAGGACCAATATCTGCCCGTGTATGGCCACCTAAAGTCATATATATTGAAGTTATAGATTGTCTCTCTGCTGTCTCCTCCTGAATGTCACAGCGCCACCTGAAACTGAACCTTTCAAAAACAGAACTCCATATTTCCTCCAAGATCTTCCCCTGTCGCTCAGTTATCACTCACAGTAAACAACACTACCTTAAACCCCCCCACAGTTGCGACTCTTACCGCCCCATATCCCTCCTAAACTGTGATATTAAATTATTTGCAAAAATACTTGCAAACAGACTGAAGCGGACTGTGAGGGGAGTAGTTCACCCAGATCAAACGGGCTTCATGCCTAATAATGCCACAGATATAAATATCAGACGACTATTCAATAATCTGGAGACTAATCATGAAAATAAAGGTAACAGAATTATAGTATCACTCGACACCGCCAAAGCCTTTGATACTGTTTCATGGCCTTATCTCTGGGAAGTTCTTCGATTGTTTGGCTTTGGGTATCGCTTTGTCACCTGGGTTAAGGCTTTGTACCGACATCCCTCAACTAGAATATCAGTAAATGGTATGCTCTCTGACCCATTTACACTTCATCGGGGCACAAGGCAAGGTTGCCCTTTATCTCCCCTTCTCTTCTCCCTAGCTATTGAACCTTTGGCTATACTAATCCGTAACTCACCCACCATAATAGGGTTTCAGGTTGGTAAATTGATGGAAAAAGTATCACTATATGCCGACGACATGCTACTGTATCTGGCCAACTCCAGGGGGGCACTAGACTCTGCACTAAACTTGGTGGAAGAATTTGGAAATTACTCTGGATTGAGAATTAATCAAACTAAGTCGGTAATTTTCCCTGTTGACCAACTCCCTGTTGATCAGACACTTAATATAGGCCAACTAAAGGTGGTGCACTCTTTCAAATACTTGGGGGTTATAGTTACACGAAACTGCAAAGATTATGAGGAAACTAATCTTAAACCCATAGTTAGAGCTTTATCCACAAAGATTGATATCTGGGAACAACTTCCCCTCACCTTACCTGGTAGAGTAAATCTCTTTAAAATGGTATTTCTCCCCAAGTTTCTATACGCCCTGCACAACTCTCCGATAACCCCGCGATCCCACTGGTTCAATTACATCGACAGAATAATTAGAAGATTCCTTTGGGCTGGGGAACACCCCCGTCTCAATTTCAGGATTCTACAAGCCCCAGTTACACGTGGGGGTTTGGCCCTACCTAACCTAAAAATGTATTTTCTAGCTAGTCAATTGACATACGCACACTGGTGGTTATCCCCCCACCTTGACAATACCTCCATTATTCTAGAGGCAAATATAATGGGATCACTAGAAGCCTTGGCCAACCTCCCATACCGGGGACCTCCAACACTCCAAGCCTGTACTACTCCAATGTTAACTGTGATCGCAGCCTTTCAAAAGGCTCTTAAACTAGCACAAGGGCGGGCTTTGGTGTGGTCCAAATGGGAACCCTTATGGGGTAACAAGTCTCTGCCCCATTTTTCCTCTCTCCCTGACATTAATGTATGGGCCTCGCGGGGCATCAAAATGTTGTGTGATATTGTATGGGAAGGAGAGATAAAACAATTCCAGGCCCTCAAAGATACTTACCATTTACCCCAATCCATGTTCTTCAGATACCTCCAGCTATCTCATGCCTTCCAAGCACAATTCCCGAACAGGCCGATAACTACTCTAGAGACTACTCTAGAAATTTACCTCAGGAGAGAAGACCTCACCAAACCCCTATCCCGCCTATATACTATCCTAGGGCAGACCTCCCAAGACCCCCTGGCAAAAACTTTTGCGAAATGGAAAAGAGATATTCCAAACCCGACTGAGGATTTATGGGAGGAGGCTCTGAAACAAATACCTGACTTAACAATATCCTTAAATGACAGGTATATTCAAATAAAATTCCTCAATCGGGTGTACCTTACCCCATATAGACTCTCGAAAATATTCCCCCAGACGTCTGATGTTTGTATTAAGCGTGAACAAGAAATTGGTTCCTACATGCATGTGTTTTGGCATTGCCCACTAATCCAGTCATTTTGGAGAAATGTTGTACACTATATATCTGATGTCCTTGATTTACCAAGAATACTATCGCCCCTGATATGCCTTCTCGGAGTTGAAGAAGACATGGACATCAATAACCACATTAGACTGTGTTATCTTCAACTTCTTTATTACGCAAAGAAAGCCATTCTCCTAAACTGGAAAGCTACTGGCCCACCATCGTTAACCTTCTGGCGAAATCTTATAAATAACTCATTGTCTAACCAAAAACTGACATATCTTGCCAGAGGTTGCCCCCAGAAGTTTGATGCAGTTTGGGGCACTTGGGTATCATTTCATGACGAGAACAATACTACTATTGTCATTTAACATAACCAACTTTGACATGTGATGAATAATTGTATGAACATCCTTCTCCTCTCCCTGCTCCACTTTTTCTTCTTTCTTTCTTTTCCTGCTTTCTTCTCTCTAAATCGCTGTTTTGTGTTAACCTAAAATGCAAAAATAAAAACTTTAAAAAAAAAAAACAACACTACCTTTCATTCCACCACACAGGCACGCTGCCTAGGAGTTATCTTAGACTCGCATCTGTCTTTTTCACCACACAATCAAACACTTTCAAAATCTTGTCGTATTCAACTGCGCAACATTGCCCGAATACGACCATATCTCAGTTCAGAATCAACTAAAACACTGATTCAGTCTCTCATCATCTCCCACCTTGATTACTGCAACCTACTCCTCGCAGGTATTCCAACAAGTCACCTTCCACAACTCCAATCTGTTCTAAACGCGGCCGCTAGACTTATTCATCTATCTCACCGCTCAACATCAGCTTCTCCCATATGTATGTCCCTTCACTGGCTCCCAATCCCCTCTAGAATCAAATTCAAATTACTAACACTCACATTCAAGGCCCTTAATAATGAAGCCCCTCCCTATATTTCATCTCTGATCTCAAAATACACTCCTTCACGAAACCTTCTCTCTGCTTCTGATCTTTGCCTCGTTTCTCCTCTCATCACTTCTGCCCATTCTTGTCTATAAGACTTCTCTCGGGCTTCTGCTTTTCTCTGGAACTCTGCCTCGAGCTGTCAGACATTCTCCTTCTTTCCAAACTTTCAAGCGCTCCTTAAAGACCCACCTGTTTAAAGAAGCTTATTCAATGTACCTTAATTAATCAATCATTGCTGTATCATAAATCACAAAATTGTTTCTAAAATCCGAATGTCTCAATTGTACCCTAACTCTAATTTGTAGGGCCCGCTAACCCTATTGTACTCTGTAACCCTTGTTTGTTATCCACCATTTATTCCCTATTTGTTATAACTAAGGTAAAGCACTGCGTACCTTGTCGGCGCTATATAAATAAATGATGATGATGATGATATATGAGGATCTGTTGGCGATGCAAAAATGTGACATGTTTTTTTAAAAATGTAAATGGGATTAGATGACACAATGTAAACTGTATCAAACACACACACATGCAGATTGCTACAGTTCTTTTGACCTTAAGTAGAGCATACATTTACAGAAAGTGTTATCTGACCTGTTTAGCAGGTGAGCAGGGCATGAGCAAATGTGGAACGGAGATGTGTCATGTCTTTCTCTTTGATCAGCTCTGAGCCAATGATGAACAGATCAGTGCTATTTGGCTTTTCTGCTAAAAGGCCACAGTAGCTGTAGGTTGATTAGCATAATCCTTTGCATGTATAATACTGCAAATACTTAGGATTGATTTGCTGTGTCTACACTGACTCTTATTTTCCCCTTTTATGCCACAATCACTCCTCGCTGTATTTTGAAGGATAGCTGTGATGCTGGTTCCATCTGCTGGGCATCCATATAATGACAATGAACTATTAGAACTTAAAAAAATTAAAACTGACTGATCTAATCTCCTTTTTTTCCCTCAATATTTTTAGGATACAAAAATGAGGGAGATTTTGGGATTCACAGGCCCAGAGCAGCGCCCTGAGGATAAGCTTGTTACAGTGGTATATGGCAATGATATTGTGAATATCAGCTTCCTCAACTTTATGGCTGTGCAAGAAGATACAGCAAAGGTGAGAGCTTGCAAAGGGAGACGGGGGGAAACTCATCATGTACCCAAAACTTCAGAGGAAGGAAATACTGTCAACCCAAAGTAATTGTTGAGTTTTTCTTTCCTTTTAGATTTGGACAGAAGAGCTTTTTAAATTGGCACATAATATTCTGGCACAGAACTCATCTCGGAACACCTTCCTGCAGAAAGCGTAAGTCTGTTACCTGCACCCATCACTTTCTCTTAGGCTGACAGCACACAGTGCCTTTTAGCAGATCTGCTCCCTTATGCACCTCTGCTCAGCTACATGAAGCAGAGCCGACCGGGGATCGGCCCGAAAACACGAAAGCAAGCAGCCCAACCCTACTCCACTCCAATTTATTTAGCCAAGCGGAGGCGGAAGTTGCACTTATCAGTGCAGTTTTACTGAGGTTCGTAAGGGAATGAACCTACATCTCTCGGCCTGCAAAAAGAAAATGCAGGTTGAGAGCTGCAGAGCCAGCGCTCCACGTGCCTCAGTCCTAACTCACAAGAAAAGGGAATGCTCCTTCTTGGTTGCTTTGCTTCCCGGAGTGCATGCATTCTGTGGATTATCACAATTCTGCTCCCAGTTGCATGACAGTTTGCATCGTGTTTCAAATATATCCTGTACAAAGGGTTGCCTCCTTTTCTGGAAAGAAATACAGGCCTTCCTATATTCTGGCTGCTTTTTCCTATTAATAACATTGGCATCAAGCATCATTTTTACCGGCCAGGCTGGTAAAATTCCGGCCAGATGGCATCCCTACCTGTACAGTATCCCTCTTGCATTGTGTCCCTGTGTGAGGTATATAGTACACTTATCTTCTATAGAGTTCCTCACCAATATGCTCGGATGGTTACTTTTCCTCTAGCATAGCGCCTCATCTTTCATCATCACCTATATTGGTTCCTTCTATTTGATGAATATTAAACATGACATGACCGTTTTTGCCATATAAAACCTGACCTTTCGATATTTTTTCTTCTTCTCCACAATATAACTTCTGTTTTGTTTTATTCAGATACACCAAACTAAAGCTGCAAGTGAATCAAGATGGACGAATTCCAGTTAAGAAGTAATGGGAAAAAAAGTCTACCTTTTTGTCTGTTTTTATATTATATGTTTATGTGGGCTCTTTGAAGCAATACATATGCATAACCTTTACCCTTTGCATTATTTATAGTTATTTATAATGTTTCCACAGTGTTGATAAATGGTGAGGAAATTCTAAATATTGACATAGGAAGGGCCTAGTATATATATATATATATATATATATATATATATATATATATATATATATATATATATTTGTATGTGCATATTGGAGGGTAGGGGATGCATGGGAGGTATCTGAAATTGCTGAGGAGCCAGACACATAATTGACATGCTGTTTGCTGAGCTTCTGATGATTATTATTACTATCACAATGGCACCATTTCTTTTATCAGTTTTACTTTTCCTATTATTAGGGTACTGTCACACTGGGAAATTCGGGGATATTTATTCCCCACGGCGACTAATCGCCTCTTCTTTTGGGCGTCTAATCTCCCCGAACTGCTTCCCCCTGTCTTCCGCCTGCTAGAATGAAAAATTGCCTGCGGCGTGGCACTCGCGGCGATTCATTTTCCGAAGTTGCCTCACAAGGAAACTTCGGGAGACTTCAGAAAACGAAGCGCCGCAGGTGATTTTTCATTCTAGCAGGCTGAAGACAGGGGGAAGCAGTTCGGGGAGATTAGTTACCCCAAAGAAGAGGCGATTAGTCGCGGGGCGACTACATCTCCCTGAATCTCCCAGTGTGACCTTACCCTTATGTACTGCCTATCCCTCTCACTGTCATTGTCCCTTGCTTTTCAGTATCCTAAAGATGTTTGCAGCTGATAAGAAAAGAGTGGAAACAGCACTGGAATCTTGTGGCTTGAACTTTAACAGGGTAAAACTAATGCTTACATAGTTCTTCATCTTCTGAAGCCAAGTCATTGGGAAGTTTCCCCCTACACTGCCATCCCAGAGATCTCTGGTCAGAGCCCTTGTCGCCTCAACACAAAGCATAGATTCAAGGGAAATTATAACCAAGTATTTTCAAAGGGCATGTAAAGGCAAAAACATTAAATCCCATTTGTATTCTATTTAATGAAAAAGAAACCTATCTCCAATATTCTTTAAATAAAAAATGTGTACTGTTTTTATAAGAAACCTGACTGTATGCAGTGAAATTCTCCCTTCATTTACTGCTGTGGATAGGAATTGTCAGACGTTCACGAACTGCTCTGCAGGGAACAAATCATACTTATGAACAGCAGGGGGAGCCCCCGCCTTACTTCCCAGCCATGCAGAACTCAAGCAGCTTTGTTTGTTTCCCTGTAGAGCAGTCGGCAACTTGTATTAGATTTTATTTTGGCTTTACAACCCCTTTACTGTTTCCAACTCCAGCTGCAGGGACAAAGATCATGGTGCCAGATTTAAACAGATAAACTGGGATTCTATTTGGAGGATTATTTTGCAACAGTCACTGATTCCGCAGAGTTGGAGAAAGTTTGTATTAAACAATACAAAAACTATAAAATCCACATTAGATTACATGACAACACAGGACCCAGTGCAGTCTGCCTATTCTGATTTTTAATCAGTCTCGCTGTATCGGCTTCTGGCAGATATTATTTGACGTGCTGTTTTGATAATTTATGACGATCCCTAAGCAGCCCAGATCACACTGAGCATGTGCACAGTCTTGGTCTTGCAAAGATGTTGAACAAAGTTACAAGATGGTGACCCCCTGTGGCCAACTTGAAAGCATAAATCATTTGTTTTATTAGGCTTGTGGTGCAGTAAGTTCATGTTTATGTTTAGTATACAAAATACAGCATTTCATGCCTTACTCTATTTTAGACGTTACTTCCCCTTTAAAGAAGCCTTGCCTCTCACGCCACCACCCTGTTATGGAGGTACATAAGGCACTACCTCTTGGGATATATAGGGAACAGCTTTGCATCATTTGTATATTTCCATTAGTATGCTTAAGAGTTTTCTAGCCTATACTTTAAAGGGGTGGTTCACCTTTTAG
The DNA here is from genome assembly GCF_017654675.1 of Xenopus laevis. Lineage (NCBI taxonomy): Eukaryota > Metazoa > Chordata > Amphibia > Anura > Pipidae > Xenopus > Xenopus laevis. The sequence continues at coordinate 26,311,419 of NC_054377.1, read as the reverse complement.
TTAACTTGTAGTATGTCATAAAATTGTTAACTCTAAGCAACTTTTCAATTGGCCTTTTTCTTCTCACTTCCAGCTTCAGATAGGGGTCACTGACCCCAACTTAAAACAAATGCTCTGTAAGGCTACATATTTATTATTATTTACTCATTACTTTTACAAAACATAACTTGTTTTTATTTTCAGGCCCTCTTCTATTCATATTCAAGTATCTTATTTAAATCAGTTTGTCATTTGAACCCTAGCAACCAGATTGCTGCAATTGCAAACTGTAGCTGCTGAATAAAAAGCTAAATACCTGAAAAATAAAACAAAATGAAAACCAATTGCAAACTGTCTCAGAATATCACTCTCTACATAATACTTTAATGTTCTCTATTCTGCCACAAATAAAAAATGTCACCTAACCAGTAGTGTACCTTGGCCTCTAAGAAGTAAAATATTCCTTCACTGGGTCCCATACATAGGCCCATATCACATGTCCTCTGTGACTTTTACCTTAAATAACTTTTGTCTTAATTTTTTAGGGGGATTCTATTAAACCAGAGGAATTTACACTAGATATTTTCGAACGCTTCCTGAACAAGCTGTGTCTGCGTCCAGATATTGATAAGATCCTTCTAGAACTGTGAGAAATCAGATTTATTACTCTTTTTTATTGCATAGTATATTAGGCTTATTAAACAAAACGTAATCACGTGTCTTGCAATGTATTTAACAGGATTGAATTTTTGTTATCTAGAAATAAGGTAAAAACAGGAAAAATTGGTAAGGCACAGAAATGGGAAAAGGAGGAGGCATAGAAAGCAAAGGAATGGAAGAGAGGAAAGGCCATGGGAAGCAGGAGAGGGGGGGAGAATGCTCAAAGATCAGGATAGGAACAAAGAAGAAGAAGAAGACTAGACTGGGGACAGACAGGAAGTAGGGGGAAAGAATACACAGGTTGCATGGAGTTGCTGGAGAAGACTAAAGGTGGCCATACATGGGCAGATAAAGCTGCCGATATCGGTCGTTTGGACCAATTTGACAGCTTATCTGCCCGTGTATGGGGGCTTCCGACGGGTCTTCCCGATCAATATCTGGCCACGATATCGATCGGGAAGGTTGGATTTTTACCCGACCGACTCGTCGGAGCCCCTTGGCGAATCGTAATTCGATCATTCGGCCATACAGCCGAACGTTTGAATTACCCCCGATATAGCCATGCAGTTAGTGGCATATCGGGGAAAGATCCGCTCATTTGGCGATGTCGCCAAATGAACGGATCTTTGAGTCTATGGCCACCTTTAGGCTAGAAGGTGGCCATACACCGGCAGATTTGTCCCTTCAGACTGAGTCGGCAGCTTATTAAAAAATTGTCCGTATATGGTTTAAAAATCCAACTGGGGCGAGAATTGCATTGGCTCATTGATGCGGCCCTCGTGACATTCCCTAGGGCCAGACAAACCGATAAGCCTGCTATTGCTTACCTCATCGTGGGCATATTGGGCAAAGTTTCTCTTGTAGTGAGCAGATCGTCTACTGTAGGGCCAGCTTTAGTTTGTTGAGGTAAGGACATTTTCAGGAAGATATTGGCTGCTTCCAAGAATTTTCACATACCATTTGTATTGCATTCTTTATTTAATTTAATCACAGGTAAACACAGTAATAGCTGACCATGTGCCAGTAGATCAGCTTGTTTAGTGAAGGGTGACATATGCACTGTGTTATAACCTGCAACAAAATATATATATACATGCATGTAACGTTTACAATTTGTAATGAAAGGTGCAGGATTTGGTATCCGGAAACCAGATATCCAGAAAGCTCCAAATTATGGGAAAGCCATTGCTATAGAACTAATTTTAAAAACAAATAAAAGCAAGTTATTTGCATTTTCTCTAGAATAATCAAAGAATGCTCTTTACTTGTTCCTAACGAAGCTCCTCGAATCCACATTGATGGGAAAATAATAATATTGAGTTTATTTAATCTTTAAATTAATTTTAGTAGATTTAGGGAATGTTAATCCAAATGATGGTAAATGTTGAAACTCTAACTTGGAAAACTTCAGGTCCTTTAGGTGCTTTAGATCTGATATCTGTGGCAATTAGTTTGAGTATGGATCAACTTTTGTTCTTTCATCCTTGTCTCAGCAGCACTTGCTAATTTGTACATTTGTTTTGTCAGTGGAGCCAAAGGGAAGCCATATCTGACTCTGGAGCAACTAATGGACTTCCTAAATCAGAAACAAAGGGACCCCCGGCTCAATGAGATTCTTTTCCCTCCACTAAAAAGAGACCAAGTGCGGCAGCTCATTGAGAAGTATGAGCCCAACAGGCAGTTCCTGGACAGAGGTAAGTGAGTGCAAGGCAAATATTTATTCAATTGGAATGGGATGATAGGCAAGTGTGATAGGAAATAGAAACTATAGCAGTTTTACCATTTGCTTTATTTTTTCTCTAAAATTCCAAATGTTTTTCCATAAATTATTCTGCATAGGTAGACAAATGTATCTGCATTTCAGTTTGGCCCTTGGGCTATCTGCCATGGACCTTAAAACAATCTTTATGATAACTGTATCTCTATCCTCAATGCTGTTAACTATTTTTCACTTATGTCTCTATGTCACTCTAGACCAGATGTCGATGGAAGGTTTCAGCCGCTTTTTAGGTGGGCATGAGAACAGCATTGTTCCCCCGGAGATCCTTGATCTAAGTGATGATATGAACCAGCCGCTCAGCAGCTACTTTATTAACTCCTCCCATAACACCTACCTCACAGGTGAGTCACCAGTATCGAAAGGCCACAGCCAATGGTCACAGGAAAGATCGCAATTGTAATGTGTACAGCCACCTTTATATTTGTAAAACAATCTGAGGAACTGATAAATATGTATAGGAAAATGACAAGTTGGTCAGGAGACAGGAGCAGAAGGATGTAGGGAAAATGTAGTTGTTAAGGGTGACTGTGATACTGCATCTGAACAATTAACAGAAGTGCATTTAAGTCTGAAAACCAAATGCATGAGTGGACAAGCTAGTGGCATAAATTAAACATGAATATTTCTTACATAATCTAACTTTTTGTTCCGTTTTTCCCCCCACATGTCACTGTTCCAGCTGGCCAGCTAACTGGAAATTCATCAGTGGAGATGTACAGGCAAGTGCTGTTGACTGGCTGCCGCTGTATTGAGCTAGATTGCTGGAAGGGTCGTCCGCAGGATGAAGAACCATTCATAACCCATGGATTCACTATGACCACCGAAATTCCTTTTAAGGTAACGTAAGCATACATTGTCTTGTCTGAAGAGTAATCCAATTGTAATCGTCTGCTTGGTTAGTTCTGTTAAATTTTTTTTTTTTTGCAAGTAACTATGGATCAGAAAATATATTCTTCTAATGATGTTTTTGGAACCCATGTGCAGGCTGGGGACAAACACAATTCCATGGTGGATTACCTCTAGCCTGTAGGCCTATAGCCAGACAGCTATGCTTTGTATTAAGCGGGAATATACTGTGCTAAAACTGACAATCTCTGCCGTCATGTAGGTGATGGAAATTCCTAAGTCTGTTGTGGCCAATTAAATACTACCATGCATTTTTCAGTTATTCATATGTGCAAACCTTTGCTTTCATATCATTGCCTTGTTTAGATGTGCTGTATCAAGATACAATACTCTCTTAAATGTATGCAGTTATGTCACTTGGAAAAATGAACCTGCTGTTTGTTGTCTGCATAGCACACATCAGTTTCTCTGCCCCAGATTTTGGGCAGAAAAAAAAAATTCAGCTGTAATTAACTATAATGGGAATCAGTCTGTACCAGTGTCTTAAGAAAGATTTCCATTATAGTCAAGGACAGAAGGCGCAGGGTGAAGAAGTCAGTGTGTGTCACGAAACTTCTGGGTTTGTATTTTTGTCATCATTCTGATGTCCTTGTTCTCTGATCCATATTTCTCTCTCATACAGGAAGTAATTGAAGCAATAGCAGAAAGTGCCTTTAAAACATCGCCGTTCCCAGTCATTTTGTCATTTGAAAATCATGTTGACTCGTAAGGTTTTTTTTCTTCCTTATTTGGTAACACCTCTGTTTACGTATCTTTTTAAGTGATAATTATTATATATATGTGTGTGTGTTTCTTTTTTCCTGCAAACCTTTCTAAAGTTCAAAGCAGCAAGCAAAGATGGCCGAGTACTGCAGGAACATCTTCGGAGATGCGTTGTTAATAGACCCGCTGGAGAAGTATCCTGTGAGCATGCAATTGCTTTATTTCCTTGCATAATATACTTCTGTTGGTGTATTTGTTCCTGTTGGACACTTCTTAAACATGACCAGCCCACCTATTTCTTTATCATTACGTTATCTTTCTGCCTTACTTTCTCACTTTTGTATGAAGCCACCCGTTTGTCTCTCTTAAACTTTTATTCTACCATTCATATTTACCTTCACCTATCAAATTACTTAACGGGATACTGTCATGGGAAAGTTTTTTTCAAAATGTATCAGTTAATAGTGCTGCTCCAGCAGAACTCTGCACTGAATTCCATTTCTCAAACAGATATTTTTATATTTAATTTTGAAATCTGACATGGGGCTAGACATATTGTCAGTTTCCCAGCTTCCCCCAGTCATGTGATTTTACTGTTACTGCTGTACTGCAAGTTGGAGTGGTATCACACCCTCCCTCCCCCCCCCCCCAGCAGCCTAATAACAGAACAATGGGAAGGTAACCAGATAGCAGCTCCCAAGCACAAGATAACAGCTCCCTAGTAGATCTAAAGCTGGCCACAGACGCAAAGATCCGATCGTACAAATCAATGTACGATCGGACTTTCCCATCTCCCGACTGCCACTAACCATTCAGATCAAAGTCTTACCATTCCGATCAAATAAAGTAGTTAAAGAACAGATCAGCCGATGTTCTGCCCCTGACAGCAATCGTACGATAGACAAAGCTAGTGACAGTCTCCCACTGAAAATCAAACGATCGGCAATACACGCAGAGATATTACCTACAGCCGACAGAAATTTTCTAACCGGTCCAATCGACCAAACGACCGATCTCCGCCGGACGAAAAATGTCGGGACTCTCCACACACGTTCCGAAAATTAGATCTTTGCGTCTATGGCCAGCTTAAGAACAGCACTCGATAATAAAAACCCAGGTCCCACTGTGTCACATTCACATTTACATTGAGTAGTAGAAACAACAAAAGCCGATGACCTACACACCAATATTACAACTAAAAAAAAATACACTTACTGGTTCAGGAATTAAATTTTATATTGTAGAGTGAATTATTTGCAATGTAAACAGTGTCATTTAGAAAAAAAATACACATCGTAAAAATCACGACAGAATCCCTTTAAGGGAATTGTAGTAAGGAAATAAAAAGACACTAAACTGTAGTGAATGTTCAATAAAACAGTTTCACAGATCGTCTTTGATTTTTAGATATTTGTAAGTTTATAAATTTGACATTTCATGCTCCGAGTTGCTGACAGATTTCACCTGCAGGAAGATTCCAGAAGAAGTCAGCAAATTCCAGGGCACTTGTTTTGGAATGACATCACTTTCAGCACTCAGCATTAATAATAGCAATATCACCTGATTCACTTGGTGCCAGTCAGTAATTACTATTGATGCATCCTGCTACAGGAACCCTGTAATTATGGACAGGTTCAGGCTGATGGTAATTCCAGGGTTGCCCTGTGTGCTTTTATTTACATGTAATTCATCAAAGCAGACTGAAGTTGTGCAATGGCTCTTGCTACAGGTTGTAAAGGAGCCAGTATGGATACAAGTAACTCTCGATATAGTGTCAATGCTCTCCTAGTTTTGCATCCATTATAGGATCGTAGTTATAGCAATAAGGTCCCTTTTACGCACGCACTTACCGGTACTTTTTATGTCCTTTATGAATTATGCCCATGTTGATTTAAAATACCCCAACCTATCTACAACCCATGCTGCACTTCTATCACCCAGTTGATGTCTTTGAACTTCTCTTGAATGTTAAAACTTCTTTCATCTCACAGCATCTCTCTCTTTGTACTTTCCTTCAGCTCCAGCCTGGAGTTGCACTTCCTAGTCCCCAGGAACTTATGGGTAAGATCCTAGTGAAGAATAAAAAAAGACACAAAGTGGCAGTAAAAGGCCCAGAAGGCAGTGTAAAAAGAAGGGTCAGCGAACAAACCTCCAATACTTACAGTGACTCATCCAGTGTTTGCGAGTCTTCTGCTACAGGTTTGTGTAAAGGCTAGACACATCGGCCATTTCAATTGATGACATTTTTTTGTATAACCTGTACATAATTGTGTGGGTGTGCACTGCGGGAAAATTATATATGGTCTGTGAGTAGAATGACAAGAGTGTATGTCAGTGTTATACAAGATCATGTTTGTTTTTTCTGTTTTTCTGCAAAATACTATTTATGACACAGTCCCTAAGTGTCAACACAAGTGTTTCATGTGCAGGTCTACCACCTTCAGAATCAGCTGATGTTTCATTGACACTTTCCAATGGGGATGAAAAAATCGAGGAGAAACCCCCTAAATATACAGAGCCACGGAAATCGATTGGTGAGATAATCATATTTGTTCTGAGAAGTTTGTTAGTGTTTCTTCTAGGGATGCACTATTCTGATTCAGCCAATCCCCCGAATCCTTTGCAAAAGATTTGGCCGAATACCGAACTGAATCCTAATTTGCAGATGCAAATTAGGGGTGGGAAGGGGAAAACATTTTTTACTTCCTTGTTTTGTGACAAAAGGTTACGCGATTTCCCTCCCTGCCCCTAATTTGCATATGCAAATTAGGATTCAGATTCGGTTCAGGCAGCTAGAAGGATTCAGCCAAATCCGAATCTTGCTGAAAAAGGCCAAATCCCAAACTGAATCCTGGATTCGGGGGATCCCTAGTTTCTTCTACTTTATTTACATGAAATATAATACAGGTTTGTGACCTGTTATCCAGAATGCTCGGGACCTGGGGTTTTCCTTCATGCCTTAAGTCTACTAGAAATTCATTTAAACATTAAATAAACCCAATAGGCTGGTTTTGCTTCCAATAAGGATTAATTATATCTTAGTTGGGATAAAGTACAAGCTACTGTTTTATTATTACAGAGAAAAAGGAAATCATTGTTAAAAATTCGGATTATTTGGATAAAATGGAGTCTATGGGAGACAGCCATTCCGTAATTCGGAGCTTTCTGGATATCGGGTTTCCAGATAAGGGATCCTATACCTGTACTATATTTATTAGTGTCTGTACGGTTTCCTTTTATCTCCCCAACTGTTCATTTGTCTCTTTCTCATGATTTAGCTACTGCTACTGTCACCTTTTCCATGTCTCACACATTCTCTTCTCAGATCATGATGCTTATAGTGAGGAGGAAGAAGAAGAAGAGCCGTCAGATCCCAAGAAATCTGATGAGGTACGGTTACACCAGCTTGGGTGCCACTGAACTCAGTGATATCTGCTACAGATCTGGGATCTATTATCAGAATTCTTTACATCTGGAGTTTTGTGCAGACACGGTGTAGCTTTAATTTGAAGCAGCATGCCTTGTGATAACTAAAAACGTTATTTGACCCAACAAGATCCCATACTTGTACTTAAAAATGTCTACACTTCCTTTCATTGCAGGGTACAGCAAGTAGTGAGGTGAATGCCACAGAGGAGATGTCCACACTTGTGAATTATGTAGAACCTGTTAAGTTCAAGTCATTTGATGCGGCCAAAAGTGAGTAAGGGTGAAGGCAAAGAAAAGGGTGCATCAGAGAGGCTTGTAATAATAATAATAATAATAATGTAATAATAAAGTGGAAAAGGCTCATACATGGGTGCTATCAATTAAGCATTTAAGAGAGGAATGGAATTGGGAATGGGAAAGGAATTAGACATAAAAACGGTACTATTTGACTTTAAATAGGGCAAAGTCTTTTTATTCGTATTGGACTTATTTCAACTTATTATGAAGAATGAAATATTTTCACTTGAAAAGTGGTATGTGCATAATGCACCTATTCATAGAACTGTTCAATATTTGTGTTTATTGTTTTGTTAGACGCGGTTGAAAAATCTATCAACAGAAATAAGTGTAACTATAATTACTTTTTCATTCAGCTGCATTAAGCAAATCTTGAAAGCAATTCTAATCTAGTTTGAATGATTCACAGTGATATAAGATGTCTGAGCTTTTTATTACAGGGAGTTCATAGTTCATGGCCCAGAGTAAGTGCTCATATTTGCCACAAGCAGTTTTTTTCTCCATCAGTAGCAATTCTTATTTATTGTTGATTGTCAGCCAAAGCCATGGTTGAATAGATTTGCAAATGCCATTTGTGTAGGTTCTATATTTATGGTGATTCATGTTATCCACAAGGGGAAGCAGTGTCCTAAATTTTGCAGTGTTTTTTAGCCTCTACATTTAGCGACTTTCTGTAGTTGCACTGACAGGCACAGCTTTGCCCGAGTGTGGCTAAGCTGAGCAGAAATCGGCCTGAAAAATGCAAAAGCAGGCATTTCAGGCCAATCTCATCTCCAAATAGCCACACTCAGGAGCAATACACTTCTCTCCGCCTAAATAAAATCCGCAGGAGGAGAAAAGTGCTTAATATACAACATTCGCCTTTGCCAGGGGCGTAACTACAGAGGAAGCAACCCTGCGGCTGCAGGGGGGCCCGGGAGGTATAGGGGGCCCATGAGGCCCAAATAAAGAGAAATTCCAACATATATATTGGTAAAACAGGACAACCTCTGGATATGTTTGGGGCCCTAAAATGAATTTGCTGTGGGGCCCATTAATATCTAGTTACACCACTGGCCTTTGCCCTAACACAGTCACAGACAAAGTCTGACTCTCAGGAGCTGCCGTATTTACACCTGCATGATTTTTTTTATGTCAATGAGGATGAAGATAAGTTAATTAATTAATGAAGCCATTTTGTGGTGTTTGATTCTTTAAAGGAAGATAACTGTAAGATAACTGATCTTTGATAAATGTATATGGTCTTTTTTTTATATTTATTTTTGTTTCTCTTTTCTTTCTTCAATATACTGTTGGATCTCTTTGCGCCTTCATCGATACCTGAATCCTTTAATTTTCTTATGATGTTTCTCACATCTTTAATAACTATCCCCTTAGTCCATTCCTGCTTGTCCCATATCCTTGTGCCTTAATGTTATCTTTCTTCCTGTCTCCCAGAAAGAAATAAGTATTATGAGATGTCCTCATTTGTTGAAACCAAGGCATTGGAGCAGCTCACTAAATCCCCAATGGAATTTGTGGAGTATCCTTACTATCGCATATGCACAATACAATCTTTCATGCTATTCCATCTGCCTCAAGGGCAGCCGAAGCATCCTCTCTCTTCTCTTATAATAGCCTGCAAACTGTTTATACTGTTGCTGTTTCCAAGTCTCTTTTAACACTTGTTTATTTCTTTCTTTAAATTCTATAAACTTTTTCTAAATGATTAAATTCAAAATATCCTGCCCTTCACTGCCTTTTATCTCTTCTCCCTCTTAATGAGTTTGTGCAGTTGCTTCTTACATGCCATAATCAATTCATTTTAACTGTGCACAATTTCTGGATATTTTATTATCCCTTTTCCATGACTCTTGCTTATCCTTTTTATTCACTGTTCTCCATTGAAATGTTATACACTTTCAGTCTCCTACACCTCAGCCTTTCTTTTGTATGCTCTAGTCCCTGTTGCCCTACATGTTTCACTTAACACTCTTTCCAATATAAATATATGAATTTATTTTTTTACTTTTTCCATCATCCTTCTTGCATGTTTCTCCCTGACCTCCTCTTGCTCTCAGATATAACAAGAAGCAGCTCAGCCGTATTTACCCAAAAGGAACTCGGGTAGATTCCTCAAATTACATGCCCCAGCTCTTCTGGAATGCAGGATGTCAAATGGTGGCTTTGAACTTTCAAACGCTGGGTAAGTCATGCTCCTTAGTAATACTCTGAGCATTACACTTGGTACAGTAAGCTCTTCCCTATTTCCTATTACCGGGTGTCCTTCTTGCCAAAGGGAATCTATTCATTCAAATGATACAAGCAAGGTTTTTGTAAGTTACCTAAAGGCCTGGAGCTTACATGAAGTTTTGGCCGGGTTCAGGCAGAAACCACGGCAGTTGAAAAAAAATTTATTGCCACATTCCATATGAGGGCATGGCAAAACCTATGCATAAGGTTTATGCTTCCTGTGACTAGTTGGCTTATGCTGAGAAATATTCACATTGATGATGTTGGATATTTTATCTACTGCTGTTTTCTGCATGTGTGTGCCATAAGTCTAAGTTCTTTATAGAGGTTACTTCCTGGATACATTAATTCTTTTACATTTTGTCAAGTTGGTATATCAACAGCAATCTGGTTGCTAGGGTGGTATTAGGGTTAGTGTCTTATTTAGACTGGGATATGAATAGTTGAGGGACTGAATAGGAAGTTAAGAAATAAAAATGAGTAATTAAAAAAAGAAGTAGTAGCCTCACAGAGCAATAGTTTAGGCTACTGGAATCAGTGCTCCCCATATGAAAGCTGGAAAGAGGCAGAAGAAAAAGACAAATCATTTAAAAAAACTATACAAAATAAATATTGAAGACCAATTACAAAGTTAACCAGTCTATAACATACTAATAGTAAACTTGAAGGTCAACCACCCGCATAAGTAAATGGCTCTCTTAAACCAGAGCTTATTGGGCCTTGCACCTAATGAGCAAAGACAGTTGTACAGGGAGTGCAGTTATGTGCAAGCGATAGCTCTATGGTGCACAAATAGGTAGCATTAGACAAAAAGCCCATCTTTCTCTGCAGTTAATGTATGGTACATAGTTACATCGTTAAATTGGGTTGAAAAAAGACAAAGTCCATCAAGTTCAGCCCCTTCAAATGAAAACTTAGCATCCATGCACACACCCCTCTCTACTCAGATAAATTATATATACCAACTCTAGAATTTAGTATCACAATAGCCTTTGATATTATGTCTGTCCAAGAAATCATCCAAGCCACTCTTAAAGGCATTAACAGAATCAGCATCACAACATCACCCGGCAGTGCATTCCACAACCTCACTGTCCTGACTGTGAAGAACCACCTATGTTGTTTCAAATGAAAGTTCTTTTCTTCTAGTCTGAAGGGGTGGCCTCTGGTACTGTGATCCTCTTTATGGGTAAAAAAAAAAAGTCCCCTGCTATTTGTCTATAATGTCCTCTAATGTACTTGTAAAGTGTAATCATGTCCCCTTGTAAACACCTTTTTTTCCATAGAAAACAACCCCAACCTTGACAGTCTTCCCTCATAATTCTTCCATCTCTCTAACCAGTTTAGTTGCACTTAGTCTCTGCACTCTCTCCAGCTCATTTATATCCCTCTTAAGAACTGGAGTCCAAAACTGCACTGCATCCTCCAGATGAGGCCTCACCAGGGACCTATAAAGAGGCATAATTATGTTTTCATCCCTTGGGTTTATGCCTTTTTTATGCAAGACAGAACTTTGCATTTGCTTTAGTGGCCACAGAATGACACTGACCAGAATTAGTAAAGCACTCCGTATCTTGACAGCACTGTATAAATAAATGATGATGAAATGAATGATGAAGACAACTTATCTACAAAAACCCCAATATCCTTCTCATTTAAGGAAACTCCCAACACACTGCCATTTAGTGTATAACTTGCATTTATATTATTTTTGCCAAAGTGCTTAAGCTTGCATTTATCAACATTGAACCTCATTTTCCAGTTTGCTGCCCAGTTTCCCAATTTAGACAAATAATTAGCAGAAACAAAATGGACTCTGCTGACATGGTCATGAACAAAGTTCCCTGTAAACAAGGAAGTACATTTCTGTTGGCTCACAGATGCCCAGACAATCAGTTCATTCTTCAGTGTAGCACAAATAGCTTGAGTTATACTAGGCCTTTCTTCAGAACCCCCAACCGTCCGTTTTACACATACAGAGGCCATGCCAGAGCCTTAATGTACAGTGAAATAAAACGCGCACTACTCAGCAAAGCATGCAAGGCTTAGATCAACTGCAAAATTGCTGCTGTTCTGTTAGGGAAATGATAATAAGAAATTGGAGCCATTCATTTTTGGCAGCTCAAGAGGCAGCACCATATTTGTCCCTGCTGTGGCACTCACCTGAAAGTGCTTGTGTGAGTTCTTATTGGTCATGTGACAAGTACTTTCAGGTATTTGCCATAGCAGGCAATGAGGGCCATTTGATGCCAGTTAAGAGTCAATAGTAACCATAACGTTTCATCGACTTTAACGCCTTTAATGTAACTTGGTAGATATGTTTCCTCCTGTTGTTTTTAAGCTGCCATTGTGATAACCCATACATCTTACATCACACCTGTCTTGTTTAGATCTTCCAATGCAGCTGAATGTGGGCATTTTTGAGTATAATAGACGCAGTGGTTACCTCCTCAAACCGGAATTCATGTGCAGGACAGACAAGCATTTTGATCCTTTTACTGAAAATATCGTCGATGGAATTGTCGCAAATACGGTTAAAATCAAGGTAAGTGCGGGTCGACAAAAAGGTCTTCCCTGGAAATCTTTAAACACATTTGGGTGTCTGTAGTGTGGTTAGGCACATGTATTTGTATCCTGATTCATAGGGAGTTAATGACTTGGCTCTTTTTATATTATATTTTTGTATCTGTCCTATAGATTATATCAGGGCAGTTCCTATCTGAAAAGCGAGTAGGCATATTCGTAGAGGTCGATATGTTTGGTCTGCCAGTTGATACCAAGAGGAAATTTCGCACAAAAACATCCCAAGGAAACTCATTTAATCCTGTCTGGGATGAAGAGCCATTTATTTTGCCTAAGGTAAGTACTTCTTGCGCTTTGCCTCTGACACTTTGTTTCTGACCTCCGACTATTCAATGTCTTAATCTGTTAGATTCTTTCTTATAGCCTGAAATAGTTTTCTTTAATTTTCCCTCTCTGCTCGAATCTTTCACCTCTACCACCTCCTATATATATCTAGCATTCAATTCAGAATTCAGCCAAGATTCTGCCTTTTTCAGCTGGATTTGGATTCAGCGAATCCAAGTGCCTGGCCGAACCGAATCCGAATCCAAAAAAATGACGACTTTTCATCACACAAAGAAGGAAGTCAAAAATGTTTTGCTCTTTTTTTTTTAACTCTCTTTCCCCCTTGTTTCCCTAATTTACATATGCAATTTAGGGTTACGATTTGCTTCGGTATTCGGGCGAATCTTTCAAAAGGATTCGCGATTCGGACAAATCCTTAAATGGTGTATTCGGTGCATCCATAATCATTAGCTATTTTGTCATTGTGCCTTTATGTTCCCCCTATTCTCTTTTATTTACACCCAGGTTGTACTCCCCACACTTGCCACTCTCCGCATTGCTGTCTTTGAAGAAGGTGGAAAGTTTGTAGGTCATCGAATCCTGCCTGTCTCAGCTATCCGACCAGGTTAGTATGGAAAGTAGAAGGAATTAATCTACTGGATATTAGAGTAAATGCAAGAGATCTGGAGTGGGCAGAGGATACTAGAGAGTGGTGCTTTCCACAATTGGTTTGGACAGGTGAGGGCATGTCTGATTGGCTTGGGTTTATGAGCAGATCATGGTATGATAAATATATTTCCCTAAAGACTGTTGTGAGACATGCAGAAATACAATTGCTATATTGTGATAAGGCATGATAGACCTCCATGCTCCTTTTCTTGCTCAAAAATGTTACAAAATACAATTTTTTTATTTTAGCAGTTTGCGACATTTTCAGAAGGTAAAGACTCCATTAATATAGACTTAAGGGCTATGACATGAGGACATTTCCTCTCCATGTGGGCCACAAAGTGGCTGAAAATACCTGCCTCCCCGCAGCCATTTGAATTACTGAATTTTATTGGCAGTGATTCCATTGGATATGGAGTGACAGGGATTTTTGTGAGCTTTGTCACTTGTGGGAGAGGAGATTCCCAATGGGCAACAAAGAGCAATGCCTCATAAGATTAATTTATGTTGAAATACAGATTTCTTCTATGCTGCAGATGTTAAAATGTTTTCATTGGTGCAGAAGTCCTGGATTTTTGTATTTTTTTTTGTCTGCTGTTTGTGGATAGAGATCAAGACCTGGTTTGATCCAGCGGTGCACTATCCAATCATTGTGCGGTTATTCGGTCATGATTTTTATGATGTCGTTTTTATTTCTAAAATACACTGTTTACACTGCAAATAATTCACTCTACAATATAAAATTTCATTCCTGAACCAGCAAGAGCAGGGGTCCCCAACCTTTTTTTACTCGTGAGCCACATTCAAATGTAAAAAGAGTTGGGGAGCAACACAAGCATAAAAAAGTTCCTTGGGTGCCAAATAAAGGCTGTGAGTGTCTATTTGGTAGCCCTTATGTGCACTGGCAGCCTACAGGAGGCTCTGCTTGGCACTATAGTTAGTTTTTTATGCAATTAAAACTTACTTCCAAGCCTGGAATTCAAAAATATGCACCTGGTTTGAGGACACTGAGAGCAACATCCAAGGGGTTGGAGAGCAACATGTTGCTCACGAGCTACTGGTTGGGGATCACTGAGCAAGAGTATTCTGTTCTTCTATCTACCAGGGAGCTGTTATCTTGTGTTAAGGAGCTGCTATCTAGTTACCTTCCCATTGTTCTGTTGTTAGGCTGCTGGGGGGGTGGGTGGGGGTGATATCACTCCAACTCGCAGTACAGCAGTAAAGAGTGAGTGAAGTTTATCAGAGCACAAGTCACGTGACTGGGGGAAGCTGGGAAACTGACAATATGTCTAGCCCCATGTCAGATTTCAAAATTTAATATAAAAAAAGTCTTGTGTGCTCTTTTGAGAAACGGATTACAGTGCAGAATTCTGCTGGAGCAGCACTATTAACTGATGTGTTTAGAAAAAATTCTAAACAAAAAAAAAGTCATGTGTCGCACACTCCAGGAAAGAAGAATTGTAAATCAGAAATTGACACGAGGATAAGGCAGAAATAAAATAATTCCTTTACACTGTTGATAATAAAGAATGCAGAGCTGCAGGGGTGGGCATCTCTCTGTTACAACCATGCTCAGGCCCAGGCTGACAGTTTGTGGATTCTGGAAAATGCCAGAGGGACTGCTGTAAGATGCCATAGACAGTCACTTTTTATTAGGCTGGTGGGGGCTGTTTGGGCCTCTGTGGACTTGAAATTCCAAGGCCTGTTTTGAATCCCAGCCCAGACCATGGGCTCTAGGATGGGAAGGCTTGGCCATTACACTATACCCCTAGAGCATGAA
Source organism: Xenopus laevis (assembly GCF_017654675.1). Taxonomy (NCBI): domain Eukaryota; kingdom Metazoa; phylum Chordata; class Amphibia; order Anura; family Pipidae; genus Xenopus; species Xenopus laevis. Next base: position 26,296,138 of record NC_054377.1, on the reverse strand, counting down.
GGGCCACAAATTCATACCCTTAATACTCGTTTACACTGTACACTGAATCCAGGACACTGTTGTGCTCTACACCTTGCCCATCTAGCACAAGATGCAGAACACATCAATGGTGGGTGCCAAGCAGCACTGAAGGCATCCCCTATCTCATCATTTAGGCGCACAAGGTAGAGGGTGGGATAGGGGACCCCTATGTGTCGCCCCAGGTAAATATTTTCATTGTTGCTTGTAAAACCCTCCATCATGTAGATTTTTGTCTCTCTTTTCTTTAACAGGATATCACTACATTTGCCTTAGAAATGAGCTTAACCAGCCTGTCTGTCTCCCAGCGCTGCTTGTTTACACTGAAGTAAATGATTATATTCCTGATGACCACCAGGGTATGTGCCTTTCACACTTTTCATTTTGTTGCATGAAGCCTGACCTGTGTTTATACTCCTGAGTCTTCTGTACTTGTGAATTCTGGAATCTCTGCCATTTTGTTTCCTTGGTGAACATCCTAGCCATTCTGATCTAGATCGGTCCATGACTGAACTGCTTTTTTTTTTTTTTAAATGTGAGCAAAGTATAGAGCCAAACCCTGGCAAGTTATGATCTCTGCCTCTCAGACTCGGCTCAGTATGACTTTTGTTTTCTTTCTCACAGGCTATGCGAATGCCTTAACTAACCCCATCAAGCACATCAGCCTCATGGACCAAAGGGCAAAGCAACTGGCAGCTCTAATGGGAGAGAATGAGGTAAGGACACTGGCCTAATGCACACCTGTGCATGTACTTCACCGCCAGCGGCATGGCACTCGCGGCACTTCGTTTTCCGAAGTCGTCTGAAGTTTCCTCGTGAGGCAACGTCGGAAAACGAAGCACAGTGAGTGCCATCCCGCTGGCGATTTTTCATTGTAGCTGGTGGGAAGGCAGTGGAAAGCAGTTCGGGGACATTGTCGCCCAGAAGAAGAGGCGATTAGTCGATGGGCGACTAAATCTCCCCGACCTTACCCTAAAGCCAGATATGTGACACTAACGTTGTGTTTGTACTCGCAGCAACCATTCAACAAAGACAAGATTGATTGGGATCCAATATCAAAGCCCCCAATAAGATCCCGCGATGATACCCCAGAGAAGATTAAAATACCCATTATTCCTGTGCCTTCCCCACCAGGTAGGTGGCCATTTCTGCTGCCTGGGTTGTCTCTATTTGCGTGTCTCTCTTGTGTACTCTTTTATTAAGGGCCACCCAAGTCAAAGATTTCATCTTGCCTTAAAGGAATTGTTCAGTATAAAAATAAAAATTGGGTAAATAGGCTGTGCAAAATAAAAAAAATTTCAATATAGTTTGTTAGCCAAAAATGTAATGTATAAATAATGGAGTGACTTAATGTGTGACATAATAACCAGCACACTACTTCCTGCTTTGCAGCTCTCTTGGTTTTCACTGGTTACCAAGCAGTAGCCAATCAGTGACTTGAGGGGGGCACACGAATCATAACTGTTGCTACTGAATGCTAAGGATCAATTGCAAACTCACTGAACAGTTATGTCCCATGTGGCCCCCCTTAAAGTCGATGACTAACTCAGAGTTAGAGAGCTGAAAAGCAGGAAGTAGTTCTGTTATGTTAGACATCCAGTCACTCCAGCCTTTAAATATTACATATTTGGCTAACTAACTATATCAGAAACATTTTTTATTTTGCACAGCCTATCTATTTAGCAAGTTTTTATTTTTACACTGAACTGTTCATCTAAGTCTTAAGTGCCACTGAAATAATATTACCAAACCAACATTTTTAATACAAAATTAGGTTTATTCTGAATTTTTATTGGAAACGTAATGTATCTGGTGGCTTGGTAAATTGGTAATTGGCTTGGTAAATTACCCCCCAGCCAAAGGGATCTGGTTATCTGCCGTCTCCATCTCGTTCATCTCCAGTAGTTCGGGCTCTTCTTGTACCACTTGCAGAATTGCTTGTGCTTAAAATGTCAAAAGTAATCAATTTTTGGGTTCTGTTATTTTCTGTTATGTTAGACATTCAGTCACTCCAGCCTTTATATATAACATTTTTGGCTAACTATATTAGAAACAGTTTTTATTTTGCACAGGCTATTTACCCCGTTTTTATTTTTACACTGAACTGTTCCTTTAAGTCGTAAGTGCCACTGGAATAATATAATCAAACCAACATTCCTATGAGGTTTTTAAAAATTCTGAGATAAATCAACAGTTTCAATGTCCGTTCTTAAAGGGGCAGTATACATCATTGTACACATTTACTCACATAAATACTAATGCTGCCATTGATTTCTGCCTATCCTCTAAAAGAATACCTCCTGGGTTTAGTTAGTTTAAATAAGGATACTGAGCCTCTATATGAATGCCCCCTCCCATCGGCCTGTTGTTGTGACTGTTTTGGCTTACAGATAAGCAGAAGCCTATTATGCAGTGGGCTTATCTGTGCGCTGGTAATCGAATTATCTGCCTCACAAGAGCCATGATGGTAAAAAACGCAGAGCAATTGTCAATGGTAAAACATGCATCTTGTAGTAGCCTTGCGAGGCAACTTCAGGCTACGATGCAACACATATGTTTTGCCCCCAGCAATTTACATGAATCCCGCTGGCCACCCATGCTTAAACCTCTTCAACACGGGAGACAAAACGTCCCATCTGCCATTACCCCCTCAGGTGAAAAATGGTATAATCTTCCACTAAACCGTCTGTGGATCCTTATCCGGATTGCTAGATTTTGATAAAAGGAAAATATGCCTTCTTGTAAGTAGTGATTATGTTACAAAGTATAATGATCATTGTGCAATTATAGCAATCTCAATTAAATTCTATTGCCTCACTGCACAGGAACAAACAAAACAAATATATGCAGACTAATAACAGAGATGTTCTTACAGCAGCACAGCTCTCCCTTTGCATCGGTGCTTTCAATATAATGGCCCGCTGACATTTCAGCAGTTTGCTCTCTCGTTTATTAATCATTTATTCATCCCCAGTCATTTATTCATCCCAAAATCGTGCCCCTTAGGACTCCTGCGCTGAGAACTCATGTCTGTGGGATATGTGCAGCCTGTGCTTTGCACTTTCAGCTGAATTCAGCATACGCTGCAAAATGTATTGATACGGGTACAGTGTAGCGCTGCTCATAATGCCTGTGGGTAAAGTACAAGACACCACAGCATGTTGCAGCTATTGGCTCCCAGTAGAGTCCTGGGCGGAACCAATTTATAAGACCCGAAGCCTGCGACCCCAACCGCAACCCACACTTTTATCCACTTTGATCCGCTACTTTAAAAGGAGTAAAATATAGACAATATTACATAAGATAAGAAGTTTAGATTAGACCCGCAACCCAACCCGCGGATATACCCGCACCTGAAAATCCTCCCCTCGTTCCACAGGGTGCTCGCTTTTTTGCGGGTAACCTGTGGGTACTAGACCCGCTGCAGGTCTCTAGCTCCCAGTAGTTTACATGTCTAAATGATGCTCAGATATCTCCCCCTCATAAATATAGTTCTGCATTACACAGTCAGCTGTGAATTCATGGGAAAATCACAGGCTTTGTTTGGGATGTAAAAAAAAAACATTGCTTTGGAACCCATTTATTTACTTTGCACTTAGTACATTAAGCTGGTTTCAGACTGAAGTAATTTGGGTCCACAAGGCAACTGAACCTCTAGGGACCCCGTAGACCTTCCCACACCCCTACAGGCCCAGACTGGCAATCTGTGGTTTCTGGCAAATGCCAGAGGGGCTGCTGTAAGCTCTATAGACCAGAGTTCCTCATCAGGTCAGGTATCCGCAGAATACCTGCAAAGTGGTCAGGTTTGGGGCAGAAAGACTCCAATTCCCTGACCATGAGGGCAGTTTGGAGGCACCCACGCCGCTTGTAGGTCTCTCCGGAGTGATGTTATGTATATCCACTGGTGATGTCACTTCCAGTTTGCATGGGTCCCTTGTGAGGGGGGTTGTGGGTAGGTTTGAATTAGGGATGCACCGAACCCACTATTTGGGATTCGGCTGAACCCCCGAATCCTTTCTGAAAGATTCAGCCGAATACCGAACCGAATACGAACCCTTATTTGCATATGCTAATTAGGGGTAGGAAGGGGAAAACATTTTTTTACTTCTTGCTTTATGACAAAAAGTCACACGATTTCCATCCCCACCCCTAATTTGCATATGCAAATTAGGATTCAGTTCGGCTGGGCAGAAGGATTCGGCCGAATCCGAATCCTGCTGAAAAAGGCAGAATCCTGGCCGAATCCCAAATCGAATCCTGGATTCAGTGCATCACTAGTTTGAATAGCAAGGACAGGGTATTTGATAGCAGGCCATCGTGTCCAGGTTGGGTTGTGAGTAGGGTTGCCACCTATTCTGGAAATAAATACCGACCTTCCTATATATTTATCTTTTTTCCATATTAAGAACATTGGAATCAACCATCATTTTTACCGGCTAGGCCATAAAAATACCGGCCAGGTGGCAACCCTAGTTGTGAGTGGTTCCTGGGTTGGGCATAAGTTGGAGCCCATTATTAAAGGAGAACTAAACCCCCCCCCCCCGTTAATCAAAAATCCCCATCCCCTTCCATCCATTGGCCCCCTCAATGCTTTCTCCCTCTTTAGTAAGTCATGTAACGTGGCATAATTATGCAGAGGAGCTCTCCGGCGCCATCTTCGGATACTCTTCTTTTCCTTCGTCAATCTTCGGAGCTTTCCGCATAGTAAGCACAAATACCAGAATGGTCCTAACTGCGTATGCGCGAAAAAAGCTCCGTGCCGGCGCTCACTTCCGCGAGGAACCAGAAGATACAGAAGATGGTGTCTGAGAGCTCCGCTGTGCTATTCTGCATAAATATGCCAAGGTACATGATAGGGACACTTTTTACACTGAGTTACTAAGGAGGGAGAAAGCAGTGAGGGGGGCCAATGGAAGGAAGGGGTTGGGGATTTTTGATTAATGGGGGGTTTAGTTCTCCTTTAAGTGCCCCTGGGGTACAAAAAGAGTATGGCCCATGGAGATGTGAAATTTTTAACTTCAACTAATAAATACAGTCTTTTTATTTCATTCTTTTAGTCCTGGGAGTGCAGGGTAGCCCTATTTTTCTTTTCTTTGTATACTGGGCATAGGTCTGCCCAACTAGACCTGCACAGGACTCTACTGCAGACAGTATTTATTGGGCCTGTGGTGAGATATTTGGGCCTCTGTGCATTAAAATGCCAGTCCAGACTCTCTATATTCTCTATATTTTTTTGTCCAAGGTTTTTTTTTCTGAACTGTGTTGAATCCAGTAGGAGATTTATTCTGATATAGATTAATCTATCTCTCTCTCTCTCTCTCTCTCTCTCTCTCTCTCTCTCTCTCTCTCTCTCTCTCTCTCTCTCTCTCTCTCTCTCTCTATTTAAAGGGAAACAACCATTTAAATAAGAAAGCATGTTTAGATTGCCATACCATAATTTTTATGGTTTCCAAATGATTAAACATCTCTTTCTATCTCGTACTTGGCTCATTTTTTATTTGGTACATTTGTATTCAGGCCCTCTACTTTTCCTGACAGCTGCACAATAAATACATTAAAAATCTCCCATCATTCCTAACTGGCCCTAATCCCATCCTAAGCAGCTCTTTAGAACACCTTCAATCCATCCAATCCCCATCTCCATTGCATCACTCCTCCCCCTTCTATTTCTCACCAGTAAAAGACTATAATAAAGGTGGCGACTCTACATGTGAAGGCAGAATAAGAATAGACTGTGCCATGAAATCATAATAAAAAGCGGGTATGATTTAATAACGATTGTATAATTAAATGTTGTCATATGGAAAATAGTGAGGCTGCCAGCTTTTGCTGGAAGTCAGTTCCCAGATGATATGCATCTTTTCCGTCTTAACGCGTGACTTGTTCAGACTACCATCGTTAATACAAAATTAGGTTTATTCAGAATTTTTATTGGAAATGTAATGTATCTTGTGCCTTGGTATATTACCCCCCAGTCACAGGGATCTGGTTATCTGCCGTCTCCATCTCTTTCATCTCCAGTAGTTCGGGCGCTTCTTGTACCACTTGCAGAATTGCTTGTGCTTAAAATGTCAAAAGTAATCAAGTTCTTTCTTCTCTGTTAGATGAGCCTCAGCCGCGCACTTCCACTGATAACACTTCTGTGAAGACTCATCGGATCATTTCTTTAGCTTTTATCCTGTATCTGAGAGTTTTGCTTAAATCTGTGTCTTTGCACTAAATTCTATGTTTCCTCCGTCACTGAGTTTGTTAGTAATTTCTTCTGCTCACGCCTCTAGCACTTGAGCTCTTTGCCCGGTTATCCCACGTCTGTTAACCTCTGCAGGACCACTATTAGAAATCACGGGGCCCCGTACAACAAAATTATCGGGGCCCCCCAAGCCCCACCCCATATCCCGCCCACTCCACACAACAGTTTTTTTTTAAAAAAAAAAATTTGTGCCAGGGCCCCTCTTACAAGTTAAAAAAAAAATTGGGGCCCCAAAGAATATTTTAAAACAAAAAACATTGTGGCAGGGGCCTATAGAGTATTAAAATTATACATTGGTGGCCAGGGGATTACAAAAACAAAAACACACATTGGTGTTCAGTAGAATTGAACTTGTGGCTTCAGGACTTCAACTTCGCCTCTTTTTGTGACTTTGGGTCTTTTCGCCGCTTCAGGTCTTCAATTTCGGCTGTTTTCGTGACTTTTCACCGCTTTAGGAGTTCGGCTTTTTGTGGCTTCGGGTCTTTTCGCTGCTTCGGGAGTTCGGCTGTTTTCGTGTCTTCGGGTCTTTTTTTGCCGATTCGGGACTTTGACTTCCGCATTTTGGCTGATTGTGACTTCGGAAATGGCCGCACAGCTTCGGCGCTGGCAAGGGGGGCCCGGCTCTTTCAAAAGTGACGCACTGACGGGGCCCCCTTTCGGTCCCAGGACACCTGTACCCCCCTGTCCCCCCCTGATGGCAGCCCTGACCCTCTGAGCCAATTGTGCTGTACCCATGCTAGCATCACACTCTTGCCTTTGTGTAGCATTCATCATCAAGCAGTTGGGACATGTTTGCCAGCTCAGAATGTGCTTATTTTAAGGCAACTGGACCAGAAAAAATGGTTTAAAATCCAGGAAAATGGAAAATCAGGGAAATGTATTATGCATAATATATAGTGGGACCACAAAACGACAATGTAAAATGAGGGGAAACTTAAAATCAGTTGATGTAAAGTTGAGGTTTCCCTGTATTACATTCAGGCCTGCCTTCTTTATATTTTCCTTTGGTCATTTCTACTATCATTGAATAAATAACAGGACAGCCCCTTCTGTTCAGGTGGGAGCCTGACCGAAAAGCCAAAGTTGAATTTACTCATTTAGGAAGCATCTTCTGACTCTTATCTGCTCAATTCTCACACTGAGTGACGGAACTAGCAGAAGATGCTTCCTGCATCAGTATCCATTCAGTCTAACACCTATATGGAAAAAACAGCAAGGGCTCTCCTCTTGCACCATTATGGTTTTCAGTGTAAAAACAGCTAATATCATTAAAGTATAATGACTGTAAATGTCAAAAGTGCAGCAGTGTCACCGCTTTGTTGCAGAGATTCTAGCAATGTGTTCAGGAGCAGAGAATTTGTCTCACATGATTGGAAGTTGCCTCCAGGGGGAAACAACCCATTGATAAATAAACCCTTTAATCTGAAAGGCTCATTTACATTGAACTCATTACTGCTGGGAAGACATTTGTCTGATGGAAAGAGAAGGATACATCTTCTGATGAGGGGGGGTGGGAGGAATACTTTAGGGATGCACCTAATCCACTATTTTGGATTCGTCCGAACCCCCGAATCCTTTGCGAAAGATTCGGCCGAATACCGAACTGAATCCGAAGGGGAAAACATTTTTTACTTCCTTGTTTTTTGATAAAAAGTCCTGCGATTTCCCTCCCAGACTCTAATTTGCATATGCAAATTAGGATTCGGGTTCGGTTCGGCTGGGCAGAAGGATTCGGTTGTGGTACCCTGAGTTTGTGGATTTGTAGGTACTGAACTTTCCAAGCAATCATTATCCATGGACGATTCTCTCTGGGACCCTCTGTGTTTATTATTAGATGTTTTCTGATACTTTAAAATGTGTGTCCCAGTCTCTGCTGTTTATTTCATATTATTTTTCTCTTTCTCACACAGCGCAACGAGATGACCACATTGCCAGTGTGCTGACAGGTAATAGTGTGGGGGCAGATATTGGGTATTTGTTGGCAGAATGGACTCCAAACAACGTGAATAGCAACACTTACATGATGTTATATTACTGTGTTGTAGAACTGTACATCTCCACGTATACAAGTAGCATTAAACACATACAATGAATGTCCGCACCAGTACAACCTCTCACGCATTGTCCCTACTCCGCAGACATACAAGCCCCCACCATGGAAGAGCTGAAATCTCAAAAGAGCTTTGAGAAATTGATTTGCCGCCAGTACCGAGAACTGCGTCAACTACGCCGCAAGCACCTGCGCAAGGTGTCGTCTCTGTGCAAGGAGCAGAGCACTTGGGTGACACCTCTGCAGAGTCTTCGCAGGAGGAAGCCATTTGGAAGAAGCCATAGAGGAGTGTCTGGGTGAGTAACATAACAGGATGGTAAGAGATTAAAGGAACAGTTCTGTGTAAAAATAAAAATTGAGTAAATAGATAGGCTGTGCAATAGTTAGTTAGCCAAAAATGTAATGTATAAAAGCTGGATGTCTAACATAATAGCCAGAACACTACTTAATGCTTTTCAGCTCTCTAACTCTGAGTTAGTCAGCGACTTGAAGGGGGCCACATGGGACATAACTGTTCAGTGAGTTTGTAATTGTTCCTCAGCATTCAGCTCAGATTCAAAAGCAACAGATATGACCCATGTGGCCCCCCTCAAGTCACTGATTGGTTCCTGGTAACCAATCAGTGAAACCAAGATAGCTGCAAAGCAGGAAGTCGTATTCTGGTTATTATGTTAGCCATCCAGTCTTTATACATTACATTTTCGCCTTACTAACTATATTAGAATTTTTTTTTTTTTTTTGCCCAACCTATCTATTTACAAGTTTTATTTTTATACTGATCTATTCCTTTAAATGGCATGTAATTGTATCCCCCCGTTTAGTGCTTGGTGCTCTACAGAAAGGTGCAACGCATTGAAGATTATTGTAGAGGTGATTGTTAATCATTATGGAGAACACCAAGTACTAGTTATTCATTGAGACTGATTATAAGTAAGGACAGTGTAATGCAGTGGCACCATAGGGAATTGTGTGTATTATGGTGTGTGGCATCATGTGTTATATTATCAGGCTGGATGCAGTACAGGGGGTGCCATTCAGATTGTGCCTTATATTGTAGAGAAAATTGGGATAGTTTTATAAAGCTCAGGCTGCCTTCATGAACATTAAAAATGTGTCATAATCTAACTGGATCAATGAAGGCAAACAAGGTTTACAAATGGCATCGCACTGGCTACACAATCATCCTGTGAATATAGTTGTGCAGGAGCCTACAATATAGGAGCTGGGGTTTTGTTTGTATTCTGTGTATGAATCTCCAGCTCTATACTGCCTTAGCATATTAACTACTAAATCCATGCACCATGGTTACTTGCACAGCATGTTTCCTCTCTACGGGGCGAGCAATATACAGTATGTGCTGTGTGTTCATTTTATGTGCATTGCCTAAATTAATTAGTGCCATGCTTCATAATAAGTGCCATCCTGGATCTACTGGGCCTTCATTTGTCCCCTGCAGGAAGAACTGCTTTGGCTGATACAAAAATTCTATCAAAGTGATAGTTAAGCACAGTGAGGACCAAAAATTCCTGAACTCCATGTTTTTTTCCCTGCAGGGCAGATCAGGATGCTGAGCAGAAGTTAATGGATATGCAGCGGGACCAACAAAAACGTCTCCTGGAACTAAGGGAAATTCAACATGAGCAGGAACGCAAACTGAAACACAGCCACTTACTGCAGGTATATATCCATGTGCCCATTAGTGTTTTCAAAGAGCGTCTGCTTGGGTTTGGGCATATACCATAGAGCAGTGATCCCCAACCAGTGACTCATGAGCAACATTTTGCTCTCCAACCCCTTGGATGTTGCTCCCAGTGGCCTCAAAGCAGGTGCTTATTTTTGTATTCCAGGCTTGGAGGCAAGCAGAGCCTCAATGTAGGCTGCCACTTCACATAGGGGGCTACCAATAGTCAATCACAGCCCATAATGGGCTTGTTTATATGAACTATAGTAGTGTTTCTGAAGCAAACACATCAGTTTTATCAGTGCAGGGCAACAGTGCATGATATTTTCACTACTTTAAAACACTTTAAAGTTTTTATTTATGCTAATTTTCTTAGGCTGTTCAGAAGCTCCAGGAAGTGGCCATTTCCTATCATTCCACTCAACTCAAGAAGTTAAAGGAAATCAATGAAAAGTAAGTGTCTATGAGCAGCGCGTTTCATTCTTTATTTGGGAATGCTAGCAAGTGGGTGACAGAGGTCAGAAGCTGGAATTCTGGGTTAGAGGCAGGGACGGATTACCCGCTAGGTGCCCTAGGCACCTGCCTAAGGTCCGCTTAGCTCTAGGGGCCAGCTGACCGGCCACCACGGTGGGCAGACGTCATCGCGCGTGACTAAGGTTGCCACCTTTTGTGGAGAAAAATACCGGCCTTCATATATGTTTATCTTTTTTCCCTATTAATAACATTGGGATCAACTGCAGTTGGTGCCCAAACTTCATCTTGTTAGGAACTCCCAGTTCTCTCTAAACCTTGTGGCCTATTTAGTGGTGGGACTGTGACTGGCTTGTGAGGGGGGAGGAGGGGGCAGTCAGGCCAGACTGTGCTGTAGCCATTTGAAAGTGATCTGGGGGTAAAATTGAAAAGGGTCTGTGGGGCAGTGGGTGTGGGACTATTGAACTGTTGCAGGGAGTGAGGGAGGGAGGCAGACAGAACTGAGAAAAAAAACCACAACCCCCCCCCAAAAAAAAACTTACAAAAAACTACAAAAAATTATTTGGGGGCAAAGTAATCTGTAAAGGGTCTATGGGAGTGGGACTGTGCAAAACTGTAATAACTGGAAAAAAAACCAGAAATTTGTTCAAACTTTCATAACCTGCCAAATTTTGTAAAATAAACATGGTAATTAGGGGGTGTGGCCACAAAAGCGGGCTTGGTCAAAAAGATTTTGCCGCGCTACGTGCACCAACTTTTGTGTCCCTCTTTCTAATTCCAAAATGCTGGGAGGTTTGCGCTAGCATAGCAGTGCTTCTTTTACAACTGGAACTTTAGGTGGGGGGCAGAAGCATTACCTTGCCTAGGGCCCTGTTTAGTCTTAATCCGGCTCTGTTGGAGGACAATGAAATAAAGGTAAGGTGGGTAGAGGCCACATATACAAACCAAAAGAAACATAGAATAATGGACTGGATTAGAAAAGGCCGCACAATACTCTGTATTTAGACAGATAACAGCAGGTGTGTGTGCAGATGCACAGACATTATATAGTGAATAAAGTAGCCCCTCTTATAAAATATAAGTATATTATAAGTTACCGAGGAGTTTCATGACCATAGAAAAGCACGAGGCTGATGGAACTCCAAGGTAACTTCTAATATCCTCATATTTTGCAACAGGGGGTACTTTATTTATTATAATACACAAGTTTCAGTGAGTCATGTGACAGAAATGACATCATTAAGCTCCAATTATAACCGATGACATCACTAATCACTGTTTATAAGGATATCATTTACGAGATATTTGTGGCTCTTGTGTATTACAGTCGAACCTCAATTTTACATCCCGTGATTCAAAGTTTTCCCTTATATTACATTGTTGTTTTTTGGTTCCAACTGTATGTTATGCAAAATACATTTCCCTGATTTTACATTTTCCTGGATTTTACACCATTTTTTCTGGTCCCCTGAAAAACGTAAAAAGGGGGTTCTTCTGTATATAGAAATACACAGGGCCGTACAGACATATGCCGTGTGCAACAAAAGAATACAGGTCTTGCTAAAGAGAAGGAAAGTGATATTCACTAGGGGTGCCAATTTGTTAGGTTCCTACTACTGAATACAATCACTTTGTACCCCAGCTGGTAAAGCCCAGAATATGTATCCCACAAAATAAAAAATGTTTCTAATATAGTCAGTTAGCCAAAAATGTAATGTATAAAGGCTGGAGTGACTGGAGGTCTAACAGAACAGAACACTACTTCCTGCTTTGTAGCTCTTTAACTCTGAGTTAGTCAGTGACTTAGTTAGTCATGTGCCCCCCCTCAAGTCACTGATTGGTCACTCCCTGGTAACCAGAGGAACACCAAGAGATCAAGTAGTGTTCTGGTTATTATTTTAGACCTCCAGCTAACTAACTATATTAGAAACATTTTTTATTTTGCACAGCCTATTTATTTACCCAGTTTTTATTTTTACACTGAACTGTTCCTTTAAAGGAGAAACAAACCCTTATTTAAAAAAAAACTATCCCCCCCCCCCGCAAATGTACCTAACTCTTTACTTACCCCTCCTAGCAGATTCTGTCCAAAGGAGTTCACTGGCGCCATCTTCAGCCGCTTCGGAATGAGACTGGCGCTTCGGCAATTTTCGTGAGTTTGGGCGTATTTGCAGTTGTTGAGAAAATTTCTCCAACTGCGCATACGCTGCTTTGCCGGGTTCATTCCGAAGATTTCTGAAGAGAAGAAGATGGCTGGCGTGAACTCCACTGGACACAATCTGCACCGAGGGGTAAGTAAAACGTTAGGGGCATTTGCCCGGAGTAACGCTTAGGCTGGGGGGGGGTTTGTTTCTCCTTTAAAGAACAGGAGCATTGCCCTGTTCCCTGCCCTGTGTTGCCTAAATATTAATGGCACCTACCTATTAATGGCACCTAAATATTAATAGCACCTAAATATTAATGGCACCTACTTATTAATGGCACCTACTTATTAATGGCACCTAAATATTAATGGCACCTAAATATTAATAGCACCTAAATATTAATGGCACCTACTTATTGATGGCACCTACTTATTAATGGCACCTACCTATTAATGGCACCTAAATATTAATGGCACCTACCTAATAATGGCACCTACCTATTAATAGCACCTAAATATTAATGGCACCTACTTATTAATGGCACCTACTTATTAATGGCACCTACCTATTAATGGCACTTACGTATTAATAGCACCTAAATATTAATGGCACCTACCTATTTATGGCACCTACCTATTAATGGCACCTGAATATTAATGGCACATACCTATTAAAGGCACCTTAATATTAATGGCACCTACCTATTAATGGCACCTAAATATTAATGGCACCTACCTATTAATGGCACCTAAATATTAATGGAACCTACCTATTAATGGCACCTACCTATTAATGGCACCTACCTATTAATGGCACCTACCTATTAATGGCACCTACCTATTAATGGCACCTACCTATTAATGGCACCTACCTATTAATGGCACCTACCTATTAATGGCACCTACCTATTAATGGCACCTACCTATTTATGGCACCTACCTATTAATGGCACCTAAATATTAATGGCACCTACCTATTAACGGGACCTAAATATTAATGGCACCTAAATATTAATGGCACCTACCTATTAATGGCACCTACCTATTAATGGCACCTAAATATTAATGGCACCTAAATATTAATGGCACCTAGCTGTTAATGGCACCTACCTATTAGGGGTGGTTCACCTCTAAGGTAACTTTTAGTATGTTATCAAACTGCAAGTTCTACTTTTTAATTGAGTATTTGAATTATTTCTTCTAAATCTTTGCAGCTTTCAAATGGGCGTCGCTGACCCCTTCTAAAAAACAAATGCTCTGTAAAGCTACACATGTATTGTTATTGTCAGGCTTACCGGTGTGATCCAGGCGGAGAAGGAGCTGGAGCTGAAGATCTTGAACTCACAAGCGCCTCACACAACCACTACCCACCTGGGATGGAACAGGGAGCAGGGTTGTGGAGAGTAGCCAATGAGACTATCAAACGCGGTACAGAGGATAAGGCAAGGCCGTAGTCAGGAAGTCCGAGGTCAGGGCAGGCAGCGAGGTTCGTAACGATAAGACAAGCAGAAGAGTCGAGGCAGGCAGCAGAAATCGTAGTCCAGGTTCAGGCAGGGTCACAACAGGCAATTCAAGTAGTAAGAGATGCTAGGGTTTCAGTAATAAACCTAATAACCAGGCAATGCCTGTTAGTCTGAATCTGGTTTAAATGCATATCTTTTGGCGCCAAACTAGCGTCCTCACGCTGACGTCGCGGAACTGACGCCAGCGCGTCCGTCATAGGCGTTTCCGCCTACGTCCCTGCGCCCGCGACCGTCGTCACCGCGTCAGCGACCGTCGCCGGCGTCCGCGTCACGCGCCGGCGCGCATTACCGCGCCTGCGCCGAACGGAACGCATGCGTACGTTCTTACATTGCCCCCCATCAAGGAGCGGCCTCAGGACGCGACAACCAGCAGGCTTACCAGGATAGGTTCCATGAAATCTGTCCAACAACTCAGGAGCGTGGATGTTGGATGCCGGTTCCCAAGAATTTTCTTCCGGACCATAACCCTTCCACCTCACCAGGTACTGGAGCCGTTTGCCTCTTAATCTGGAATCCAGGATCTCTTCCACCTCAAATTCCTCTTGACCGTCAACCACCACGGGAAGCGGTGGAGGAGCCGAACGCCCAGGAAATCGGAACATCGAGACTGGTTTTAAAAGAGCAGCATGAAATACAGGATGTATTTTCCAGGATGCTGGAAGTTTAAGCTGGAAGGCCACAGGATTGACTTGGCGGATGATAGAAAAAGGACCCAGGAAACGTTGACCCAACTTCCTACTGGGACAAGAAAGCTTAAGGTTAACAGTTGATAACCACACACGGTCACCCACCTTGAACTCTGGGTCGCCTCTCCGCCTCCGATCAGCGTAAGTCTTGAAATTTTGTTGCGCCTTCCTCATGTTTTCTTGGAGCCTTTGAAAATTATTCGATAGAAAAGTTAATCTGTCCTTGACAGCGGGAACTAAAATATCAGAAACAATGGCAGAGGGAAAAGTTACTGGATGAAGACCATAATTTGCGAAAAAAGGGGACTGATTAATTGATGAGTGATGGGAATTATTATAGGCAAACTCCGCAAAAGGAAGAAGATTGACCCAATCGTCTTGGAGGTAAGAAGAATAACATCTCAGGTATTGCTCGAGAGTTTGATTAGTTCGCTCGGTCTGGCCATTGGACTGAGGATGAAACGCAGAGGAAAGAGACACCGAAATCTTGAGTGCTTTGCACAATGATTTCCAGAACTGTGATGTAAATTGTGGTCCCCGATCCGACACTACTTCATCTGGAAGGCCATGGAGTCTTACCACTTCTTTAATGAAGGTATCGGCAGTCTCGGAGGCGGAGGGAAGTTTTGGTAGAGATTTAAAATGTGCCATCTTAGTTAAACGATCAACAAAAACAACAATGGTGGAACAATCACAGGACAATGGTAAATCGGAAATGAAGTCCAAAGAAACTGATCCCCATGGACGGGAAGGCACTGGCAGAGGTTGAAGAAGACCAATAGGCTTAGAGTGAGATCTAGAACAAATTTCACATGAAGCAACAAATTTAAAACAGTCCTTAGCCATCCCAGGCCACCAAAATAATCTCTTGGCCAAGACAATAGTTTTCTTTATACCTGGATGACCTGCCAATTTAGAATCATGACTATTTTTAAGAACCTCCAAACGCATTGATTCTGGGACAAAAATCTTGCCTTGATGAAAAAGAAGACCTTCCTTAGGCAGTAACGATGGTTCAGAAATGTTTAAAGAAGCGTCCTTAATTCTATCCACCAGGGTCGGTTGAAGCAGAAGAAAGTTATTTGAATTTAGAATTGTCTCAGGAGCCAAGGAAACCTCGTTTTCAGAAGAAAACATTCGAGATAAAGCATCTGCTTTAACGTTTTTTGATCCAGGTCGGTAAGTAAGATGAAAATTGAATCTCATAAAAAATAACGCCCATCTTGCTTGTCTGGGTCTAAGCCGTGTAGCTGAACGTAAATATTCCAGATTCCTGTGATCAGTAAAAATGAGAATCGGATGTTTAGACCCTTCGAGGAGGTACCTCCATTCTTCAAGTGCCAGCTTGGTAGCGAGTAATTCACGGTCAGCCACATCGTAATTACACTCACTCTTGGCCAGTTTACGAGAAAAGAAGGCAACAGGATGAAGATCCTCTTGAAACCCAGTTCTCTGAGACAACACAGCACCCACCGCAAGTTCTGAAGCATCTACCTCCAGAATGAAAGGAAGGGAAACGTCAGGATGGTGAAGAATTGGACCTGAAGTGAAGAGTGTCTTCAATTTCTCAAAAGCCTCCTGAGCCTGAGAAGACCAAACAAACTTTTGATTATTGCGCGTCAGTTCAGTGATTGGAAGAATGACTTGAGAAAATTTTTTTTATAAATTTTCTATAAAAATTTGCAAAGCCGATAAAACGTTGAACGGCCTTCTTAGAAGATGGAATCGGCCAATTAAGAATTGCAGAAATCTTCCTTGAGTCCATCTGAATACCCTGAGGAGAAATACAGAACCCCAAAAAATCTACAGATGATTGTTCAAACACACATTTCTCAACTTTAGCATATAACTGATGAGTGCGTAGATGGGCCAGAACCTTCTTCACATGAACTCTGTGTTCTTCCAAAGAATTAGAATATCATCTAAATAAATGATGACAAATATATCGAGGAAGTCCCTGAAAACGTTGTTAACAAAATGTTGAAAAGTTGCGGGAGCGTTGCAGAGACCAAAGGGCATGACCAGGTATTCAAAATGCCCGTAACGAGTACGAAAAGCTGTCTTCCATTCATCGCCCTCTGTTATTCGGACCAAATTGTAAGCGCCCCGAAGATCCAATTTAGAAAAGATCTTAGCCTCCGCCAATCGTTGAAATAGTTCAGGAATGAGAGGAAGTGGGTAACGATTCTTAACTGTGATCTTGTTCAAATCCCGGTAGTCTATACACGGCCTTAATGAATGGTCTTTCTTCTCGACAAAGAAAATCCCAGCTCCTGCTGGAGAAGAAGACTGTCTAATAAACCCTTTAGCCAAATTTTCATCTAAATAAGAACGAAGTTCCACAAGTTCTGACTCGGATAAAGGGTAAACTCGACCAAACGGAATCTGGGCCCCAGGAAGAAGATTAATAGGGCAATCATAAATGCGATGAGGGGGTAACTTGTCAGCCCCTTTCTTATTGAAAACGTCCAAAAACTCCCAATAAGCCTGAGGAAGAAGTTCATGAATTTCCGAAGTAGGGGATAAAAAACAGACCCTCTTTGAAGAAGAAATACAACGAGAAGAGCAGAAATTTGAAAGAAATTTTCTTCACCGGTAGCCCAATTGATGGATGGGTTGTGCTTCTGTAACCAAGGTAATCCCAGAATAACGGGGAATAAAGGAGAAGACACAACATCAAAGTTCATCATTTCAGCGTGCCCTTTATTCAACAAAACAAAAAGAGAGACGGTCTCTTGCACCACAGGGCCTGAGGTAATCAGAGACCCGTCAGCCACCCGGAGAGCTACGGGATTCTTCTTGGCTTGGAGCGGAATCTGGAACCGTAGTGCTACTCTATTGTCCAGAAAGCATCCGCTGGCCCCAGAGTCAAGGATTGCTTGGAGTTCTACCCGTTGGTCTCCCCACTGTAAAGACAAAGAGACTGTCAGGAGAGGCACAGGAACATGGCAGGGAGTGAAGTCTTTTTCGAGCAACTTCTTACCCGCTGGGCGGACCGGACAACCCCGAAGCAGATGGCCTGCTTGTCCACAGTAAAGACAGAGATTCAGTCTGCGGCGTCTGAGGCGTTCCTCCGGAGATAAAGCAGATTTAATAGCACCGATCTGCATAGGCTCTGGGGCTGTACTGAAGACAGGCGGAGGCACGGCATCCGAACCGGAGGAGGAGCAGATGGTAACATCCAGGTTTGAGATGAAAGACCCGCTTTCTCCGCTTTTTCTTCCTCTCTACGCTCTCGGAGCCTCTGATCAAGCTGAATAGCGAGGAGGATGAGGTCTTCCAAACTGTCCGGAATGCCAGTACGGGCCAATTCGTTCTTCAACTCAGAAGAAAGTCCGAAGCGGTATTGGTTTTTTAGTGCGGCAGGGTTCCATTCTGTGTCATCTGCCCATTGCCAGAACTCCAAAGTATAATCCTCAGCAGGACGGACCCCTTGCTTCAGGGAACGTAAGGCAGCCTCAGCAGTAGCGACTCTGTGGGGATCATCGAAAATGACCGCCATTGCGTCAAAAAAGGAATCCACCGAAGCCAAGACTGGACTGTGGCGGTCCATGAGACGAAAGGCCCAGGTCTGTGGTTCTCCCTTGAGAAAAGAGATAATAACCCCGACCCGGGTTTGCTCAGTAGGATAGGTGTGGGGCTTTAAGGAGAACAGCAGCTTGCAGTTGCTCCTGAAATTCCGAAACAGCTTCCGGTCTCCGGCAAACTTCTCTGGGAAAGCCACCTTGGGTTCAGAGATCTCCGATGTGATGACTTGAACCTCTGTTGGTGCAGGAGGAGTGGCAGCAGAAGTGGAAGGGAGAGCCGCTGGCAGATGAGATCTGATATGCTCCTGTAGCTGAGCATATCCACTTTGCAGCTCCCGGACCGCTTGCGTCAGAGAGGACAGCTGCTGGGTTAGGACAGCAAACGGAGAGGCCCCTTCAGCTGGATCCATTTTGGGCCTGGTTATACTGTCAGGCTTACCGGTGTGATCCAGGCGGAGAAGGAGCTGGAGCTGAAGATCTTGAACTCACAAGCGCCTCACACAACCACTACCCACCTGGGATGGAACAGGGAGCAGGGTTGTGGAGAGTAGCCAATGAGACTATCAAACGCAGTACAGAGGATAAGGCAAGGCCGTAGTCAGGAAGTCCGAGGTCAGGGCAGGCAGCGAGGTTCGTAACGATAAGACAAGCAGAAGAGTCGAGGCAGGCAGCAGAAATCGTAGTCCAGGTTCAGGCAGGGTCACAACAGGCAATTCAAGTAGTAAGAGATGCTAGGGTTTCAGTAATAAACCTAATAACCAGGCAATGCATGTTAGTCTGAATCTGGTTTAAATGCATATCTTTTGGCGCCAAACTAGCGTCCTCACGCTGACGTCGCGGAACTGACGCCAGCGCGTCCGTCATAGGCGTTTCCGCCTACGTCCCTGCGACCGTCGCCACCGCGTCAGCAACCGTCGCTGGCGTCCGCGTCATGCGCCGGCGCGCATTACCACGCCTGCGTCGAACGGAACACATGCGTACGTTCTTACAGTTATTGCTACTTTTTAATTACTCATCTTTCTATTCAGGCCTCTCCTATTCATATTCCAGTCTCTTATTTAAATCAATGCACTAGGCAATTTGGACCCCAGCAACTAGATTGCTGAAATTGCAAACTGGAGAGCTGCTGAATAAAAAGCTAAATAGCTCAAAAAGCACAAATAATAAAAAATTAAAACCAATTGCAAATTGTCTCAGAATATCACTCTCTACATCATACTATCTCAAAGGTGAACAACCCCTTTAATGTATTAATGTCAAGCAGCTATATAAGAAACCTGTGGCTATGATTGGATACACATTCTGTATAAGCCAGAGAGTAAATTATTGAAAGGGACCTGAGGCACTTCAAGCTCTGAACCCTCATTATTCCTCCGCAGGGAGAAGAAAGAGCTGCAGAAGATCCTGGACAGAAAAAGACATAACAGCATTACAGAGGCCAAGTCACGGGAGCGGCAGAAAAAGGACGTGTGAGTTCTCAATGTACTTCCAATATACAAGCCTTACTCTGTATTCTGCTTTAGCTTCACTCCATCCTCTTATCCTCTTGCTTTATCCAGTCCATTAATAACTCTTGTCTTTTCTCCCCCCACAGGGAACTGACAGAAATTAACAGGCGGCACATTAACGAGTCCGTAAGCTCCATACGAAGGGTGAGCTCCTACATGTGCAAAATGATGAATGGCAGTTTGTGTATCAAGGCGGCAGTTAGCTGGTGCTACATGCAGTCATTACTGTATCACGAGCTTTAGTACTAAAATGTGACATTGTGGACAGAACTGTAACTCACACAAAGAACCAACAGATCTACCCCCGCCCTCTGGCATCTGTTTGGCACATTCAGTTTCTTCCCGTCCTTCTGCCTAGCAACCATTGGGATAATGTGTTATGTAAGGTGACAGTTTATTAACGGGTATCAGACAGTCAGTAGATCCACACAGATACAACGATGTGATGCAGTGAGACGTGTGCAGATCATTAGTAGCACTAATTCATTATTAGTACATACCTTGTAGGCAACGCATGACAACACAATTGTTCTGCCTACAAAGATGTGCAATTAAGCATTAATGTGTAGGATATTATAAATGACACAAATGTAATAAAAGGCACTAAGTTTGTCCCGGAGCAGTAACCCATAGCAACCAATAAGATGTTGCTTTAAAACAGGTGACCAGTAAATGTTAACTGTTGATTGGTTGCTATGGGTTACTGCTCCTGGGCAAACTTAGTACCTTTTATTACATAACGCCCAATGACTCCCGACTTGTCGCCTTCACCTCACCGTGATTCGCTCGTGGTAATAAGGATGTGACACTGATTTACTTACATTACGGGAAAGTTTATTGTTGGTTCTAAATCAGCTGTGTCGGTGCTGGCCAGGGCCCCACAGTCCTGTCTCGCTGTAACGCAACTTTAACTCACAGATCTGGAGAAATGGTTTATATATTTATATATATATATATATATATATATATATATATATATATATATATATATATATATATAGAGGTCTTTAAAGGGGAACTGTCATACCTATCAAAAAATTATAGTGATTGAACAATTTGACTTCAGCTTCTGCCTCATTTACTCACCGGCAGTCAAGAAACGATTCTTCCGTTTTTGTTACTTTCTTTTACTTGTCTTTCTATTCAGACCCTTTCCTATTCATCTTCCAGTTTGGCATTCAGACCACTGCCTGGTTGCTAGGGTAGATTGGGCCCTAGCAATCAGAAAACGTATGTAATTCCAAGCACTCACCAGCAGCCAAGAAAAAAATCTTCTTTTTGTTACTTTCTATTACTTGTCTTTCTATTCAGACCCTCTCCTATTCATCTTTCAGTTTGTCATTTCAACCACCGCTGGTTGCTAGGGTAGATTGGGCCCTAGCAACCAATTAACTTTAGTAATTCCAAGCAGAAAAGCTGCTGCCCATAACCAGTTGAAGACATAAAATAAAATGCTCTGCAAGTGAAAACCATAATGAGCTTATGATATACTGTAGCCTAGTGATTGATGATGATGATGATATCCAGTTAATTCTGTGTCTGTTTCTCTCAGCTGGAAGAGGCCCAGAAAAGGCGTCAGGAGAAGCTGCAGACGGCTCACCAGGAAACATTGCAAAGGATAAAGGATGAGGAACCAAAGGTCAGAATTAACCTTATAGGCACCATGATACACTGATACTGTCAGGTTTCCTACTTGCACCTTATTATCTCTCCTCCCCTTATGTTGACGTGACTCCCATGTTTCCTTGTAGCCTCTGTATCTGACCTCTCGTCCAATAAAAAAACATCTTGTGCATTTGTGGAGGAGTGAGTGGGAGGGGCTGTCTGTTCCTCATTGGCAAACCAGCCAATCATAAGCATCTGTAAAGGAAATGGGTCCCAGGGGGCATGTTAATGTTTTTAAAGGGAAACTAAAATAGAATAATGCTAGAAATGCTGTATGTTGTATACTAAATATAAACATGAACTTACTGCACCACAAGCCTAATCAAACAAATGATTTATGCTTTCAAATTTGGCCACATGGGGTCGCCATCTTGTAACTTTGTTAAACATCTTTGCAAGACCAAGACTGTGCACATGCTCAGTGTGATCTGGGCTTCTTAGGGATCGTCATAAATTATTAAAACAGCACAAGTCAAATAATATCTGCCAGAAGCCGATACAGCGAGACTGATTAATAATCCGAATAGGCAGACTGCACTGGGTCCTGTGTTGTCATGTAATCTAATGTGGATTTTATAATTTTTGTATTGTTTAATATAAACGTTCTCCAATTCTCCAGAACCAGTGGCTGCAGCAAAATAATCCTTCAATGAGAATCCCAGTATTATCTGTTCCATGATCTTTGTCCCTGCAGCTGGAGTTGGAAACAGTAAAGAGGATGTAAAGGTCAAAAATAGAATACCATTTTTACTTTATTAACGGAAAAAAAAAAACCTATCCACAATAATAAACGTGTTTTTATAAGAAATCTGACTGTGTGCAGTGAAATTCCCCCCGATCATTTACTTGCTCTGACAGCTGCAGATATGAATCTCTACAAAGTCGTCGGCTGCTCTACAGGGAAACAAACAAAGCTGCTCGATTTCTGAGAAATCCCTCCTTTTGAAGGTATGATCATTTCCCTGCAGAGCAGTCAGGGACCATCTGAAGTTTCCTATCCACAACTGTCAGAGCAAGTAAAACAAAGGGGGAATTTCACTGCATACAGTCAGGTTTCTTATAAAAACTGTAGACATTTTTTAATGAAAGCATATTGGAGACAGGTTTCTTTTTCATTGAAGAAAGTAAAAATGGGATTTTTTGCTTTTACATTCCTTTTTAATATAAAAGAGGGCTGCTTACATTTTTGTTTTATAGTGTTTTCCCATACCCACCTTGTGGGTCCTCTGAATCTTCTTTGCACCCTCTTTTTTAACAGAGACTTGTCAACACCAGTCCATAGACATTGGTCAGGATCATCGGGTACTGAAACTCACATCGACATTTATTTTTTTTCCATCTCAACCCCCATTTTTTGTTTTTTTTCCCAGCTGCAGGCACAGTTAGATGAAGCATGCCAGGCTGAGTTCTGCCAGCTACCCCAAGAAGTCCGCCGTTACCTGCAGGAAGATGGTTGGGTTGGAAGTGGTTCAGGTCCCCCCTCATCTTCGCACAGCAGCCCACCCTCAATCACCCGGAGCTGGGGGTCGGAGTCTGGCGAAAAAGATTCTCTTCATTCCCCGGGAGATTCAAGTGATGAAGCCACCAGGCTCTGACCCCCCACCCCCTAAAAATATAGAAATAAACTTTTTTACTTTCAGAAGCTAATCTTGGAATCCAATAGTATACAGGGTACTGATAAAATAAGAATTACCCAGGATGCACCTGTGTACAAGAGCACCTCATAATCAGAGGGTCACAGGAGCTAGCACTCCACACAAAGAATCCAGATCTCCCCTGCTCAGTGCCCCCAAATCTGATCCATTCAGCGTCTGTGTATTCTGTGTCGTCACTGATGTGAGGAGAGGAAAGTGGACATGGTACCTGAGTGAGTGAGCGTGTGAGTGAGAGTGTGAGTGTGAACTCTATGATGCAGAACACTATGGGACAAGAAGTACTGAGCGACCCGCGAACAGAAACTGTAGCTAAAATATAAACTGCTTCTATATTACAGAGTATTTTGCAACATTGGCAAATATATATATATTTATTTAAAGGGATACTGTCGTCAGAGTAAAAGTGTTTACTTATATCAGAAATATGTTTTATATTTGTGTAAAAGTAGTGTAGTTTGGGAAAAACTGAAAAAAAAAAGTCTAGTTATGTTTGTGCTTTGTGGCAGTTTCTACTTCCTTACTGGTAAATAACAGCAGTACTCTGTTGCTTTAAGGCAGATATTCTAGATACACACTGAGGGCTAGCGCATTCCTATCACATGATGCAGATCAGGATGAGTTAAAGGGATTCTGTCATGATTTTTATGATGTTGTTTTTATTTCTAAATTACACTGTTTATACTGCAAATAATTTACTGTATAATATAAAACTTTATTCCTGAACCAGCAAGTGTATTTTTTAAGTTGTAATATTGGTGTGTATTCAGCCATCTCAGGTCATTTTGCCTGGTCATGTGCTTTCAGAAAGAGCCAGCACTTTAGGATGGAACTGCTTTCTGGCAGGCTGTTGTTTCTCCTAATCAATGGAACTGAATGTGTTGCAGTGGGACCTGGATTTTACTGTTGAGTGCTGTTCTTAGATCTACCAGGGAGCTGTTATCTTGTGTCAGGAAGCTGTTATCTGGTTACCTTCCCATTGTTCTTTTGTTAAACTGCTGGGGGGGGTGATATCACTCCAACTTGCAGTACAGCAGTAAAGAGTGACTGAAGTTTATCAGAGTCACATGACTGGGGCAGCTGGGAAACTGACAATATGTCTAGCCCAATGTCAGATTTTAAAATTTAATATAAAAACATCTGTTTGCTCTTTCGAGAAATGGATTTCAGTGCAGAATTCTGCTGGAGCAGCACTACTAACTGATGCGTTTTGAAAAAAACTTTTTTTCCCATGACAGTATCCCTTTAAGCTTAATCTAAAGGGTTCATTTACTGCAGTGCTGCCCTTTGTCAATTGCAGACATGTATTTCAACTTCTGAAATCCACAAATCCACGATATCTTATACTGCATTATTAGTGGCTAAAGCACAAGGGGCATTTTGGCTGTTGCTGCCCTCTAATGGAGATGGCTCAAATGCACCGTACTGAATGCACACAGAGTGGGGATGTTTTAGCTTCAAAGTCCAGAGACTGTCATTCAGAAGAAAAGGGAGTGAGGACAGGAGGAGAGGGGGCTGCCGCAGTTTTCCTGCTGGGGACAGCGGCGGACAGAATGCACCATGTGCCATAGACCTGAAGCTGAAAAAAGAATATTAAAAATAGTGGTAGTATCCCTTTAAAGGGGTGGTTCACGTTTAGGGCAGAGACACACGCTCAAATTTGGGCCAGCAACAAATCTCCTCTTTTTCAGGGCGACTAATCTCCTCGAACTGCCTGCCGCCGGCTAGAATCTAAATCACCGACGGGATGGCAATCGGAGCGCTTAGTTTTCCGAAGTCCGCAAAGTTTCCACTTCGTAAAACGAATCGCTCCGAGTGCCTTCCCGCCAGTGATTAAGATTCTAGCTGGCGGGAGGCAGTTCGGGGAGATTAGTGGGCCCCCCGAAGAAGAGATTTATCGCCGGGCGACTAAATCTCCCCGAATCTGAGCGTGTATCTGCCATTATGGTAACTTTTATTGTGTTATAGAATGGCCAATTCTAAGCAATTTTTCAATTGCTTTTCATTATTTATGTTTTATAGTTTTTCTTCTGACTTTTTGCAGCTTTCAAATGGAGCGTTGCTGACTCCCTTCTAGAAAACAAATGCTCTGTAAGGCTACAAATGTATTGTTATTACTTGTTATTACTGATCCTTCTATTCAGGCCTCTTCTATTCATATTCCAGTCTCTTATTCAAATCAATGCATGATTGCTAGGGGAATTTGGACCCTAGCAACCAGATTGCCGAAATTGCAAACTGGAGAGCTGCTGAATAAAAAGCTAAATAACTCAAAAACCTTCAGTAGTAAAAAATGAAAACCAATTGCAAATTGTCTAAGAATATCACTCTCTACATCATACTACGTCATCTCAAAGGTGAACAACCCCTTTAACAGCCACCTCTGCTTTATCTGTACCCTTTACCTTCTTTACTTTGACTTTACACAGAAGCTCCAGTGCTGATACTTTACTAATGTGTGGCCACCTTTCTGGTTTTCCCTTGGGATTTATAAAACATAAGGTGAGTCTGGTTATAAAGGCTGCAAAGCAAGTTTGGAAGAAATAACTGACTATACAGTGAAAGCCAGTGATGATTTTTAATGTAACTAAAGCCAATGACGGTTCCTTATCTCTCTCTCATCCTGAGGAAGGTTCGGTTCTTAGAGTAACATATGGATTTGTAATATATGAAATGGAGAATTGGTACTGACTGATGGCACCTCCTTGCTTGGTATTGCCCTCTCCTTTGTATGGCTGGCACTGCACGTGTGTGTGTGTGTATGTGTCACTGTTACTTATCCTATTATATGTATTTTTTATTCACATTTTATTTCTTCAGTAAAATGATCAAAGATCAAACTGATTCGTCCTGTTTTCCTTTTCTTATAATTGGCTGAACAGATATGTACTATGTGGCCCTCCTTCAAGTCGCTGACTAACTCAGAGTTAGAGAGCAGAAAAGCAGGAGGTAGTGTTCTGGCTATTATGTTAGACATCCAATCACTCCAGCCTTCTTTATACTTGTAAAGTGTAATCATGTCCCCTCGCAAGCGCCTTTTTTCCAGAGAAAACAACCCCAACCTTGACAGTCTACCCTCTTAATTTAAGTCTTCCATCCCTCTAACCAGTTTAGTTGCACTTAGTCTCTGCACTCTCTCCAGCTCATTTATATCCCTCTTAAAGGAATAGTTCAATGTGAAAATAAAAACTGGGTAAATAGATAGGCTGTGCAAAATAAAAAATGTTTCTATTTCTATTTCTATTTAGCCAGTTTTTATTTTTACACTGAACAATTCCTTTAAGGACTGGAGTCCAAAACTGAACTGCATACTCCAGATGAGGCCTCACCAGGGACCTATAAAGAGGCATAATTATGTTTTCATCCCTTGAGTTAATGCCCTTTTTTATGCAAGACAGAACTTTATTTGCTTTAGTAGCCACAGAATGACACTGCCCAGAATTAGACAACTTGTTATCTACAAAAACCCCTAGATCCTTCTCATTTAAGGAAACTCCCAACACACTGACATTTAGTGTATAACTTACATTTATATTCACATTAGAAGAAAGGATTCCTTCATACTTTACCATGATTTTCTTTTCCTGCAGATTTGATCTGGAGGCCAAAATGGCTGAAGACATGAAAGCCTTAAGCTCCAGTGGTAAATGCCATCACTGGAGCAAGTGCTTTAACTGGAGGCTTAATCCTCATAGCCTCATTAAAGAATCTGCTTACCAAGGGGCCCAGAGCAAAGGTCTTCCTTATTATAATCATTTTTGACACAACTTACAAGAGCTCATACTAAACCCCATCACAAGGCTAGATTGCAGGAACTGTGAGGTTGTAAACATCCATATCTTGCAGAGAGTTATATTTGTGGATTCTGGCAGCCTTGATTTTTTAACCTTGACCTCTCAATCTAGTCTTAGGCTGACTGTGAGCCAAGTAGTAGAACATCCTCTGTATTAGAAGATCCCGTTGAGACTTATTGATTGTGTATAGCAAACCTCTTTAAACCATGACCTGCTAATCCAGTCCAGTGTTATGGCTATGACCTACATCCTGGACCTCTGAATATATTCGAATTAGAAGGGAAAGACATAAGCCCAGAGGCCTATCCATCACTTGAGCTTGGTAACATGGAGAAGAAAAGCTGTTTGCCTTCTACGGGTTGTCCATCAAGTCTATATGAGGTTTCCCAGATATGGCATCTGCTGAAATGTTTCTTTGTTCAAACCCATTCCAATGGATCTAACCTCTCCTGTTGATTTGCCACTCCTAGCATATGGACTGCAGTTACTGTAGTGTATATCAATGAACTTTTCTAATGCAAAGTCTATAATTGGTTCCAACTCTTCCATCATGATTCTGATTCCAGTGCTCCCTTGATGTTTTATACGTATATGAAGCATGTGATGGGCAGTCTGCCCTAATACACACTGCTTCTCCCATCAAATTTTTTCAAAGGGCTGTAAAGATTCTGAGATTGCTTTTGCATCCATTGGATTGGAAGGTATCTTCCTTCTTCCCTGAGGTCATCTTCCCTGGAGAAGACGCACAACCTCGACCTGTGCCTGAGTCATCTGGTTCTACTATTGGCATACCCTGTTGCAGATTTGTCAAGACTCATCCATCAATGCAGCTAAACTCATACTACAGAGGATGGGAATATTCTGATTTTGACTACAATCCTGGTGTTGGCCTTAACCCTGATTTAAGAAAAGGTGCTGAGCTGGTCTCATCCTCCTTACCATGCTCTCTAAGCTGAATGTTGAACTGAGAGTACCTAAAAATCTCATGACATTTCTGGCCGACAGTCAACTTGCACCGTTCTTGACATTCTGACACCATCTTTATCATTGTCTATGCCATTCTCCCAAAGGAGTGCAACTACTACTAGTACCTTCTCGAAGGTCCTTGGGGATTTTGATAACCACGTTTTGCTCAAGGTGTACCAATTTGTAAAAAGATTGTTTGGCGACCTCTGATCCAAGAAAGGATCCAAGTGTGACTTGCACATCAGCACTGATAGAGCACGCCTTGGTGAGACAACATGGAATCTTCTGTGATGAATTTATAACAAAGCTTCTAAAGCTGGCCATTGACGCATACATCAGACAAAATTACGATTCGTATGATTTTCAGACGGTGTGTGGATATAGCCTAATAATCTGCACTTCTGTGGCCAGCTTTATTCCTCTCCATGGAGGTTTACAGGTGGATGCAGCTTCCCCCCTCTCTGTAGATCTTATCGTTTTATAAGCAAGATCTTGAGGGTGTCTTTGGGGACACATGAATATATTTAGTACTTTTTTTTTTTTTTAGCCAGTGAGCTTACCTAATTGGGGACTCCCATTGAAACATAAAGGACAGCATTTTTCTTGGCAGCCGGTTCTATTTTCTGATAAAACATGCCAGCAAAATACTTATGCAGTGTAAACACTCCTAAAGGAATCAGCGATGGAAATGAAGTCCTGCAAATAGCAGAAATTGATGCCATGAAAGCGCCTTATGGAACCCAGTTCTGATCTTCTACACATCCCAACTGAGATGCAGTAGGATGGCATCAGTGGAGTCGTATCATCAGGCAGAGGAAGGAGGACTTGGCAATACAATTCCTGGAATCTGCAAGGACCACAGTGAGCACCAAAAAAGAAAATGAAGGCATCCAACTAGCAGTGATATTCAGCTCAAGAAAACCTCGACCCCTAAGAACCTGCACCCGACCCTAAGCTGCCGTGAGCTCCTACTTATATATAAAAATAAGTGCGTCCGGCGGAAGTGGGGCACTGGGAGGTTGCAAAATGTCTGCAGTAATCAACCCAAACCCGTCCGACCCACGTGTCCCGTAGGCTTTGGGTTGACCCGCACAGGTCTAGACTGAGAATTAAAATAGGCCCTGCCATTTCAGGTACACAGAGGCCCAAACAGTCCCCCACCAGCCCACTAAATACTGACTTTCTATGGCACCTTATAGCAGCCCCTCTGGCATTTGTCAGAACCCACAGATTGCCAGTCCGGGCCTGGACCCGCACATCACTACCAACTAGGTCTGCAGAAGATAAAAATGACAGTGGGTAGGGGATGCTCTGTGCTCTATAAAAATTTTGGTTTGGTTAGGTCGGTAGAGGATTAACTCATTTTGAAATCTCACCAGTAGGGAAACATATGGGGCCCATTCACTAAGTTCGAGTGAAGGAATAGAGGAAAAGTAGTTTGAATTTCGAATGTTTTTTTTGGCTACTTCATCTCTGTATTGTGGAAACTCAATAAAGAAACACATTTGGAATGAGAAATCTCAATAGACTTGGCTTTTCCTTTACAGACACACACACACTAAGATCCATTCACGGTGCTATTGAGGTGGATAAAAGACACAATCAGATTTCCATCCTCGCTGCTTGATTGGAATGAATAGCAATTAAAATTGACAGCCGTATATATATTTATATATATATATATATAAATATATATACATCTCCTGTAATCTACTGCTGGCTCCTTACATTTGCTCTTTCATCTCATCTGCTCTATGCTGTTTTACAAGATCAAAAAGCCGAACAGAATAAAGGGTTAAAGGGGAAGCATCATGTTGGGAATTTTAATAGAATGAATGTTACTAAGGTTCAATTTCCATTCCTGTGTTTATATCAGGGACACTAAGCACTGAATCTGATCACTTGTTTGTATATTATTTATATTTGAGGAGAAAATAAAAAGATGCATTTCCATAGCTGTACTATATTTTACTCTAAAGTCTATTTATTCCAAGGATTAGTGTTTTTTCAGCAGCACAAAATGGATCAGGTGACCCTGTTCTGCTGCTCCCTAGGTAAGATCAGTGCAGGACAGTATCATTACTTTAAGTGACAAATCAGTGACAAATCAGTGACATTTTTAGGATCCCAGGTATGGGATCCGTTATCCAGAAACCCGTTGTCCAGAAAGCTTCAAATTACAGAAAGGCTGTCTCCCATAGACTACATTTTATCCACATAATCTAAATTTTTAAAAAATGGTTTTAGTTTTTCTCTGTAATAATAAAACAGTATCTTGTACTTGATCCCAACTAAGATATAATTAATCCTTATTGGAATCAAAACCAGACTGTTGGGGTTATTTAATGTTTACATGATTTCCTAGTAGACTTAAGGTATGAAGATCCAAATTATAGAAAGATCCGTTATCCGGAAAACACCAGGTCTTGAGCATTCTGGATAACAGGTCCCATACCTATATTTGGATAAAATGGAGTCTATGGGAGATGGCTATAAGTAAATCAGAGCTTTCCAGATAACGGGTTTCCGGATAACTGATCCCATACCTGTACTTGTATGGCGGCTCACTGATACGAACCTGGATATCAGGGGATTAGACTTGATATGGTGCATCGGCAGATGTGGAAGCTGCAGCTCTTCTTCAGTTGCTGCTGTTTTGATCTTATTGCTGTTTTCCTGAACGATCAGAACAATAGAAAACTGTCCATATCATGTATCATACAGTATCCTCACGATTCAGTTGGATGGCACCGTTGTACACAGAGTTCTCTTTAGGAAAGTTTCAGAGGTAGTCAAAAGGTTTTACCATCAAAAAAAACAAACCCACAGGAGGGTGGAGCCGAGGAGGATATATAGTGAATAAAGTTCCCCCCTTCTAAAATATAAGGATATTATAAGTAGGGATGCACCGAATCCTTCGCAAAAGATTCGGCCAAATACCGAACCGAATCCTAATTTACATATACAAATTAGGGGTGGGTAGGGGAAAATATTTTTTATTTCCTTGTTTTGTGACAAAAAGTCATGTGATTTCCCTCCCCATCCCTAATTTGCATATGCTAATTAGGATTTGGCCGAATCCTACGGGAAAAAGACAGAATCCATGCCGAATCCCGGATTCGGTGCATCCCTATTTATAAGTTACTGAAGAGTTCCATGACCACATAAAAGCACAAGGCAGAGTTTTTTTATACAGGTCATGGAACTCCGAGGTGACTTCTAATATCATCGTGAACTTTATTTATTAAAATACAGTGAGTCAGGTGACAGGAACGACATCACTAAGCTCCAAGTATAACCAATGACATCACTAAGCACCGTTGTTTATAAGGATATCATTTACAGGATATTCATGGCTCTTGTGTATTATAAAAGGAGACCAGTCACAAAAATCAGTTTAGTTGTCCAACAACTTTCCCACTTACCTCCAGTAGAAACCACATAAATGTAGTCAGGTGTCCCACATTTTCATTTGATTAGTGATCCCTAACCAGAAGCTAGTGAGCAACATGTTGCTCTTCAACCCATTGGATGTTGCTCTCACTGGCCTCAAAGCAGGTGCCAATTTTTGAATTCCAGGCTTGGAAGAGGTATTAATTGCATAAAAACTATAAATTATAGTGCCAAGTAGAGCCTCCTGTAGGCTTTCAGTCCCATAGGAGCTACCAATAGCCAATCACAACCCTTATTTGGCACCCCAAGGGACTTTTTTCAAGCTTGTGTTGCTCCTCAACTCTTTTTACATTTCACGGGTAAAAAAGGTTGGGGATCCCTGTCTTAGAGCTTAACCTGAAAGCCAATAGCTACATTTCCAAGGTTGGACTGGCCTGTCAGAGTAGCAGATGACCTCCCAAGCCCAGGACAATTCCCATCAGCCACCTTTCCACTAAAGATCTCTATTACATTTAGCACTGTCTTCATCTATTATTTGTGAGAGTGGGCCCTCAGGGTCAGGTTCTCTGGTGGGACCTAAGAGGTCCAGTCGAACACTGTGCAGTTCTCTTTGAATTAATGGCACATGACCGATTGTTTGGGCTGCTAGATAAACAAATAAATTGCAAATGGCTTCCATAAAGAAGAGTAAAATTGTCTAAATCTGTTTCTGTGGAAGCTAATGTAAAAGCCCACCACCATGTTTGCAAGCTGGACGTAGGTTTGGTTTTATTACACATTTGTCCAACTTGAGTCTTGCAAGAAGCAATTTTTCCCAGGTGCTGTAGTGACCTTCAGACCAGATGAGCCACTGCTAGTTGTATTTACTCTCTCTCTCTCTGCATTAGCAGTGCACCACCATATGGTAACAGTTGAACAACGTGGGATACATCAAAGAGCCACAGAAAAATGTTGGCAATTCTAGCCGTATATTCATGGCACAAGTCAACTGTGTAACAAACATAAACAACGTTCACTGGGAAATATCCAAGACACTTTGAAACAAACACACCAAGAAGAAGAATTCTGCATCAGAAGGGCCAGATTCTATACAGGTATCGTCCAGGCTTTGCTAACACACTACTGGCTGTGGCTTAGTAATGGTACAAGTGCAAATAAATACACACACAGATATAATCGTTTCTGTACAATCGTTTGTTTCTATATAAAACCTAGCCCTAAATGTGCTCAAGTACTGCAATAATAAGATTAATAACAGGGAACCACATACACACTCGGAAGGAAACTATAGCCAAAATGCAATTTGCCCCGTCTTTATGTCGTAACCTTATTATATGTATTAATGGAAATTATATAGAAAAAGATTTATATATAGTTATATGTCACACTCTATATAAATATATATTTTATATAGAACAAATGTGGTTAAAAGAAAGGAATACCCTGTCTGACGTGAGCTCATTCAGTTGGGTTTATGTAGAAAAGGTGCAGAAACACAATAGGAACATCCAGAAATAAATATATGTATATATCTCTCTCTCTCTAGATATATATATATATATATATATATATATATATATATATATATATATATATATATATATATATATATATATATATATATATATATATATATTTATATTTATATTTTTTTAATGTGTGTGTGTGTGTGTGTGTGTATATATGTATATATATATATATATATATATATATATATATATATATATATATATATATGGGACCTGTTATCCAGAAAGCTCAGGACCTGGAGCTTTCGGGATAAGGGATCTTTCCGTAATTTGTATGTTCACACCTTCAGTCTACTATAAAATCATGTAAAGATTAAATAAACCCAATAGGCTAGTTTTGCTTCCAATAAGGATTAGTTGGGATCAAGTACAAGCTACTGTTTTATTATGACAGAGAAAAAGAAAACAGTTTTTTTAAAATTTAGAATATTTGGACTAAATGGAGTCTATGGGAGATAACAGGTTTCTAGATGATGGATCCTATACCTGTTTATACACAGACCTGTCTGATTCCACAGATTGGAAGGGAAACCATAGTCGTCTGCTTTTGACACTCAGAAACCATTTCCCCACCCTCTTGGGTCATGTACCACCCACCACTGTTCTCAACCTGTTTAGCAAATGAGATATAAGAATTTTGGTGGGAGCAAGATCCCACTGGGCATGGTCCCAGCCCTAGAGGAATGTAAAATGGTGGCCAGTGCTCGGATTCAACTAAAAGTAGAGAGGCTGAACTGAACCAGCCATTCCAACATGTTACAAGGTAAGTGAGGGGTTAAAGGAGAAGGAAAGGTTAAATTAAGTAAGCTTTATCAGAAAGGTCTATATGAATACACCAGTAAACCCTCAAAATAGTGCTGCTCTGAGTCCTCTGTCAAAAGAAATACCACATTTCTTTCCTTCTATTGTGTACACATGGGCTTCTGTATCAGACTTCCTGTTTTCAGCTTAAACCTCCAGGGCTAGGGCTTGAGCATGCTCAGTTTGCTCCTCTCTCCCCCTCCCTGCTGTAATCTGAGCCCAGAGCTATGAGTGAGCAAGGAGAGAGTCAGGCAGAAAGTAATCTCACAGGAAGCTAATATGGCAGCTGATATCCTAAACTAACAGACAGTGTCTAAAGTCGTTGGCGTTCTATCTTGCCCTTTTGTGGCTAATGTATTGGCAATAAACTGCCTTGGTAGTTTTCCTTCTCCTTTAAGTAATTCTGCAAGCCTAAGAGGGGTGTGGAAATGGTCTCTGTGAGCCAGAGGAAGATTATCATGGCTTTCTCTTCATCTGTACAATCAGGTATGTCTGTGTAAAAAAAACAAAAAACATATATATATTTATTTTTTGTAGTACAGATAGTGTTTATGCACTTTTTTCCACATAAGTCCCGACTGATTGAGCTCATGTCAAAAGGGGGGTGATATTTCCCCATTAATGGCAGTACATATCTGTGAGCAGAGCAATATGGAAGCATGCTGTTATGTAGATACAATCATACATATATCCCTTTCATGAAGTTAGAAACACAAATAAAATGTGATCCTGCACGTATACACACGAGTAAATAGAGAAGCGCAAGTGTGGCGGCACATTTATTGTGACTGTGTGTAAACTCTCCCAGGCTTATGTTCTGTTTCCACTACCCTTCTGTTATACAGTATTGTCGCTATAGTATAATAATCATTAGCTGCTGTACGCACACACACACACTAACAGATGCACACGTACAAAAACACGTGTCACAAGTCATTGCACACGGACCATAAAAACTACATACAAAGTTACAAGGAGAAGCAACAAGTATCAGTCCATCTGCTGTGGAATTGTGTCACCACCTCACCACTATTGATATCACAATGGAATTCAATCTCCCACCCCACTGCTCTTTGGGTCATTTACACATGCAAAACTCCATATTGGTGTACGTATCTAAGGTACCACACAAGGCACCGAGCACTCACCAACAATCTATCTATAGAAGGTACAGTGACCTAACCTGAAAGGGACCCAGAATCAAGAAGTAATTTCCTACTAAGGTCCTCTCCAACCTTCTCTTATATTCATTCATCTGTTGCCTCCTCGTCTTCTTCCCCTGGGTGAACATTCGTGTCTTTTCAAGTGTCTACCCTTGAACTGTAGCTCTAAAGGGAGCGATGTTAATACCACACATTCCGTGTGCATGTGACATTGGCTTATCCTTCCTTTGCCCATTATGGAGGGAAGACTAATAGGACAACTCAGCTGATGTTCCCTTCATACCAGGCACTACCTTTTCACCCATCGCTGTTTTGTACCTCTGCCCCCACAAGCACACAAATGGCACATGGACCATTTCTACAGCACAGTGTGCATTGCTGACTCTACACCAACAACAACATTGGGAAATGGGGGAAACTTTGTCCTTGACAAAGATACATAGACAAAATACTGTGTTAATTTGTATCTTTTTCAAGTGTTGGCCTATAAATTTTAGCCAAAATACTAGACAGCTGTTAAACATGAAGTCGTTCTGTAGTCATGGCATCCATTAAATAAGCTCTTTTTAAGCTTAATGTGGTGAAAAAAATTCCCATTTGTATGTTTCATCTCTTTAATCTCCTTTCATCCTTGTGCCTTCTAGCTGTGTCCGACTTACATACTGCAGTAGCATTCTCCCAGCCTGACTTCTCTTCTCCTCCTTTAGTCTTTCCAATCATCCTGTTTACCAAGCGCACACACTGACCCTAACACCCATGTCCCTAATGCCTTCAAGATTCTTCATTTCACCCCATCAATCCACCCATACTTGACCTGTTTGTGCTTGTGGCAACAGAACTGTCCCATTCATGTATCATTTTCATGTGTAACAGCTCTATTTATCTGGGGCCCTAAGGTCCCTTCAACTTCTCTACCTACCCTCCTGAGAGCTCCACTTTGCAACCCCCTCTACTACTTTTATTCATTCACCCTCCCCCTTTATTCTGTCTTCTATGACACTTTTCTCTTCCACACATGAACCCAATTTAACAATTGCAAATCTATCTCCAAAATGATCAACAAGTCCTTGGA
Organism: Xenopus laevis; assembly: GCF_017654675.1. Lineage (NCBI taxonomy): Eukaryota > Metazoa > Chordata > Amphibia > Anura > Pipidae > Xenopus > Xenopus laevis. The sequence goes on along the minus strand of NC_054377.1, from coordinate 26,260,246 downwards.
ATGAGCAGACACCCGAAAAAGACAAGGCAAGCCCCATTGTGTTATATTGTGCTGTTTGTAGTAACGGTTATAGAATAAGGTAGTAGGGAAAGGCCTTGGACTCCTTGGATGTCCTGTTCCTCTCCATAGCTCTAACGGTATTTGTGCCTCTTGTATGGCTGGTGAGTTCAGAAGATGGAAATGGTATTTATTGCCTCATTGGGGTATTATTATCCCATTAAAAATACAGAACAGTTGTAATTGCCTACCAGTCTAGGGCCTTAAGAAGTTTTCCTAGAGGGTTAGTTTAGTTATTGCCCCAGTAGGAGTTTGGGAAGACACACTTTGTCAGCGCCACCAGAGATACAATAAGTTGTCCCAGAAGCATTCCTTAAAACCCTAGATATTAGCTATGCCCCAGGACTCCTGGAAGACAGATTCCAATGACGACTTCTGCCGATGAATCAGAAGCCATGGATGTGACAATAAGCCTCCAGGGATGCCACCAGGATGTACACCAACCACAGCCCAACGAAGAAGAGTGAGGTAATGATTTTAGGGATCCGCGGGCCTCCCAATTCCCCACTAATAGGTGGGCGCCTTCTATAGAGAAGAATGACGAGGCAGATAATGGAGAGTCCTGTGAAGAGGGTGACTGAGAATGCAAGGTTCCCAGGGACCACATAGAATTTCTGACCTTTCCCAGCCCAGTATATGGCAGCGATACTCCATGCCACACCTAGTCCCAGGAAAACATTCACTGCGTTACTGCCTGTCACATTACCGATGGAAGCATCCGCGTGGGGGTCCTGCACAGCCGCAACTTTACTTGCAAAAGTGTCTGAGGAGAGAACGGGAACGAGTTTATTGTCAGTAACATACAAATATCCAGTAGCCCTATGCTCATTGTTTCCATTCACTTCCCACTTCACAGCTTTAGGGATGCACCAAATCTACTATTTTGGGGAAACCCTAATTTGCACATGCAAATTAGGACAATGAAGGATTAAAGAGAACAAATGTTAAAAATGTTTCAACTTCCTTGTGTGTTTGACAAAAAAAGTCACGTAACAGGATTCGTATTTGGTTTGGCCAGGCAATTGGATTCGGCTGAATCCTGGATTTGGTGCATACGTACTTTAGATTCTCACTGGGCCAACCACATTACATCCAAAATGAGTGATGAGCATTCTTTTCACATCCATGTCACACACACAGTTCTAAAGGAGGATACAAGGCTAAAACAAAATGGCTAACCCATGACTCAAGACAGATGAGGGTCACAGGTCGATATACAGGAACAGCTTCCATGTGACCATAACAAAACCATGTGCATGGCACCTTAACGCACAGCTGCTAGATGGAATTCAGACACTGAGAGAAAGAACGAACTGTCCCTTCTCTACCTCAGATACACAGGGACATTATAACAAGCAGTTATGGATCTTCCTTTTTATTCTGGTCACCGCAACGTATAATCTCATTGGAATGTTTGGGAGATATTTAATCTCCCTTGACAGAAGCAACAGGATGGCAATTCCCTTTATGCCTGCGCTTATTTTAGTTCAGCTGAAAGGGAATGAATAAGCACATTCCTGTGTGTAAGGTTGCTTACTTGCATAGGACTGCTATATGAGAACATTGGTAAGGCGCAAGTAAAATTATAGGCCTCTCTGTTCCCTTACTGTCCTCCTTGTGATTAACGTCCTACTTTTTATCTTGATATGTGCACACAGGTCTGGACTTGGATTTTTATAATAAGATCTGGTATTTCAAGTACACAAAAGCCCACACAACCCACACCAGTCCAATAAACTGTGCCGGGCCTCTAGTGCACAGCATTCCAGGTGGTGAAAATGACCAATGCAAATACGTGAATGCTGATGTGGATAAAGACAAAATAGCCAGGGTGGAGGAACACAGACAGTGATACATTTTCCTGCTAACTTGATATCCAAATAATCTACATGTAATATGTTGAATACAGTAAAGTGGTCCATTCCTCACCTGGTACAGATGTTCCCAAAGCAACAAAGACCACAGCAGTGACAGAGTCCTTCAGTCCCACAGTGCAGCCAAAGTGAGTGGCCAGGTCCCCAGTGACAGCAGTGAGTATCCCAATGATGCAGATGGAAACAAGGAAGCAGGCCCATCCACCCCAGTACTCAGTGGGAGGCACAAAAGCAAAGAGAACCTTCCAGAAGACGGTCAGGAAATGCATGATGTAGTCGCAGCAACTGGGCAGCCCTTCCTCACTGCTCTCATCATCATCATCATCTCCTGCCCATGGGGACATGCAGGTAGGCCATGGAAAGGAAGGGGGTTGGTGGCAAGGAGAGTAGGAATGGGAAGAAAAGGGGTGGAGATAGAAAAGAGGGATAGAAAGTAAAGGGAGAAAAACAGCAAACCAAACAAAAACAGATGGAGAGAGGTAACAGAAAAATTGGCAGAGAAAAGAACGAGATAGATGTGAAGGGTACATAGATGTGTGGAGAGAACAGAAAGAGTATAGAAGGGGAGTTGCAGGTAAGAGGGGGAGATGTGGGTAAGAAACATGCCAGCAGAGAGTGCAATGAAGAAGGAAATAGTGTTAGTTGAGCTAGGAAGGCAGAGGAACAATAGCATTGCATGCATGAGTGGATCGTTTATTAAGAAAGGCATGAGCATACAGCCCTGTGTGCAGGATATATGTCAGTGTGCAAGTGCAAAGGTGATTGGTATGCAGGCATAAAGTGGCATATTATGTATACAGGATAAAAGTCTGAGAACTGGCACACTCACCAGCACTGACAGTCACTGCACTCACAAACTGCTCCCTCCAGCTGCTGCTCCCAACAACAAGAGCCAGGTTGGCTTTCTTAATCAGCTTATCCACAGTGTTCTGTGAAGAACAGCAACAAGGTGAGAATTTGGGCAAAACTTGAGAGTAGGGTGGTTTGGAGAAAACATGAGCTCACTGTGGAATGAGAACATGAAAGCTAAACCCCCAAACTGTAATGTTGAGGGTGGATATGGGAGAAAATGCACACCATCAGAAACTTGTTTAATCTTAAATGGAACTGTATAAACAGGGCATCCCCTGCTGAACATACATTTCTTTCTCTCTCCATCTCACCTTAAACTCATAGGACTCTTCTATGATGATTTCCATCTTACGGTGCTCCCCCAAACTGGGACTTCCAGCAACTTCTCCTCCTCCAGCAGTTGGCAGCACCCACTTTTCACCAGAATCTCCATGGGAAAAGAAAGGGAAATATAGAATTCACCTATGTGAGTATAACAGACCCATAGACAATTATAAGAGTCCTCAGCACTCAACCCATTATCAATATATTTAAGACAGAGACATTTTGTGCATACTGCTACTGAAAAATGCCTTACCCTTTAAACAAAACAGGGATTGTTTGTCCATATATTGCAATATATTTAAGCTGGCCAACTACATCAAAGTCATCCCATATCTGGCCAGTCCTATGCTCAATTTTCATCTGATTCATTAAGAATTCTATAGTTTCATTATACATTTTATAAAAGGGCCAGCTTAAATATATTGCAATATATGGACAAACAATCCCTGTTTTGTTTAAAGGGTAAGGCATTTTTCAGTAGCAGTATGCACAAAATGTCTCTGTCTTAAATATATTGATAATGGGTTGAGTGCAGAGGACTCTTGTAATTGTCTATATGTATTTTGTGGTCACAGTCTCGCTGCACCCCCGCCTAATGGTTTTAAAAACTAGTGGTGAGCACAACTTTCCCTTGTTTGTTATAACAGACCCATCACAGAAAAAATGCTCCCAAGTTCCTTTAACATTGTATTTCAAGCCTTCTTCATTGTGCTTTCCTGCAAATGCATTTCTCTGTCTCCCCCTCCAGTTCCCATAATCTGCATCTTCAGTTCTCTGCACTCCTCCTATCTTTCTCTTCTCTCAAGCACTGCAGTCTCCCCACTCAGTCACCTTATTCTTCTGTCATCTCCAGCTTTTCTTACCTCCTCTCTGCATTTCTGGCTCCCCCAGTTCTATGAAGAAGTTTTTGTTTTTCTCATATTCTTCATCGTCGATAACCTGTATTTCAATGAGTCTCCTGTGTGAAGAAGAAATTGTGAAATATGAACACATTAGTATTACTACTTCATAAAATATGGCTGAATAAGTATATGTGCACGTATAACTTAGTACTGTAGGGCTTCATCTTTTATTGTACACATTTAATTACATTCATGGGTGGTCTGGTCCCATCTTAAACGACGGCAGCAATGGGGTAGCAGACCTTGCAATCACTTAAATGGGTATTTCACCTCTTATAGCTTTGTGCTCTACATAAATACAGAATTGATGGTCTGGAGAAGAACTGGATCATCTGTGTGATGTAGCCAAACTCTATATGGGAACTTCTCAACCTCTCTCAACCTGAGCCATGTTGTTTTTGGGGTCAGGTGGAGTCTTGCTTAATAGAGGTAATAGAAAATAATTTTATCATAATTTCCAGCTGACATGAAGATAACCATTCCGACTAGAAGAAAAGAGGTTCCGTCTAAATATTCGGGTTTTTACAGTGAGAGTTGGAAGATTTGGAATTCTCTCCCTGAATCAGTTGTACAGGCTGATACATTAGATAGCTTTAAGAAGGGGTTGGATGGTGATTAGCAAGTGAGGGAATACAGGGTTATGGAAGATTGCTCATAGTACAAGTTGATCCAGGGACTAGTCCGATTGCCATCTTGAAGTCAGGAAGGAATTTCTTCCCCCTCTGAGGCAAATTGGAGATGCTTCAAATGTTTTTTTGCTGTCCTCTGGATCAACTGGCAGGTTAGGCAGGTTATATATAGAATTAAAAGGTGAACTTGATGGACATGTGTCTTTTTTCAACCTTACTTACTATGTTACTTTGTTTCCAAAACAGACATTTTATTGGGAACCATTGACTTATGGCTTTGGAGTGAGTGAGTGCAGAGAACAAAAGGGCATAAACAAATACTACTTTCAATTACAATTACAGAAAAGGTATTGTAAACATGAAAGTCCCTTTTGAATAACATAAGACAATACAGATATATACCCCCTGAATTCTATGGGGCAAATTTACTAAAGCGCAAAGTGGCTAAGGCTAGCGCAAATTCTCAAGCGTGATGTTATTTCGTTACTTCGCCGATTTACTAACGGGCCCTGGCGTAAATTCGCTAGCGAAGTGGACCTACTCTAGCGCTACTTCGCACCCTTACGCCAGACGAAGTTGCGCTATGGCAAAGGGACGCAACTACGCTAATTCACTAACTTGCGGATTTTCATGAACGTTACCTCTTGCGCCAGACTTGCCTTTGCCAACTGAGACCGGGCGAAGTGCAATAGAGTAGATAGGGCTTGCTTCAAAAAAAAGTTGACATTTTTTCTAAGTCCCAAAAAACGCTGGCGTCTTTTCCTTTTTTAAGGGTGATAGGCTGAAAAAGATCGTACATTTTTTTGGGGGTACCCTCCTTCCCCCCTACATTTCCTTACATATGGCACCTAAACTATACAGTGGGCACATGTATAGGGCAAAATAACAACTCTATTTTATTTTATGAAGCTTTTCCAGCTTGTGTAGTGTAATGTATTTGGTGCTACACATACGTCCATTGTACTTTAACTTGGCACCGTATGCAAATTAGGCATCGCTAGTGTAACTTCGCTTTGCTTGACGAATTAACGCTAGCGCAACTTCGCTATTGTTCTCCACCCTGAGCGCAACTTCGCATTTTAGTGAATTTGCGTAGCGCTGGCGAAGCTACACCTGGCGAAGTGCGGGGGAGTGTGCCGAAGCTGTCGCCGGCGCACTTCGGATCTTAGTGAATTTGCCCCGTATGTTTGTGTGCACACATATTCTCAGTGTATAGTTTCTCTTCCCCTCTCCTAAGCCAGATATGCTTATAACTGATTGGGCTCAAGGTTTTGGCAGAGAGCTGATACTAAGTATAACTCAAGGAACAGCATCAAGGTGTCTCAGCACATAAAGGCATCTTTGGTCCTTCTGTGTTTCTTCTGAACTGGCAAAGATTTTCTCCTGTTTTATTATATATTACAATTTCTTTTTTTACTGTTCCATTTTTTTTGTCTTATTTGATCACAAAAGCAATGGAACTAAGAAAGCAGCTCTATTAACGTTCTAGTATAACATTACAATACTTTTATAAGAACGTGGAATATAATAACCTTCAATTCTGCTTATATACTGTTCTTTTTGTACCACAATATTCTGTACAGTCTTCACAGACACCAATAAAAAGCAGCGAGGAACTGACCATTCTAGAGGTATAATAACATTAATTTCAATATAAATGTGTACAAAACAAATGTTCTTCCCCAGTTTTGGGGCACCATTGCACAAACCCATTCTTGCTCACAGGTGCGAATGGTCCTTGTATGCTGTTCTATGAAGCTGGTTGGAAGTGATAATGAAATGGTGCCATAGTGCAATGCAATGACTTGGCTGGTGTCCCTGCATGAAGAATCGCTTTTAAGGCAATTGCTAAAGCAGGGCCAAAAGAACAGGAGAGGAAGCGTATTGACATCTTGTCTCTGCACAGGAAATAAAGTGTGAGGGGAAAACAATCGATATTGTGGTTAATAAAATGAAATCTTGTCTCCAGTTTTAATGTATTACTGGCTTCTCCCTGAGCAATACGGCCTAGGTGGGGCTCATAACAACACATATTGGCTCTAACAAATCACCCTCAGGCATTGAGGCACCAGGCAGAGCTTATTCAGGAACATGTGCATCCCAAGTACTGAAGGAAATGAATCATTCAAACTTCAACCCCCACCAAGTATGGGAATGAACCAAGGAACATGTACATCGGCTTCCCCTTGCTGTGTCTTCCCCTTAGGACACACTGCCTTTATAGCTGATAAGGGAATCAGCAGAAACGTTATCTGTAAATTAAATTGGAATGGAAAGCAGATTCTGTGAGTCCTTTGCTATTGCCCTTTATTTGCCAGACTGCAGAAACAATGTATTAAAATTAACTCTCCTCCAGCCAAGAATGCCTTTTCACACTTCCCATAGACGTGCAAATTTTATTCCCATGTACACGTTCCGATGGATCGACCTGCTATTAACCATTTAGATTAAATAAAGTAGCAAAAATAAATCAGACGATGTTTTGGCCATTAGTTGACAGACAGACAATTGCTTGAAAGTTGCCTGACAAATAGTAGTGACAGTCACTTATTGATATTGTCAGGTAGGCAATACATGCGGAGATATTATCATTAGAATTCGTCTAACCTGTATGATTGACTAAACAACCGAACGCCATGGTACGAAAAATGTTGGGACAATCCGCACATAGTCCAAAAATCGTACGAATCTTCATTTCATATGACTGTATCCTCGTATCTATGGCCAGCTTTAGTCTTTGTATTATTACGTTTTCTAATCATGGAATACTGTGTGTATGGGAATTTGGATCTTGGCTGGGAGTGGTGTCAACAGGAATCAACATCCTTGCACAAGGGCTGGGCTGCAGATCAAACTAGTCACAATACCCCTCCCCAATCACAAGCTTTCCTACAGCCTCTCTGGTGACTAATCTACCAGAAAGCCCCCTCTATAATGTCATCTTAACAGGGTGGGGACAATCAGGGGTATCACTATTGGCTGGAGGAGAGTTGACTATTGCCTGGAGGAAAACTGTCTATTGGCTGGAGAAGTGTTGACTATTGGCAGGAGGAGAATTAACTATTAGGTGGAGAATTGAGTGGAGAACTGTCTATTGGCTGGAGCAGAGTTGACTATTGGTGGGAGGAGAGATGACTATTGGCAGAAGGAAAATGGACTACTGACTGGAGAAGAATTGTCTATTGGCTGAAGCAGAGTTGACTATTGGTGGGAGGAGAGATGACTATTGGCAGAAGGAAAATTGACTACTGACTGGAGAAGAACTGTCTATTGGCTGGAGCAGAGTTGACTATTGGCTAGAGGAGAGGTGACTATTGGCTAGAGAAGAACTGACTATTGACAGGAGAAGAATTGACTGTTGGCTGGAGAAGAGTTGACTATTGACTGGAGGAGAGGTGACTATTGGCTGGAGGAGAGGTAACTATTGGCTGGAGAAGAATTGACTACTGGCTGGAGAAGAGTTGACTATTGGCAGGAGGAGAATTGACTATTGACTGGAGAACAACTACTATTGTCTGGAGCAGAGTTGACTATTGGATCCACATGCGGTCCAAATCGTACAAATGTTCATATGACTATACCCTGGTATCTATGGCCAGCTTTAGTCTCTGTCTTCTTAAGTCTTCTAATCATGGAATATGCAAGGCTTTATGGGAATCTAAGTCTTGGCTGGGAGTGGGGTGCAGTTCATCCCGAATCCCTCAGAAATCAACCTCTTTGCACAAGGGTTGGGCTAGAGGTCAAACTAGTCACAAGGCCCCTCCCCAATCACAAGCTTTCCTACAGCCTCCTATTAGGTAAACGAGAGAAGGGACAAACAATAACAACTTTCAATTGCTACATTTACAAACACCTTGAAAAATTGTATGAATGTGTATTGGAGTGTTGCTTAGAATTATGTTTTCTTTCATTAGGCAAACAACAGTTTTCAGGTTGAAAGTCGATAATTTTCTATAGAATTCTACTCACACTCTATTACAATTTCAGTAACAATTGCTGATACGTTTTATGGAACAAATGAATTAATCTTATTATGGTTTATCTGAATAGCTTGGGCAACGGGCACATCAGCTCTTTACCAGAGGATAAAGCAGAATACCATAGGTACCAGTGTATGGGGAGTTGATTGTAAGAAAAGAGTTGACAGAGGCAAAGTCTATCAACCATCTTGACTATTTTTTCTAAGCCAAGCACTCAACTATATCACTTGGCTCAGCTCTGTCAAGCTAGCCATAGATATTCTGATATATACTTATGTCCGACTCATGATCAGTAACTTAACTACCCCCCTTGGGGCCCCACATCTCCAGATGTGTGGTTTCCTTACCGCGTTCACTGCTGTGTGGTCTCTGGCGGGCCCCAAGGGGAACGGGCCCTGGTGCAATTGCACCCAATCAGCTCCGTTTGAGGGAATCACACCCCTCACCTGGGATTGAAGAGTTAACACAATAGCTCTTCCAAGCTCTCCTAATAAGCATTTACAATAGTTTGATATGGGCCTTTCAAGTTGTTATTAACTAATTCATATGGAAGGACCATTCACTTACGATAACATTTCCAATTCTGATGTTAAGAGAAGGCTCGAGGGAGAGATGTTTTACCAGGCTGTGCCAAGTATTATCAATATGCAGCATTAAATTCAATTTTGGAATGATATAGAACAGTCCTCCTGCTTATATCTCACACAGCTGCCATGGAAAGATAAAACACACAAGAGAATGTTTCACAAATACTACCCGCTACTTTCTAATACTCTGAATGTATAAGAGCAGACACTCTGTAATTCACTAAATACCCCTTTTCCCTTTTGCTACTAGTAAACTATCCTGTTTTACCTGCAGATTTGGAAATGGAACAATTTGGGGATTAGCTGCTGAAATGGAAGTCACAGGATCTAGATTTGTTGGAGAATGCACCAATTTATAGACTTTCACCTCCTATTTTCCAACTTTTGCTCTCATATGGGGGGAGACATTTAATGGGTTAGGGGACTTTCATTTTTTCAGCTCAATTTGCACGCTCTTTCATACATTTAATCTCCCCTACTCATTAAGTTTTAAAACTTATCACACAGGGGTTGATTTATCAACTTTTTATGAGTGGTACCAATATGTAACAAAAGATTTAGTCTTAAAGGAACAGTAACACCAAAAAATTAAAGTGTTTTAAAGTAATTAACATATAACATACAGTACTGTTGCCCCGCACTGGTAAAATTGTGTTTTTGCTTCAGAAAGACTACTATAGTTTATATAAAGAAGCTGCTGTGTAGCCATGGGGGCAGCAGTTCAAGCTGGAAAAAAGGCATAGGTTACATAGCACATCACGGATAAAACACCATTGTATTGGACAGGGCTCATCTGTAATGTGCTATGTAACCTGTGCCTTTTCTCCTGTTTTTCCAACTTGAATGGCTGCCCCCGTGGCTACACAGCAGCTTGTTTATATAAACTATAGTAGTCTTTCTGAAGAAAACACACCAGTTTTACAAGTGCAAGCTAACAGTATATTATATATTCATTTTTTGGTGTTGCTGTTCCTTTGAAGGGATGTTTTACCTTCAGAGAAGTGTCGAAATATCAACAGTCCATCATTAAAAATATTACATCTTCTTAAATTCCAGCACCACTGATTCAGTAAGTTGCTACAGGCGGGTGTCAGTGATCCCCTGCCTAAAGGGTAATGAGAGAAACTATTCAGATCAGTGATGCACTGCTTAGTGGTATTTATCTTGACAGCAGATTTATTTAAAAAAAATAAGATCTACTGGGAAACTGTTTTTAGCAACAGCGGCTGTTTATTTTTGGGCACTTGTCGGACGGTAAATATTTCTGTGCTGCAGCAATTCTTTCCAGCGTGGAATATAACTGTTCAAATCCTTTCTTTTCACAGTCGATTTGCATCAGGAAGTAATGATTCAAATGGTTTATAGAGCTACCACCCCATTAAACATAATGGTGTTCGATAGCTCATAGTCAAGAACATTTTGATGTATCAGCTTAGATAAATGTGTCAGTTTCATTGAAAAAATCTCCTGACAGTAAGGTACATTTTAATAAACTGTAAAAACCTCCTGAACAGCTGGGAATCCTTCTGGATCAGGTTGACCATTAATAAATGTCCATATTTGCTGGGGCAGCCTGGCCGATTTTAAACATACTGTTCTACAGTTGGACATGTAAACCAGATTAGGGGACTGCTTCAGCAGATTTCCACCAATCCTGATATCAGCGAGTGAACCATTTCAGTGAATGAATTGGGGCATTGACAGATGACAAAGTTAAGAGGAGTTGCAATTCATTCAAACGTCCTGCCGTTACTATTGTTCAGGCAGTTAGCCTAAATAAACAAATGTTTCCGTCCTTCAGCCCACAGGCAGATCAATTAGATACTGGAGAGTATTTTCTAAGGGTCAGGGCACATGCTCAGATTCGGGGAGATTCGTCGCCCGGCGACAAATCTCCTCCTCTTCAGGGTAACTAATCTCCCCAAACTGCCTCCCGCCGGCTAGAATGTAAATCGCCGGCGGGATGGCACTCAGAGGGCTTCGTTTTCCGAAGTTTCGTCATGAGGCAACTTCAGGGGGCTTTGGAAAACGAAGCACTCCGAGTGCTCCAGTGCCAGCACTGTGTATGTTATACAGTACATCTTAGAGTGGTCCTGGTTTCCTGCTTGCCCAATGCCCCCTGTATGTGCCATACTCTGCCTAGCCTACTCTGCCTGTGTGTGCCATACTTTGCTTGCCCTATGTTCCCTGTGTGTGCCATACTCTGCCTGCCCTAGGCTCCCTGGGTGTGCCATACTATACCTGTCCTATTCTCCTTGGGTGTGCCATACTCTGCCTATGTGTGCCATACTCTGACTTCCCTATGCTCCCTGGGTGTGCGATACTTTGCCGGGGTGTGCCTTAATCTGCCTGTGGAACATAAGCCTGGTATTTGTTTTGGGGGTTTGTTAGCATTTGAAAATTATTTTTAGGGGTCCCTAAGATGTTTAATCATGTGCTAGAGGTGCTGTGTTATCCACAGGGGACGAGGAGGCATATGGATTTAAGAGTAGGTCTTAATATGACTTTTTCCACATATGAGTGATAAGTGATATCTCTGCAGTGAGCACCAACCTTTTGGTATTTTGGTGGGCTACCACAATTAAAGTGGACATGGTCTTGTGGTAACATGGGTGTGGTTTAAAGGAGAAGGAAAGCTTACTCCATATTCTTTGCTGGAATTAAAGTTCACTTTATAGTGTGCTGAATCAGTAAGGCATTTTTTGTTATAGGCATTTTTATAGTTAAAATCTAAGTCTCTTAGTTCCATTCATCATGGGGCTGGAGTACTGGTAACCTGTTGTGCATGCGACTCCATAGCGCATCATCAATCAAAGAAGCAAAGCAGCACTTATATAATAATAAAATAATATATTTATACTTATAATGCTGCTGCGCGTAATATTAGAACAGAAAATGCTGCCCGGGCAGTGGGAGGATGGAATGTAAAGAGTTTGGTGATGTTACCCTAGTGCAGCCGGCAGGTTTTCAAAAGAGCAGCATACAGAGCGAAAGAAAAGCACCAATATGAGAAACAGTTAGTGTTTTGAAAACTGTGTATAGATGCAGTTAGAATGTGCAACACTAAATTTCAACCTTTGCTTGTCCTTTTAAAGTGGGTGTGGTTTAAAAACAGGGAGTGGTCAACACATTATTGGCCCTCCACCATGTACCGGTACCACAGAAGTTGGACAGCACTGTTCTAATATATGCTAGTATAGACCAACCAGGTATGCTTTACGCCCAATCAGCATGTGGGTCAACCAAATGGAGAGTGTGCTAGGGGCCACACACTTAGTATGGCCTTCTTGTACTTCTGAACAAAGAACAGAAATAATCAGACGTATTCAATGTGTGTCAGAAAGTTAAATCAGACAGCTAATCACAGTATTAGAAAAAAAAAAACACGGTTGTGTTTATCGTGCAGTGCCTTGCCCTTTGTTATTTTTTTTATAAATCAGAACAGCAGGAAGTGAAGAGGAGTTGTGGTTCCTCTCTACTTCCTCATCTGTTGTCCATTGTGCATCGGCAGATTACATTTTCAAACCCATCCAATTCCCAAACCTGCCGATATTCAAAGTACATGGACAACAGATATTAATCAAAACTGGCGGCGGCAGGTTAGTACTAGTAATCATTTTGTAGAATAATATTGGCACATGTATAGCCAGAAAAGGATCCGGTATTAAATTTGACAGATGTCAAGGAGACAATCACACATGTGTTACCTGGTTCTAAGTGTAATGAAATTCAGGAGTTGAATAACACCCTAATTAAATGGTTCAATACCCCATATAAATTCCACAAGATTTTCCCTGCAAAACTAGAGATATAATTCACAAGTGGGTTCCATGTTTCACAAACTCTGGTCTTGCTCAATCATAAAAAAACATATTGGGACCAGGTCATATAGTTAATTACGTGGTTCATGGAAAACTAAACTTAAAATCAATCAGGGATGCCAAATGTTAGACACCCCCCCCCAGTGATTCTAACTGCTTACCTGGCAACCTCCTGTTACCCTACCACCCTACCTCCTGTTAGCAGCAAACTTTACCAGCTGCCATAGTTTGGCACATTTTAATGGGCTTTTGGGTGCTCTAGGTGTTTTTTAATGGCTCTATCATGATTCTCAGATCAGAAATACATGTTTCTCTTTAATGTTTTTCCTAACAGTTTATTGATGCTCTCCTCAATGCAATCAAACTACTTCTACTCTCTACTTCTGGAAATCTTCTGAAAATCTTCTACTGCTCCCTCTCTCAGTTAAGGAATAGTCAACTATTAAAGGATACAGTGCCAGTGCATTATACTCTTTTAGATATAGAAGGAAAATGCTTTAAATAGTTGTGTTTCTGGTTACTTTATTGAAAATTTCTGCAAAAATCCCAATAGTCCCGCCCATCTGTTCCACTTCCTGCTTTCTCCTTTCCCAGGCAGCACAGGGGAGATGCTGGCACTCAGAACACTGCACTGAAGGATAGGAACCAATCAGCAGCTAAGCTGACCTGATAGGGAACTAAAGCCTGTCTTTGCTTGTGTGACCGCATTGCTGTGATTGGCTTTCCCCTCCTACTGTGCTTCTGGCAGGGACCAGTAGGACACGCCCACTTTTAATTTGAAACAGGGACCAGAGAACATCTATGGGGAGCTCCAATAAAGAGGCTAATTTTGAAGACAATATTAATTTTTGGGCAAAAGCCAGCACCATATACTATACATTATTGTCTACAAAATTAAGGTTTATTTATCCTATATTTATCCTATTGATAGGTTTTACAAGCTGCCTGCAGTTTTTGTATATAAAATAAAATGGTAAAAAAAGCCTACAAAAATGTATTGACCTGTATATAAATAAATTAAATAATAATACAGTATACAATTACAGGTATGGGAACTATTAGCTTGGGACCTGCGGTTTTCTGGATAAGGGGGCTTTCCGTAATTTGGATCACCATTCTCTAAGTCTACTAAAAAATCATTTAAACATTAATTAAGTCAGATAGGATTGTTTTTCAGTTGAAAAATATGCTGCTTGAAATAAATACTGCCTCCAGTAAGGATTAATTATATCTTAGCTGAGATCAAGTACAAGCTACTGATTTATTATTACAGAGAGAAAAAGGACATTTTTTTAAAATGTGAATTATTTGATTAAAATGAAGTCTATGGGAAATGGCCGTTCCTTAATTCAGAGCTTTCTGGATAATGTGTTTGCAGATATCTGATCCCATACCTACAAACCAAGAGCAATTCCAAAAAAGCATTTGTATGGAGTGGTGCTAGGTATTAGTGATGTTCGGGCCGACCTGAGGCCTGCGGGACCCACACATGGGCAGATAATATGCCAAATTGATATCAGCAGCTTTAATCTGCCCGTATATGGCCACTTTAAGTTAGCCTGACCTAGAGGTAATATAAAAGAAGCTGAAAATCTGTCTAATGATGTGTATTTTCTGTTGAAAGCTTTGCAGAAAAGAGAGAGTGGAAGCAGTTTAGGCAAGAGCTATATTCCCATTTCTTCATATTGTTGAGTCTGTAAAGCTTAATCTATCATCTTTTATTTTGCACATGCACAGAATATGAAGAGCATAAAAATAAAGCCTCCTATCCATGGAAACATAAAGTAATTAGATGAAGCTAAGCTCTGTACCCTTTGTCCTAGTATAGAGTACTGGAACCCTGTTTCTGTATGCATCATAGATCTTTAATCACAACTGTTTCATTATTACACATATGATTTTCTCATTAAAAGTACATGCCAGGTACCTGGATACCTGGCTAAGGTGCGGGATTGATCCCTCCTACCCTCCCCTCAGGTTATCACACAATTTGTCCCCAACAAAGTGTCAATTCCGGTTCACAATGACACCATTTCCGATTTCGTGGGCCCTGAGGTCAGAATGTAAATTAACTATTTGTGGGCTGGGTTAAGTAAAGGGTCTAGGTAGAGGAACATATTAGGTGGCAGGTGCAGGTCGTGGCTGGGTCGGGCATGGGTTTGCCCAACAGAACCCGAGTTGGACTCTTCCCCACATCACTTTTACCTTTTCCCCTTTTTCCTTTGGTGCCCTTTTGTGGGAGTCCTAATAAAGATGACTGGGTAGATGGTAGAATAACTGCTGCAGATTAACTGCACATCTAAACATCACACAAACAATTTTAATTGGATACTCATTCCTATTCAAAATCACAATATAGATTCAATCGGATTAGGTAGCCCAGCAAATGGAGCCAAGAACACCAGTAGCTAAAGAAACTTGATGATTGAATTGGTTGGATCTGATTCTGAAGAACCATCCTGAGTAACAGACCAAAGCTACCGCAAAAAAACTATGTGGTTCTGATCCCATAATGATAATGTTTATAAACACTATTAAACTATGGGTCATTTTAGTGGTGATGTTTGAAATAGGTGATGCGTACGTGTTGACCATTGTGTTCTGGAAGTCCCTGGTTATATGGGATTGGAATCATGTGGAACTGCCGACCTAAATATTTACGACCATTATAGCAGATTACAGAGACACTTGTGTGTGCAATCAAGTGTACAGTCTAACAGAGAACTGCTTGACAGTCTGACCTTGTTATCAGCTATAGACATTTAAATGCAGCTTCAGCATTTTCCTCCTGAAAGAATATCCAACTGTGCTGACCATCCCAGTTTGTCAGAATTCATCTTCATAAGGTTATAGTATATCTGAGATAATTTGGTTATATCTAGTATAGCATCATGCTGCCTACACACATTAGCTCAGATATGAAGGCAATTAAGAATTAACTGAGTCATTATAAAACAAATGGATTCCTAGCATAGTGCTGTATGAAGAGAAGAGAAAGTGTACCATGGAGCTAAACACTCGTGTTTACATAGAAACAATAGGAAAAGCTTTTCCCTAATGCAAACAAGCTGGAGGGACTGAAGCAATAAGAGCATATGGATAATTCAGAACTTGGTGCATCCATAGTCATACTCATACACCCTCATATCTGTGACTTCTCAGTTAAGGGGACCTGTCACAAAGCAGCTGTATATTTGGGGCAGATTTATTAAAGGCTGAGTTGTATTTAACCTGAAAAATGTGAGTTTTCAGGGGTATTTTTCAGTCAAAACTTGAATTTTCGGATTAAAAATAAAAAAGCTCACATTTTTCAAGATCTATTATGCCCCAAAGCTGGAAAAGGCTCAAATCCGAAAATACTCAAGCTAAAACCTGTCGAGGTCACGTAGAAGTCAATGGCAGAGGTGTTAATAGCCTTCATGATGTTCAAGTTTTTTTTGTTTGGTTTTACTCAACTTATTCAATTCTAGCGATTCAAGTTTTTTCCAGCGGAAAACTCAATCAATTTGAGTTTTTGGGTTGTTCAACTCGATTTAAACCCATAGTTTAAAAAAACAGTCCCCCCTACCCTGAGTAGACCCCCCCTCATCCGCCCAGCCTACCTGCCCCCCCTCCTCCCCCAGCCTACCTGCCCCCCGGGCAAATGCCCCTAATTTTTTACTTACCCCTCCGTGCAGATTCTGGCCTCGGAATTCACGCAGCCATCTTCTTCTTCTCCGTAATCTTCGTGTATTGGCGGCCTTTTCGGCGCATGCGCAGTTGGAGTAAATTTCCGGTCCCAAACCACTGCTCATGTGCCGAAAGTAAAGAAATTTTTAGAAATTTTTTTGTAAATTTTCATGGCTTTCGGCGCATGCACAATGGTTTGGGACCGAAAATTTACTCCAACTGCGCATGCACTGAAACTTCCGCAAAAAGACAGAAGAAAGAAGATGACTGCCGTGAACTCAGAGGCCCGAATCTGCGCGGAGAGGTATGTAAAAAATTAGGGGCATTTGCCCGGGGGGGGGGGAGCAGGTAGGCTGGGGGGAGGTTGGTCTACCCAGGGTAGGGGGAGGGTTTTTTTTATTACGGGTTGAATTCTCCTTTAAAATGAGTTGTGTATAAAAGGTATAAAAATTGTACCTTTGATAAATAACCCCCTAAAAGTCCCTTTGAATTAAACATAAAACCCATTTTTTTTAATTAAAACTGGTGTAGGCACCAAAATGGTAGACATAATGCCCAGGCTACACAATTATACAGTGCACTCCATAATGTTTGGGACAAAGATACATTTTCCTTTGATTTACCCCTCTGCTCCTTGTTTAAATCAAACAATTCAGACGGGATTAAAGTGCACATTCCAGACTTTCATTTAAAGTTATTGGGAAAATTCTTAAAATGGCCAAGCCAGTCACCTGTATAAAGTCGCTATGTATAAAGTGTTGTAATTTCTACATAGTGAAACTGAAATTTATGAAATTTATTGCCATCTTTCTAAGCGGTGGTGACCAGGCAGAGGGGCAGGGTCGTGCCGTTAGGGGCGGGACGCCCGTGACATCAGGGGGCAGGGTTATGACGCAGTGATCGTTGATTGGCAGATCGCCATGTCAATCAAAGGAATCCTGCCCAGTTTTCCTTATTTGGAAAACCGGCAGGAAGTTTTGACCCGGGCAGCCCTTCAAAATACCAGGCTGTCTGGGTCAAAACCGGACAGGTGGCAACTCTATGTATACGTCAGACAACCTGAAGTCAGACATCATGCTGGGTGATATTTTGATGGCTGATTCAGTTAATGCCTTTAAGAGGGGCTTGGATGATTTCTTGGATAGATATAATATCAAAGGCTATTGTGATACTAAACTCTATAGTTAGTATAGATATGGGTATATATAATTTATGTAAAAGTATGAATGGGTGTGTATGGATGCTGGGTTTTCATTTGGAGGGGTTGAACTTGATGGACTTTGTCTTTTTTCAACCTGATTTAACTATGTAACTAGGTAACCTGCAGCTTGCTTCTGTATTAGCTTGTCTCCTTGTTTACGAGAATAAAAAACTTGCCTGGTTCTTTGTGTACCCATGTCATTGGAAGAAAAATCAAAGACAAAAATGTCCAAACATTATGGAGGGAACTGTAGATGCCTACATGGAACTCGCAGCCTGCCCCTCGCGATTAGAACTCTGTCAAGCACAAGCAGCGCTGTATTAATTGGAGAGATGCAGATTTTTGCACTCCATTTTGGAGCACAAAGTCTCATTACATGGCTGTAAGAGACTAGCTACTATAAGCATAATATATTTTAATTTTATTGGTTATTTGCAAGGGGCTCATCAGCAACTACATTGTTGTGATTCTACATAAATACAAGACCCTTCCAATAAAAATGTATGCATTTATCTAATTAAACGATTAGATGACCTGTAAGGTAATAGAATGGACAATTATTTTCCTTCTTGGTCTGAATTTATCCAGCTATTAAATAGGGGTCACTGACCCCCACCAACCAGAAACTGTTGCTCTGTGAGACTACAAATTTATTGTTGTTACATTTTATTACTTATTGTTTGATTAAGGCCCTCTCTTATACATTTTCAAATCTCTTAGCCAAACAACTGCCTGGCTGCTACGGTAATTTGGACTATAATCATAAATCATAAAAAGTTAAGACAATTGCAAATCGTCTCAGATCATTACCCTCTCCATCAGGCTGGACTGGGATTCAAAACAGACCCTGGCATTTGAAGAACAAAGAGGCCCAAACAACCCCCCACAAGCACAATAAATAGAGTCAACTTACATTTTCCAGAATCCACAGATTGCCAGACCGGGCCTGCGTTTCATTATTAATTACATTTTTTGTTAATTTTAAGATGAACAACCCCTTTCATTACAGCACAAGGGCAGTTTTATAGGATGATTATGCCAATGGCTATCATGTTTTCTGTTTGGCTATATCACAGACAGGTTTGTTTTCCAAAATTAAAATGTTAGTTTGTAAGCTCTTTACCTATTGTATCGGTTCTGTTTTTATATGCAATCTGTATGTTCAATGTATACATCCATTTATTTACAGCACTGCAGAATACTGTATATTGCTGCTTTCTAAATACCTGATAATAATCCTAATTCAAAGAAAACACGCTCCTATGTTTTACTGCTTTTAGGTAGGGAAAAGAAATTCCATCTACAGTTATCTTGCACATTCCAGTGTCTGCAGTGAATCCATCCTCATTATTTCATTTTCATGGAAACAGAATATGTCAAAATCTTTCCCTAGGAATGGCATCTGTGATGTTGCTGAGACAGTAAGTATGTTGCATGGTGACATGCTACACTTAATAGCCTTCTCAAACAGCATGGTGCATAAAGCCGGCAATGCATGCAAATGCAGGAAGGATTAAGCATCTCTTATGGGAATCCTTCAGAGCAAATGGTGTTGCCATTCAAAAAGCAGATATGGGCCAACAAGGCGTTTTAAAATTTAAAATGGGGACAATTGAGTTTGTTGTAGAGCAAATCTACAGCTACCACACTAGCTTAAATACATAGGGTATGTAAAGAGGTGGGTACACATGGGTAGAGATGGCTGATGTTGTTAAATGAGAAGGAAAGGTTAAAACTTAGTAACCCTTATATGAAAGGTCCACCTAAATATACCAGTAAACCCTCAAAGTAGTGCTGCTCTGAGTCGTCTGTCAAAATAAACACTGCATTTATTTTCTTCTATTGTGTATACATGGGCTTCTGTATCAGACTTCCTGCCTTCATCTTAAACCTCCAGGGCTAGGGCTTGAGCATGCTCAGTTTGCTCCCCCCCCCCTTCTCTGCTGTAATCTGAGCCCAGAGCTATAAGTGAGCAGGGAGAGACTCAGGCAGGAAGTGATGTCACACCTAGCTAATACTGTAGCTGCTATCCAAAACAGACAGAGAGCTTCTAGAGCTTTTTACTCAGGTATGGTAAAACATTCAACAGCATAAATATAGCATTCTAACTTGCGCTATTGCAGCTAATCTATTGGCAATAAAATGCCTCCGTAGCTTTCCTCCTCCTTTAAGGTAATTTGGGTCGTGAGTATATGTGCAAGTGTACGGGATCCAATCATTAGACAATCAGATTGCTGCTTGAATGTATCAGTCAAATTGAACAATGATCTTCTTGTTAGCCATACAGGCACATACTGTATGTGCCTTTCTTAATGTTATATGCTCCTCACTATGTAACTTCAGGTAAGATATAAATATATATATATATATATATATATATATATAAAAGAAACATGCATAAATGAGGTATAAGGCACATGAGTTTGCCACAGGATTGCTAAGCACACACAAACTGATATATAATCATTATACAGCAGTGACTCATATCTCCCAATGGTCATAATTATACTTCTAAGATGATGGTGCTTGCTGGAAAGTGGGTGGGAATTTGAGCAGATCAGGTCCATGCCATGCATAAATGGGCATGGTATAAAATATGCAGAAGGCATATTGCCCTAAGAGCTATCCTGAAAACAGGACCAGTTCTAATGGTTAGGTATTTTCTAAAGCTTTTTTGCCCACAGAAGCACCTTTTTTTCGCAAGACACAATACACCTGGGGTGCCATCACTCTAGTGGAAGAGATATGAAAGCTTAGCTATTGTAGAGCAATCAAAACCATTCAACTTTTAAAACACATAAATACATTAAATCCAGCCCTGTATTGCGACAGACAATAACACTGTTTAAACTTGTGTACAAATTATATTACGAAAACAATAACTAATAATATGATAACTATCTATATAAATTATCCAGGACAAAAGAAAATCAATTTTTCAGTTATACAGACACCCAGTAGAATGGGGGGCTGGTTACAGTAGCCTATTGCTGCTTATATATCCAACTACATATGACCATATTCCAATGGCTCGGGCTACTATCCTACTTCTTTATGTGGGAAAATGAAACAACACACCATGGAATATGTATGATATGATTCCTAGCAACCAGTTTGTAATTAGATGCAAGCATAAGGCATGTGCAGCTGCTCTTATACTGTACTAAGTGCTAAACATAAAGGAGAAAAGCCATTGTGCACAAAGTGCTATGCAGCATAATTTACAGGGCATAAAGTGCAGCACAATAAATATGAATATTTCATATTCAGTTGGCATTATCCTTGTACTGCTGTAAATTTTTCTATGACAGCCCCTTGCCCATCCTTGCTTCACAATATGGTAACTAAAATTCTAGGTCACAATAGTAGGCACAAATGTTCTCTCTTGTATCATCTACAGCCTGTCCAGCAGGGCTAAATGTCCTGGCCTCATCTCTAAGGCCTTATATACTGGGAGGCCCATTTATCAAAGGTCGAATTTCGAAATTCATGGGAATTTTTTTAAATTCGAATATATCCACAATTGACTGGGAGGTTATTTAAGGAAAAATTTGAATTTGATCGAATGGTTCCGACCTGAAACTTCGAAGAGTATTCGATTCTTATTAGATTCGTACAAATTGAGTTTTTCTCGATCCCATGTCACGAAGGCTACTAATATCTAACATCTCCAGATGACTCAACGGACCTCTGTCATTGACTTGCACATGAACTCGGCAGGTTTCAGGTGACGAATATTCGAATTAGGACTGTTTCCATGGTGAAGGTGTGATAAATCTCACATTCAAATTTACATTCGAATAGGGGGATTCAATTTCGAATTCGGATTCACTATTCGACCTTTGATAAATCTGCCCCTTGGTGTATTCCGTTTTCAGTTTGAATGATCATATTTAATCAGGCTAAGTTTGGAGAGTGACAGTGGGTTATAGTGACGAGCGAGAGTTGGAAGGAGTTGAAGCAGGCCGCAACTTTGGTCCAATCTTGATACTTGTACAAAGAGCCAAAAGCCAAGTCATCTCTATGAGATTACTCATAAATTGCATGCAAATGCAGCAGATCGCCATGTAACCAGTCAGATATGGTTATATCATATGGTTATATTCATTGCTTCTTCTCCTATTCCATTGCTAGTTTTTTTATGGATCAATGACACCTGTCATACAGCAGGCTTTAGTTTAGCCGTGTGTGTGTCCAATTTTACACATTTCTACCCTTTTAGCAAAAATAGCAATGGATGTATAACCTATATGATAATTAGATGCTTTATTAAGAGAGTAAAGAAAATAATAGTAGATAATGCTTGTTGTAATAAACTCATGGCCAATAGAACACAAACAACCTGCTGTTTTGCTGTATGGGAGCTCTGGGTTTGATCCAAAGCTGCCGTACCATACTCTGCTAAGAAATAAGATATATTTAAGAACACATATACTACCCCCCCCCCAAATATGGATTCTGAGTTTTCTGAGAAATTACAGAATGAACTGTTTTCTAAGCCTTCAGGGATATAAAAAGGGGCCATAGTTTCACTCTTTTCCCTGATTTTTCCATTTTTAATTCTGAATACTTTGTCTAGATGGCAGAAGGAGATATTACCCTTAGGTGTTTCACACTATGCATTCTCAAGCCCTCTCTTTGTCTTCCTCACTCCCTCCTTTCTTTTTTCCCTGAAATGGTCCTGCATACTGATCAGGATCTCTAAGCAAACAAAATACGTGAGGTGCCTCTTAACCGGTCCCCTCCTCAACCCGCTGACCAACAGACAGTAACAATATAGAAGTAGCTCTCCCCTCTCCCCACTGCCTGCCTCTCTCCAAGGTCTTTACTCCCAATATTATTTTATCTCATCCCTAGTCTCCCCTCCCCTATTAATACACCTCTACTATTGTAGTCTTTAACTTACATAACACTTCCGTCACCATCTTTGTATTCTGTCATTTTATTTCACTTACATATCATCTCTCTTAATTTAAATTATAAAAGCCTTTATTATAATTAGAATTAATTTTGCAGAGTCCATACTGTAATCTTTTTAATGAGGCAAAGTAGGTAATCAGTCTATATATCTGCTACATTCACAGATGTAGCTGACACACAGTAGCATATATAAACAAAGCAGAAATATAAAAGATTTGAATATGGCAATATAAAGGAAGGAAATCTTTTACTTACGAGGTCTCATCATTCTGGAACTCGACCTTTCCTGCCACTTCGAGATAATCCTCTCCTGCCTTGGCTGTGCCTTCCATGGTTTTGTAGGGAATCACCACTTTCCCTCGGGCACCTGATCCTCTTACTACTTTTACCCTCATTGTGCCCACACTCTCACTCACCCTCATGCTGCCTGATTCAAAGCTGAAGATGCCTGCATGGTCATCATCAAAAATAGTCACTGTGGCCCTCCAGCCATTCCCCAGTCTTACCCTGCCAGCTCCCTCCTTTACTCCTCTTGCTTTCCGTGGGTTGCTCAATTGTGCATAGAAATGCTCATCCTCCTCAAACACATCATCATCAATAATGCCCAAGCGCAACTCCTTCCTGGTTTCCCCAGGTTGGAAGATTAGTGTACCTTCGGCCAGCTCATAATCAGACCCTGCATTGGCTGTGCCATCTTCTGTCCTGTAGTCCACTTGGATTGCACCCTCTCCTTCAGCCCTTCTACACACCACCCAGAGGCTAACTGTACCACAGTTTTCAAAACACTGATAATGTGTATGTTCAAATTCCACCTCAGTCCAGGGTTCTTCATCGTCTCGCCCTCCCCCTTCTCCACTTCTGGTCCCTCCATCTGTCAAGGCTCTCCTAGCTTGGTCTGCAGCATGCTTCTTCAGTACATTTCCTGCTCCTATCATCATTCTGGTGGCCTGTATCCTGTAGAATGCTCTGCTTTTCTGTTGTTGAACAAGGGCTTGGTAATTGGCCAACTCCATCAACTGTTCCATGTCTTTTCCTGGATATCTTTGACGCATGTCTTTAAAAACTCTGGCCATATCCCTTCTCTCCTCTTCTTCCTCCTCATCTGTTAGTCTTTCTCCTGCAGCCAATCTTAACTCTCCAGCCTCTTCTTGAACTTCTGCATCTTCTGCCCCCACAAGTACTCCTCTGCTCTTGCCTGCCCTGTATTTTGCTCTACCTTCCCTTCCACGTCCAGCATATTTGTAGAAAAGAAGACGCCTATCAGCTATCCAGGCTTGCAAAACACACAGAGGGAAGAATAGGAATGTAAGCAAAGCTTCCCACACCTCCACTTCTCCAGGTGAGGACCATGACAGGATCAGGAAAAGCCATACATAGGCAAAAACACTCCAAAATGCAGTGACTGCAAAGACACGTGGGTGTCGGATACGTCGGGTCTCTCCATCAGGGACAACTGAAACACAAAGGCCAATAATAACAAACATGTTAAATGCTGCTGAGCCTACAATGGTGCTAGGGCCCATATCCCCAGCTTCAAACCCTCGTCCAACCACCTCAATGATTGAAAGCAATATTTCCGGGGCTGATGAACCTAAGGCCATCAATGTTAAATTGGAAACAGTCTCATTCCATAAGCGTACACTGGTGACTGTCACCTCTCCATTCGGGCGCCGGAAAGTTACTCTACGTTCCTGTGATGTTATGACCTCTATGGATGCCATGAAACGATCAGCTATAATGGACATGCCCAGGAACATATAGACAAGTGCCACGAAATACACAATAGCTCGGGCTGCTCTGTCTCCTGTGGAGGGAGGGTGAGGCAGCCAGGCGGGCAGCAGGACCCCATCTATGCATTCACCATTTTGTTCATCGGTGGGTCCACAGGAGGTAGAGTTGGTTGAGGAGCCTATAGTAGGAAGGGGTAATGGCAAGAGCAGAAGGAAAAAGACCAAGAAGGCCATGTTGCAGAGAAGCAGGATATAATGAGGATAAATCAATTGAATCACCTAGAAAAAAAGAGACTTGAATTAGTCAAGTGTAAATATAAAATGGCATTGGGCTATAGCTCATGCAGTGTTTTAATTGCTGCTATTTGTGGCAGAAAAGTAATGTCCCTACTTTCCCCTGATAACTTCTCATATGGTGGAATCCCAAGCATCTTAGAAGCAGCAATGACTTCCCACTTGATTTAGAAGTCTAACTTTGACACAATGGTTTGCCCAATTTACTGTAACGTTTGAAATACTGTTTTGACATATAGTTAAATCTTCTTAATTTGTAATTGAGAAGAATGGATTTTAAGGGGAAATAATGGTGTTTCTCATTTTTTGGAGGCCTATTTATTAAACCTAAATTGTTTCTGGTTGAGTTTTTGAAGGGAAAACGCAAATTTTTAGAGATTTATTATATCCCAAAGCTGCTGAAAATTTGAATCCGAAAATGCGCCATCTAAAACCTGTCAAGGTCATTTAGAAGTCAGTAACATGAAGAGGTTATGATCTGCTCTGGGTTTTGTACAATAATCTGAAAAAAGTCACACGATTCAAATCAACTTTATTCCAGGTGATTATTTGATAAATGAGTTAAATTTGTGGATGGTAGTTAGGTCAACTTTGTTTTAATAAAATAATGAGATAAATTACATTTTTAGTAAATGCCCCACTGTTGGTGTCATTTTTACAAAACATTTTATCAAGGATCTCAGTTCTACTAAACATTTTTAACATTTTACAGCAACATGATTATATGTAGCATTCAACAGCACCATGACACCAATGTAGTTGAGTGACTTCAATTCATGTGAGTTTCTCTGTTTGGAAAAAATAGCTACCATAATCACATCACAAAATAAATTACCTTATTTTTTCTCCTGTGTATTTTTAATGAATTATCAGTAACAACCAAATTGCTACAGTTATAGGTTCTTCTCTCCATGATGATTGAGACCTAGGGTTTTCCAGGTAAGGGATCTTTCTGTAATTTGGATCGCCATACACTAAGTCTGATAAAAACCCAATAGAATTGCTTTGCCACCACTATGGATTCACAAGTTTAGTTAGGAACAACTACGAGGTATTATCGTATTATTACAAGAAAATGGAAATTATTTTTAAAAATGTCCTTCTTGTAATTCAAAACTTTCTGTAACGGGTTTCTCGATAAGGGATCTCATACCAATACAGGTATGGGACCTGTTATTCAGAATGCCTGGGGTTGTCCGGATAACGGATCTTTCCATTATTTGGATCATCATACCATAATTCTATTAGAAAATCAATTAAACATTCAATAAAACCAAAAGGCTGGTTCTGCTTCCAATAAGGATTAATTATATCTTAGTTTGGAGCAAGTACAAGGTACTCTTTTATTATTATAGAGAAAAAGGAAATCAATTTTAAAAATCTGAATTATTTGATTATAATGGAGTCTATGGGAGACAGCCTTTCCGTAATTCAGAGCTTTCTGGATAAAGGGTTTTCGGATAACGAATTCAATACCTGTAGTACTGTTTTTTTATAAAATCGGTTAAGTGAACTCAAGTAAGTGTATAATAGTGACAAACTAAATGACCTGCTCCATATATGACCTTACACAGATGGCTACAGCTCAATATCAGGCTAAACGTATCACTTTCCTGAGTTCAAATAAAAGTATATAGCTCTGTCCTGCATCTGTAGCAAGTAAGGACTCACTGAGATCCTTGCTGACAATGTTGCCCAAGTGATATCCCCAGATTGCTGGACTATAATTTTTAACATCCTTAAAATGTAAAAGTGTGGGTTTGGCATAGGGATGCACTGAATTCACTATTTTGGATTCGGCCGAATCCTTTGCGAAAGATTTGGCCGAATACCGAACCGAATCTGAATTTCCATATGCAAATTAGGGGTGGGAAGGGGAAAAACATTTTTTACTTCCTTGTTTTGTGACAAAAAGTAACACTATTTCCCTTTCCGCCCCTAATTTGCATATGCAAATAAGGATTCAGATTCGATTCGGTTAGGCAGAAGAAATCACCCAGATCTGAATCCTGCTGAAAAAGGCGGACTCCTGGCCGAATCCCAAACAGAATCCTGGATTCGGTGCATCCATAGTTTGACAACACTGACAGGCTGCAGTTGCCACCTGGCCGGTAAAACACCTGCCGAGGCCGGTATTACAAATTTACTTTGTAATACTCTTAAAAAATGCTCTTGGCCCGTCCCCAATTCGCTCAGAACCTTTTTTTTATCCAGGCGTCTGGCCATCACGCATGTTGCCCCTTTTGCGGCACTGTGCATGGCTCCGCCCCATTTGCATCATGGACCGCCCCCTTTTGTTCCCCCCCCACCGGCCAGTAACATTTTTTAGAAAAGGTGGCAACCCTATCTGCAGACTAATGAAATGCCAAACAACCAAAAGCTTAATGAATTACCCATATGTGTGAGGTTGGAGGATTATCACTTTTCCATGAGTCAGGGACTACAGGATGAAAGTGTTCTCTTATGAATATGAGACATATAGATTCACAATACACATTTAGAATCTGTGTTAGTTTGGAAAGTTAAAGGAAATACTTATGGGAAGTAATGAAGCCCACAACTTTGATCTTAAAAAACAAGAATATTGGGAAAGTACTCAACACCTACAGACTAAAAGTAATGGCAGACACAGCGTTTATCTGCCCCGTGTTGCAGAAAAACTGACAGCAGACATAACCTGTCCTACACATGCAACTAAGAGACCCATCTCACATGTGAGACTGACAAGAATAAGAGTGAACTCTATTTTACTCTTTGATAAATATATTCCCCTAACAATCACATACAAGTGAAGAGAGAGATGTGATTTTTTTTTTCTAGAGGCCAGCTCTAGTTTCTTTGAAT
This sequence comes from Xenopus laevis, assembly GCF_017654675.1. Lineage (NCBI taxonomy): Eukaryota > Metazoa > Chordata > Amphibia > Anura > Pipidae > Xenopus > Xenopus laevis. The sequence goes on along the minus strand of NC_054377.1, from coordinate 26,232,562 downwards.
AATATCCCCCCTAAGCCTTTATGCACTGCGTGAATTCGCTTGATCGGTTGAAACTGTCATACAGAGCAGTATTACTACCTGTGAGCTTGCTCCCCAAGAAATATCTGTTTTTACATCTTAAATTCTGACCCATTTCTCATTCCTATAGATTCTTTTGAAGTTTACGCCGATCATTTCCCTTTATCCGGCACTATTCTGCTCGCTATTCTCTCTACCATTTTCCACCCCTCTGTATTTGCTTTCCTCCTTGCCGGCTAGATTTTCCATTCACATCTCGCCTCTAGTTCTGTCCTTAGCTTGTGTTTCTCTTGTTCTTTCCCATGCTCATTTCTCACTCTGACACTGATGATCTTCCTACTATAAGTTTCCATGTGAATCTTACCTGCTGATCTCTGAATGTCTTTCTGTGTCCTTCACTCACCTCTTTCTGATGTGACACACTTTCCTACCCTCATGTACATTTTTCTTTATATTATATATATACATATATATATTCTCTTCCCCTCTGTTTCCCTAATAATATATTGATTTACTTTTCCCACTCCTCCCCCCCACATACTGCAGATCTCTTCCCATCCCCTTCACTTCCACACTCCCCTCTCCCCAAAATTTGTGAGTGATAATCACCTTCTAAATCCACCGCTGAGCATCTTCCCTTCAGATGTGAGGTAAAGTGGCGTCTGTGGGGATACATATGTCTGGAGACATCCAAGTGCATGCATGTAAGAAGGCATGTGTGTGTGAGCGTGTGTCTGTGTCACAGCTCCAGCTAAATACCCTAATCAGTCCCTGTATACTGCAGCGATCGGCGTATACACACTGCACTGTGATGAGAATAAGGGGGGGGGGGAGAGGCGGGAGAAAGAGAATGTGTGAGGGGAAGAGAATATGTGTGAGATAGGGAAGGTAGAGGCAGAAACTGAGAGTGAAAAATGTGTGATTGCCAATGTAATAGAGAAAACACATCTCTGTGCAGAGGACTGGCAGAAAAAATGAAAGAGGATTTGGGGAAAACAGAAAAAAAGAACCAGTTCTTGCAAATAAGTGTGTTAACACGAGGAAAATATAGTAGTACAAAGATAATTAACATAGATTAGCATACATCATAGAAATGAGAGTGGGTGTATGTGCAGTAATTGGATAAATGCACACACAGAGGAGTAATATATAGTCTGTGCATATTCACAAGCATCAAGAGAGTGTGCTGATCCCTCCTCTACACAAATATGGAAGGATTCTCTGCTCAATATAATGCATGTAAGCTCACATATTCACACACATACTGTATATATAGAGACAGTATATAATGCAGACTCTTTCACAGACTCAAACATTCATTTACACACACTCACTCACTTACTATGGCTCATTTATAATTGCAATTTACAAAGCAATTTTCCAAGTTTTTTTTTGTACCCATAATGAAATCTGGGTAAAAACGAGTGCAATTGTGTTTGAGCATTTTTACAAATCAGATGCAATTGCACTAGAGAGGTTGGAATGGAGGCTGAATAATTTCCAATGCTTGACATTACAGGTCAGGGCACATGGTCAGATGCGGGGAGATTAGTCGCCCGGCGACAAATCTCCTCTTCTTGGGGGCGACTAATCTCCCCGAACTGCCTCCCACCGGCGCTTCACGAGGAAACTTCGGGCGACTTCGGAAAACAGTGCCATCCCAACATTCTAGTCGGCGGGAGGCAGTTCAGGGAGATTAGACGCCCTGAAGAAGAGGAGATTTGTCGCCGGGCAACTAATAATCCCGAATCTGAGCATGTGCCCTGACCCTTAAATGACATCTGCACGAGATTCTTTAGGTGCAATTTTGCTATGCTTATTGGAGCAGCCCATAGTTAGGGTTGCCACCCGGCCAGTATTTTACCGGCCTAGCCGGTAAAACACCTGCCAGGGCCGGGGCTACAAATTAGCCAGCAATGTAGCTGCCGGTAATTTGTAATACCCTTAATAAAAGCCCTTGCCCTCCGGTGGAAACGTAGCTTTTCTTCGTCTTCTGCTCCTCTCGCGATGTGGCCCCACCTCTTTTGCATCATGACCAGAGGCTCTGCCCATTTTTACGTCACAGCCCACTCATTTAGTTACCGCCCCCACCGCTGGCTGGTAATTTTTTTTTAAAAAGGTGGCAACCCTACCCATAGTGGAAATTCAAAAATTACTGCCTCCTTTAGGTTGGCGGTACCTCCATGTAAGAGACCTGCAGCGGGTCGGTTACCCATGTAATCAGGGGTATAACTATAGAGGAAGCAGACCATGCAGCTGCAGAGGGGCCCACGAGGTATTGGGGGCCCCCCCATAATTCATATACAGTTTCAATAAATATTGGTAAAACAAGTCAACTGCTAAACATTTTGGGGGCCTGAAAAATAATTTGCTATGTGGCCCAGTAATATCTAGTTACTCCACTGCGTGGAATACCCACAAAATGGTCAGGTATGGACTAGGAAGTTCCTGATTCACCAACTGGGCGGCAGTTGATTTTTTCCACTTTACCAGATTGATCTGCCTTTCGGAGTGATGCCACTTCCGGTCCATTGTGAGGTCACTTTTAGTCACATGGGTCACTAGATCAGGTGATAAATCACCCTTTAAGTGTAGAGTCATGTAGCTGGTCAGAGGCATAGCGGGGTGGCGGGTGTGGGTTGGGAGTCAGGCACAGGTCTGCCCAACCAGATCCACACAGGTGTCTACTCCATACTGTGCCTGCATCAGTAAACATACTGGCACACTCATCACATTCATCAGACAGACAGGACAGACAAAATGGTGCAAATATGCACAAATGAAAGGAGTGTGCTTAAGTGCACATAAATGAATGCTTTTAATAGGTGCAACAACTGCATCCATTTTTCGCATGACCGAACTTGCGGCTGTGCTGTTAAATGAGCCTAATCTCTATTACAATCGCTCAGATTTTCTCCATGCTCTCTCATTTACACAAACCCTGTCACATACACAACACACTCATATAAAAACATGGAAAACACTCCCTCACATACGTATACCCTCTCTTTTATATACATACTCACATTTAGTCTCTGACACAAACACACCCGCTCTCTCACACACACTTTATTTTATACACATTCTAATGCACACACACAAGCACGCTTTTTCCATCATACATACACACTCACGTAAATATTCATTCCCTGTTTGTTCATAATATATATACAGTATCCGGCCTTGAAATGTGAAGATTTTCCTCTAGCAGAGGCTGAAAAAGCGTGAAAGGATTTATATTAGACATTAATCCCTCTCATTGCAGAGCTGTGCAAAGCTGCGGAGCATAATTTAACTCTTTGCTTCTCAGACTGTGATAAACATGCTACCACTAGGGTTCCTCCTTCGAGTTGAGAAATCTATAACCATTCCTGCACATAAAATATTCTGCCTCCTGAGTATCTGTGTGTTTTGCAGCAGCACAATTAGGACAGCTGAGCGCATAGCAAAATTGTCTCATTATAAATTCCTTGAAAGAAGCAGCTCTGGGCTTATGGGAACTCCATTCTGTCACTGGTGTGAAGCCCTCACCGAAGTGCTCTGCTGCAGAACCACAAAATGACTTCTCTAATACAGTTCTGTGCCTATCCTCCCACAGAACGGGCAAATATATCTTAAAGGGGTTGTTCTCCTTCCAAACAGTTTTTCAGTTCAGTTGTTTTCAGATTGTTCCCCAGAAATAAAGACTTTTTTCAATTGCTTTCCAATTTATAGATGTTCTCTAGTCCCTGTCTGTGTTTCAGATGAGGGATGGATGTATCCTAACGGTCCCTGCCAGATGCACAGTAGGAGGGGGACGGCCAATCACAGCCCTGCAGTCAAGCAAGCACAGACTGGCTTTAGTTCCCTATCAGGTCCTGCTAGCTGCTGATTGGTTCCTGTCCTACAGTACAGTGAGCTGAGAGCCGCCGGCTCCCCTGCACAGCCTGGGAATTCAGGGAGCAGGAAGTGGAGGAGAAGGGAGGGATTATTAGGGTTTTTGCAGAAATATTCAATAAATTAGCCTAAAACACTACTTTTTTTAAGCACAATTCTCCTATAGCTAAATGAGTATAACTGGTACATTCTTGTTTTTTACATAACATGTCTCCTTTAAAGTTTAATGTCCCTGCCTCTGCTGTTTCAGTCTGGCAGCTCAGTAATCCAGGTGCAGATTCTGAATTGTTACAATTTTGAAACATTTAGTGAATACATTTTTCTGAAACATCTATATTAGCAACTATTGTATAAATTCCAACCACTGCCTTTAAAGGGGTGGTTCACCTTTAAGTTCATTCTAAGTGAGTGGTTAGTTCTAAGCAACTTTTCAGTTGGTCTTCATTATTTATTTTTTTATAGTTTTTGAATTATCTCCTTCTGACAATTTCCAGCTTTCAAATGGGGGTCACTGGCCCCCCATCTAAAAACAAATGCTCTGTAAGACTACAAATGTATTGTTATTGCTACTTGTTATTAATCATCTTTCTATTCAGGCATCTCCTATTCATATTACAGTCTCTTATTCAAATCAGTGCATGCTGCTAGGGTGATTTGGACCCTAGCAACAGGCCACTGAAATTACAAACTGCTGAATAAAAAGCTAAATAACTCAAAAACCACAAATAATAAAAAATGAAAACCAATTGCAAATGATATCAGAATATCATGCTCTACTGTAAATCATACTAAAAGTTAACTCAAAGGTGAACAACCCCTTTAATGAAACTCAAGGATTCTGCTCAGCTGGGACAACTATAAGAAATGTAACTAAATGTTTCATTTTAGAACAGTTGGCGACCCCCCCCCACAGCTGCTTTAGAAACACAAAAGAAGGTGAAAGTGAAACTTTACTCTTCAATATTAGAAAAACGATCACACATAGAAAATAGAAAGTAATTGAAAAAAGTCTTTATTTCTGGTGAAACCAACTGAACTGAATAAAAGTGTTGAAAGGTGAACAACCCCTTGAACCCAATTATATCGCTAGAGACTACAATGCAACAAACAAGCACTTTCTGAACTCCTCCAGGGCATCATTTAATTGCACTTCATCCTGAACCTTTCAACTATTCCATCAGGTCAATACATAGAAATCTATTGACAGAACACTCCATGGCATTTACCCTACTACTGATCAGTTAGCAACATTCTTTTTATATTTGTCATAGGACTTTATAGCCTATGGAGGATCCTTAACTGGACATTCCAAAAGTTTATAATAAGCACATCTAACATTTGCCTTGGTGCACAATGTATAGATGTTTTGTACATTTCACTACATGGTGCTAAAGGGCCAATGTCCTCTCTGTTGTGCCCTGAGTGGGAGTAGCCATGATTGCTCTACCAAAGAAAAACAAAAATTCCAATGAAATAGTGATCTCTAGTGACCAAATACTTATTGATAACAGTTTTGATAACAGTTTATTGTCTTTACTGACCATCTGTAAGACATGGTAATGTAATTTTGTTGTTCAGCAAGAACACCTATGCATTATATTTCTTGCTTTTTACATCAATAAATGGGCTGTGTGAGTCCTGCAGAAGATTTATATAGCACCCAAAAACGTTATAGTGTGTGGGTTGGGCAAATGTAGATGCAGGTAGAGGTTTGAGACAATATTTCAGGCAAATAGTTGCAAAATAGGTTTCTTCACATCGGCTCCTGCCTCCTCTTTGCCTGAATAATGCCACCACCAAATGTAAGATGATCTTTGGTTTTATGGCAGGTGGCACATCAGTTGGGGATAAAGCTTCTGCAGGTCAGATTGAGTAGATGGCCTAAGCGGATAAAAATTTGGGTTTATGTGTGGGTAAACCGAGTGGACTGTGTAATGTAACTTTGTGTAACAGACATGCAATAATGCTAGCCACTCACTAAGGCTTTAAAGGGGTAGTTCACCATTAAAGGATTAGTCAACCGTTAAAATAAGTGAATGTAAAATTGATAAGGGGGCTATTCTAAGGAATTTTGCAGTTTACATTCATTCATTATTTTTTTTTATTCCAAGATATTAAGGGATACATGTACTGTTAACAGGACCGCCATCAGAAATCGCAGGGCCCCGTACGACAAAATTTCCTGGGCCCCTGGGCTGTGCCACCGCAAGCCCCACCTACAGGTTTGCCCTCCCCACCCCACAGTAAAAAAAACAAAATAAATAATGGTGGCTAGGGTTCCCACATGTTAATAAAATATAAAAAGATATTGGTGGTCAGGTCCCCCCATAAAAAAACATTTGTGGCCAGGGCCCCCCCATTAAAAAATGGGTAGGACCCCACATGAGAAAAAAAAATTGGTGGCCAGGGCCCCCCCCCACATTATAAGAAAATTGGTGGCCAGGGCCCCTTAAACGTCCATGCCTTCCCGAAGTCAGCAGCTCTCAGAAAGATGGGGGGCTAGATAATCAAGTAAGTGTGGCGTGGCCGGGCCCCCCTTACCCTTGGGGCCCCCTACAACTCTCCCCCCTGTCCCCACCTGATGGCTGCCCTGACTGTTAATATGAATGAATTGTGTTCCAACAACGCCACCTGCTGGTCAGTTTCCCACCAGTCTGACCACCAAGTAGTCAAGGAAGATAGAAAGAGGCTGCTCTGATGTTCTTCTGCTTAGGAAAGATGTGAGAAAGGTTTCTATTTTTTTTCCTAAGCAGAGCAGCCTCTTTCTTTCTCCTGGCAACTTCCTTGACTACTTGGTGGTGAGACTGGTGGGAAAATGACCAGCAGGTGGCGTTGTTGGAACAAAATTTATTCATATTAACCATACATGTATCCCTTAATATCTTGGAATAAAAACAAAATACGGTAAATAATGAACATAAATTACAAAATTCCTTAAAATAGCACTCTCGTCAATTTTACATTCACTTATTTTAAAGGTTTACTTATCCTTTAAATTAAAATGGGTTGTTCATCTTTGAGTTAACTTTTAGAATTATGTAGAGAGTTATATTATGAGAGAATTTGCATTTGGTTTTAATTTTCTATTATTTGTGTTTTTTGAGTTATTTAGCTTTTTATTCAGCAGCTCTCCACGTTTGCAATTTCGGCAATCTGCTTGCTAGGGTCCAAATTACCCTAGCAACCATGCATTGAATTGAATTAGAGACTGGAATATGAATAGGAGAGGATTTAAAAAGAAAAATGAGTAATCAAAAGGAGCAGTAACAATAAATGTGTAGCTTTATTTTGTTTGTTTTGCTTCGAATTGGCCATTCTATAACATACCAAAAGTTAACCACCTCTCACTTTTAGTATGATGTAGACATTGGTATTCTGAGACAATTTTCCATTGCAGAAGTACAGAAGCACTAGGAGTGCTCATTCACAGAGCACTTCTGCTTGGGGGAGTTGTGGTGTTCATCATGAACACAGGGTTGCTTTACTCAGGCAGTGCTGTATTCATGGGGTGGCCACACCCCAAACAAGAGTGCAGAGCATTTTTTTTATACATTAAGTAGTGCAAAGTGCAAGAAAGAGGAGCATTGCACCCATTTTTGCCTTGCTAATAGCACCCAAAATGACCCAGCAAGCCAGAAGATAAATGGGGGGGGTGCAAGTATAATTTTGTTTGTATAGGACTACTATACTTGAGGGTCAATTCACAAGCCCTTTGAATTTATACTGGCAAATACTGATCTAAGCTAGGAATTAGATGCCTTTTAAATCACTAAGTAATTATATTCTAAATGTTGTCAGTTATTGGTAATGTATCGTAAGTCTAGTTGCCCCGAACAGCAGTTTCTTGGAACTGAGAGAAACACTGAAGATCTTGGAGCTCTGTTATGAATTCAGAAGAAAATATATAAAGGATTCCAACTCAGAACAAAGTTCCAACTTTGATGCTTAATCAGGGCTCATTTATCAATTCCAGACTTTGAGGCATGTTCTAGTAGCATAAAGACATTCCTACTGCCACCTTGCAGTCTACCAAAGGGGTTACCAAACAACCAAAAACGGATTAGTTTATGGATGAGTACATAGGACCTCTTGTCTTTGTCTACCAATCACAGCCCTTACTTGTCAAGCCGTTGAAACTTTTTGCACTCTTGTGTGGCTCCCTGACACTTTTTATGGCTCAAGGGTTAAAGGAGTAGGGGTTCCCTGGCATATTTCAATGGGTTTTACAGAACATTTAGTGCCCACTGCGGAAACAGGGGGGACTGTTAGAATCCATCACTTCACAATGGAACAAGGCGAGGAAGGGGTTAAATTACACTGTGAGCCTAAGGCAAGAGACTGGTCTCTGTCAGCACCGGCAGTTTCAAGCTGGGTATAAAATATCAGACACATTTCACACAAATGTGAAATGTGTCTGATGAAGTGGGGGCCCGGCCGTGCCACCTCTCCTGAAGTCCCGAAAAGCCAAAGTGCCAAACATCTGAAGTCCCGAAGCTGCGAAAAGACCCGAGCCGAAGTTGAAGTCCTAAAGCGGAGAAAAGACGCGAAATCAGCTAAAGTTGAAGCAGTGAAAAGACCCAAAGTCAAGAAAGGAGCAGAAGTATTGAAGCCACCAGTTCAGTTCTACTGAACACCAATGTGTTATTTTAATACTCTATAGGCCACCAATGTTTCTTTAAAAAATATTCTCCGGGGCCCCAATTTTTTTCTAACTTGTAAGGGGGACCCTGGCACCAATGTTTTTTTAAAAAAAAAATTGATGGGTGGTCCTAGCACCAATTTTTTTTTTTTTAACTTATATGGGGCCCTGGTCACTAATTATTTTTTTTGAACTTGTAGGGGGGCCCTGACCACCAATTGTTAAAAAAACATTTATGGGGGCCCTGGCGCCACAGTTTTTTTCAACTTATAAGGGGGCCCTGACCATCAATAGCTTTTTTTTGTGTGTGTGTGTGTGTGGGGGGGGGGGGTTACTGTTTTTAGTGCTGTTGTCTGTGTGGTCTTTTAACTATGGTGTGGCTTGGGGGCTGGGGAGGGGAAAGTTTTGTTGTACGGGCCCCCGTGATTTCTAATGGTGGCCCTGTATAGAACCATCAGTATGCGCACAAAATCGGAAACTAGAATGGTGTGTTCACCTTTACACAATCGCATCTGGAAGATTCCCTTGACTGCAAGCATAGTAAGTATTCCTACAGAGAGACTCTCATGGTTTCCTTTTATTCTATCAAGTATGTCTTTGTAAAAAATTGTATTTATTTTTCACATTCAGAAAGTGTTTATACACCTTTTCTACATGAGCCTAACTGAATGAGCTGATGTCAAAAAGATGGGTTCTCTTTAAAGAAGAAGGAAAGGCTAAAATTAAGTAAGCTTTATCAGAAAGGTCTATATAAACAAACAGTAACCCTCTAAGTAATGCTGCTCTGAGTCCTCTGTCAAAAGAAACAGCTCATTTCTTTCCTTCTATTGTGTACACATGGGCTTCTGTATCAGACTTACTGTTTTCAGCATAAACCTCCAGGGCTAGGGCTTGAGCATGCTCAGTTTGCTCCTCTCCCCCTCCCTGCTGCAATCTGAACCCAGAGCTATGAGTGAGCAGGGAGAGACTCAGGCAGGAAGTGACATTGCACCAAGCTAATATGGCAGCTGCTATCCTAAACAAACAGAGAGAGCTTCTAGAGCTGTTTACTCAGGTATGGTAAAGCATTCAGCAGAATGAATATAGTGTTATAACTTGAAATATTGTGGCTAATCTATTGGCAATAAACTAAAATGCAGAGGATTTTCTGAGGTAACACAATATATAGCTCATAATAATGTTAGACAAATGATGTATAAAATTATGGTAGTAATGGGTTATGCTTTAGTTACAAAGGTTTTCCAAGACATTTAGGGGCATATTTATCAAAGGTCAAAGTTAAAAAAACTTCACATTTAAAAAGACCAATTGAATGGTGGTCGAAGTTTTTTGAGGTCGAAGTGAGCCTACTTCGAATCTTACGATTCGAAGTAGCGCTACATTGATTCAAAGTTTTTTTTTTACTTCGACCGTCGATCTCCCAAACTCCCCCAATTGGTGAATGGCCGATTTGGACGATTTTTTCCAATTCGAATCAAAGTTGGACTATTCCCTAGTCAAGGTACGCAAAAAATTACTTCGAAATTCGACGTTTTTTACTTCGAAAATTCACTTCGACCTTTGATAAATCTGCCCCTAAGTAAGCATTGATCACATGTACCACTATAACTGGCCTCCATGTTTGGCCACCTCATCATACACAGTATCAGTCTGAGGATGAAGGTAATGCAGAGATGCTACAGGGCAGTCTTTATCTAAGACAGCTGTGAGGAGTAGGATGCATTATAAAAGCAACTTTTACTCTATCCTAGCTACACATACCTCTCCTGCCTTATCCTGAGTGACAGCTTTGCCTTATCTCCACAAACCCTAACCCTACTACCACACGCTTTTCACTCTATGGTTTGGTTAAACAATGACCGCCCACATTTCGGAATCTCATTCACTGATTGGCTCAAAATATAAGCATCCTAATGGTCAGACTGTATGGCAATCAAGAAAAAAAGGCGGGGCTAGCTCTGACTGCGACTACGATCCTTCCTGATTGCACGTGACAGTCTTGTGTACAGCGCGCAGCTAGAGATGGAGGGAGGCGACACAGCAGGTAAAGTTGTTCTAAAGGCAGAATGGGATACTGCGGGGGTCTCGAACAACAAATGCTTTTATGGCTGTGGCAAGCATGTTTGCAAAATGGTTGTTGCGATAACTTATGACTTCTTCCACAGTGAGAAGACAAAGGCATGTGATTGGCACGAGAGTCAATTAGCGTGAAATGAGGATAGCTCTGTGTGCAGCAGTTCTCTAGTTTGGAATTGCAGCAGCTATCAGGTTGCTATGGTTCACTTTACCCTAGCAACTGGGCAGTGGTATGAATGAGACGAATTGAGGTTAGATCAAATCTACTTATAAGTAACAAAAAAGTGTTTTCTGGCTGCCCCCCAACAATAAGACCGCTTTTTACATTGCAATCAGCTATTCTATATAACATAGTTAACAGGATTATTGAGCTCCACCTTCATGTGTTATTTTTAAACATGACAATTCCATGCAAAATAAAACTCTGGTGATTACCTCCACTAGCCCACCATATAATTACTGTCTATGTCATCTAACAGCAGCCCATAGCCAGAACCCACAGATTGGCAGTCCGGGCCCAGGGTTGGACTGGGCTGGCGGGATGCCCATTGTGCCCCCGGCTCTAGTGGGCCCCGCCGGCCCAGATCCGCCACCTGGATGTAATATTGTCTATATTACTCCTTTTAAAGTTTTACAAAACTTGTTTCTGCCCCCGACCTGGTAGCAGATCAAAGTGGGTTTCGGTTCGGATTGCGGGGTCTGGTCCGGTTCCGCACAGGACTCTACCTCAGGGCCTCCCGTCAGGCAACCGCGCCTCCGCTCGTGTGCGCACTTGCACATGCGTGTCAGCACAGCTTTTTGCTGCGATCAAACATTGCTGACGCGGTGGGGGGGGGGGAAGGTTGCAGGACGGGAGGCAGTGAGGCAGCATCCCTCAGAGTCCAGAGGGGGGGCCCTGAGGCAGAGGCCCCGGTGGACCCTGTCTGGGCCTGCTGGCAAGTATCTTAGTAGCCCATTGCTTAGCATGTGAGTGGTTAGCATAGGACTTTGTACTACAGTTGCCTTCTGTAGTTTATGAAAAAACATACAGGCAGTTTAAAGTAAAAGAAAACCCTAGTAATAATATGGCTAAAAATGCCATTTTATATAATAACTTATTGTACCAGCTTAAAGTGTCAGCTGCTCAATTGCAGCAATGATCCCAGACTTCACACTTGTCATGGGGTCACCATCTTGAAAAATGTCTGTGACATTCACTGTTGAGAAGCAAAGCTTAGGGGTCGTCAGTAATTATCCAGCAGAAAATGAGGTTGGTCTGTAATAAAAGCTGTGGCTTGCTCAGATATTGATTGGGCTAAGAAGAAAACCACATCATCTAAGGACCACATTGGAGACTGACTGTGGCCGTGATGGGTCTGCAGAGCCCCATTTGTTATTTAATTGTATAACTGTGGAAGGGGCTGATTAACTTTTGCAGAGGACCTTGATTGGTCCATGCTCCATATCACTGGGCCCCCTGGAAGCCATAGGTTTTGGTCTACTGCCCAAGTCATCCTGATATTAGTCCACCATTGGCCTGGAGTCTGAACAATTGGATCTCAGATTTTTTCTGGGTGGCAAAATAAGAGAACAAGCTCTCAGTTAGCAGGTTTCCCAAGTGAGGGGATCTTACTGTATACTCTGACATGATGATAGAAGCTATTGGTATTAGGTACTTGATTTGAAAAAGTCTAATATCACTCTTCCCTTTTATGGGAGTTCTGTAATTTTAAACTCTATGGTGGTTTATGTAATAAAAGGCACTAATTTTGCCCATGTGCAATAACCCATAGCAAACAGCAGGTAGAGTTAAACCTGTCACCTTTTTAAAAGCGAACATCTTATTGGTTGCTATGGGTTATTATTACTGGGCAAACTTAGTGCCTTTTTATTACATATGGTGGTTTGAAGAATAAGCAGTGTTTGAAGTCTCCCAGAGGTGTGCCAATCAATGGAGGGTGCACCACACCTCATGCTTTTTAAAGCATAATCTGTTATTAAATTATATCATTTAACCTCAGGCGATGCCAGAATAGGCTTGTGTTATTAAAAGGGAGGGGTGGGTGAACTGGCTCAACAGGTAGTAATACTTCTTCTTGGAGGAACCTTCCCTAACACCCTGTAGGTGCCATATTTTTATTTTCCTATGTTCTGCCATATTTCCTTATCGGCATTTATTTATAACAAATTAGGAACAAACATTTACTAGACCTCAGATATTTATTGCTGCTTTCCAGAATTGATTCCAAACTAGAGATGCACCGAATCCAAGTTTTGGTTCGTGATTCGGCCAGGATTCAGCCTTTTTCAGCAGGATTCAGATTCGGCCGAATCCTTGTGACTGACTGAACAGAATCCTTAATTTTCATATGCAAATTAGGGCGGGAAAGGAAATCACGTGACTTTTTATCACAAAACGCGGAAGAAAATTTTTTTTATATACATTTTCCTTTCGGTTTGGTATTCAGCCGAATCTTTCACAAAGGATTCTGTGCATCCCTGATCCTAACCAGCTTCCTTCTAATTACTTAGAGGCCCCTCACAAACATAGTAAATAGTGTGAATAACATGGTGGGCTAAGGGTATGTTGACTTACAAGTGTGTTTTACAGCTGTGCCATAACTTAAGTGCATGTAGAGAGAGCATTGGTTATAAACCGTTGATTTAAAGGGCAACTAGCAGATTCCTACTTTCATACTATATAAAGCAGCATTTTATTAATAAAATATTTATGTTAGGGGGTTATTTATCAAAGGTCGAATGTAAGAGTTTTTTTATAACTCAAATGAACTCACAACTTGAATGGTGTCTTATTTAAGAAAAAACCCAAATGCAAAAAACTTGATTCAGCTAGTTTGAATTGCAAAACTCGAAAACTTGGGCAAAACCCTCCGAAAAAAACTCGAACATCATGCAGGCTATTAACATCTTCAAATGGTTCAAGGGACCTTTGCCATTGCCATGACCTTGACAGGTTCTAGATGGTGTATTTTTGGATTCAAGCTACTTCCAGGGTTTGGGTATAATACATCTTAAAAAATTTGAGTTTTATTTGTTAACCCAAAAATGTGTTTCGACCAAATAAATCACCTCGAAAACTCGAATTTTTGAGGAAAACACAACTCAAACCTTTACAAAATTATATTATGTGTGGTGGCACGCATGATACTCACATATAAAGTCAGTGAAAGAAAGAATCCTTGTTTTGACCAGGTCACATTATTGACAGTCCAATAAAAAATGTTCACCAGTTTGTGGCCTGCCCAATGTAAAGGATATTGAAACATTTGTCTTTGTGTTGTAGCATTGGAATTTAATTAAATGGGATGGACAAACAACATATCAACTTCAGCTTCTGGTTTCAATTTGAAAATGTAAATAAAAGCCAAGCTAAAACATGGTCCTTTCTTGATTTTTATTTGTAGTATGGATTTTACTGAAATTGTCCCACCTGTATGCATTTTTTTTTATTTCTTGCTATTATTTTTACAGGTTCAAAACATTCAGTCACCCTGAATAATGGTGTTTCTATGCCACTTCTTGGCTTTGGCACCTTTCGTCTGCGTGGATTAGAAAATCTCATTAGAGCTGTGGATGCCGCTTTGGCTTGTGGGTATCGCTCGTTTGACACGGCAAGTGTATATCGAAATGAAGGGGATCTAGGCTGCGCCTTACGACAACTCCTTCCTAAGTATGGCTTAACTCGCTCAGATATCTTCATTACTAGCAAGTTATCTCCTGCTGACTTAGGTGAAGGCACACGAGAAGCCTGCCTGCGAAGCATATCAGAACTGGGATGCGACTACCTGGACCTGTATTTAATTCACTGGCCAGGCAAGCAAGGCTGGCGTAGTGATGATGCACGTAATGTTGATGCAAGACAAGTTAGCTGGAGGGCAATGGAGGATCTCTATGAGACTGGACTAATTAAGGCAATTGGTGTATCTAACTATACAGAGAAGCACTTAACACCGTTGTTGTCTTCCTGCCGTGTTCCACCAGCTGTGTTGCAAGTGGAGTTCCACCCACGTCTTCCACAGAAGGAACTTTTGGCCTGGTGCAGGAAAAATGGGGTTCACCTCCAGGCCTATTCCTCTTTGGGCTGTGGGGAGTTGCTTGGTAGGGATGAAGTGAAGGCAGTGGCTAAGAAACATGGACGCTCACCATCTCAGGTTCTACTACAGTGGGCACTTCGAGAAGGTGTGGGAGTTATTCCCAAATCCTCAGATCCTGTGAGATTAAAGGAGAATTGTGATGTGTGGGAATTTGAAATGTCAGAGTCAGAGGCAAGTCAGCTGGAGGGTGATGGCAGAGAAGAAAGGTATTGTTGGGACCCAACAGGAGTAGCATAAATGTATGACTTATACTTATGTTTCAGGTTAGCTTTCTCCCCTTGCTTTTAGAAATAGTGATAACAGATCTAACTTTAATTCTAAAAATGCTTTAGGAAGCTTCATGGAGCCCCTCAAACAGCATGACGTGCCAGAAACTGTCCCTTTCCATTGTTACTTGATGAACTCTCTTTGAGTAGGATTTGCAGTCTGCCTGCAAGAGGGCCACATGCCGGCCCTTTGCCAGACATCATATTATATTGCTCATTGGCCAATACACTTTTAGGGGATCTTAATATGACACTGCTCTCTCGGCCAGGGTGTGCGAGTGTAAGTTTTTCTCTTTTACTGCTCTCTCTCTGTCAGGCCTATGGCTAGGGCCAGACAATGCAGATGATTGTGGATTCTCCGCAGGCGGAGCCCTGCTGCTCCCCATGTCTTCTGAAGGCATGGCAGTTTTCGGCTCAAAATGTTGCATTTAAACACCGAAATCTGTAGCTTCTGCCTGCACCCAGACTGAAGACAATGCTTCCAGGTGCATATAGAGCAGGAGCGGTTGGGGAGCGGATTCTCTGCCTGCTGAAATCATCAAGGGTAAAACTACAGGGAAGAATTTGATCAGATTATGTGGGTCAGATTTTTTAACACTACAGATCAGATTCCCCCTATAGCTAGAATGTAAAATCAGATTAGATGATGTCAGATGGTGTAGTTTGTTTATATATCTACATCTGACAATCAATTTATTTCATTGGGGGAAAAAATTTGGTCAGGCACCAGATTTTATCTCGTCAGATGAAGATGCAGCATTCGCATCCGACGGACAAATCTGGTCGGATGGAAATTTTACATGTAGTTTACCATCAGATCAGTCCCATTATATTTTTATCCATGCGACTACATCTGACTTGTAGGATGTGGTTTGTCAGTCCAACACTACTATCCTACAAAGCCCTAATTGTTATTTCTGCTTTCACAAGCTGCAATGTTCAAGCAGAGTAGGTCATAGATTCCCTCTAAATATTCTGGAGGCCTTTAATCTCAGACCTAAGCAGGGTCCCACTTACCACTGTGGTAAGCAGCATATTGCACGTGTGTTCTCAGGTTTTGTCCTACAGATACAGAACATATGAAGACATACCCGGCATGCACCTCAGTAGTGAGCACCGGAGTAAGGAATTAAGGGAGTTCTGGGAGTGCCTATGAAACCTGTATGCTGCAGATAAAGAAAACATCCTACAGAATATCTGACTATTCACTTGCATGCAGAAAAGATTGCCGTGATTATTGTGAAAAGCATATATATATATATATTTACTCTATACTTTGCATAGAATCAAATAAATAAAACCTAATGCCAGAGGGGAAATAACACAAGTTGATTTTGTTTATTTTATGTCCCAGGTATAGTTTTCCAGAGGACTGGCTGCTGCTATTTTTCAAATTAAGCAATGATTAAAGGCCATAACATGCCAAGATTTTAAAATGAAGAGTTGAGGCCCTTAAAGGAGTGGTTTACTTTCAAGTTTTAGTATGTTATAGAATGGCCAATTCTAAGCAACTTTTCAATTGATTTTTATTTTTTTATAGTTTTTGAATTAATTGCCTTCTTCTGACTCTCGTCCTCTTTCAGATGGAGGTCACTGACCCCATTTAAACAAGTGCTCTGTAAGGCTACAAATATATTTTTATTGCTGCTTTTTATTACTCCTCTTTCTATTCATGTCCTCTCCTGTTCATATTCCAGTCTCTTATTTAAAAAAGTGAATGGTTGCAAGGATTATTTGGATCCTAGGAACCGGATTGCTGAAATTGCACACTGGAGAGCTCCTGAATAAAAAGCTAAATAACTCAAAAGCCAGAAATAAAAAAGCATGAAACCCAACTGCAAATTGTCTCAGAATACCTCTCTCTACATCATGCTGTTAACTGAAAGGTAAACAACCTCTTTAATAAAACACTGGGAAACAATATGACGGTTATACAACATTCGGGGTGGTTCTGGCACCCCGGAGTGCCCCTGACAACACTTAGGACAGAGACACACGGCCAGATTCGGGGAGATTAGTCGCCCCGGCGACAAATCTCTTATTGGGGACGACTAATTTCCCCGAACTGCCTTCCTGGCGGCTAGAATGAAAATCGTCGGTAGGATTTCAAAGCCTTCCATGTGAGGCAATTTCGGGCAAATTTGGAAAACGATGCGCTCTGAGTGCCACCCCGCAGTTGATTTTCATTCTAGCTGGCGGGAACGTAGTTCGGGGAGATTAGTCGCTGTGAAGAAGAGGAGATTTGTCACCGGGCAACTAATCTCCCCGAATCTGACCATGTGTCTCTGCCGTAACAGTCTCATTTTGTTCCTTGTTTCCCATGACAGTTAGTGGGCACCCAGTCAGACCCAGTATGGTTGCACATAATATTAATGTTGTAATGTGATGCTCTCATATACCTCAGTATTTTCCTTTATACAGGGACACTAATCAAAATGCATTGCTCGGATCTCAGCAAAAATATGTGCCTCCCAGTATGAGGCGCACTTCATTACTTTCCCTCTGTAAAGAAGCATTCTGGAATAAGTACACTTAACTGTCTGTAGAGGTTTCAGCAGAGCTATGCACAAGTAATTTCTTTTTTCCATAGATAGCGATATGTTATTGACATTGCCTCGGCAGGGAAAAGCAGCCTGACAGCTGCACCTATAAATTAATATAGGCAGCAAAGAAATGATCTGAGCACACAGTAAGCTATTCTGTCAGTTTGTCTTTTTTGAAGACAATACATAGAAGATGAACACTTTTTATAAATAGGCTACTTTGAGATATATTTAGTGGGACCAGTAGGCAGAAATAGTCCGGAATTTCTATTCTTCGCTAGAAATACAATAGTAGCGGGATGAAAATATATCCATTCTCTTTTGGAAGTTATCTATTCTAAAACAGCTCCCTAGATCCTGTAAGGAAAAAAGCCAATGCCCCCCAGGTTTTATTTTGTATAAGGAAACCCAATATAAGGTGATTAAAGGGGTAGTTCACCTTCAAGTTAACTTTTAGTATGTTATAGAATGCAAAATTTTAAGCAGATTTTCAATTGATCTTCATTATTTGTTTTTTTTATATAGTTTTTGATCTAATTGCCTTCTTCTTCTGACTCTTTCCAGCTTTCAGATGGGGGTTACTGACCCCATTTAAAGGAGAACGAACCCCCCCAATAAGAAAAGCCCCATCCACTACAATCCATAATCCCTGCTTCCTCAGCGCATAGTATATTATTTCATAAAGTATCCTTGAATATCATGCTCACTTATTCAGTAGTGCAGCGAGCTCAAGGGCACCATCTTCCGCATCGTCGTTATTCCTTGGATCCTCTTCAATTTACGAAATTTTTCAGTGCAGTTGGAATGAATACCGGACTGGCTCCAACTGCATAAGCACCAAATAGCTCAGTGTCGGTGGTCCCTTACAGAAGAAGACCAAAGATGTGGAAGATGATCACCACTGCGCTACTGCAGGGACTATGGATTGTAGTCGATGGGGCTTTTCTTATGGGGGTGGTTAATTCTTCTTTAAACAACAAATGCTCTGAAAGGCTACACATATATTGTTACTGCTACTTTTTATTACTCATCTTTCTATTCAGGCCCTCTCCTATTCATATTCCAGTCCCTCGTTTAAATCAATACATGGTTGCTAGGATTATTTGGTTCCTAGCAGCCAGATAGCTGAAATTGCAGACTGGAGAGCTGCTGAATAAAACGCTAAATAACTCAGAAACCACAAATAAAACATGAACATCAATTGCAAATTGTCTCAGAATATCACTCGCTACATCATACTAAAAGTTAATTTGAAAGTGAACAACCCCTTCAATGCCTTCAATTGGAATACCTAAACTGATTCCATCAGTGCCTCAGGCCTTTTAGTGTGCACACAGAATCAATTTCAGACCAAAAAATGGACGCTTCAGTGGTTTTGCCTCCAATAAGGATTATTATATATTAGTTTGGAACAAGTACAAGGTACTATTTTATAAACAGAGAAAAAGGAAATCATTTTTAAAAATTTGGATTTTTTGCATAAAATGGGGTCTGTGGGCCATCCAATAATTCTAGCATTCCTGGCCTGCCATGCCGCTCTGATTTATATACCCATGTCCAGGGTGCACCATCACTGACATGTCACTGACAGGGTGAACACAAGTATAAAAACAGCTAGCAGTGTTACTGAAGATCAGGGAGCGGATGGGTGGCAACTCTCCTCTAGGGGCAATTGGTCAGCCCTAACCCACAGGTTTCGGACCAACCTGAATGTGTGGTATGTGGCATTGTCATTTTGTCACTGAATATCAAAGTTGTGAATATATATATAACTACAATTATAACATCCCTGCCCTAAGGGTAATTATACGTTTGTAATGACGAACAATCTTTCCTGTGACCAACGATCTCGGTAAACATCGAAGTTGTAAAGTGTATGGCTGAATCCTAGCATTTTTTTCAGGCTTTGACAAAATTGGTGTTTGGCTGAATTATGTGAACACATATTGGCTGATTACGTGGCACTCCTCTGAGTCCGCAGTCCAGTTAGTTTTGCACTGAAACTTTTTTTGCGGCAGACTGCGGAGCCATCAGGTAGCACGCGACTGGAAGCCATAGCGCTGTGAAGGGAGCAGACCCGGGGGAATTTAGTGCTTCTTTTATGTCACTAGGCTGGTAGTGAGGCAAAACTAGGAGTTTACAGTCACTCCTTCTGCCAGGTTACCCCTTAAGAAAACCAAGGGGAGAGCACACTTTGGTGGAGTTCCTGTCGTGCGCCAAGTGGAAAAGGCTACCATCAGGTCACAAATACCTGCTTTGCTCAAAATGCAAATCACCTGAACAGAACACTCGGTATATGCCGAGGGAGACAAACCCCCACAGGAAGATCCTTCTGGGGCCATGAGCAACCCATCCTCATCAGGGACACAAGCCATGCCAGAATAGGCAACTTAATTAGCTACCAGTATGCCCAAGCTAGCTATGTCTCTAGACAATTTGCTAACCTGCCTTGACAACCCTAAGAGCAAATCATCCCTCAGGGCACCCTCTCCCTCAGAGAATGAAAGCGATGGCAACTTAACCAAGATGGGGGGACGAAGGAGGCCGCACAGAGGGGAAATTATCTCATAATTCAGGTGACCAAGAGGAGGAGTCTCACTGATCATATCAGTGTTAGAAATCCTCAATGTGCAGGAACCGGGAAGCAGTTCTGATAATTCCAAATCCCTTTTCAAGCGCAACAGCAGGTCTCCTGTTTTTCCTAGTCACGCTCAGCTTGATCAAATAATTCAACATGAATGGGACAAGCCAGAAGGACAGTTTCGGGCTATCCGAAGATTTCTTAAGCTGTACCCCTTTTCTACAGACCTTACTGAAAAATGGGCCTCACCACCATCAGTGGATGGCCCAGTTTCAAGACTTTCCAAGAATACAGCCCTTCCAGTACCAGATGCTTAATCCTTTAAAGACCACATGGATAAAAAGATGGAGGGATTTCTTCGCTCTCTTTTCAGCTTCGTTACTTCTCTCCATCCAGTTTTAGCCACCGCCTGGGTGAGCAGGGCTATCCAATCGTGGTCAGATTCACTTCAACAAGCAATTGTCTCTGGTGCACCACATCATGAGCTTTCCCAATGGCATGATCAGCAGAACGTCAGCACTGTCCTTAGCAGCCCGCAGGTCTCTATGGATGAAACTGTGGTTAGCAGACATGTCGTTTAAAAAATCCCTAACTTCTCTGCCATTCAAAGGCAACTACTATTTGGCCACAACCTGGATAAGATTATCAGACAAGCCACAGGGGGCAAGAGCACCCTATTGCCACAACCGAAGGCACAATCTTTCTTTTGAAAGTTTTTTCGTCCCTCACAGAACAAGGGTCCAGTCTTTCCCCACAGCGACAGTCGTATTCAGGTAGGGGACGTTTAGGAATCAAGCAAGCCATCCTCCGGACCGGCAAATAAGTCTTCGGCATTAAGGGGTACCCCCTCAGTAGGGCGGGCCTGTCCTATGGGGAAGATTACTCAATTTTGTGGACAATTGGCTCAGGATTACACAAGTCTCTTGGATTCACAAGGTTGTCACACAGGATTATCATCTAGAATTTTCGTCTTTACCACCTTGAAGATTTTTTATGTCAAGACTCCCGCAGGAAACAGCAAATCGCAAGGCTTTCCACAAAGTGATAACATCCCTCCTTCAGGCTGAAGTAATCGCATCTGTGTCTCCTGTGAAGCAATTCAAGGGCTATTATTCCAACCTTTTCGTGGTTCCCAAAAAAGACAGATCGGTTCGTCCGGTACTGGATTTAAAGGAGCGCAATAAGTATATTTGACTGCAAAAATTCAAGATGGAATCCCTGAGATCCATCATCGCGGCAATGAACCTGGGCCTATTCTTGGCCTCCCCATACATAATCCACCAAGGCGGCACAAGAAGCAGAGGAGCACTGAATAAGGTAAAGTACATATTTCAATGGGCGGAAGGAAGCCCACCGTGCTCACCTCTCGGCCATTTACATCCCAAGCCTCCAAAATTGGGAAGCAGATTTTCTCAGTCGTTAAGCTGGATCCAGGCAAGTGGTCACTAAAAGAGGAAGTCTTTCGAGAGATAATGCTACCATGGGGAGTACCAGACGTGGGATAATGCGAACGATCTGACGGCACCCTGGAATTTTTGTCTGGCGTATCCTTTTCCTCCACTGCCATTACTTCCCAGAACGATAAAAAAGTTACAAAGGGAACAAACCACTCTTATTAGGGTAGCTCCAAGGTGGCCACGGTAAATGTGGTTTTCAGACCTCCTCAATCCTCAATAGCGGAACCCTGGCCCCTGCCTGCCCAGACAGACCTTCTTCATCAAGGGCTGATTCGTCATCCCAGCATAGCCAGTTTCAGCTTGACGGCGTGGCTCTTGAGACCCGAATATTAAAGCAGAAATATTTTTCAGAAGCAGTAGTGCACACCATGTGAGCAGCATGAAAAACAGTATTGGCCAAGACATACTACAGAGTGTGGGCAACATACCACTAGTGGTGTCTAAGACGCAAAAACGATTTTGAGACATTCTCTGTAAAACATTACCAAACTAGTTCCTCAAGGAAGGTCTTTCATTGGGCCTCTCCTATGGGTCTATTAATTCGCAAATTTCAGCCCTCTCAGTTCTTTTTCAGAGAAGACTGGCATTTTTGCCGGATGTCAAAATATTCATACAGGGGGTGGCTTACATAGCTACCCCATTCAGGACTCCTGTAGCCACATGGAACCTGACCTTGGTTTTAAGGGCACTGCACCATTCTCCATTCAAACCAATGGCTTCAGTCCCCTTCAGTGAATCACTTGGAAGACAGTTTTCCTGCTGGCAGTCACTTTAGCAAAACGAGTTTCAGAACTCAGTGCTCTATCACCCTTCCTAGCTTTCCACCATGATAGAGCAGTCCTTCGCACAGTATCTTCATTTCTATCAAAGGTAGTTTAAAGTTTCGATCTAAACCAGCCCTGACTATTCCAACGTTTTGTCCATCTCCGGTTTATCCCAAGGAAGTAGCACTGCACTCTCTGGACCCTGTCGGGGCTTTCAAGTTCTACCTACACAGTGTACAAGATATCTGAAAGTCCTTCTGGGCAAAGTCATCTCTAGATGGATAAAACAGACCATTCAGAAAGCCTACTCTGCACAAGGTCAGACGCCACCTGATCAAAGCTCACTATACCAGTGGTCTCTTTCACATAGGGCCTCTTGTCCACCCTACTTCGGGAACAGCTTTGTTACATCCGCAGTTTCCTGCGTCCCCCAAGCAGACAATGGAGAAAAGGAGATTTTTGGATCTGGTTGGAGTCCTGCTTTTGTAATTAGACATGGTTTGGCATTAGCTAACAGTTTTGTTCATTGATTGTTTACGTGGGTCACGTTTTAGACCTTCTTTGGTACAAACTGATTAGGGCTCCGCCTACTGGAGAGTATAGCCTGCCTCCTAGTGTTACTAGCTACATCCCACTGTTTCCTGTGTCTCCCAAGCGACTGAAGAAAAAGAGATTTATTTTTATAAATTGAAATATGCAAATAAGGGTTGTGAATCTGTTTGGTATTCGGACAAATCCTTTGTGAAGGATTTAGCATTTGGCAAAACATTAATGATTTAATATATCCCTAATATCTCTGTGTGGTTGTAACAGTTTGATGAAGCTGTACAAGCTATGAATTGTGTCACTGTAGAAAGTGTAATTCGGAAGTACAAATTGCCGCTACATGGAAGGGAATACTTAATAACAAGTGTGACAGTATTTCTTCTATAACGTCTTAAATGTTACTTAGCTGCAAGCGAAAAACCATTTTGCCTCTCTGAAAATGCAAAGCAGGCAGATTGTTGCTTGGCATTGCCCTCCAGCTCTGTTTTCTCTGAACTAAATGACTCCCTTGGGAAAGTGATTTCTGAGCGGAAACTAATCCATTTATCATGTTGCAGAGCAGTGTGTTACTGCCTTCAGCTCCCCCAGTTATAAAGAGAGCCCCTTGGCTCAGGGAAGTCAGGTGGGAGAATTTATGTCTGCATGTGTGTTGTTATATAGAGGCAGGGCTGCCACCAGAAACCCTCTGGGCCCTATACAAGCAGTGAGATTAGGGGGCCACTGATATTAACTTAAAGAGGCTATTCACCTTTACATTTCTTCAACTTTTAGTATGATTTAGAAAGTTTTTTTTAGTTATTTGGCTTTTTTATTCAGCAGCACTCCAGTTTGCAGTTTCAGTAGACTAGTTGCTATGGTCCAAATTACCCAAGCAACCATGCATTGATTTAAATAAGAAACGAATATGTGTCAGGGAGGGTCTGAATAGAAAGATTAGCAATAACAATAAATGTGTAGCCTTACAGTGCATTTGTTTTTAGATGGGGTCAGTGACCCCCCCATTTGGAAGCTGGAAAGAGGCAAAAGAGCAAGGCAATATTATAAACTATAAATAATGAAGACAAATTGCAACGTTGCTAGGAATTGGATATTCTATAACACAAAAAATGTACCCCTTTAATAGAAAGTCTTGCCTAAAATTCAACTTCTGAGCAAATTTGCATTTTGTGTTTATATTTTATTTATTGTGCCTTTTTGTTGTGCCTCTCTCTAACCTGATATTAAACCAGCTACATTATAGTAGTTGCTATTGTAAAGATTCCAGACTTTCTTCAGGTCATCTGCCAACCTAATGAAACTACTACCTTATTGCTTGGGTCAGGAAACCTAATTACAAGGAATTATTTGACAGCAGGATAATACAAACAAAGGGGAAATGTGCATTGCCGTCATCCAAAATGATCAGCATTAATTTAAAAAAAAGGAGTCAGCTTCAAAATACTCCAATGCATTGGGAAGTATGCTGCAAGTAGTCTTGATACACTATGGAGGTTGGAGGTTGTATGCACTTCTTAACCAGTTGTGATAGCAGAGGCTATAAAAGAGGCTGTAAAAATTAGGGATGCACCGAATCTGGGATTCGGCCAGTATTCAGCCTTTTTCAGCAGGATTCGGCCTAATCCTTTTGCCTGGCCGAACTGATTACTAATTTGCAAAAGATTCGGGCGAATACTGAACTGAACCCTAATTTGCATATGCAAATTAGGGGCGGAGAGGGAAATTGCGTGACTTTTTGTCACAAAACAAGGAAGTAAAAAATGTTTCCCCCTTCCCACCCCTAATTTGCATATGCAAATTAGGATTCGGTTCAGTATTCGCCCGAATCTTTTGCAAAGGATTCGGGGGTTCGGCCGAATCCAAAATAGTGGATTCGGTGCATCCCTAGTAAAAATACAGAATTCAACAACATAATGAGCCAGAAGGCTCTTTGGGGTAGATTTACTAAAAAGTGAAATAACGAACGCTAGTGGCTTTTCACCAGCGTTGGCACCGCTAACTTACTAACAGGCATAGGCGACAATTTGCTAGCGAACGGGACCGTCGCTTCCAATAATTTCGCTCTGGTGAACGGACGTTACTCCACAAATTCACCAAAAAGCTGATTTTACTGAACGTTTCCTTTCTTGGCAGAGTTGCCTTCGCCACCTCAGACCAGGTGAAGTGCTATAAAGCAGCTAGATCTTCCTCAATCTTCTGTCACTTACCTCATATCCTGTGTGCCGAAAATGCATCAAAGTTCAAAAAACGCTGGTGACTTTTCCTTTTTTGAAGTGGAATTGCCTGCAAAAATCCTGACTTTTTTTGGCTGACACAATTTTTTTGGTTTTCTCCACACATTTCATAACATATGGAACATTCATTTTACAGTGGTCGCATGTGTAGGGCAGTATATTAACTCTCTTGTCTTTATTAAGGTTCCCTGGACGTGTAATAAAAAGTGGTAACTTCAAGCATTTGCACCAACATTTATAATAAAGACGTCCAAACAACTTTAAATTACCAACTGTATGCAAATTGATCTAAGCACAAGATCACTAGCAAACTTTCAATAGGCACAAAGGAATGCTAGCGCACTTCACTATGAAATGTTCGCACCTCTGAAGTAACGCTAGCAAAACTTCGTATTTTAGTGAATTAGCGTATTCTTATCGCATTTGCGCCTGGCGCAGTGGTGCGATACGTGCGAAGTGGTCCCTGGCAACGATTTGCCCTTTAGTAAATCTGCCCCTTTATCTTGTTAAATTCTTCTGTATTTTTACCCGTGTGGACCCACTGTGAAGTTAGAGGTCGCCTCAGTCCTCTAGAGTGAAATTCCGCCACTCTCCATTTATTTTTATGGGATTTTTAAGAATATTTATCAATGGGTGAAAGTGAAAGTTCATCCTTTGATAAATACACCTTTCATAATCCCATAGAAATGAATGGAGAGTGGCGGAATTTCATTCTAGAGGACTGTGGCAACCTCTAACTTCACTCTTTGATAAATATACCCCACTAACCAATCCATAACAAAATTGCGTTGTATGAAATCTGCCCCCTACCTGCTGGTTACTTGAACTTCTATTAGGGATGCACCGAATCCACTTTTTTGGATTCGGCCGAACCCCCGAATCCTTTGCGAAAGATTCGGCCGAATACCCAACCAAATCCGAACCCTAATTTGCATATACAAATTAGGGGTAGAAAGGGGAAAACATTTTTTACTTCCTTGTTTTGTGACAAAAAGTCACGTGATTTCTCTCCCCACCCCTAATTTACATATGCAAATTTGGATTTGGTTCGTCCAGGCAGAAGGATTTGGCCGAATCCTGCTTAAAAAGGCCGAATTTTGGCCGAATCCCGAACCAAATCCTGGATTCGGTGCATCCCTAACTGCTATAGCTGCAAAGCTGAAGTGACAACGTCAAAAGTCCTGGGTGGGGGGTGACTACTTATATTGAGATCTGCCAACACACACCCATACTCGTATCTGCAAGTCCTCAACCCACAAAATCTCTACTTTCCTGTGGGTAAAACGCTGGTACTTCTGAGTAAATATAACCCCATTTGTGCCATCAGCCTAACGTATTTTAAAATATTACGTAAATAATACATTATTTATTGCATTAGTGAACCAACATAAAAATATTGTCATTACCTTATTATACCTTACCTCATTTCTGGAGCAACGTAACAATATGCAGTTGAAAATATTGGCCCCTTTTGAGTACCCCTTAGGGAGGGAAACAGTAGCAGGTACATTTATAGTGAGCACCAGAGCTGCTATTAAAGCTAGAAATGAAGGCTAATCATTTGTTTAAGGAAACACTGCTCCCTTTATGTTCCATTTGTTGAATTGGCAGAAAAAAAATCTGAATTGGGTTCACAATGCAGTAAAGGAATGTTTCCAATGCTACTTCGTATTGTTAAAGAATAATGGAATCACAGAATTACTTGGAGGGGGCAAGTTGTTAGGTGTTTCCCACTAATTCTAGTCAATTACAGTAGTTCCTACCTCAAGCCCGTAGTACAGGTATGAGACCCGTTATCTGGAAACCTGTTATCCAGAAAGCTCCGAATTACGGAAAGATCATCTCCCATAGACAACATTAGAAAGAAAGATTGTTCGTTTCAATACACATATGTAGAGCTGAATCGGCAGATATACAGGTGGAAACAATAGAATTCTACCTGTATCTGACTATTCAGCACTAACAATGGCTGATGTTCAAAAGCACCCAATCAAAATTTTCCGTCCAGCCCGATCGGCGAGCCGACCGAAATCCAAGTCTTCTGCCGATATTGATTGGCTCTTTTCTCACCATACACGCACAGAATATCATACAAAAATTAGCTTAGAACAATATTATCTGTGCGTCTATGGCAACCTTAACCTCCTCTAGTCACCCAAGCGGACATGTATAACCTGTCTAACTTCATTGAATCACGCTGACCTCTATACTAGGTCTGTGCAGTATTCAATAAGGGCTGCATTCATACAAGAGATGTAACACTATATAAGGGTTTATCAAACCTCTCTAAAGTTCATATCAATTCCGTTGGAATTGCAAAGACTGTATGCGTAATTTAATTACACCTTTCTAGACTCGAGCTGCAGTTATAAATAGAATTTTCAAAAAACATTGACACGACTGATAACTTGTCAGCTTGTCAGAGTGATACAAAATGCCTCTCTATCAATTGATAGAGATGAGGTTAAAATGGAAGCTGCATTTAATGGTAAATAAGCGGGCATGTCAACTTCTACATGTTTGTCAGCTATCTCTCTGATTTAAAGGGATGGTTCACCTCCGGGTTAAATTTTAGTATTTTATAAAATGGCATATTATGAGCAACTTTTCAATTGGTCTTCATAATTTATTTCTTATAGTTTTTTTTAGTTATTTGACTTCCTCTTCTGACTCTTTCCAGCTTTCAAATGGGGGTCACTGGCCCCAGCAGCCAAAAAAAAAACATTACTCTGTGAGGCTACAATTTTATTGTTATTATTACTTTTTGTTACTTGTCCTTTTATTGAGGCCCCCTGCTATTCACATTCCAGTCTCTTATTTATATCAGTGTATGGTTGCTAGGGTAATTTGGACCTTAGCATCCAGATTGCTGAAATTGCACACTGGAATACAAAAAGATATGATTTAAAAAAACACAAATAATAAAAGAGGACCAATTGCAAATTGTCTCAGAATAGCACTCTCTACAATATACTAAGGGCTCTTGCTCACGAGCGTTTTTACCTGCGCTCCCCTGCGTTCCGTTTTTCTGCGTTCAGCCGCAAAAATGCAGCATGTTGCGTCTCAACCTGCGTTTGGCGCCTGTGTGAGTACAGCCCCATTGGAAAAAATGTAATGCGTCTATTCCTGCGCTCCCCTGCGGCTGAACGCAGAAAAACGGAGTAAGAGCCCTTAGTCCCCTGCCGTAACAGGTCTGTCTTACTAAATTTTCTCCCCAAACCTAATTTACCTGCTCTTTTGAAATCGTCACACAAAGTCATCCTAAGCAGGGAGCACAGCATGGGGGTGGACCAGGGGCATGACAGTTGTGGAAGAGATGCACCTAAGGAAGGGACAATGGTAGGTTCTCTTCAAAACATTCTACAAACTAGTGTTGCAGGGAATACTTTTTGACCACCGACCTATTGAGAGTACAGGTCTGGAAACCCAGTATCCAGAAAGCTCCGAATTAGAGCCTCTCCCATAGACTCCATTTTATCCAAATAATCCAAATTTTTAAAAATGATTTCCTTTTTCTTTGTAATAATAAAACAGGACATTGTACTTCATCCCAACTAAGGTATAATTAATCCTTATTGGAAGCAAAACCAGTCTATTGGGTTTATTTAATGTTTACATGATTTTCTTGTAGACTTAAGGTATGAAGATCCACATTACGGAAAGATCCATTATCTGGAAAACCCCAGGTCCCAAGCATTCTGGATAACAGGTCCAATACCTGTACTATGGTACCTAGCAGAACAGTAACCAGTGGATGTAAAACATTCCAAAGTGTTCTAGTTTTTTATGGTCTGAAACAAACTTCAAACACTAATTATTTTAATGAAGGGAGTTAGTACCTGTAATATATTACTCATGAATCTCATTAAACATGAATTGGAGTGGGATGGATGTTAGCACTTAACTGTAAGTTATTGCTTTTATTTCACGAGCTTGGAGACCAGGAAGCACAAGCATTAGGGTGGGAGCCTACGGGGAAAGCAGAGAGAAGCTTTGTCTCTCGAGGTGCATATGAAGCAAAGCACAAAATAACATACTTGCCTCAATAGCCATTCCTTCTTTTACATCCTTCCCGAAACTTAAAGTTGGGTTGGCAGCCTTTGTGCAAAAAAAACCATTGTCCTTCTGGTATTTTTACTTCATATTGCTGATGTTATATATGTTATATATGATATATGCTGTTGTTATATATGATATGTTGAAAATGGCAGTAAAAACGTTATTTCCCACAGGCCTTAAAGGGGAACTATTGTGAAAAAAAGTTATAGAAGCTTCATCATACTGAAATAAGAATCTTTCTTAATAAAATCAATTAAACGTTCTGAAACAATCAAGTTAATGTTCAC
Organism: Xenopus laevis; assembly: GCF_017654675.1. Classification (NCBI taxonomy): domain Eukaryota; kingdom Metazoa; phylum Chordata; class Amphibia; order Anura; family Pipidae; genus Xenopus; species Xenopus laevis. Next base: position 26,203,125 of record NC_054377.1, on the reverse strand, counting down.
TATCCCTCTCTCAGCATCTGTTTCTCTTCATTCTGTCTTCTTGCAGCAGTTGGGTGTCAGATAGTCATTGACATTAAGATCCAATATATCTTAAAGGGGGGGGCTTCCTTTCCTAGCAGGAATAAATGATTCCAGTACAAACAAATCTAACAAAATAACTGCCTTTTGCATAAATCCTGCCTGTAGAGAGACATGGGGGTATATTTATCAAAGAGTGAATTCGAGATCGTCTGCTAGAGTGAAATTCCGCCACCCTCCATTAGTTTCTATGGGATTTTGAAAGGCATATTTATCAAAGGGTGTATTTTCACTTTTACCCATTGATAAATACTCTTTTAAAAATCCCATAGAAGTGAATGGAGAGTGGCGGAATTGCACTCTAGCAGACTGTGGCGATCTCAAACTTCACTCTTTGATAAATATACCCACTTACTGATCCACACCAAATATACCCCATACCATAAATATACCCCATGATGTCTGGCAGGGCCGGACTGGGAATAAAAAGCAGCCCACATGTAAACATGTGATGGTCTCGTACTCATCCACTCATATATTGGGGTACAACTGCAAAAAAGCTGCATTTCTCACTTTAGTGTAATAAATGTAAAATATGTTAAAGGTTCTGCTGCCTGAGCCTTTATGTGGTCAAAGAACCCCTCGGTGACTTCTAATATCCTTATCATTTACAGTAGGGGGTACATTATCCCTTATAATACATGAGTGATACTCAGAGTTCCCTGTATAACTCAGCCTGCAGCCTTGTGTCTTTATATGGTCAGAGAACAACCCCTCAGTGACTTCTAATATCCTTATCATTTACAGTAGGGGGTACATTATCCCTTATAATACATGAGTGATACTCAGAGTTCCCTGTATAACTCAGCCTGCAGCCTTGTGCCTTTATATGGTCACAGAACAACCCCTCGGTGACTTCTAATATCCTTATCATTTACAGTAGGGGGTACATTATCCCTTATAATACATGAGTGATACTCAGAGTTCCCTGTATAACTCAGCCTGCAGCCTTGTGTCTTTATATGGTCACAGAACAACCCCTCAGTGACTTCTAATATCCTTATCATTTACAGTAGGGGGTACATTATCCCTTATAATACATGAGTGATACTCAGAGTTCCCTGTATAACTCAGCCTGCAGCCTTGTGCCTTTATATGGTCACAGAACAACCCCTCAGTGACTTCTAATATCCTTATCATTTACAGTAGGGGGTACATTATCCCTTATAATACATGAGTGATACTCAGAGTTCCCTGTATAACTCAGCCTGCAGCCTTGTGTCTTTATATGGTCACAGAACAACCCCTCAGTGACTTCTAATATCCTTATCATTTACAGTAGGGGGTACATTATCCCTTATAATACATGAGTGATACTCAGAGTTCCCTGTATAACTCAGCCTGCAGCCTTGTGCCTTTATATGGTCACAGAACAACCCCTCAGTGACTTCTAATATCCTTATCATTTACAGTAGGGGGTACATTATCCCTTATAATACATGAGTGATACTCAGAGTTCCCTGTATAACTCAGCCTGCAGCCTTGTGTCTTTATATGGTCACAGAACCCCTCAGTGACTTCTTTTCGGGACGTTCAATGGCACTAAGGTTTGGCCACCAATAAGCCTAGGTACTTGAGCGTGTTCACCTTCTTAATTATCTTGGGAGCGGCCCACTTGAACTAAATATAAAGCGGCCCCTTGGGCATTTGCCTGTACGGACACCTGGGCCTGGTCAAAAGCATTACAGGTATGGGACCTGTTATTCAGAATGCTCGGGACCTGGGGTATTCTGGATAATGGAACTTTCCATAATCTGGATCTTCATACCTTAAATCTACTTTAAAATCATGTTAACATTAAATAAACCCAAAAGGCTGGTTTTGTTTCCAATAAGGATTCATTTTATATTTGGTTGGATCAAGTACAAGCTACTGTTTTATTATTACAGAGAAAAAGGAAATCATTTTTAAAAATTTGGATTATTTGGATAAAATGGAGTTTATAGGAGACGACCATGCCATAATTCTGAGCTTTCTGGATAAAGGATCCCATATCTGAAATATTTTATTTGGACATAAGGCTAAAATAAAATGATTCTGTTATAACTATTGCTTATGACTTTTTGAGAGACTCACATTATTTGTATGACATGAATGATGAGCATATACACTTAAATGGGGTGAGGGTCATTTGTGACTTTATGTTCCTCATGCTTAGCCTCTTGCTTACTTTACACTATAATTTAAGATTGGGGTATTCTAAGTTCTAAAGCACTATACTCCTTATTTGACATACTTTTATTTATACAGTGGCAAGACATTTTTACATTAATTGTTTCTGTATTGTTGTTTACGTGTGGCAGGTTGGCCTCTGGCCGTTAGCTGGCACAGTAATGAGCTTACTCACTCGTTCCAGCTGCAGTTTTCACTATTCCGGTAATAGAAGGTTGCAGCGTGAGCCATGTTTGGGCAGGATTGGGATCCATAAATCTATGAGACATGGTTACCTTCAGTGCAGGGACGTGCTTGGGACACGGACAGATGTCCAGTATACATTAGCCAAAATAATTATTCTGAGATCTGGAAAATAACTATGGTATGCCACTGTACAAGCTATTAAAGGGGACCGGTCACCCAAAAAAATTATTCAGAATCCTATTTTATCACATTAGTCAAGTAAAATGAAATTTAATTACACTATATACATTATTTGAATCTTGTTTCCTTCAGTCTGGGAATTCATAATTATAACAAGCAGGCAGGAGCTGTGGACACTGTTATTAAGACAAGCCTTGTATCATCTCAGAATCCTGTTTGTGCACCAGAATGGGGGACCTGATGTCCATCCCCATGTCCTGGTTACACAATTGAATGGTGAAGAGAATGGGGGAATGGGTGGGCATCTAGGAAGTGCTGAATGGAAAGTGAAAGTAATTGTCAGTCCCGCCTCTATGCCTAAGGCATAGAGGAGGGGCAGACAATATTTGATTGACAGCTGAGATTTTTAAATGAGTTTACAACAGCTATGAATGCTTTAATAAAAAATAGAAATTGGATTTCATGTTTAATTTTGTAAAGGACTTTTATTATACAGATTCTGTGTCTGGGTGATAGGTCCACTTTAAGAAACATAATCCTATGACTGTAAGAACCTATGCTTAACTGGTGACTGGCTTTGCATCAATGGCATCATATCATCACCTTCTGGGAACTTGGTCCCATCACTTGTTTTGACAGAGAAATTATGACATAGTAGGTAAAAAAAGTATGTTAAATTGTGAAGGCTGAGGCCAGCCAGGTTGTGACAATGGAAGCTTAGACAAGCCCAACACTGCAGGATGAGTCAATAATGCATTCATAAAAACTTCTTGATACTTTATGTGACAAATACAATGGGACAACAGATGGGTAGACTTTGTGGTAAAAAATGTTTTTGATAATGTGCAATTGCAGATCAGTGCTGTTTCATATTCTATGTGAGGGACCTGCTCTGAAATTCTCATTGGCTAGGATTTACACTGTCCATGATTAAGGGAATCAACACAAATTGGGGTTGTATAGTATAGCTTCAGAAAATCGATCTTTGGAAATAATTCAAAAGGAGGAACAGAGTTAAGATTTCACAAAGGTTAAATTGCTATATTAAGTGGGACAGTAACATACTGAAGGTTTTCTACAAAAAGCTGGTTTTGCCCAAAGGACGTGTCTGTGGATACTCACACAGTGGCAGGGTGCAAATTATGAAAACCATGCTGACTTGGTTGCAGACATGGTTACCTTCAGTCCAGGGACGTGCTTGGGACACGGACAGATGGAAAATACGCACAACTGAGGGCCCAGCGCTAGGTGCCGCCGATATCTCCTGTACTCCCTCTGCATGTGTGCGCATACGCGCGCATACACGCTTGTGATTTTTTTCTGCAGGAGCGGATCCGGCCCCCCCAGTGGCAAACTATTGAGCATCTCCTGGGTGTGCATGCGCGCGCATCCACGCGCATCAACGCTTGCAAGTTTTTTGGTTACAAGAGGGAGTACAGGAGCGTTCTGGGCTGTTGGGGCGCAAAAGAGCCTGGGTCCACCGGCCCAGTGCGACCCTGTGTGAGCGGCCCACTTGAACTAAATATGAAGCGGCCCCTCGGGCATTTGCCCATATGGACAGATTGCCAGCCCGGGCCTGATGTCTGGTGATTTTATTAGTGTGAGCTCTTATACATCTAGGCAAAAGGAGCCCCCCTATAAGATATATTGGAGCTAACTGTCAATGAACATCTGACACCCAACTCCTGTATGAAGACAGAATGAAGAGAAACAGATTCTGAGAGAGGAATAGTGAAGATAAACTTGATTATTTTTAATATAATTGAATTTTAAATTGATTATATTTAGAAAAGTTCTTATTTCAGTATGCTGAAGCTTATATTAAATTTAGCATTTTCACGATAGTTCCCCTTTAGGGTGGTGGCACACATGAAGATTCGGGGGAGATTAGTCGCCCAGTGACAAATCTTCTCTTCTTCAGGCAACTAATCTCCCCTTCCCGCCTGCAAGAATGGGTATCACCGGCGGGGTGGCATTCAGATTGCTTTGTTTTGCGAAGTTGCCTCACAAGGAAACTTCGGAAAACGAACTATCCTTATGCCATCCCTCTGGCAATTCACATTCTTGTCGACGGGAAGGCATTTTGTCACTGGGTGACACATCTCACCAAAGCTGCACGTGTGCCACCACCTTTAGTAAAAATTTTAGCTTCACTTATTTCCTATAAATTAATTATGCAATTTTTATTACGATCCTGATATTTTCCCTTTACCTTCACAAATAAGAAAATGCTGGGGATTACATAAAGATAAAGTTAACAGCCCCACTTGCAGTGAGTATATACAATTTAGTAATTTCTTGAAGTTTTGATCATTATATGAACATATTTGTGTTTTGGATTATGACGCTACTTTAACCAAAGGATTGGACTTCCCATGGCTTCTTTTGGATTTTGGATTTCTTCACCACACTACGGACTAATTGGATAATTAAGGACTATGGGTAAGGGAGGTGGGATCTATGGCTTTAAAGGTGATTGTGCACTTCGTTCTGTATCCTGACGAAGGGAGGGTGTACAACCCAGAAACTTTGATACTTTTGGGGGCCGATTCATCAATAGTCGAATGTCGAGGGTTAATTAACCCTCGATATTCGACTGGGAACTAAAATCATTCGACTTCGAATATCGAAGTCGAATGATTTAGTGCAAATCCTGCGATCGATTGATCGAAGGATTTTTCGTTCGATCGAACGATTAAATCCTTCGAATCGAACGATTCGAAGGATTTTAATCCAACAATCGAAGGAAAATCCTTCGATCAAAAAATCACAGGCAAGCCTATGGGGACCTTCCCCATAGGCTAACATTGACTTCGGTAGGTTTTATCTACCGAAGTAGGTGGTCGAAGTATTTTTTAAAGAGACAGTACTTCGATTATCGAATGGTCGAACGATTTTTACTTCGAATCGTTCGAATCGTTCGAATTCGAACGAATTTAACCAATTCGATGGTCGAAGTACCCAAAAAATACTTCGAAATTCGAAGTTTTTTACATTCGAATTCTTCACTCGAATTTTGTAAATCTGCCCCTTGGTGTTACAATAAATGGGGTAAGCTCCCCAACTGCATAATTAGAGTGTGTGCGGCTCCATTTTTTATTTTGCCTATGTTATGGGACCAAGGTCAACAGAAAGCCAGCACCACCAGTGCAGTTTTTGAGAAAACAAATGTGTGATGGACCTATCATATTTACTCCATGATGGTCTGATTGTTATTGTGATTGTCATTATATTAACCAATTTCCTGTAAGTATTAATATGTCAGAACTAATAAAATATGTCTGGTGGGGTCTACATCATTGCAATTATGTGGTCCTCTCCCAGTTGGCCTGCATAGCCATCTACCATGATCTGATTTTTGGCCTGAGGGCCAGACAATCAGATCCTCCTAGCTACACTAACACCCCCTGCTGTACTCTCCAGGTACGGGCCTGATAGAAATTCTAAATCTTAAGCTACTTATTCAGTAATCGTCGGCTGTTCAATCACTGACACGGAGCGATAGATTATAAGCAGATCATCATCAGGAGATACTTCTGAAGTTCCGTACAGATATTAGCATATCTGGTAATATCATCAAAATGGGAAAAAATACATTACAAATGTGCTCAGAAGAGCAGTCTGAGCAATTGCACATTAAAGGATAAGTAAACATTTAAAATAAATGAATTTAAAATTGGCAAGGGTATTCTTCTAAGCACTTTTGCAATTTACATTCATTATTTTTTTTCCAATATATTAAGGGATACAGTTACTGTTAAAATAAACGAATACGGTCAGTTTCAGAGTTCCGACCATGCTTACCACCCACTAGTCAAGGAGGTTTTCAGGATAAAGAAAGAGGGCTTGTCTGACATTTTCTGGTTAAAGGAGTTGTTCACCTTTAAATTAACCTTTAGTATGATGTAGAAAGTGATATCCTGAGTGAATTTGCAATTGCCTTTCATTTTTAATATTTGTGGTTTTTGAGTTATTTAGCTTTTTATTCAGGGGCTCTCCAGTATGCAATTTGAAAAATCTACACTGATTTGAGTATGAGACTGGAATATGAATAGGAGAGGCCTGAATAGAAATATGAGTAATAAAAAGTAGCAATAACAATAAATGTGTAGCCTTACAGAGTATTTGCTTTTTAGATGGGGTCAGTGACCCCCAATTGAAAGCTGGAAAGAGTCAGAAGAAGAAAGCAAATAATTCAAAACCTATAAGAAAATAAATAATAAAGACCAACTGAAAATTTGCTTAGAATGGGCCATTCTATAACATACTAAAAGTTTAATTAAATGTGAGCCACCCCTTTAAGAAAAAACATTAGATATATTTTCTCAAATCTTTCCTAACCACAAGAACATCAGACCAGCCCTTTTTCTTTCTCCTTTCTTTCTCCAACTTGACTATTCGGTGGTCAGAAACTGATGTAAATAAAACTGTTGTGAATAAAAATCATTTATATTAACAGAACATGTATACCATCTATAACATCTTGGAATGTTAAAAAAAAATGAATGAAAATTGCAAAAGTGCCTCATTCATTTTACATTCACTTATTTTTAAAGTTTGCTTATCCTTTAAGTTGTATCAGTACATCCAATTTAATATTCCTGGGATGTTATCTGTTGCAGTGACGGTTACTAAGCAATATTTGCCAGACATAACCTGCTTGGCCTGTCATCATCTAGCTCTCATTCCCTACAAATATCCTGCCTGACCATGTGGTCCAAACTCATATCCCCTGTAACTATCTGGTCATTGTAAAACATCTGTAATCTATGAGGAATGGCTAAATCACAGCAATAATATTCAGGCACTGGGATGGGAGCCCATCTTTAAATATAAATAGCTTTTAACAAACCTAATCAATGAACTAAAAGTAACCCAAAAGAGCAGGAGACTGGTTATTATCCAGATTATCAAGCTGTCTCCCTTAGTGAAATTACCTTCTCTTGATGGTAATAAAGCTACTGCAAGAGCTGCCAACACTATAATTGTGATTAACTGGGGTTTCTTTTTTAACTGCTTTGCTGCGGACACTTTTTTTTTTATTGCTGTAGCAACTGCTGCTGCATGGAATCACAGTCCATTTCAGGCGTTTCTGCAGAATGGCAAAAAATGGCTGGCGATCGATCATGATTTGCCAGTATGTACTCAATAAAAATTGTCAATCACAGGAGTGATATTAGTTTGCAGCTTCCCTAATGTGGCCAATGCCTGTGCAAATAGTGGGTTGGCTACTTGTTACAAGATGCATTACTAACCTTGCGTGCATTTAACCTTGGGCGACAAAGCATAAGGATATTGCGTGAACCATAAATCTTAGCCAGAAGGTGTGGATCTGGTGAGGAACATGGTAGATACTAGCTACATATTCATTCAGGTAGCTTGATTATTGGATTTTGAACATTCACTCCCGCTAATATGGATTTGAAAGCAATTACTGCATTTGATTGGATACATTAGAAATTAACTGGATGCAAAGTATTATTTTCACCTCTATAGGGTCATGGGGTTGGCATAATTTTGGGGGCCCAAGCCCCCCCCCTCGCCTCCTGCACCAAAATATAGGTATATAAATCACCACCTATGATTTTGCGTGAGCATACCTGCTAACATTTGTAAATAAAAAGAGGGTTAAAAAGTTGTCTCGAGAAGTGCGTCAAAATTTTTTGGAACACCAATTGACCACACCCCCTAATTACCATATTCATTTTACAAGATTTGGCAAGTTATGAAAGTTTGAACACATTTCTGTGTTTTTTTTTCCCAGTTATTCCAGTTTTACTAATAATTGCCCTTTAAGCTGTGAGTCACAGTTTACCCAAGAGACCTGTTATCTTATATTGTTACAATTACTTATTTACTTATCTGAAATTGTTACAAAAGTTTCCAAGTGCACCTGGTGGCTGTTCTGGGTTCTCTGCCAAAAGCCAATTAGGTAAGAAACATTGTTTCTTTTTCTGGCTGTTCAATGCAAACAGTGCAAAAAACAGGACCTTCCAGTACAAATGAGGGACTGCGGGTTGAGCTGTCAAAAGAGGGACTGTCCCTCTAAAAACGGAAATGTTGGGAGGTATGCGTGAGCCATGGGTCATGCACAAAATCCCTGTACACCATGTCCACAGGGTCTGCTTCCTCTATAATTATGTTACTGGTTGGACTTCCAGGTTTGTAATCTGGAAACTGCAACCTCCTGTTGAAGGAGAACTTAACCTTAACCAAAGAAGTAGCTAGAAATGTTGTACATTATATTTTTGGCTTCTGTACCAGCCCAAGACAACCACAGCCCTTTAGCAGGGAAGATCTGTGTCTCTGTGCCCCAGTAGCTCCCCATCTTCTTTTCTGCTCATTCACTGCACATGCTCTGTACTGCTGTCACTTACTGAGTTTAGGGACCCACTCAAAATACACAGTACATATAGAATATCAATGTCACCATATAAGACCAATTAATACAGATAATTACTACATGGCAGCACAGAAACCAGTGCAACTAGCATCAGAATTTAATTATCAGCCTTGTAGCATTAACTTATATTACAGGCCAACCTCATTTTCTATTTAATAAAATTTGATAGAACCCACTGAGCATGTGAGTGTTGCAGACACTTTCCGAGATGGTGACAAGTTTGATGTTCTGGATTATTGATGCTATTGAGAAGCTGAAACTTAAGTTTGGTGCAATAAATTCAGTATGTAAAATATGGCATTTTTAGCTATATTCACTTTTAGGTTTTAGTTCTCCTAAAGCTTAAAGGAAAACTAAATCTTAGCAAAAAAAGTAGGCTACAATTGCTTCCCAAAGCCACCATAGCACTTTAGCTGTATACCCCTGGCCTGCCCCCAATTCGCACAGAACTTAGCTTTTTCCAGCGCTGTGGACATCTCTGCGATGTTGCTCTGCCCCTTTTGTGGCACGCCACGTAGCTCTGCCCCCTTTTCCCATCACAGACCGCCCCCTTTTGGTGCCTGCCCCCCACTGGCCAGTAATATTTTTCAGTAAAGGTGGCAACCCTAGTCATTACATGGCAGCTCAGAAAACAACCCAATTTGCACTAGAATTTCATCAGCCCTGCAGCATCATCTTATATGACAGGCAACCCTTTTTTTTTCTTGATAATTTGAGAAGACCCCTAAGTGTCTCAACAGCTGCTCAGAGAACACTGAGCATGTGCAGTATTACTGACACACCTAGCAAAATCCAAGATGGTGAGCTCCTCTGCAGACCTGAATGACTACTCTTATAGACATGCTTAAACTTTAAGCATGAAGGAAACTGGAGAGTCTTCAAAATGTGAATAATGTAGTTTTTATTGACGCACTACATGTTTCGGACCCCTAAGGTCCTTCCTCTGGTGCAAGGAAGGACCTTAGCGGTCCGAAACATGTTGTGCGTCAATAAAAACTACATAATTCACATTTTGAAGACTCTCCAGTCTCCTTCATGCTTCATGTTACCGCTGTGGAGATGGCTACTCCACTAACCTGTTGAAGAGTCTGACTATCAAGTCATTTGGAGTCCAATGCTTAAACTTTAGACTGGTGCAGTAAGTTTAGTATATAAAACACGTAATTTCTACCATATTCATTTTTAGGATTTAGTTCTTAAAAGATTGCAAAAAAAACTCAACTACAGTGTATTTTAAGCTGTGTATGCTGTACTAGTTCAATTATGGTAGCCTTCTGTGGCTCATTTGAGAAACCATGTATTTTAGCGCAAGTGGAGTTTTGGCACTGATACTACTACTACTAGACTAAAGAAACCGTTCTGGTTTTGCATATTACTTTATGGCTTAATATGGTGTGGTTTTATAAAAAAGCATTCCAGCTGGCACAATTCTTCAATGTAAATCTCATTATATCTTCCACCTGCACAAATGTCGCTGTTCCATGTATACTTTGTACTACATCTCAGCCCATTCTCCTTCATATCAGATATTGAAAGTAGCCTGGCTTGTGATATCTGTTATACATGAAACCCTCCCTGTCTGGAGCAATGCAGTAATGGCTTCATGGGGGGCATATTGCCTTTTCACCTCTGCAAATGGAGTGGAAAGCTCTCAAGATGGTTATACATTATGCCGTCATTAAAGGGGAACTCCGGCTTCCAAACGAAAATTTGATAAAGAGGCCCACATAACACAAAAACCCCTAATATATCTATCACAGTTACCTGTTTCTTCAAAAGTATGAATAAATATCATTTTTTTATGCTGAAATCCAGCTAACAGTTCTTTTTCTGCATTATTTGAAATCCTGGCAGGGAAGGAGGGACTAAACACGTTACAAATTGTAACAACTTCTTCACAGTTTACAGACAGCATGCAGGAACTACATATCCCACAATGCATTGCACTGTGATGATCTGTTCCTTATTGAAATCACGAGTGTGGGGAATTGTGGGGTTTGGAGGATGCAGGCAGAGGACAGCTGGCTGTTGATACAAAGTAACAGTAGTCAGCCAGCTCAGCAAAGTAGTCAGACAGATCAGCAGAAGAGCAGGGGGCTAGGCTTAGGGAACTGTTCCAAACCATTAAAAATCATGAAAATCATACAAATGTAAATTGCAAAGTTGCTTGAAATTAGGTTTTCTTTTCTAAAAGCTTAAGTTAAGTTTTTGTGGAGGCCAAGTGTTTTTATACAGGTGGTGGAACTTCAACATCACTAGGGTTAGCACATATTGCTCCCAATGGTATTAGAGAAGAAATGTAAAAATATACAAAGGTATTTTTTTTTCAGAAAAGGTGGCAACCCTAGACATCACTAAGCACTGTGAAATATATATGAAAATATATTTTTTATAATAAGTCGTTAAAGTCCTTTAAAGACGTTGTTCATCTTTGAGTTAACTTTTGTATGACGTAGTGATATTCTGAGACAATTTGCAATTTGTTTTAATTTTTTATTATTTGTGGTTTTTGAGTTATTTAGCTTTTTATTATGAAGCTCTCCAGTTTTCAGTTACAGCAATCTGGTTGCTAGGATCCAACTTACCCTAGAAACCATGCACTGATTTGAATAAGAGACTGGAATATGAATAGGACAGGACCTGAATAGAAAGATGTGTAATAAAAAGTAGCAATAACAATGTATGTGTAGCTTTACAGAGCATTTGTTTTTTATATGGGGTCAGTGAAAGCTGAAAAAAAGAAAGCTCATAATAAACAATGAACACCAATTCAAAAGTTGCTTAGAACGGGCCATTCTATAACATACTTAAAGTTAACTTGTGAACTACCCCTTTAACAAATTGTAATTCCCACTATATGGCTCATGAGATGCCTGCACATATTTCTTCTGCATTAAAAATGTAATATTAATCAATAGCAAGCTTGGTGTGAATGCTGACCAGAAGGAACTTGTATAAAAAATGTAATATGGTTATATCACAACAGGCTGTACCATCCTTTTAAAAAGGGTGCAAATTGCCTATTCCTTGATGTTCCTGGCAAACATCTAATATCCAAGATGAAAAATCGAAGGCTGCCTTGACAACTCATTACTGGATCGATGTTGCTGCATTTGGATTGAGGCCCAGTAGCAGAGTAGAGTGAATATTCAGTCCTCGGATTCAAGCTGCAATTAATGAAAATACACAATAAATATGGCAGGATGCCAGTAGGTATCGTATCATTTTCCCAGAGGGTTACATGAAACAATTCACTAAGTTACAATAGTTGGCTCTACCACAGTAGCCCCAGAAGACAAATTGTTAGGCCCTTGGGGCCAGGTCTCCTTTAGATGAGTTCATGATATAGTGATATTGATACTGCCAACATTTGTTGAAACATTAATGTAAATAGATAAAGGTTGTTGTGCTGCTTTTTAATGAGAACAGGCTAAGTGCACAATTTAATTCTCTCCAGTGGCGTAACTAGATGTTACTGGACCCCACAGCAAATTCAATTTAGGGCCCCAAACATTTGTAAGTTGACCATTTTGACCAAGATATATATTGAAATGGTTCATTAATTACGGGGCCCCCTACACTCCTGCCCCCCCTCCCTTGCAATTGTAGGGTCGGCTTCCTCTGTAGTTAGGCACCTGATTCTCTCTCTCTCTTTACTACATCTTTTTCCTCTTTTCTCTTGTATTGAAGAAGCAGATGCATCTTTCCTGATGCTTTTTCACAAGAAAACTGCATTCAGCGGTGGCTGTTGACTATTAGGCACAGTTAGGTGGTTGCCAGGGCCAGAGTTCGCATGAGGATAAATACCATGGAGCAGGGAGAGGATGAGGTTGTGGGCTGATTCAAAAGCCTGGTGGTACCACTCAGAAGACATGTCTAGTGATCTGACTAACTGCAATTGGAGGACAGTAAATGGACAGTGTTCCTCAAAGTAAATAAACAAGAGGGTACTGCTCATTACAGAGGTCTTCAGACTGTTTAGGCTGAGGTCCCCCTTTTTATCCAACAATAGTTCACACCTTTTACATATAACAAATGTTTGATTTCGTAGAGCTCCAGGGCTGTTGAATCAAATGATTTAGTTATATCTAGTATAGGTCAATCTAAAAACAACTGGACTTGCTGAGTAATCAATGAAGACGTTTCACTACTCATCCGAGCAGCTTCTTCAGTTCAACTGACTGGTGTGGGAAGTTCACGGCATATAAATTCTTCCACTAATCCAATCACAATGGCACATTGTAACTCTTCAAAGAGGTGACATCTGAAGAAATTCACAGAGGTGTTGATTCTGTGTAGTTACTGTGATAGGATTATCCAATATGTCATGCAACTCCTAGATAAACGTGTTACTTGTGAGAGCTGCATGAATGGATGTGTGAAGTGTTCTGAATCCGCCGTGGTACAGATGTTAGAACAGCATTGTATGTAGCAGACAGGTGGTGTCGAAGGCCCCCGCCTCTGGTCAGGGATGGTCTCTCCACCTTGACATGAATCGCCTCTTTCACGCCTCGTTCAAACCAGCGGTCTTTTTTATCCAAGATTTGGACCTTGCTATCTTCAAAGGAGTGTCCCTTGTCTTTTAAGTGTAGAAAGACAGCTGAGTATTGCCCTGTAGAGTTCTCCCTCCTGTGCTGAGCCATTCGCTTGGAGAGTAGTTGTTTTGTCTCCCCAATGTATAGATCTGTGCATTCCTCACTACACTGGACTCCGTATACCACATTGCTTTGTTTTTCTTTTGGTGTTTGATCCTTTGGGTGTACTAGTTTTTGTCTCAGTGTGTTGCTAGGTTTGAAAAACACAGGGACATGGTGTTTGTTGAAAATCCTCCTGAGTTTCTCTGACACTCCAGCTACATATGGGATGACTATGTTTCGCCTACTATGTGTCTCCGGGTGGTTATTTCTATTGGTGTTCCTGTTGGCCTTGGTTGCTGCTGTTTTGACAAAGGCCCATTCTGGGTAGCCACATGCTTTCAAAGCTCCTCTGAGATGTTTTTGCTCTTTGTTTTTGGACTCTGTATCAGTTGCCAAACATTCCGCACGGTGGTGCAGGGTTCGAATGACACCCAGTTTGTGTTCCAGTGGATGGTGGGAATCAAATAACAGATATTGATCCGTATGAGTGGGTTTCCTGTATACTTCCGTCTTCAAGTTACCCCCCTCTTGGATACATATCAAACAGTCCAAAAAAGCAAGTTTGTTCTTGTGGACATCTTCCCTTGTGAACTTGATGTTATTGTCCACTGAGTTAATGTGTTCTGTAAAGGCCGACACTTCATTGGATCTGATTTTAACCCAAGTATCATCCACATACCTGAACCAGTGAGTCGGTGTAGTTCCCTGGAAAGTAAGTAAGGCCCTCCTTTCCACTTTCTCCATGTACAAGTTTGCTACAATGGGAGAGACTGGAGAACATCTGTACCACGGCGGATTCAGAACACTTCACACATCCATTCATGCAACTCTCACAAGTAACACCTGTATCTAGGAGTTGCATGACACATTGGATAATCCTATCACAGTAACTACACAGAATCAATACCTCTGTGAATTTCTTCAGATGTCACCTCTTTGAAGAGTTACAATGTGCCATTGTGATTGGATTAGTGGAAGAGTTTATATGCCGAGAACTTCCCACACCAGAACTGAAGAAACTGCTCGGATGAGTAGTGAAACGTCTTCAGTGATTACTCAGCAAGTCCAGTTGTTTTTAGATTGACCTATACTAGATATACGATGACCTGGATGAATGAAAATCTTCATAGTCAAATGATTTAGTTGTTCTGAGACTTCTGTTCCATCCCTTGGCTATGGATACCACCTCCCCTAATATAACATTGATACACTATTATAGTTATTTGAACCAAAGGTCTTTAAAAATTCGCAAGAAACATTTCTCCTATTAACTCAAGCAGTGGGGCCCTATTCTACTTATTGGCAGGATCCACCACCCCTAGTGACAGATGGGCTAATAATACAGATGGGCTAATAATAACAATAATACGTGGAACCACTGAGAGAAAGGGCCTTGCTTGCTTAGTAGGATGACTAGGTCTGATGCCCGGCATTATTGCCCAATATCACTAATGCCCTTGTGGCTGAATGTAGGCAAATTTCACCAGCAAACACCTAGTAGAAACCAATTTACATTCTAGCCGGCGGGAGGCAATTCGCCCCAAAGAAGAGGTGATCTATCGCTGGCCGACTAAATCTCCCCGAATCTGAGAGTGTCTCTGCCCTTACACAGAAAGTTGCATATGATAGTGATGGTGTAGCAAAAGCTTTGCCAACTGTACATGTCTAACATGTTGTGGTAGTGATGCATGTACAACATTTCATTCCCAAACCAAGGGTACTATGAAATTCTAACACTTGGAGCGCTTCGTTGCCATCAGCTAATTTTTCTGTATATGGGGCCTGCCCAATTGATCGGGCAGGTTTATAAATCCTGTTGGGGCAAGAACTGCATCGGCTTGTTGATGTGGTCCTCTCCCCAATGGCCAGCATTTTCATTGTTGTGATAGGCCAAACGATCTGATCAGCCCAATATGAACCACCTCAAGGTGGACGTATTGGGGAAGGAAAACAATTAAGCCATTAAACAAGAAAAGGTTCCTCTTGTCTGCAACATCCAGACCCTCAGGACCAAGTCAGCAGCTTATTGGCCTGTATATGGTGCCAGCTGACGGGTCCGAACAACAGATATCTGGCAGGTATGATTTTCCTGTCGGATCGAGGACCACATCTGCATGTTGGTGCAGTCTTTGATCTAATGGCAATCTGTCCTCTCCAAACAAGCAGATTTTATAGTGGATGGCCAACTTTAGTCCTCATCTGGACAAAAACTTAAACTGGCTTCTCTACTCTACTCTACTCTCTGTGAAAATAACAGGGACTGTAGATTTGTAGATTGTAAGCTCACTCGGACAGGGACTGATGTGAATGATGTAAAGCACTGCGTAAATGTGTTGGTGCTATATAAATAAAACATTATTAAAATAAAGATCAAATTGCATTCCTCCCAACTTTTTTCCAAGATGGTAGTGCCCTGGGCAATTGCCTCTGCTGCCTGCCCCTAGCTCCTGTGATGCTGCGTGCATAATAAACTGATGTTGCTGCAGGCTGAAGGAATTAGAGCGGAAGCTCCAATAAAAAAGAGACAGAAAAATGATAAAGGTACTTAGAATAGCATTATAAATAGATTTAATAAATGTTGGTCACCCTAAATCCCCTTCAAAGCTACTTTCAGTGTTCTGTGTCTGTCTGTGTATCCTTTTGTGCCATTTACTGGTTTAAATCTATTAATTATTTGGCTCCACAGAAGAGGAAAAATAAAATAGTCAAGAAATTGCTTCCTGAGACTAAAAGGCCCAGGAGGATAAGGATAAATATGTAAATGAGTTGGTTTATCTGGCAGGAGTTTTCTTCAACAAAAGAAGAGAAAATGATTTCCCTGTAATTAGCATAATTTTCTTTTCCTGGCAATTTTCCCAGGCAGCAAACAGGAAAACATGGATTGCCTGACTTTATCTGGTCAGGAGCATAGTTTTTAATATACTTTCCTGACCTATTCCAATCACTTCATAAGCTGGCCATAACAATGCCGATAAAATCTTAGCAAACAAAGCCTCGTACGGTTTATTATCCCTTGAGATGATCCGTGTACTATGTGGATAGGTTGGTTGGTGGTTGTCTTAACTGCTGATGCACCATATCTGTCAGTGTATAATGCATTGGCAGATGATAAAGTGAAGAAGATCCGCTGCTCCTTTTTGCTGTTCTAATTGTTTCCGCTGTGAGCCTGAGTGAATAGAAAATCAGCCATACTATGTATGATTCATTATACATGCTCGGGTCACGTACAGGTATTGGACCTGTTATCCAGAATGCTCGGGACCTGGGGTTTTCTGGTTAATGTATCTTTCCGTAATTTGGATCTTCATACCTTATAAACTCCACACAAACATAACTTAAGCTTTTTGAAAAGTAAACATAATTTCAAGCAACTTTGCAATATAATTTTAATATAATTAAAAAATATGCAGACCTTTCATGATTTTTAATGGTTTGGAACAGTTCCCCCTGCTCTCCTGCTGATCTGTCTGACTACTTTGCTGAGCTGGCTGACTACTGTAACTTTGTATCAACAGTCATCTGTCCTCAGCCTGCATCCTCCAAACCCCACAATTCCCTGCACTCGTGATTTTCATAAGGAATAGATCATCACAGTGCAATGCATTGTGGGGAATGTAGTCCTGCATGCTGTCTGTAAACTGTGGAGAAGCTGTTACAATTTGTAACATCAGTGTTTAGTCCCTCTTTCCCTGCCAGGATTTCAAATGATGCAAACAGAGAACTGTTATACAGCTGGTTTTCAGCATAGAAAATGGCATTTATTCATACTTTTTGAAGAAACAGGTAACTGTGATGGATATATTAGGGGTTTCTGGGGGCCTCTTTATCAAATTTTGGTTTGGAAGACAGAGTTCCCCTTTAAGTCTACTAGAAAATCATGTAAAAATTAAATAAAACCAATAGGCTGGCTTTGCTTCCAATAAGGATTAATTATATCTTACTTTGGATCAAGTACAAGGTTATTATAACAGAGAAAAAGGAAATCATTTTTAAAAATTTGGATTATTTAGATAAAATGGATTGTATGTATGCCTATCCATAATTCGGAGCTTTCTGGATACCAGGTTTCAGGATAACGGATCCTATACCTGTATAAGCACCACTGTTACTTCCAAGAGAAAAGAATGCACTGCTGCTGTGCTGATCTATGGGCCTGCACCTGGAAACATTGCCTCTGCTTGGGTGCAGCAGACGCAGCGGATGGATTGAAATGCAAAATCTTGTGTTTTGGCACCAAAATCCACCAGGAACATTGATCAGCACCGAGGCATCAGGCCGAGATCCGCATAGTGTGGCAGTAACCTAATGAAACTCAAGAGGAGGAAAATCTTCTGGACAACTCTGAAGGCATATAGATATTACTGTTATAGGGCTGTGGATCCACGGAACTTACACAATAAGGGGCCTTTTTACTAACATTTCAATTTCTATAGGAATTTTTTTTTAATGTTTTTTTCTAGAAATTCAAGACTTATTAAGTGTTTAAAACACGAAAAACCGTAAGACAAAACTTTGGCAAGTAAAAGCTGTTGAAGTCCATTTGAAGTCAATGGGAGCTGGGCTGATCCTATTGGATCTTTTTTTCAGGCATTTGGACTTTTACAGGTTTTCTGGTTTTGTTTTTTTACTAGCAATTGTCCGAAAAACTCGAGTTTTGGAGCTCTTCGTATTTTTTAGTACATTGTTCTGTGTTTTTTTTTTTTCTGTTCATGCTTTTTATATCTTTTAATATTACCTGGCATTCATTGTTTAAGGGCAGGATCCACGGACTATTTTGCCTCGATCCGACGTGCTGCGCAAAAACGCAGGCATCAAGTCAGATAAGTTAAATAAGGTAAGTAATGCTATTGTCGGATCGTGTCTCATTGTTGATGCGATGCAACACGACTGTCGGATGCAGACAATGCGCATTACTTACCATATTTCCATCCGACGTGAAGCCTTCGTTTTTTGCGCAGCATATCGGATCGCGGCGGAATCATCCGTGGAGCCTGCACTTAGAGAAATGAGCTGGTATTTGTGGTTTCCTCGAAAACTTCAAAAACGATAATGTTGATAAATGGGCCTCCCTTCCCTGTTTAGTATACTGCTACTGTATGTAACTGTATAATAAATAGTGAATAAAGTACCCCCTCTTGTAAAATATAAGGATATTATTAGTTACCGAGGAGTTTCATGACCATATAAAAACACGAGGCCGAAGGCCGAGTGTTTTTATACAGGTCATGGAACTCCGAGGTAACTTCTAATATCCTTATATTTTACAACTGGGGGTACTTTATTTATTATAATACACAAATTTTAGTGAGTCATGTGACAGAAATGACATCACTACTCACCGTTTATAACTGATGACATCACTACTCACCGTTTATAAGGATATAATTTACAGGATATTCATGGCTTTTGTGTATTATTAACAGATATACGATTTACTTCTGACATTTACTAAATCAAAAAGGAAAGAAAAGCAAAAGGAAATGTTTATTCTTGTTTTCTTCTGTCTCGTGAATGCCCCTGTCTCAGTCTTATAGATAAGGAGCTTGTCATGCAGGGGTTTTAATGGAAAGAAAATTATCACAATATCCATCTTCTCTTACCAGAATTGCTTTGAAGGAGCCAGGAGCTGAAACGAATTGTAAAATGAAACCATTCTTGGTTTGCCCTGTGCTGTGTGGTTCAGATCATTTATTATTAAAAAAAAACAAAACAATGAACACAAGTGTATATTGCCCTTTTAAAGAGACAGTATTGCTAAAACACCAGCAGCTAAGAAAATGAATTGTGACACAAAGTTGATTTGCATGCATATGATTCTGGCTACATAAAAATTGTCCGATCTAGTAGTAGGGGCATGTATTAGACTACAAATTAAGATTACACATGATTTAAAATAGGTGTACATACACCTACATGCATAATAGTTTATAAATAATACTATTTCATCTTTATTACCCTGATGAGGCCATGTGCTTTATATGTGATCCAGTAAGCCATTATTGGGATGCTTTAAAAAACTTCTTGGCCATTCCATGAGATAAAGTATTAAAAGGTGACAAGGTGTAATATAGTACATTCCTTTTGCCTCCCAAGCGGTTCACCTTTACGTTAACTTTGAGTATGTTATAGAATTGTCAATTCTAACTTTTCTTCATTTGGTATTCATTATATATATATTTTTTTTTATAGTTTTTGAATTATTTGCCTTCTTCTTCTTCTGACTCTTTCTATCTTTCAAATGGGGGTCACTGACCCCATCTAAAATCAAAAGCTCTGCATAGCAACACATTTATTGTTGTTGCTACTTTTTATTACTCATGTTTCCATACGTGTCGTCTCCTATTCATATTCCAGTTTTTTATTCAAATCAATGCACGGTTGCTGGGGTAATTTGGACCCTAGCGACCAGATTGCTGAAATTGCAAACTGGAGATCTGCTGTATAAAAAGCTAAAGAACTCAAAAACCACACATAATAAAAACCAATTGCAATTGCAGAATCTCTCTCTCTATGTCATAATAAAAGTTAATTCAAAGATGAACAACCCCTTTAAGTAGACATCTAAAAAAAGATTGTCTGATGAAACTCCTAGCTATTAGTGCTACAGGAGGCATCTTGTTGTTATTAAACATAGTTGACAATGTCATTTGTGTTTGTCAGTATTACACTTTAAGGAAACATAGTGGTATTTATGTATTCAGTGCTAAAAATAACAGGAACCTGTACAGACTTTGGATAGGATTCCAATGGGAGGACACTGTATTGAATGGGTTACCGGTCCTGGAGAGCTGATGGGAAAGTTCATCAAACTGCATTGCTCTAAGGACCCATCGTTGATGCTGCAAGACTACAGCTCCCAAAATTATGTAATAGCTGGGAGTTGTAGTTCAGCCACAATATGGTGGAAAACACTATCATAGATTAGATCCCCATTAAAACAAACAATCTGTTAAACAATCTAGCTATACATCATTGTGCCTATAAAAACATTTTATTCCACCTAGAGATCTTGATCTGGTGACCGGCAGACCACAATAATACAGGTATGGGATCCGTTATCCGGAAACCCATTATTGAGAAAGCTCAGAATTACGGAAAGGCTGTCTCCCATAGACTCCGTTTTATCAATATAATCCAAAATTTTAAAAAGGTTTTCCTTTATCTCTGTAATAATAAAATAGTAGCTTGTACTTGATCCCAACTAAGATATAATTAATCCTTAGTGGAAGTAAAACCAGCCTATTGGGTTTATTTAAGGTTTACATGATTTTCTAGTAGATGTAAGGTATGAAGATCCAAATTACAGAAAGATCCGTTATCCAGAAAACCCCAGGTCCCGAGCATTCTGGATAACCGGTCCCATACCTGTACAACATTGCCCTCAAACCAATAGATCAACCATGATTCAGATTTATAAATATCTGACGATGAGTGGCGATGATTTCATTCCACCAATAGGTACTATAGTCCTCTATTATTCCAGTACAGGTATGTTATCCGGAAACCCGTTATCCAGAAAGCGCCGAATTATGGAAAGGCCGCCTCCCATAGACTCCATTTTATCCAAATAATCCAAATTTTTAAAAACGATTTCCTTTTTCTCTGTAATAATAAAGCAGTACCTTGTATTTGATCCAAACTAAGATATAATTAATCCCTATTGGAAGCAAACCAGGATATTGGGTTTATTTAACATGATTTTATAGTAGACTTAATGTAGGAAGATCCAAATTAAGGGAAGATCCATTATCCAGAAAATGCCAGGTTCCAAGCATTCTGGATAAAAGGTCCCATACCTGTATAACGAATAAACATTTTATGAGTGCATCTGCAGTGGTAGATTTTGGTGGGATAACATTAGTAAATGCAGACCACCACACAGATTATATCTGACCACCTTTTATGTACAGGGGAGGAAGACACTGGACTTGGTAAACGTTGAGTGCAACACTGTGCCAATTAATTCAGGTGGAAAGAATAATGCCTATATGACTGTAATATTCCAGGAAAATGTTTTGTGCTTTGCTGTGCTTGTACGCTATAAAATCTCTCATTTCACAAAGTGCCTCATGTATGTTAACGCTTTTGCATAAACATGATAAATGGATAAACCCCTGTCTATACAGCAGATTGAAGAATTTTCCTGCTTTAAATAATTCAAGTTGATACCATAGTAATAATCAAGGTTAAAACAATCATCTCCATTTGTTTATAGATAAATAAGAAGAAAAAAAAAAGATTATCTTTCACAGTGTGGCACTCTAATATTTCAAAGTTATGTTCTGAGCTCATATTTAACACTTATCGATTCATTTATCCAGCTCCTTTCCATAATGAAGCTGACACCAGCATTGTGTAATCACCCACTATTTTACCCAGCAGCTTACTATACAAAGAATATTCAGTTTGTTCAGCCCAAACGCCTGCATTGTGTTCCGATTCGAATTTACCATCACACTTCTCTAAAACACAGGACAGCGCAGACCAGTGAAACTGTTGTGTATTCTGCAAATCTGTATAAAAATAAATAAACAGTATATCAGTGAAATGATTACAGAGTAATTCCTTATTTTGGGTCCATGCTCTTAATAAAAAGGAATACATGTTTAAAGGGGTGGTTTAACTTTTAGTGTGTTATACAATGGACAATTTTCAATTGGTCTTTATTTTTTTTTGTTTATTATTTGCGGCCTTCTTTTGATTCTTTCTAGCTTTCGAATGGGGGTCACTGACCCCATCTAAAAACAAATGCTCTCTAAGGCTCCAAATTTATTGTATTGCTACTTTTTATTACTCATCTTTCTATTCAGGCCTCTCCTATTCATATTCCAGTCTCTTATTCAAATCAATGCATGGTTGACCCGAGCAACCAGATTGCTGAAATTGCAAACTGGAGAGCTGCTGAATAAAACGCTAAATAACCCAAATGATTAAAAATCAAAACCAATTCCAAATTGACTCAGAATATCACTCTACATCATACTAAAAGTTAATTCAAAAATGGACAACCCCTTTAAATAAAACAGGTGTAATCTTTGTATTTGTAAGCATAGTACCAACTACAAATTGCTAAGTTTGGTTAATTTTTATATATATATATATTGACTGTGGCATCTTATAGCAGCCTCTTGCGCATTTGTCAGAATCTACAGGTTGCCAGTCTGGCAATCGTGCCAATACCTTTTAAAAAACAGCCAAGCGATCCCAGTATTACCCAGTATTGTGGCTGATGATACCTTTAGGGATGGGTTTCACAGCAGCTGGTCAGTTACTCGAGGTACATGACCCACTGTCACCAGTTCTAGGCCTACAGCTGTGAGCGCCCAAAGCCAACATCCTGACTGATAATGTGAGTGGGGAGCCAATGGGCCTATCCTAGGGGAATGTAGGCAGAAGAGGTACATGTCCAGGCTCCCTAAATGTTGTGTATTAGGCATATGCCATTTCTGCCTAACCCAGGTTCTGGCCCTGTCTGTAATAAAGGTGTGCCATAGGACTGAGTTGTACTTCAACCTGTCAGAAAATTGCTCCACCTACCAGTCCAGTATGTTGGAAGTTTCTGTGGCCAAGTTTTTTTTTATTTAAATCATTTATTTTTATTGTTTTTTTCAAGTTGAAGGGGGGGGGGGGAGGAGTCGTGATGGGGGTTCCCTATTGTTACAGTTAACAATACCGTTTGAGTCAGAGGGTGTCCCTTGCATGCACTACATTTGCACAATTGATATATTTTAGTCCTCAAAAAAATTCAGTCCTTCAGCATCAATCCATGGCTGCCAAATTTTATCAAACTTGCCTGGGCAACCGCTGGCAAGATATGTGAGCTTGGTCATGGGGAGGGTGGCGTTTACCATCCTCATTTTACCACCACATTTTCAGTGAGGGTGCTCTGGGCCCCATTCACCTCAGGATGATATACTTTTTAGCATAGTATAATGGGGCCCTGGTGAGGAGGCTCAAATGTTTGCCCGTGACAGCTCCATCTAACACCCCCAATAGGCAGCATTGAGGGGATAGTAGAGGAGGGAGGGCCAGGTGTGCTGAAAGGTGTGCTGTAACTGTTCTCCAGAATTGTTGAATCTGGGGGCATTGCCAGGTCATGTGCAAAAAGTCTGCCAGGTCAGCCTGACACCTGTGACAGTAACTATTATTCATTTTACCAAATCTGTAGGAGTCAGGTAGATTTGATGTATAAACTTGTATTGTATCAGTCTGTCACAGGAGGATATTAGAGGCTGGTGCATGTTGTCATTCACCTCCTCTCATTGGTCCTCCCCTAGCACATCCAGCGTATCTCGCCATTTGAGGTAGGTGCGGTGAAATGCAGCTATGGGAGCTCGGAGCAGCAACCAGTAGATTTGGTCTGTGACTAAGTTTAATAGGAACATCAGGATAACTACCCACTTTGCGGGTATTTTGCGGGTACCTGACCCGATGCAGGACTCTACCTTACCTTTCCCTGTCCTTTAAACTTAGCTGATTACACACTTTGCAGATATGTAAGAAAAAGAATATTGCATGGTATTGTGCATTTATGTGCTGGCTGGGTAGGTGATATGTAACAGAGAAACTATTTTAGCCTTACATTTCACATAGTGGGCAGTTCCTATCCCAGAACAGAATCACTCCTCGTCCCCGGACTCATCCTTCCCTTTACTTTTCCGTCTTGTAAAGAAACCAAAGATAAATTCACTGATGCTTTTGTTCCCCGTCATCTGACCCGCTGCACCAGCACTCTTTGGACGAGGAAGGCCCTATGGATGGACAGAGGGTGTAAATAACAGAAATAATTATCATTTTCTTCCAAATACTCAAGTGCTTTTCAAAGACATTCCTAGAAACTCCACTGCTTTTTATCTAGAACAGTGTTTTGCCTATTTATTTATTTAAAGCAAATAAAGTCTTCAAGTTTCAGTAGCACTGGGAAATGAATACGCTCTGAATCTGAGGTTTCTAAACTATGATGGCCACTCCCTGATAGGTTCAAGGCAGAAGATGGGATGCCCCGTCTGAATGTCAGCTAGGATGAGATTTGTCCATTTTTTCTATACTAGATAATCCTGAAATTATGGTGGGATGCTAAGTAGGCAATGTTTTTATATAACTGTATCACAGTTACTGTATCCAGTCACTCCAGCCTTTATACATTATATTTTTGTCTAACTAAATATATTGGAAACTTTTTTTTATTTTGTACAGCCTATCTATTTACCCATTTTTTATTTTCATACTGAACAATTCCTTTAACAGCTGCTACATATGTGTAATTGTTTTGCTTTACTCTAATGGGTACCTTGACTAAATGGTGGCTGACTTTTAAATACACAACATAAGCATACAACTTTTAAATGCTATGCCACTTTACGTGTGTTCTTTTATGTTTGACTGGACTGTACATTACTCTGTGTGCTGACAAATATCCACCACTTCAGACATGGTAAACATTCCTTCCTAGTCCTTTTTTCCTACATTAAAAGCCTTTAAAAGAGGATTATCTAACATACAAGGATTACACACATTCTTGGACAAGGCATCTGCATGGTTATATTACTATACCAAAGACAACTGTTCTAGTTATCATCAGAACATAATAAGGCTATTATGATGTTAAAGTGTTTGTTCACCTTTGAGTTAACATTTAGTATGATGTAGAGAGAGACAAATTCTCTGAGACAATTTGCAGGTGGTTTTCGTTTTTTCTTATTTGTCGTTTTTAGTTATTTCGCTTTTTATTTAACAGATATCTAGTTTGCAATTTGTTATCTGGTTGCTAGGGTCCACAGTACCCTAGCAATTATGCATTTATTTTAATAAGAGGCTGGAATATAAATAGGAAAGGATTTGAATATTAAGACAAGTCATAAAAAGTAGCAATAACAATAAATGTGTAGCTTTACAGAGCATTTGTTTTTTTATATGGGGTCAGTGACCCCCATTTGAAAGCTGGAAAGGCAAATAATTTAACAACTATAAAAAAATAAGTAATGAAGACCAGTTGAAAAGTTGCTTAGAAATGGCCATTCTATAACATACTAAAAGTTAACTTAAAGGTGAACCACCCCTTTAAGGGGGACCTGAACCAAAAAAAAAAAATTAAGTTAAGGATAAATATATACAGTAGGCACCCCCAAGTGATTGTATTGACTTACCTGAAACCCAGGATCGGTGCTCCTATCAGCAGAAAACTGCACAGGCCTGGGGTTATATCAGTGAGCACCAAGGAGCGATCCTCTTCCGTCTTGCTCTTTCCTTCGCGCGGCTGCGCATGTGCAGTAGAACGAAAAGCAGAACTTTAACTAAAAAGTCGGCTATTTCGTTCGACTGCGCGTGCGTTTGCCCGGGAAATTTGAAGAAAGAAGAAGCTGGAAGAGGACGCCCTGTGGTGCTCGTTGGAATAACCCCGGGCCAGTGCAGTTTTCTGTTGATAGGAGCACCGGCCCGGGGTTTCAGGTAAGTCAATATAATCACTTGGGAGTGCCTAACATTTGGCACCCCCAAGTGTACGAAGCCTTTCCTTCTCCTTTAATTGATAATAATATAATCATTTAATTGTTACCGTAAAGCTTTTTTCAAATTCATCACTCATTCTTCTTAACTCTCGTCCATATTTTGTAGCAATCATGGAAGATGGAGCAGAACGAGAACGGGAACGAAAAGGGTGGAGCTCGCCCAGTTTGTCTGTCTCGCTGGGGTCTGAAGCAGACTCCGTGCGTAAACGTGGTTCCTTCCCTGTGATAGAGGTAGCATTATTGATTTAATCTGCTTTTGTTTCTTACAGATGCACAATCAATTGAGTATATACTGTAATGCACTTACAATTTTGAAAAGGCTGTTGCCTGCACTGTTATTGTCAACCCTTTATATAATTATCACTGATACATTTACACCATATTTTCCAGCAGGGCTCCCCAACCTTTTCTACCAGTGAGCCACATTCAGATGTAAAAAGAGTTGGGGAGCAACATAAGCATGAAAAATGTTCCTGGGTGGTACATAATAAGGGCTGTGATTGGCCATTCGGTAGCCTCTATGTGTACTGGCAGCTACAGGAGACTCTGTTTGGCAGTACACTTGGTTTTAATGCAACCAAAACTTCCCTCCAAACCAGAAATTCAGGCCACTGAGAGCAACATCCAGATCACTGCTTTCAAGAGATTGTTCATCATTCACATTAGTCCCTGTCCAACTGCAGCTATAAACCTAAGGTTTCTCATAACATACAGTCAGTTGCAGGAGTCAATATACCTGCCTGTATGTTTTTGTTATATGTGATCTTACAACAAGTCACATTTCAGTGTTATGGATGTCACAGTGCTTGGGAAGAAAAATAGAATACATATATTCTTGGCAGAAAATCACCTGGGTGTCTTCGTAGGTTGGGAGAACTCTTAGCTATAGGTTGTTCAATGCCGGCTCCACGAGGGGGATCCATAAGAGAAAAAGGTACTCCCTGTTCTTCATTCTCAAACTCCTCTAACTTGAAAACTGCTGAAGTGGATGAGTCTGCCATCTAAGAGAGAAGATTACAATGTAAAAAAGCAGCATGATTTCAGGTTACACATACACATGTACTTCTTATTTGCTAAACCAGAGCCCTTTACTCAGTCTAAAGGTTCCATAGACAATTACGATCTTTCCCAGAAACGATCTTTCCAGGAAATAGTGTTCATTTCAATACACACATGCAGAGCTGAATCATCAGATACACAGGTAGAAACGATAGAATGCTACATGTATCTTACGATTCAGCACTAACAATGGTCAATGTTCAGGTGCCTTTAAAGGAGCCCAGTCAAAATTTTACAAGTCTTCAGCCAATATCGGTCGGCTCGTCTCCCACCATACACACACCAAAAATATGGCGAAAATTTGTTTTGTACGATATTATCTTAACTGACATTATAAAATCATCCTTCCTCTCATGGTTTTGTTATTTTGTTAGTTACAAGCTGCCCAATAAATATTTTTATAGTAACCGTGGAAGCATTTACTGGTCAGTTGTTTGAAAACAAACATCTGATTAGTTGCTTTGGGTTTGAGCTTTTAAATTAAGGGGACCTTACAAGGGGTGTTTTAATTAACCAATGGAAACTATTTTTCTTTTAGGACAATCTACGATTTCTAGATTAGCATGAATGCTTGTGTAATTCCATTTGAATTTCTTTGTAACAAGATATAGGGCTATAAGTACCAAAAAAAGGTACTTACAGAGAAGTGCCATGACAGAGTAGTGTAAGGTACGGTGGTGTAGGCTTCTGGTGGGCCCCAGTACGTCAGTCTGACTCTGCATAAATCTATTTTTAAAAAAAATCACTCCATATATTGTTACCTAACCTATCAACATTTCTGAAAAGGTGAGGAAAGTGAGTGTGTGTGCATCAAGTGAGCTATTGTTACCTTTAAAATAGCTGGAGGGCCACTGCATAATGTGAGAGGGCAGGAGGGAATGAGTAAACACAGAGCAGGGGTGCCCAGTTGGACACAGTCTAGAAATTGCCCTGGCAGCAATGATCTCTGTGAAACAAACTCACTTTTTTTGCATGGAAATCCAATTCTCAGCACCTTCAAAACGTGTGTCAGTCTTGGTGCTTTCCATTAAAAACCATTAGCAATGACAGGGGGCATTTAGTCACCAAGTTAAGCACACTTGCCCCAATAACTTACAGAAACAAAAGATCTGTGTAAAAATGTGGATTTAGAAGACATGCAGTCTTAAGACAGGGAAGGTAAAATATATGGGAAGCATTTAATTGGGGATGAATCTGCAGTTAAAATCATGAACTGAAAAGCTGGTGCACAAGGACAAGGGATGTGGCCATACATTTCAGAAGGCCAGGCTTAGTGATGACAGGATAGTAAAAAGTGCATTGTGTTGCTACTGCCCAGTGATTACAGTATTTGTTGTGCAATGCTGCTAGGATAAACTCAGTGAGGGGGAAAGTGCATTGTGGGTAAATGTAATATGTTACAAAGGCCTGTGAACTGTTTGTTTGTCTTTATATCAAAGCTTTGTATTTAATATAGGAACAAAGTGAGCCTTCCCCACACCTTGTATCTCATACCTTTGCACCTTTTAGATTGTAAACTCCTTTGGGCTGGGCCCACTTTAGCTCTTGTTTTAATTATTGGTTGTATTTTTGCATGTATGTTAACAACAGTAACAATAAATGTAATAGAGATATTTTGTATTTAGGTTGACACTCCTTTAACATCTCTAATTCCCAAACTTCCTATTCCTATTTTCATTACACCCCATTTCCTCCATTGTTTACTCCTCTTTGTCGCTTGCCCTTTGTTTCCAGCTTCCTCTGCTTAGCCCCACCGCAGCCTTAGTTTCCCAGGAACCCTTTCAATCTTGATCCATTTACATGCTGGACCATCACGCACAGCAAGGGAACCTTTTCTGCCCAGATATTTCCATGCATCTGTGCTTGTTGCTATACTGACCAGATATAGCTACATAATTTGCTATATCTCCCCTAAAGTGCAGTACATTTTCCCTTTTTCATGTGTACAGTTTAAACTAGAGTTTGAAAGCCACATAGATTATGATTCATTAATATCATACCAAATAAAAATCAAGAGCGCATTAGTTATCAATCCAGTGCGGCCTTAGTTTTTGCCAGTTGTAGAGGCTCTGCTTCAGTCTAGCAAACAAAAAACTAAATAATTCCGAAAGTACACAAAATAAAAAACCTTTTTTATAGTTTTTTTAAACTCTTAATGAGAGTCATTGACCCCCATCTAAAAAACGAAGGCTACACATGTATTGTTATTGCTACTTTTTATTACTCACCTTTCTATTCAGGCCCTTTCTACTCATATTCCAGTCTCGTACTTAAATCAATGCCTGGTTGCTAGGGTAATTTGGACCCTATCAACCAGATTGCTGAGATTTGCAAACTTGAGAGATGCTGAATTAATAGCTGTAGAGCTCAAAAACCACAAATAATAAAAAAACAATGACAAACTATCCAGGGCCGGATTTACATAGCGGGCACACCTAGGCCCACTGCTGTTCATCGCCCCTTTCCCCTCCCCTTTATTCGTACAAATTTTCATCATCTCGAGCAGAACAATGGGGATTGGCACATGGGAAATTTAAAAAAATGATTATATCTCCAGCGCATCCCCAGTGTTTTCGAACCAATGTGGGTGTGGTTGGGCAGCATGCCGCCCCCCTAAAATCCTGCCACCCTAGGCCTGGGTGGCCTTTCCACAAATCTGGGCCTGAAACTATCACTCTGCATCAAACTAAAAGTGAGTGAACAACCCCTTTAACAGCTGCAGCTATACAACTGATTGGGTAGGAATGATGGACAATATCCACTCCAGCAGGGATTGCGTATGGGCTCAAGTAAGCAGGTCAGAGCAGAAACTGCCACTTTGTTTTCACAGTGATGTAGAAAGAAGAACAATGGTATGACAACACACTGAGAATGTGCACACCTAAGTTCCCAACTTGTTGCCAGCTGAATATAGTGTTTACTAGTGGAAAGGGGGGGGGTTAACTAGAATATGACTCAGTGCAAATGGCAGCAGCTGCCCTAGCAACAGTTTCTGTGGAAAGAAGGATTCTGCTATGTGATGAAGGCTGTACAGGTATGGGACCTGTTATCCAGAATGCTCAGGACCTGGGGTTTTCCTGGAAACTGATCTTTCCGTAATTTGGGTCTTCATGCCTTAAATCTACTAGAAATTAATTTAAACATTAAATAAACCAAATAGGCTGGTTTTGCCTCCAATAAGGATTAATCATATCTTAGTTGGGATCAAGTACAAGATACTGGGGCTCATTTATCAACACTGGGCAAAATTGCCCATGGGCTGTTACCTATAGCAACCAATCAGTGATCAGCTTTTTAAAGCCAGCTGCAAGAAGAACAATGAATGCAGCAATCTGATTGGTTGCTATAGGTAACAGCCCATGGGCAAATTTGCCGAGTGTTGATAAATGAGCTCCACTGTTTTATTATTACAGAGAAAAAGGAAATCATTTTTAAAAATTTGGATTATTTGGATATAATGGAGTCTATGGGAGACATATGGCCATTCCATAATTCTGAGCTTTCTGGATATCGGGTTTCTGGATAAGGGATCCTATACCTGTATTAGCCAAAAAAATGGTTTAGTCTGTGGGTGTGGAGGAATCACAGGATGCAGATGTGTCCCATAGTGAAGGAAGAAAGGGACTCCCTCTGGTGCCGTTGCAAGTTTGAAGGCTGGGCCGGCAGCCCTACTTACACTGTTGGAGTGCTAATGAGGTAGCTGTGTAATAATCCCTGAAGTCTCCTCAGCAGTTCCAATTGTTCAGGCTGTAGTGAAGCAGGGGGACACTTCTGAGCGCTGAGGAAACATCCAGCAACTCAGGGGCTTCCCAGTTCATAGATGTCTCACACACACACACACACAGCTAAAGAAAAGACACTGGCAGGCAGGGGTTAAAACAACTGTTGGTTCAGGAGGAAGCCTGCTTCTACTCTCACTGCAGATCCTTTCAAGATGGCTGTCAGCACAGGATTACACTGGCTGCTGGCACACACACACACAGCATTCAGTGAATGGACGAAAGCAACTCCCGGAGGGCTGCACAGGACAACGTTTCTCACTGCATACAGATAAAAGTCTCTCCGGCTGCCTCTCTGTCTCCCAGTACGACTCTTCTCTCTGCTCCCTTGTTTTGCTTCCTCTTCCTGTTTTTGCCTGTGTGGGCGGAACCCTGTGAGTTCTGCCCAGCTGATTGGCTGGAGAATTCCCTCCATGCTGCAAAGCTGAAACATAAACTAGTTTCTCTGCAAACGGTATGGAAGGCACAGAGGATTACAGTGCCCAGCAGTCTTACAGATACCAAACATTAAGTGATACAAACAAATGACTCTCATTTCGTCTCGCACTTCAAAAACACACAGGCAGCGTAACTGGCTTCTGCCTCCTGATGTGTATGCAGTGACATAACTAGAAGTTACTGGGTCACCCTTAACTTTGGAAGTGCAGGTATGGGACCTAGTATCCAGCATGATCAGGGTTTTCCGTATAATGGATCTTTCCCTAATTTGGATTTTTAAGTTGGGTTTAATTTAAACATTAATTAAACCCAATGGGATGGTTTCACCTCCAAGAAGCATTAATTAAATCTTAGCTGGTGTCTGATATAAGGTACTGTTTTATTATTACAGTTAAAAAATCATTTAAAAAAAAAATTTATGAAAATGGAGATGGCCATCCTGTAATTTGTAGCTTTCTGGATAACGGGTTTCCGGGTAATGGATCCCATATCTGTACAACATTCTTTATACACACATATTGCAAATGTCTATTAGTCAGTGCCCAAATGGTCCATCCACAGGGTTGCTTACCTTCTACTTATGTTCCTGTGTGTGAGAATAGTGATGGGCGAATTTGTCCCGTTTGGCTTCGCCCAAAAAAACGCAAATTACCCGTGGAATGCGAAATGCGAATTTTGACGCTAGAGTCAATTTTGACGTCATTGGGCATCCCAATACTGTTGGTTTTGACCCGAGCGTTTTTTCCGACACATGTCCAAATTCTTTTGGAAGCCGCCGAATTTTCGCTGCAGTTTCACAAATTAATTTGGGGGAGGTGAAACGGAGCAATTTGCAGCGAATTCGCGCTTGGCGAATTTATTCGCCCATCACTATGCGAGACCTGTTAACTCATGGATACTTTTGAAATCATCCTAATGTGCCACTATACATTGTCACCTGCAATAACAGCCTAACTACTTGTTCTCTGTGCATTTGCACCTGGCTTAAAGCTAATCCTTGCCATGCAAATCCTACCCAAAATCCTCAGTGGTAGGCAGACTACAGGTAGTAGTGCCTAGGCAGACTACAGGTAGAGTAGGGAGCACAATTGTGGGACATAGCCATAAACCTAACTGGCATTAGACTGTACATAAGTCAACCAGAGGCATCCCATGGGTCCTTGCCACCCTGAGGTGGTCTTTCTGATGCCACTATCCCCTCACACCCAACGTTTAGGGGCATATTTATTATGTGGTGTAAAAATCGTCTGAATAATTCACCACACATCGCCAGGCATTGCCGTGTAAAACTGCCGTAATTTATTTACGTGCTTTTTCTTTGAGCAACTTCCACCAGAACTTACTTACAAAGGCCTGAAGCAATGTAAAATAGCTGTAGAAAATCTGGCGTTCAAATGGCGTAATATAGAACACAAACACGCTTAATAAATTTGCCATTTATTTTACACAACTTTTTACACAGTTTTTTCGGTGACTTTAATTTTTACAGCATAATAAATATATTACTGTTCCTAGTGCCGGAGTGGGCCAAGGGGGGTCCGCATCGTTAGTGAGGAAAGTACCATTGCGCTCTCTGCACTAGCAGAGACGAAATTCTGATTTAAAAATTGGAATTTTATCTATTAAAATTACCAGGAGCGGCTTTTTGCAGCCCCTCAACTTGAGCACTGCTGAGGTGGGTTTCTCAATTCACTTCAAGGCAGCAGTGCCCATGACATAAATTCCTCCAGTTTCCATGGGAATTACCTGATTTTAGAGACCCACTTCATTATCCCATCATTATCCCATCTCTGGGAAGAGAGCGCAAGGTATGAGGTGGACACCTACATACCGTACCTCCCCCTCACTAATACAGCACTTACTAACACAGTGTCAAAAATGGCTGATTGCCCATTCTGGCCAAATCTCATTCGAGTTTTCTGTGTTGCTTACAGGCAAAGTGAAGACTTGTTAGGTTAGTTCATCAGATATGCTTCTCCTATTGACAGTTGATACATGGGGGCAAATTCACTAAGATTCGTAGTTGCGCCAGGCGTAACTTCGCCGCACTTCGCCACACTTCGCCAGGCGTAGTTTCGCCAGCGCTTCGCAAATTCACTAAAATCCGAAGTTGCGCTCAGGGGTAGCGTAAGGTTGCGAAGTTGCGCTAGCGTTGATTCGCTAAGTAAAGCGAAGTTATGCTAGCGAAGGCTAATTTGCATACGGCGCGAAATTCAAATTTCAATGGAGGAATACGTATCAGCACTACAAATGGCTAGAAAACCTTCAAATCATCAAATAAAAATTGTATTTTGCCCTACACATGTGCCCACTGTCTAGGTAAGTTGCCATGAGTCAGGAAATGTAGGGGGGAAGGAGGGGAGCCCCAAAAACTTTTTCGATCTTTTTCAGCCTATCACCCATAATGTAGAAAACACACCAGCGTTTTTTGGGACTTAGAAAAAATTTAGACTTTTTGTGAAACAATCCCTATCTACTCTATTGCGCTTCGCCAGGTCTGAGGTGGCGAAGGAAGTCTAGCGTAAAAGGTAGCGTTCAGTACACTGCGCAAGTTAGTGAATTTGCGTAGTTACATCGCTAGCGAAACTTCGCCAGGCGTAAGGGTGCGAAGTAACACTAGCGAAACTACGCCAGCGTTCGTTAGTGAATTTGCGCAGTAACGAAAATTACAAACGCTAGCGAAGTAACGCTAGCTTTCGGCGCTTCGGTGCTTAGTGAATTTGCCCCATGGTATTTTAATATACATTGGTCCGGAATAAGCAAGTTCAGTCATTTGCTCAGGTAACTTACCTACCCAGTACTCAGGTAATAGATCTGAGCTATTAAGTTTTAGGCTCCATGGCTTTGGTTCTTGTTTCTCTTTATGGTTCAATTTTGGCTAGGGGCAACTTACCTTATAACAAGCTATCATATATAATAGTACATTGTTGTAATAGTTATCCTGCTATAATTCCAGGAGAATCTAGTACTGACCACAAGTGTTTGTACCAGATGTAATACTTCTTGGCCTTTAGACTGGAGTACATTGGAGCAGAGGGACCTGAAACTTGTGGGCCCTTGCACATTCACAAAAAGTTTTCTTTCAGTCTCCCCAGTCCCCACCCTACGCTGCATGTAAAACTGCAGGTGATGAGCAACCCCTCAACTGTCCATACCAGCCCCCCCCCTTGTGGGGGTCTCTACGCCACTGTCTGGGAATCTTCCCCTAACTGCCCATACTATAGGAATATCTGGCAGAGCAATAAAATAATTCACCCCGCAGCTATCACTAATTGGTTGACTTTCACATCCATTGCTTTGTGTGCCCAGGTGGTCATGATTTAGAGCAGGGATCCCCAACCCTTTTTGACCCGCGAGCAACATTCAGAAGTAAAACGAGTTGGGGAGCAACACAAGCATGAAAAATGTTCTTGGGGTGCCAAATAAGGGCTGTGCCACTGGGAGCAACATCCAAGGGGTTGGAGAGCAACCTGTTGCTCATGAGCTACTGGTTGGGGATCACTGATTTAAAGAATGGTGAAAGACCCATTTGATGCATATCAGTGGCATAACTACATCTACATCCTGCAGTCACATGGGGGCCTGGACCGCGGAGAGAGAGCCAGAGTGGACAATTTTTGGGATCTGCAATAGGTATTCCACAATGTAGCAGCACTCTGTAAGCATATAACAATATATACAGCAGATCCAGCAGCTGCCGAGGGCCGCAGAGTAAAGAGCACTCAACTAGGGTTCACAGTTTTAATATATGTGCTTCAAACCAGATTTTCTTTTTTTATAAAGATTTGGATGTTCTTGGGGAACTATAACAAGACTTTTCTGTGGAACCTAGTTACATCCAGTTACCCCTCTGAAACTGGCACTCTTCTGTTTTCCTTAACATTTCTGATTTATACCAGCTTGTATTTGGCTTCCCCATTTAGAATAAAACTGTGGTATATGCATAGCAATGGGGCATTTTATCGTATTGAATGTTTATTTCTTCACAATAATCATTGCTAACCTGCACCAATATATTCTTTAGTAAATGAATAACTACCATATTTAGATTTTTGAAATATAATTCTAAAGGATGACTGGGCAGAGTAAAACTAATAGACTGATTGCATAAATAATTACTTCTTCTGCCAGTGTTTAGTAAAATCTGTGCAAAATGCGTATACGACTACAGGCAAAGTTCGGCAACAGGTACAGGCAAGGTTCCAAGGGTTAATTCAGCAGCGAAGTCAGAAGGCAGGCAAGAGTTGGCAACAGGAGTTCAATATAACAAGCAGAGTTCAAGGGTTAACACAGAAGCGTAGTCAAGACAAACAGGTTCAGCAACAGGAGTTCAAATATAACAAGCAGGGTTCCAAGGGGTTAAGCAGAAGCGTAGTCAATAAGCAGAATCAGGGTCAAAACCAAAGTACAATAATAATCAGAGAATTTATCACAGCTAGTAAAGCGATGTCCGAGCACTGTCCGAGTCTGCGCCAAAAGAAATACCGTCGCCTGCGTCAATACACTGCGCCCAGCAATTCCCCTGCGCCAGCGTCACGGCGCCCGCGTTGTGACGTCACTGGAACGCAGCGCTTGAACGCATCGCGCCGAAGAGCCGTGTCTCCCAGAAGCCCGGTAAGTACCTGACAGGTAGTACATCTGGTGCTGAGAGCTAACTTCCTAACGAGTACAGAGTATTGGTGTAGTTTCCTTCAATGCAATATTCGAAAATGCAAATTTTTTGACCACACCCATTTTTGTGGCCACACTCTCTAATTACCGTGTTCATTTTACACAATTTGACAGGTTATGAAAGTTTGAACACATTTCTGTGGTTTTATGTGTTATTACAGTTTTGCTAATGAAGGTGAATTGCCCTTTAAGCTGCAAGTCAGTTTCCCCAGTTTCCTGCTTATCTTTAATTGTTACCATTGCTTCTTTGCTTATCTTGAATTGTTACAAAAGTATCGTTGTGCACCAGGCACATATTCTGGGCTCTCTGACAAAAGCCAATTTTAGAAACATTGTATCTTTTTCTGGCTGTTTAGTGCAGGAGATCGAAGAGAAAGTCAGGACATTTCAGTAACAATCCAGGACTGCGGGTTGAGCTGTCAAAATCGGGACTGTCCCTTGAAAAATCATCACCTTCATCGCTGGCCAGTATTCTTGCACACAATAGGTAGCAACCTTAGTTATGTCCCTGCACCACATACTTTGTATTTTATTCATCAAAGCAGATGCAGCTGGTATTTTGGAGCATAGAATATAGAGGAGTGTGTATCGAAGCAAGTACCTTTGTGAATAGCATTTGGGTAGATGCAATTTAGCGTTCACTTGGCACTTGTGTTAGTAACTTAGTCCTTATGTTTGAGGCTTGTGTTACTCTAAAACATTTAACTGGTAAAACAGCTGCCAAGGCCAGGGGTGATCTTTTAGGTAAGGGATTATCCAGAATGCTCCGAATGTCAGAAGGCCATCTCCTATAGACTCCATTTAATCCAAATAATTAAAATTGTAAAACATCTGAATACATTTCCCTTTTCTTTCTATTTGATCCAAACTAAGATATACTGAATCCTTATTGAAGGCAAAGCACTCCTATTGGGTTTATTTAATGTTTAAATGATTATTTAGTAGGTATGAAGATCTGTTATCCAGAAAATCCCAGATCCCAAGCATTTTGGCTAACAGATCCCATACTTGTACAAATTTACTAGCAATGTCATTAGTCCCCGGTAAATATGTAAGATGTAGGCCCTTGGCCCACCCCACATCTCCCCCGATCCGCCCAAAACATACCTGTTTTACTTCTATTTCTCTTCTCTGATCTGTCCTCAAGCAGTCTGTGATGTCATAGCTTTGCTCCTTTTCATCATCATCCTGCCCCTTCTATGTCATGGACTGCCCCCTTTTGTCACCCTCTTCGCCAGCTGGTAAGTCATTTTTTAAAAGGTGGCAATCCTACCCAAGTCTTGCCCTTTGGTACTAGTCCTTTCCTGCTGTTTAAAGTGTATAGGGGAGCTGCAGCATTTCTCTAAATGTTCTGCTGTGTAACCATATAGGGAGCATTTATTATAAGGAAGGCAGTGTGGCATTATTAAGATTGATTACAAAGCACTCACATTCTTTGGAGACTCATTGCCTCTGAGTTCAGGGACATCAGATAATTCCCTTTGTTTCCTCTGGCTTGCTGCCTATGCCTATCCTTCCTTCTCTCTCCAGCTCCCAAGCACTCCCTGCAGAAAACTACAGAGAATAGTGTTTAGCTTTAGCCTGCCAGCTGGAAAACAGGTGTTTCAAACATCTAGATCAATGCTGTCCAACTGGCAGCCCGCGGGCCATGTGGCCACCCACATGAAAGTGTGACTGCTTACCATATGTAAGATTTAAAAGGTATCAGTACTAAGATTAATTGTTCCTTGCATTGTTACACTTCAAATTCAGACAGTAAACTCCTGTATTGTTCACACCTGTGATCCCCCTGCATTGTTCACACCCGTGACACCTCTATTGTCCACACCCTTAAAGGAGAAATCAACCCGTTGGTGAGCTGACTGAGAGATCGGTATTTCCGCACATGTGCAGTTGGAGCGGTTTGCCGGTTTGCGCAACTGCATGCGCGGAATTACACTGAAATTGCCGATCTCCCAGTCAGCTTACAGAGGACGCAGAAGATGGACGCGTGGAACTTTGCTGGAAGAATCTGCGGCGAAGGGTAAGTATGGAGTATGGGGCATCTCCCTGGGGGGGGGGTAGTTAGCCTGGGAGGGGGGTCTACCTGAGGTGGGGGTACGGTTTTTTTCAGAACAGGTTGATTTCGACTTTAAGCCCTGTACTGTTCACACCTGAGA
Organism: Xenopus laevis; assembly: GCF_017654675.1. NCBI lineage: Eukaryota > Metazoa > Chordata > Amphibia > Anura > Pipidae > Xenopus > Xenopus laevis. The sequence continues at coordinate 26,164,857 of NC_054377.1, read as the reverse complement.
CCCAGACTGAAATTGCCCATATTGTTCACATGCAAATTTCATACAAAATGCTGATGGGGCACCAGCATTGTGTCACTGTATGTAGCACATCTTAGAGTGGTCCTGATAGTTTTCTCTATCTCCTGCTCTGTTCTGCATTCCCTATGCTCCCTGTATGTGCCATACGCTGCCTTTCCTATGCTGCCTTTCCTATGCTCCCTGTGTGTGCCATACTCTGCCTGCCCTATGAGCCTTGTGTGTGTGTCATACTCTGCCTGCCCTTTGTGTGCCATACTCTGCCTGCCCTTTGTGTGCCATACTCTGCCTGCCCTTTGTGTGCCATACTCTGCCTGCCCTATGCTCCTTGTGTGTGTCATACTCTGCCTGCTCTATGCTCCCTGTGTGTGCCATACTCTGCCTGCCCTATGCTTTTTGTGTGTGTCATACTCTGCCTGCCCTATGCTCCCTGTGTATGCCATAGTATGCCTGCCAAAGGATGCAGTTTATATTTTTGAGCTTTGGCAGTGATAGAATGCCTTGTATGTTGTACACTAAACTTCTTTCAATCAACATGGAAATTACATTAGGAACAGTAACACCAACAGTAACACCAACAAATTTAATTAACATATAATATACAGTTAGCATGTTCTGGTAAAAGCTGTTTGTTTGCTTCATAAAAACTAGTGTAGTTTATATAAACAAGCTGTTTTGTAGCTATGGGGGCTGCTATTCCAGCTGCTGGAAATAAGGAGAAAAGGCACAGGTTACATAGCACATAACAGATATGCCCTGGCCAATACAATGGTGTTTTATCTTAATAAATCTCACTGATTTTTATTTAATTATTTGCATTTTTCTTCTGACTCTTTCTAGTTTTCAAATGGAAGTCACGGACCCTACCTAAAACACAAATGCTCTTTAACTCTACACATATATTGTTTTTGGTACTTTTTATTACTTTTGTTTCTAATCGTGCCCTCTCCTCACATTATGGTCACTATTGCCCAGGGGTTCAATTACCTGCACATTTGCTATACATTTTGGAGTTCAATAGATCCAGTAAAGCTGGTTGGCTCCTCAATAACTTGTGCCATAAAACTATCATGCAACAAGTTTATAAACTTGACATTAAGGGGCACATTTACTTAGCTCGAGTGAAGGATTCAAATGGAAAATAATTAGAATTTCGAAGTATTTTTTTGGCTGCTTCGACCATCGAATTGGCTACTTCGACCCTTGATTACGACTTCGAATCGAACGATTCAAACTAAAAATCATTTGACTATTTGACCATTCAATAGTCGAAGTACTGTCTCTTTAAAAAAAACTTCGACCCCTTACTTCACCACCTAAAACCTACCGAGCATCAATGTTAGCCTATGGGGAAGGTCCCCAGAGGCTTTTTAGCTAATTTCTGATCGAAAGAATTTCGTTAGATCGATGGATTAAAATCGAATAGCGGTAAATCGATATTCGAAGTCGAAGGATTTAACTTCGATAGTCGAAAATCGAGGGTTAATTAACCCTCGATATTCGACCCTTAGTAAATGTGCCCCTAACTGTCCTGGCAGTACTGTACCTTTTTTTATTTGAATCTGGAGCTTATCCTCCACCTCCTCACTTACATCAAAGTGTCTATAACATACTCCTACAATTAATTTGCTGGACTCCTTACAATCAGTGAAGAGTTTCACCCATAAGTCCTCTGTCCCTTGTTTTCTAACATCACCTTCTCCTTTATATTAGCTTTTAAAACCTGCCTAACAAACAGACATAACCGTCCTCCTTTTCTATTGCCTCTGTCCCTCCGAAACAAAGTATAGCCACCGATATTTACTGCCCAGTCATGTGACTCATTCAGCCATGTTTTTAACAACAATCACATCATATTTCCACTCCAGCCCCTCCCATTTTGCTAGTCAGACTCCTTGCATTTGAAAGCATACATTTAATATTCACACTAATAAATAAGAGCAAAGAAAAAGGCTTAAATAAAACATTCTGCCAATAATTTTTTTTTGAGAATAGTACATAGTGTCACAAATTAGAGATTAAAGAGATTGTTTACCTTTGAGTTAACTTTTAGTACGCTGTAGAGCGTGATATTCTGAAACATTTTGCAATTGGTTTTCATTTTTTATTAACTAAGGTTTTTGAGTTATTTAGCTTTTAAATCACCAGATCTGCAATTTGCATTATAAACAATCTGGTAGGTAGGGTCCAAATTACCCTAGCAACCATGCTTTGATTTAAATAAGAGAATGGAATATGAATAGGAGAGGCCTGAATAGAAAGATGAGTCATAAAAAGTAGCAATAAATGCGCAGCCTTACAGAGCATTTGATTTTTAGATGGGGTCAGCAACACCCATTTGAAAGCTGAAAAGTGTCAGAAGAAAAAGGCAAATAATTATAAAACTATATAAAAAAAAAAATCATGAAATGGTTGCTTGGAATTGGTCATTCTATTACATAGTAAAAGTTTGCTTAAAGGTGAGCCGCCCCATTAAGACAAAAAAACCCATTGTTGTATAATGCAGCTCTGTAGATATGCAAGCCGGACACATTATACTCAGTACACACCACGTGCTCTTAAATGTGCACTTTCTGTGCGGTGCACCGCACATCAATTTAAGTATTAACTGATTTCATTCTGCCATTTGGATCTTATCAAACCTGTTTTTTTCTGCTTTTAGCATTGATTTCCTCATGCGTACAAACTAAGAAAGAATGAAATCCATTCATACTTGCATTTCTGCTGATGTAGCACATAAGAAATGTACTGGACAGCAACTGCCCATTTCATCACGCGAAGATTGGTACCTTACAGCAAATGGCACATGGGAAGTTCTGAACTCCAGAGGAAATCTCAAAATGACAAGCACCCTGGTTGTTGCTGCATACAGAGCAACCACAGGTAAAACAGTGCAAAAAACACTCTAGCAAGCATTTAGGCGTTCAGTCACCAGTTCCAGGGGGAAGGGGACACCTACATGCCTTCTCCTATCCCTCATTATAACAGCACTGAGTAACCCATCCAGCATTGTATTAGAGAAGGGAGGCGCAGCTCTCAGAGCACAGAGGCCTGCGACTATTTGCACAAGCACACAGTGTGCAAAGTGTAAATGCCAACTGGGTCATTCTTTTGGACTGGGCAGACCTTTCTAAATGAGGCCCTTCAGGTCCATTTCTATGTGATCACTGACACATGGCATACACAGTTGAACTTGAAGCCTATACCAAATCAGCTTTAACTGTACATGCTCTCGTCATAAGATTAAAGATAGGGGTGCCATTAGCACCTCCTGATTAACAGGGGCGGTAAAAATGCTGCTCCTGGAAACTCTAAGAATCGCCTGGTAACTCTAAGAGTCGAATTCACTCTTTCAAACAGGAAATTTCTAGCACAGAGCTCAATTGTGCTAACATTGTGGACCCCATCCGGCACCAAAAAGATGAGTGGGGGGAAGGGTGGGGTGGCAGCAGCAAGACATCTCAGGGCCCAGGAGAGTTGCCATCTTTTGGAATTCTTTTTACCGGCGGGCCAGGACAAAAAGGAGGTGGGCCATGATGTACATTGGGGCATGAGCACCAATGCAATGGAGAGCTAGAAGGCAGACTAGAACAAGATCGGGGAAGGGAAAAGATTTGGGCAAGCTTAGGTAGGCAGACCAGGGCAACATTTAAAGGAATAGTAGCAGAAAATACCGAAAAGTACATTGTACACAGTACATTCTGTTTCTATGTAGTGATAGGCGAATAAATTCGGCAAGAGCAAATTTGCGGCAAATTTCCACGTTTCAACGCCTGCAAATAAATTTGCAAAACTGCAGCAAAAAAAACTGCAATGACTTTTAACGCCAGTGTCAAAATTGCAGCAAATTGACATGGGCGTCAAAATTTGCATTTCTTGAATTTTTCACCATTTCTCAAATTTTGAGGGAAATTCTTAGATTTTTCTGTAAATTGGGAGAAATTTGCCCATCGCTATTTCTATGAACTGTTAAAAGCTGTGTGTTTACTTCAGATAGACTACTATAGTTTATATAAACAATGTATTCAAGCAACTGTCTGTGGCATCTTACAGCAGCCCCTCTGCTGTTTTCCAGAATCCACAGATTGTCCGTCCAGCCTGGGGGGTACCCAGAAGTGTAATTCGGGTTTTCTCTGTAATGCACCGAGAAATATGCTGTTGCTGTATAAAATTTAAAAAAATAGTAATAATAATAATGTCCTTTCTAAATTGCTTAGATAAGATTCTCCAAACTTTTGAATGCTATTTAGTTCATTAAGCTGTTAAAAGCAAGTTTCCCCCACTGTTGCCCAGCACTTCAGAACATGAAAAGTGCATAATAAGAACAATAATAATAGCAGCTATCTTCCATTATGCAGACTTTCTTCTTCCCACTTCTGATCAGTATTGTTCAGTGACTTTCCATCTCTACGCTCAAAATATACTGATCTCCAGATCCTGCTGTCTGATGGTGCTAGTCACCTAGATTGACAGATATGAAGCTTATTACATATTTTATTTATAACATACAATATCTTTAAGTGGCTATGACTATACTTACCTATCAAAGTGCATTATATATATAAATATATATATATATATATATATATATATATATATATATATATATATATATATATATATATATATATTATTACATAAATGTAATCTCCCATAGATTCACTTTAAAGGGGCTGTTCAACTTTAGATTAATTTTTATTATGATGTAGTGATTGATATTCTGAGACAATATGCAATTAGTTTTCATTTTTTTATTTCTGGTTTTAGGGTTATTTAGCTTATTATTTGGCAGCTCTCCAGTTTGCAATTTCAATCTGGTTGCTATGGTCAAAATTACCATAGCGATTATTCATTGATTTGAATAAGAGACTGGAATATGAATAAGAGGATCTTATTAGAAAGATGAGTAATAAAAAGAAGCAATAACAATACATTTGTGAACCACCCCTTTAAGCAAATAATTCTAATTTGCTAAACAATGACCTTTTTTTCTATGAAATAATAAAACAGTACCTCCTACTTGATGCTAACTAAACTGCATAAGTCCTTGGTTCTGGCAAAACAATCTTATTGGGTTTATTAACGCTTTTTTTCAGCAGAATTAGGTATGATAATCCAAATAATAGAAAAAAACCTCACCCCTCTTCTGCCAGCATTCCATACTATAAATCCCTCACCTGTATATATTATATTTGAAGGAGAAACCATCTTGTCATTTATTGTATAAATAATATTACATGTAAAAATGTTTTCTTCCATCACCCCTCCCTGCCACTCTTGCCTTTCCTTATGTGCTTTACCTCTTTCTATGTCTTAGCAAGACGCTGACTTTAGTCTTTATTTAATGACTGAAAGACAAAGCTGATTGCAGTAGTAGGGCACTTAGAGAGATACACAGCAAGACTCTCTCAGGGACTGCGAAAACAATATATCCCTAAGACCAGGCTGCTAACTACAAAATATTTTGTAGGCGTCAATAAGAATTGCAATTAACAAAAGAACCATTTTACTGAAAGAGTTAGGGCCCATTCACTAAATTCGAGTGAAGGAATAGAATATAAAATACTTCGAATTTCGAAGTGTTTTTTTGGCTACCTCGACCATCGAATGGGCTACTTCGACTTCGAATCGAACGATTCGAACTAAAAATCGTTCAACTATTCGACCATTCGATAGTCGAAGTACTGTCTCTTTAAGAAAAAACTTTGACCCCCCTAGTTCGCCACCTAAAAGCTACCAAAGTCAATGTTAGCCTATGGGGAAGGTCCCCATAGGCTTGGCTATCTTTTTTTGGTCGAAGGATAATCCTTCGGTCGATGGATTAAAATCCTTTGAATCGTTCGATTCGAAGAATTTAATAGTTCGATCGAACGATTATTCGTTTGATCGAACGAATTGCGCAAAATCCTTCGACTTTGATATTCGAAGTCGAAGGATTTTAATTCGCCAGTCAAATATCGAGGGTTAATTAACCCTCGATATTCGAATACATCTGCCCCTAGTGTGTTTATCAGCACATGAAGTTGATTATCATGTTGATTATATAAGGGTGGGAGCTACAACATAGAGCCGGCCACTGCTCCTGTATAAACTACAGCAAAAAAAGCAAAGTTGTGCTCACAAATCATTTTAAAACCATAAAGCAGGGGGTGCAATGAGGCTGTGACCACAACATTCATACAAACGAAGACAAAGGGTCCTCTTCCCTCAACCCATTATCAATATATTACTAATTTATTAAGGATATTGAGGCATTTTGTGCCTTAAGCTACTAAAAAAGGGTAACAGGAGTGGATGGGATATGGAGATGGCAAATGAGAATTTATAGTTTCATTGTTCATGATGGTGTTCATTTCTAGGTGTATGGCTAATCAGTGGCGGAACTACCGGGGGAGCAGGGGGTGCGAGCGGGCCAGGGCCCGCACCCCCTCAGGGCCCCCCGGCAGCCCGCTAGCCACTGACAAATGCGGCCGTACGGAGGGGGCGGGGCCCTGCTGCGCGTCACGCACCAGGTCCCACCCCCTCTAGTGACGCTGTTGCTAATGTAATTTATGCAGCTGCCTACAGGTATGGGATCTGTTATCAGGACATCCATTATCCATAAAACTCCAAATTACAGAAAGGCCGTCTGCTATGAGCTCCATTTTATCCTTTTTCTCTGTAATAATAAAACAGTACCTTGCACTTGATCCAAACTAAGATACAATAAATCCTTATTGGAAGCAAAACCAGCCTATTGGGTTTATTTAATGATTACATCATTTTACAGTAGACTTAAGGTATGATGATCCAAATTACAGAAAGATCTGTCATCCAGAAAACCCCAGACCCCATACCTGTACAGGTATACAGAATGCTCGGGACCAGGGATTTTCCAGATAACAGATCTTTCCGCAATATGGATCTTCATACCTTAAGTCTACTAGAAAATCATGTAATCATTAAATAAACCCAATAGGCTGGTTTTGCTTCCAATAAGGATTAATTATATCTTAGTTGGGATCAAGTACAAGGTACGGTTTTATTATTACAGAGTCTTTTGTTTAACTCCATTTGTTTTGTTGCCAAATTTGCTTTTCTTAACTTTCCCACTGTGAGATATCCAGAAGTTGTGTTGTACAGGTATGGGATCCGTTATCCGGAAACTCATCCATAAAGTTTCGAATTACAGAAAGGCCGTCTCCCATAGACTTCATTTTATCCAAATAATTCAGATTTCTAAAAAATTATTTCCTTTTTTTCTGTAATAATAAAACAGTAGGGATGTACCGAATCCGGGATTCGGCCAGGATTCGGTCTTTTTCAGCAAATTAGGGACGGGGAGGGAAATTGCGTAACTTTTTGTCACAAAACAAGGAAGTAAAAATGTTTCCCCCTTCCCACCCCTTATTTGCATATGCAAATTAGAGTTCAGGTTCGGTATTCGGCCGAATCTTTCGTGAAGGATTGGGGAGTTCGGCAGAATCTAAAATAGTGGATTTGGTGCATCCCTATAAAACAGAACATTGTTCTTGATCCAAAATGAGATATCATTAATCCTTATTGGAGGCAAAACCAGCCTATTGGATTTATGTAATGTTTAAATGATTTTCTAGTAGACTTCGGGTATGAAGATCCAAATTACGGAAATATCCATTACCTGGAAAACCCCAGGTCCCGAGCATTCTGGATAACAGGGCCTATACCTGTAGTGCGTTTAAGAGGCCCGGATTTGTGGCGAGGCCACATAGGCCCGGGCCTAGGGCGGCACATTTTTGGGGGCGGCATGCCGCCATGCCGCCTGTGCTCCCCAGTGCTTCGGCTTTTGCGCCAGCGTGTGGTAGTGCGGGCAGGCGCTAGGACCGCACGGAGCGCACGGCCTAGGGGCGCCCGCCCAGCGATTCCGGCGCTGGCGTTTAATATGAGAGTTTTGAGTCTTTGTTTTTTTTATACATTCACCCTGGGCTACTTTCACTTTCAGATCACTGTCCCATGTTGTCTCCAGATAGTGTTCTGTACCTACAGGCTATTTGTTTGCAGCACTTGCATGATTCAGATGCCTGCTTATCATTTCTGCCTATGTCATTCAATGAAGGCTCCACTCCCCATACCAAGACACATAACTGCATATTTCTCTATTTGATTATGAAATAATAGTACCTGGAGTACAGTGATCCCCAACCATTGGCACATGAGCAACATGTTGCCCACCAACCCCTTGGATGTTGCTCTCAGTGGCCTAAAAGTAGGAGCCAAGTTTTGGTTGCATAAAAAACAAGTGTACTGCCAAACAGAGACTCCTGCAGGCTGCCAGTCCACAGAGCGGCTACCAAATAGCCAATCACAGAACTTATTTGGCACGCCCAGGAACTTCTTTCATGCTTGTGTTGCTCCCCAACTCTTTTTACATTTCAATGTGGCTCACAGGTAAAAAAGGTTGGGGACCCCTGCAGTAGTAGAAGTATTATTTCTACCCTACTGCTAACTCCATACTATAGTTAGCCAAGTTATTTTTTGAGAATCATTTTTGTGAGGATAACTTGAACTATGTTAATTAGCAGATTATTTTATTAGGTTCCAAATAGAAGTTTATAGAGGCCTACAGTACAGCTTAGCCATACTGTTATTGACAGCTAAAAGTAGCAAAGTAATTTTTTATGGTGGCCAAACTCAAATTGTGGGCTGTGGTCCTTTGTTTTCTTCTTGTTCCACAGTTTTCAAACTCATCCCAGGAATAACACTGCATTATATTATCTGAAAAAACAAACTGCTGGTAGGAAATTATATCATTTTTTTTAGATCTTCAAATCTAAAACCCCAGAGCAAATAAATGATCTTTAATTATGTTCTTCTAACCTAAAAGACAAGACTACACAGAAATTGTGAATAAGAAAGTGTATGTATAAGGTAAATGTCTCTATCTTCTCAGATATTCTGATGATAGTATGGATATTGATTGTTGTCGATCAAAATCTTTTATCTGAAAATGCTGAGAGAGCAGAGGTGAACTTTAACTCTCTAAATAAAAGCACATCTCATTATACTGAGACTGGTTCATGTGCATGCCGAAAGTAATCTGTAGGAGGCATTATAAAGGACCACTAAAATGCTGAACTGAAATGACCTAGAGGGGTTTGGAGCAGTGCCAAAGTGGGCTTAGTCTGAAGGCCATTTAAGGTGAGATTTGAAATTCAAGTAGGGTGAGCTTTGGGGCAAAAATGTATTTGATGTCACCTTGTTTTTAGCTAAGGGACTCCTTAAAGGGAGGGGGGGGGGTTGAACTGAAAATGTCCTAGATGGTATACATTGATAATAAGCAATACTCCACTAGGGCGGGGGGGAGTTAAAAGATTAATATTCTGGCTAGACTCTGGCATGAAGACAGTTAGGTGACGTCCTGCTGCTTTATATATTAGAAGATACTGGACAGTAACAGTAAGTAATTCTCTATCCGGAGAGGGAGGTGGAGTTGGGGTTAAGGCTGGTCTCAGCATTATGATATTGTATATTTTCCTTTGTGTAGCTTTGCCTGTGCAGAACCTGTGGCAGATTTCGAGAGAGAGAACGCAGAGCATCCCATTGAGTGCTGATCTGCAAAGAAAGAAGAGTGGAACTGAGATCAACCTTCACAGACAGAGTGAGGATTAAGTCCCTTCTATGTCATCCCTTTCACACTTCCCTGGCAGGCTTTTGAAGGCTTTTTTGCTTATTTTTATGTTCATCTCCCTATGTCTCTGCACAGAACTCTTTCTATGCTATCTCCTTGTCACTCTTTGTTGGGGCTATTGTACAGTCTTTATCTGTTTGTCTTGCCTCTTCCCATAGTCTTGTCATTTTGCTCACACTTTGCTCTAGTGTTGCCTGTCTTCCTTGCTGATTCTTACACTCTAATCCCAATTAAGCAGAAGTTTAGCAACAGAGACAGCAGAAGCAATAGCTCCTGGGACCCCCAGGTATATCAGTTTAAATGTATGTCAACATAGATAATATTCCAAAAGTTTGTTGTATGGGTTTATTCATTCTAGTTCTGCTGCCTCTTTAAACTGAGTTTCTGTGGCTCCTCAGAGGGTTCCAAGCCTAAAGATGAGTTAGGTTGAGAATTGGCATGACTGTTCTTTGTCTATCTTTGAAAGAGCTAGAAGAGAGTAGGTGATATATAATGTATAATGCTAGCCCTTGTATAAGCTGTATAACAAACTGTGGATTGTAAACATAGGCTTGAACCAAATAAATTAAAAAAAGCTACTTCTTTATTCACCTTAGAGGGAGCAATGTTGCTCATTTCATTTATTTAATGGCGCCATTCAGTCATTAGGGGTGTAACAGCAATGACAGATCTATCAGCTGCTGGGATGGGCAGGGAATCTAGTGGTGCCCAGTGGTGATGCTGAGGGTTTGGCAAATGAGGGATCTTAAGGACATATTTCAAAGGAGCCAGGCAAGGTATTGATGCATAGGCTGTTTATGTTTAATATGCCCTTTTCTAATTTCTCTGTCTTGCCCAATGCCTCTCCTTGTATTCCTTGCTACTTACTGCCAACAATAAGGCCTCAATTATACAAAATAGGTTCCCCTGACAATACAGCATGGATGAGGGGCAACATGAGATGTTGGAAAGCACTTGTACAACAGCTAAAGGGCCACTGGTTGGAAATCCTTAATGTATATATAGTATTATATATATATATATATATATATATATATATATATATATATATATATATATATATATATATATATATATATATATATATATATACACACACATATATATATATATATATATATATATATATATATATATATATATACATATATACATACACACACACGCCTGGCCTGAACCGAATCCTAATTTGCATATGCAAATTAGGGGCAGCGAGGGAAATCACGTGACTTTTTGTCACAAAACAAGGAAGTAAAAAATGTTTTCCCCTTCCCATCCCTATTTTGCATATCCAAATTAGGATTCGGTTCGGGCCAGGCAGAAGGATTCGGCCGAATCTGAATCCTGCTGAAAAAGGCAGAATCCCGAACCGAATTAGGATTCGGTTTGGTATTCGTCCGAATCTTTCATGATGGATTCGGGGGTTCGGCCGAATCCAAAATATTGGATTCGGTGCATCCCTAATATATATATATTATAACAACTACAGTATAACAACTGGTATACGTATTGTACTTTTTCCCTAAGGGGCCCTTCTAATACTTTATAACCAACCCGGCCAACAATACTGACCCACGCTTCTACCAACCCTCTGCTTTTTCTCCTGGATCTCACCATCCCTTTTCTCTGACCCAAATATGTTGTACAGGTATGGGACCCATTATCCGGACACCCGTTATCCAGACAGTTCCGAATTACGGAAAGGCTGTCTCCCATAGACTCCGCTTTAGACAAATATTCTAAATTCCTAAAAACTATTTCCTTTTTCTCTGTAATAATAAAACAGTACCTTGTACTTGATCCCATCTAAGATATAATGAATCCGTATTGGAAGCAAAACCAGCCTATTGGGTTTATTTAATGTTTATTTGATTTTCTAGTAGATCCAAATTACAGAAAGATCCATTATCCAGAAAACTCCAGGTCCCACGTGTTCTGGATAACATGTCCCATACCTGTAGTACATTACAAAGGGGAACATGTACCATTGCTATACAAGGCATAGTGTAAAATAATACTGCATGTGTGGGTAATATTAGTAAGGGACCAAGACACAACAAACTGCGTTTGTTGACAGATGGAGACAGATGATGATCACACATTAAATTCTTGTTTTCCACTAATTAAATAAAACCATATTCCAGCCAGTGCTTATATCTATGCACACAAAGCATGTAAAATGTATTGGCATTATCTATGCAGACTGATCTAATGCTCAGCTGTGTTGGTTTGTAAAAGGGCTGAGATATTCCGCAGTGCTGTCCTGTAGCATAGAATGAACTAGAAAACCTACACAGATTAGCAGACGTTGTTTTGCTGGGAGAAGATACAGGCATTTTAAACACCTTGTCTTGATGATGTTGGACCGAAGCATTATTCTGTAGCAGCTGCTTGACATGGGGGCATTTTTCATTAATATTATGACTACACTGATGTATCACTGTTCTGGGAGTCCCTTCTCAGTAAAGGGTTGAATAGCAGATAATTGGGGTACTGATCTTTATTGATTGCAATTGTTTATCATAAGCTGACAGCGTCTGCAATGGAGCTTTAACCCTATCGTCACTGAGAACCAGAACAGGGTTAGCTGCAGGGAATAGTGGATCTCACTGAGGCTATAGTAATGGAATCTGCAGGTTCTGTGATGTGGAGAAGGTAAGGAATACTATGGAGCGAGAATAGGTTTTAGTGAAGCTTAGTAGAGAAGAATTAGTCCAGGGCCAGGGTCTTTGTGTGGTTGTGAGGAATGATGGGTGTTACTGGAGGCGATTGCTGGAAGGGGATTGAGTGATGCTCTGCAGAGCACTTGCAGGAAAGACTTTTTTTTTTGTCTGTCTCATTCTCTCTTTCCCGACTCCTGCTGTGTCCCATATCTTCCCGTATATCTCGTTCTGCCTCAGTCCTTCTCTTCTCCGTCTCTCACTATTTCACTCCCTTTCTCCACGCCCATGCAGTTTATAGATGGAAGGGAGGGTTCATTGTGGGTAGCTTTGCTGTGGGCATCAGAAGCACGGTGTAAGCTGCAGGGCCTGTTTGTGAGTGATTACTGCTGTCTCTCTATACATCTATATTTTTTTTATATTACATTCATATATAACTAAATGTGTGTCAGCTGACTTTGTCTCACTCAGCTTTTCTTGGTAAGTAATAAAAAAAGGCGAATCCTCGTCCAGGACATATACTTTACAATATCTCTACCTAACTCTGTGTTTATTCATCTAGAAATACAGTGTACTTGTATGTTGTATGTCATGTCAATACTATGAATATATTTGTCATTGGTATTCATATGCAATCTATATACCTTGCAATGCATATCTGTATATATGTATAAAGTTTACATGTTTATATTTTTTTTATTATGTGTGTGTGTTTGTGTGTATATATGTATGTGTATATATATATATATATATATATATATATATATATATATATAATTCAGTCTGTATTCAATATAGATTTTATATATATATATATATATATATATATATATATATATATATATATATATATATAATCCAACTGTAATTATATCTCTGTAAATAATGTACCAATACTTGTCCATATTGTACATTATAAACTATATACTTTACTGTTCAATAGATATAGAACATATTCATATGAGTCTGAAATAAATAATTCCAAAGTTGTACTGGGAATAGAAGACTGATTGCAAAAAAGACCAAATATAATATAGAAAGAGCACTTGTTACCAACTTCCAGTATTGTTTAACTATTGACTAATACTGTCTCTCGCACACACGCTCTCTTTCTCTAAATATATATATATATATATATATATATATATATATATATATATATATATACTTATGCATGCAAATAAGTAACCAGAAAGTATCTTCAGATACTTGATATATATAGATATTCATTGGATGTTTACACCTTTTTTAAAAAAAAAAAAAAAAAAAATAGAGCAAACTGTGATTAAATACAGTAACTTTTAGTCTAATTGCGGCCATTTTTATTGTGCCCGTTAAGTACCAGAAAATCAATATTCATCAAAGCCCAGCTTGAAGGGGTAGACTCTTTTATGTCCCACTTTTTCTAAACAGGCTAATATAAAATGAAAGCAATAAATGGGCGATGGTTAACCCCTGCTTTACAAGGTGTCACTGACCAGTTGAATATGGTAACCAATTACTGCAATAGCTACAAAATTATTTGCAAACACAAAGGTGCCATCTTTCCTTGTTTTTCAGAGATGCATTTTGCGCACCCTTCATGAATTATTCCTAGCCATTTGCCAGGCATTTAAAACTGACCAACTACACAGACATATTTTAGTTTCTTTGATGAAATTGCTTCTTGATTTGTCTTCTCCATCTTTTCCCCTGCAGTGTCCTGCCACACACCGTTAGGTCCCCTACCAGGGGGCCTCTTCTACCCTCTGTCTTACAGCTCACAGGATTCTATTTTGTTGGGAGACCAGGTTGAGGCAGAAGAGACAACCGATTCGGCACACGATAAAATCAACGTCATGAAGAAGAAGACTGTGCTAGCTCTCTTTGGGTTTGTGCTTGGCTATTTAGTGACAGGGGCTGTGGTGTTCCAAATGCTGGAGAAGCCATTTGAGGCACTAAAGCAGGGCGAGCTGAGTAAGCACCGTATTCTCTTTCTAAATGAGCACACCTGTCTTCAAGAAGATCGACTGGATGAGTTCATAGAGGTGAGCACAGGTCTTGTGCAAGGCTATGCTACCACTGTAAGGGGCTGTGCAATGCTATATTGGAAGGGAAGAAGTCACATTATGCTCTGCAGCACTATAGTATTAGGTATGTTATTCAGTATAGGTTTCTGGCCAATAATTATTGGCAGTGTGCAAACCATCATAAAAATGGATTAAGTAATGATCACAAGTCTATGGTTGGAAGGGCATGAAGCAGGCAGTCCACTATTGGGTTCTGACTAGAAAATGTTTTACGATTCATTGACATCACAGGTTCTGCAGGGCTCTAAAAGCAATTAGTTAAGTCAAGTTATGCATGGCTGTGGCTAAAAATGCTCTTTGTTGTGTTCATCAGTGGCATTAAATGATGGACTTCCAAGTTCTCCTTGGTGAGGTATATCGATACATTGATAGTATGTAGGTCAAGTGGGTTTAAGAGGGTTTAAGTTAAGGTCTGCATGGCACTAACTTTAAATGAAAAAAAGGCATGCTCTGAAGAATGGTGATCATTTACTAAGGGAACATATTTAAAGTTGATTCTATCTCTACCCCTGTTCAACAGGCATTGTAGTCTTTGTGCTAAACAATTCAATAAATCCATTTAGCTCAGTACCTATTAAACTGGAGAGGGCATTAAACAAAGAGCTTTTCAGTACCCACGTCCCCAGATATTGTGCCATATGACTTAAGTATAATATGTATATGCAGCCCATTGCACTTAGGAAATGCCCCAGTGACAACCTATGCACTTAAATACACAGATACAGAATACCAGAAAGTACATATTAGTACAGAAGTACCTAGTGATCTTCTCCAGGTGGATGTCATTAAATACAGAGATTCCTTAGTAAATGAGCCCCATTCTACATGGTTGGACAAAGTACTTGTTAGGGGATTCTGCATACGGTCAGGAAAGTAGTTTATTGATGCTCTGCATGGCTTTGGAAGGCCATTGGTCCTGCAATGCTATGAAGAAGCTGGCATGGATAGGTGTTGTAATGGCACTTTGAGGCAGGAGAGGGGTTAAGTGAACCTCTGGCTCTGCAGCAGGTGAAAGAAGCTATTGGTTATGGAGTTGACCCTTCAGCAAATGCCACCAATGTTACCACACGCTGGGACATCGGGAGCTGCTTCTTCTTTGCAGGCACCGTCATCACCACCATCGGTAATAGTCATATGTTGTGCATGTGGGACGGGGAAACCAGGGACTTGTCCATGCCAGCATCACACCCATTGTTATATAGATCCAAAGCATAGCAGACACACTGCACTATTTGTATTTAAACATTATCTACCTCTGCAATTTTGTATCTGTACAAGACACTAGATTATAGGAAAGCTACATTGCTTAAATAGCACCATTTATCATTGTGCTTGGGATTAGTGATTATGATTTATATCAAATGCAAAATTATGTTTTAGGCACCATACCAAGTATTTTATCCCTGGGTTCTAGTAATGTTTCATATAAATAAAGTAATTTATTTCTCCCCTATTCCATTTTCATCTCCTATGTCCCTGCTGTTTTCATTCTCCAACTACAACTCAAACCTTTCCTGCCATATTTCTTTCTCATCTTTTCTTAATACTTTGACTTCCTTCTGTTTTTCAACTTTTACTCTGCACGCCCCTTTTTCCTTCCACTTCTTTCTTAGGATTTGGTACCAACGCCCCAAAGACAGAAGGAGGCCAGATCTTCTGTATTTTCTATGCATTGGTTGGGATCCCACTCTTTGGAATACTGTTAGCCGGTGTAGGAGATCATTTGGGATCTTCCTTACGTAAAGGAATTGGGAAAGTGGAAGTGTTGTTCTTGGTAAGTTCACTCTTGTGCCCCATTGCTTCTTGGGGGCTGTATTCTACAATTGTATCTTATATACACTCAGTATGCTCATGTATGCCTGTTGTGTTCCTATGTCTGTAAAAACACAAGTTGTAAGTACACTGTAATGCAGATTTATATACTTCTGTGTTTTTTTTCTTTTCAAAGATTTTTGTTTGCTTTTTTCAACATATTTAAGGCAGACCATAAATGATATAATATGTAATTTATAAAATATAATTTTGCCCCTTTATAAGTTCCTGGTAAGGCCTTACCTGGATTACGCAGTACGGTTTTGCGCTCCAGTCCTTAAGAGTAGGTTTGCCACCTGGCCAATATTTTACTGGCCTGGCCGGTAAAAATGTTGCTTGATGTAATATATAGGGAAAAACTATAAAAATATAGGAAGGCCAGTATTTGTTTCCAGAAAAGGTGGCAACCCTACTTAAGAGAGATATAAATGAGCTATAGAGAGTGCAGAGACATGCAACCAAACTGGTTAGAGGGATGGAAGACTTAAAGGGTTGGAGTACATTAGAGGACATTATAGACAAATAGCAGGGGACCTTTTTACCGCACCGCACCACACCAGAGGCCACCCTTTGAGAACTTTCATTTGAAGCAACATAGGGGGTTCTTCACAGTGAGGTGAGTGAGGTTGTGAAATGCACTGCCGGGTGATGTTGTGATGGCTGATTCTGTTAATGCCTTTAAGAGTGGCTTGGATGATTTCTTGGACAGACATAATATCCAAGGTTATTGAGATACTAAAATCTATAGGGTATATAATTTATGTGAGTGTATGGAGGGGGTCGGTGTCAATGTATGGATGCCAGGTTTTATTTGGAGGGGTTGAACCTGATGGACTTTCATCTTTTTTCAACTTGATCTATGTAACTATGATAGCATTATCTCAATAAGTATATAACAGTGGTCCCCAACCTTTTTTGCCTTAGGGACGAGTGTAAAGCCAGAATTGTTTGCAGGGTGGCATCAACTGCGATCACCACATAAAATTCAGGTGTGCCAGCGTCAAATTTTGTGCGCGCTGTGTCAAATTTGTTGCATCTGCGTCATATCGAATTCAGTGTGTCCGCTTCAAATTCGGTGCATCTGCGTCAAATTCAGTGCATCCGCATCAAATGTGAACTCGGTTTGGCGGCCCAGTTAAGGTATGTCCGCGGCCCGGTAGTGGGCCGCAGCCCGATGGTTGGGGACCCCTGGTATATAAGGGTTATTAGGAAGAAAAAGGAGGAGGTGTGCCCTGTATACCACCAAACAGTGGGGCCAAAAGAAAAGAAAGAAGAAGATAAACAATAGATTAAATTAACGATTCACCTTTTTTGATAAGAAGAAGAAATGCTCTAGTGGTTGGCAGTTCTGGGAGGACAAGAGCCTTTTAAAAACAAGAGATTCTTGTATATTATTATTATAAAGACATTATCAGCGTTAACCAATCCATTCTGTGTTTTTTTTTAATGATTTGATAAATTATAGCAAGCCTAAATCATATAAAAAAATCAAACAAATCTCTTTTCAGTGATGCTCTGTTGAAAATAAAGATCTGAGCCTACTTTGACTTTGTGAAAAAAAACTCAGCGTATTTGGCAGGGTGCTTTTAAATTAATTAAAGATGGCACTGTTTCTGGACTTAAGCTGTGCTTTAGGGCTCAAGAATAATTATATAGGCATTTTAATTAACACTTTTAATCCAAAATACTTTTTAAAGGCCTAAATGCTATGCTGGATGCCACTGAAAGTGCAGACATGACTACTTGGCTAGTATTTCTGTCAAATTCCCAGGCTTGAGGCTCCAAACCAGTATGGCTGACATCATCATGAGAAGCGTGGACTTACTGCATATGGTCATGCACTATGATGTCAAGCTCATGGAGTAAACATGCTCAGTGATGTCATAACATTATGTTTACTTCCCACAGTGCAATGAGATGGAATTTGGTACAGTCCATTTTGGTCTGTTTGCTGTACTGTATGTGTGTGGCCTACTTGCAATTATATCCAGTCCAGTATATCCAGATGACTTGTTGTCCAATTAAAAGTTTGAATGGATATACTGGGACTTGGCTCATGTCTGACCAGCATAAGTCTCATTCTCCGTATAAGTTTATCCCAATTGGTTGCACCATATTAATGTCTTAACTCTGGTTGTGAGTCTAATATTCAGATTTGATGGAAACACAGAATATAATAAAAAAGAAAATGCAGTCTGATTTGCATTATGTATTGTGTACTGTTAGGGATATATTTCTTCTTTACGTGGTAGACTGTATTGCTAAATATACCCTCTTAGTAAGGGTTATCTGGTGTTAAGTTCCTCTAAAAGGGACTGATGTTAGTAAAAGGAGTTAACTCTTTGGGAAAGGAGCAAATTCTGCAACTGCCTATAGGGTAAATAAATGTTGTATGTTGGGGGGTGGAAACTACACTGTGGCTGAAATTGTACATTCAACATTTTGTACAACAAAATGTTTTATATGTAAGGTTAAAATAATTTCCTTTGCCATTAACCTTTTCCACTTCAATTCATGTTAGATTGGGAACGATTACCTACACCTCAGAAGTCTTTTTGTTTCATATACAAAAACACAGAAGTAGAAAGTTCAAGCCTCTGAATAAACACCTTTTTTGTAGTGCCAGGTGCTACAAGGGTCATGAGTATATGCAAAAAGAATGCCAGCGGCGCGCTGCAGAAGTTGAAGTGTTAAATTTATTGAGCCCCAAAACATAGAAAAAAGGCAACATTTCAGGCCCAGCCTTCAACACTCCAACTTATGCAGAGTGGTACTGGTATTCTTTTGTTCTTTATATACAGGCATCAAGGGCTGCCCCTCTAAAGCTCCCCCTAGACCACGGGCCCTTGGGTGCCTATAGTGTTACATCCTAAATACTGGTGATCTAGATTGTGTTTTGCCCCCCCCCCCCAGTTAGATCATAGACACAGACCATGCTTTTGTGAATTGCTTCATTTTATTGAGTGCTGTGATTTTTCACATACCTGTGATGCGAACAGTAACAATTTCAAAGAGCATGTCCTCCAACAGCAGTTGTCTGTTTTGGGTCCATTTAGCTGCAGACGTGATAGCAAAGCAAATTTATAGAGATGGAAAGTTTGAACACTAATTCTCAAGGATGGTTGGCAATTTTTTCTATTGTTATAATTGCCTGCCTGCTGCCTGGCTGGCTCAATGTTTTAGGAATTCAAAGTCTAAAGAAAGCATTCCTAAGCTAAAAGCTGGGTATTCTTGTTTCTTCTTGATTTTCTGTGGAGCCACTGTACAAATTTATAGGAATGAACCAAACCAGATTCAGGGTTCAGTTTTCCAAATATGATGGGTCAACATTTTGTACATTCTGTATTTGGCCAAATGGCAAAATGATGGATTCAGTATATCCCTAAAGATTTACATAAAAGGTATATTTTTCAGAGACTTGAAAGTAGGGATGCACCGAATCGATACGATATTCGGCCAGGATTCTGCCATTTTCAGCAGGATTCATCCAAATCCTTGTGCCTGGCCGACCCAAATCCAAATCCTTAAAAACATATGACTTTTTATCATAAAACAAGGAAGTTAATGTTTTTGCTGCCTCTCACTGATTTGCATATGCACGTTGGGGTTCTGTTTCAGTTCGGTATTCAACAGAATCTTTCATAAAGGATTCAGGGGTTCCGCCAAATCCAAAATAGTGGATTCAGTGCATCCCTACTTGGAAGAGTCATTGTCATTTTGTAACAGTCTCTGGCGGGTGCACTTTGGGTACAGTTTTAAGTTTTGATCCTTTAAGTTATGATATATATATAAACATATTTATTATGATTTCTTCAAACATTGTGAGTGCTTGATTTGTCAACATCTTTAATTATATGCAAACAAACTATTTTTATGCAACTCAAGGTTCACTCCCCTTAGAAAACTACAGTATCTTTATCCTAATGTTAAGTCAAAGTAATAATAACTGGGCATTAGAAAATAGTTGTTTAGATACATTGCATTTTGAAGATCATGAAATATGC
This sequence comes from Xenopus laevis, assembly GCF_017654675.1. Classification (NCBI taxonomy): domain Eukaryota; kingdom Metazoa; phylum Chordata; class Amphibia; order Anura; family Pipidae; genus Xenopus; species Xenopus laevis. Next base: position 26,144,651 of record NC_054377.1, on the reverse strand, counting down.
CATGCCGTAGTCTTAAGTTTGGCAATCTACATTCAAAATTATTTTTTTAAAGCTGAAACTAAAATACAAAAGAAAGTATCCGCCAGACAAAGCCTTATATCACAGCTATCACACACTGTACAGGGGAATTAAAATATAGTCACAATATATGTCATATTAATTGCATTACAGAGCTGAGTAAAAGGCCCAATGATGGTGCCCAATTATTATAGTACTTGCAATAGTTCAAGAAACGTTGCTGCATCAATCAGTTCCAATATTCCATGCAAAATCAGAAGTAATATGGCACACACTTCAGCAGATGTGCTAATTCTTTAGTGATTGATTGAGATCTCCACACAACGTTTCGGAGGTACAACCTTCTTTTATCAAGTGCTCTCACACGTGGAGATCTCAATAAATCACTAAAGAATTAGCACATTTGCTGAAGTGTGTGCCATCTTACGTCTGATTTTGCACCCTATTATTATAGCTCTGTGTTAAGACTTCTATCCATCCTTAGTTTACAATGGTTTTTATAAGCAGTATATAAATGTTACCTTTTGGCTATACGCAATTAACAGTACACTGTCACGTGCTCAACCAGTGGTGTAAATAGAAGTTACATTTCCCAACAGTGAGATCCTTTTAGGGCCCACCGATAATGCAGGAAGAAAGTCTTTTACTCCTTCTATTGTTTTACCCCTATTCTGACTTCTCACATTTCTCCATGTCTGATGCCATCTACATGATGAACTGCAATATCAGACCTTTAATTCGGTGTAAACTTAGTTGTACAATATGATACTTTCAGACTTTTTGTTCTCAATCTGCACTTCTCACATGACTTCCTGGCTGAACATACCCTAACAGTTCAAAATCTAATTTCAAAAGCACAAAAAAATTAAATTTCAGGTCAGGAAATCAATAAGTGAGCTCTTTGTCTATGAGCAGGGTGAGTTAATGTATCTCTTTATAAGCCTCTAAGGAGTAGGGGCAAAAAAATGCCTCCTCCCCACCCATATACATTGTCAGCAGAGTTAAAGGGGGTCTATGAGCTGGGTGAGTTAATGCATCTCTTTATAAATCTCCATGGAATAGAGGTGAAAAGCCTTTTCCCCACACTTATAGCATCAGTCAGGTACAAAGAGAAGGAGTTCAGTAGCAAGGCATAACTGCACTGGAAGGGCAATACACATGCAATTGATCCAGCTGTCAAATAACTGCTTTAAGGCATTGATCTACCCATTGGCATAACTAGATGTTACTGGGCCCAACAGCAAATTAATTTTAAGGACCCCAACATATCCAGAGGTTGTCCTGTTTTACCAATATATGTTGGAATTGCTCATTAATTAGGTCCTCATGGGCCCCTTGCTGCCACAGGGTATGCTTCCTCTGTAGTTACACCCCTGGATAAATCGGAGAGAATAGAAAGATGAGTAATAAAAAGTAGCAATAACAATAAATGTGTAGCTCTACTGAGCATTTGTTTTTAGATGGGGTCCGTGAGCCCCATTTGAAAGATGGAAAGAGTCAGAAGAAAAGGCAAATAATTAGAAAACTATATAAAATAAACAAAGAAGACAAATCGAAAAGTTGCTTAGAACTGGCCATTTTTTCCATGCTGGTGACATAAATAATGGCTATTTATGTCTGAATATTGCACCATGCAGATAGATTTATATTAATACCCAGCCTTGAAATGCAGTTAATTGCAGGTTTCCCTCAGTGGATTGCACCAAGTTATAGTTGCACCTACACAAGCAATCTACAAAAATGTGAACAGCAAGAAAACTAAAAATTAGCATTCATGTTGGTAAAACGTACCCTAGTTGCAAGTGCAATTTCCCAGCAGCAAAGTGGGCACAAATTGTGTCATTTCCAGTGTTAGAGCGTGATTAAACCAGGACAAGCAGAATTTAACTAAGGTGCATAAATCATTTTGGCAGACACTGTATGGTGCAGCTTCCAAAAAATTCATGCATTGTGAGTAACTGCATAATATATAGGCACAAATATATACCACATCTTTCAGCATCTGTATCAAAAGCACTTTGGCTCTATGTTTTGTACTGACCATTATTGTAATAAATAGGTATGCAGTGCCATCTTCTGTCTGACAATAGTAATGGTGCTGTTCTCATTAAATTGAGCCCTACACCCAAAAACTGTTTTATGCAGGCCCTGATTTGTGAAAAGGCCACAAAGGGCGGCAGGATTTTAGGGGGAGGCATGCTGTCCACCCACATCCGCATTGGTTTGGAAGCACTGGGGATGCACAGGAGATGTAATAGGTTTTAAAATTACCTATGATCCAATCCCCAATGCTCCAGATCCGATGATGAACATTTGCACTTGTGCAAGAATGTAAGGGAGGGGACAGGTGTGATGAATGGCAGCGGCCTAGGGGTGCCCATGATGTAAATCTGTCCCTGGTTTTAAGACTTATTTGTACATACAAACCTGCAAAACAGCAGTGTAATGAGGCTTACACCTTTGGTAAAACATACCTGAATATACTAACTCTAGTTATGTGTCAATTGGATTGCAACATATGATAATTCAATTGTTCTATAACTTACTACCTGTGTATTTATATCAGTATTACATTGATCTAATTTTGTTATTCATATGTTTTTCCTTCCTCCAGAAATGGCACGTTTCTCCTACCTTAGTGCGGGTCATCTCCGCTGTGCTCTTCATTCTCATTGGCTGCCTCCTCTTTGTTTTCATTCCCATGTTGATCTTCCAAAAGATTGAGAGCTGGACCTTCCTGGAGTCAATATATTTTGTGGTCATCACTCTCACCACCATTGGCTTTGGGGATTATGTGGCAGGTAATTTATTTCTTTGTAATACACAAAAACCACGAGTATCTTGTAAATTATATCCTTGTAAACGGTGCTTAATGATGTCATCGGTTATAATCTGAGCTTAGTGATGTCATTTCTGATACACGACTCACTGATACATGTGTATTATAATAAATAGAGTACCCCATTTTGCAAAAGATGAGGATATTAGAAGTCACCTCAGAGTTCCCTGACCTGTATAAAACACCTCGATTACTTATAATATCCTCATATTTTACAAGAGGGGTACTTTATTCACTACATACAGTTTACATTGAAAGAGAGAATGATGAGGAGATGTGTAGGGGGTCTAACAAGATATCACCCCATCTCCACCAGGCAAGGCTCATGGCTCCCCTACCTGCAGACAATTCCAGATTGTGTGAAATGATTGGCAGCTTTTATCAATCATTCTCCCTCACTGCAGAAGTTTTACCACCAAAGCTCATGGGGCAAAGTGCCAGTGCTAACAAAGCAGATAAATTGCTGATATAAGTGTCAGTTGTATCTATTAAGTAAAATAACCATTAAACAGTTAATCTATTTGCCTCTATAAATAGCCAAGTCTTAGAATCCTCTTCCTGCAGATCTCAATATAGTAAGTTGAGCTCATTTACCAACAGAGGTGCTAAATTGCACAATTGCATATGTCTTCAGCATTTAGAGGCATAGTGGCAGCAGGGAGGAAAGGGATCTAAGAAATTAAATTTACAGTGACTGATGTTTCTTAGCTTTTTTATATTTTTAGCAAAACTGTTGCTAATACAGTACTCATATTTGCTTGTAATAGACTGACCAATGCTCATTCTTATTCTGTGTTGAAGGAGATGGAGCAGGAAACGAGCACACTTGGTATAAGCCTTTGGTTTGGTTTTGGATTTTACTTGGCCTTGCTTACTTTGCTTCCATCCTGACGATGATTGGAAACTGGCTAAGAGCACTAACCAGGAAGACAAGGGCTGAGGTAACTATCTTTGGGGAGGGGTAAACCCAAAATCCCCATCACCTTTATACCTCAATGCAAGAATGCAAAGAGGGTGGCTGTGGAATAACCAAACCCATGAGGGGTCATGGATACGTCATGGTACCATTTCTACACAAATGATAACTTGTAAACAGTTTAGACACATGAGGGGTCATTTACTATGCTAAAGTGCTAAAACATGCTCCATGCAATGAGCACTTGTGTCCAGGGGCTGGCTGCACACTCCCCTAGACAGTGCAGAGTGCTGCTTCAGCAAACACATTCCAGTCCTTACCTTATACCCTGCCTTAAGCAAGCAGCAAGGCCCTGTTCTACCCTATGTCCTCCTTCCACTTCATATACATGATGTGCATGTTATGGGATGGATAGGGACAGGAGGTAGTTCTCTTAGGTGCTGCACCTCTTCTACCTCGTTATTACAGCAATGCTGATCATAGGCAGTGCAGTATTTATGAAACTCGTGGAAGTCTCTGTGCTCCAAAACATAGTGCAAAGACCTTTGCAGGGAACGAAGCAAAGTGCAAAAAACATGGCGAAGGTATTTGCTCAATGTAACATTCTGCTTCAGACAAGTCAACCATGCTGCAAGCAAACTGCTGACTTCTGTTGAAATCAGACAGTTAGAGTAGGAAAAATTTGTTATTGTTAAATACTGTATTTAAACAGCAGTTATAACAACGATGGTGATGTTATTTTTTTAGATTTTGATCAAGAAACAAGTCAGTTGATATTGTCTCTACTGTTTTTTAAATTCTGTGTCAAGTATGGATGATGAGATACTTACAGTGCTACGCAATATGTTGGCGCTATATAAATACATGTTAATAATAATAATAATACTTAACACTTTCTCACAGATGGGCGGGCTAACTGCTCATGCAGCCAATTGGACAGCAAGTATGACTGCAGAGATGAAGCTGCCACACCGTGGGATGAGCCTCAACTTCCAGGAGCGCCTGCAGAAGCAGAAAGGTAGCATGGAAGCACCTGGACTGCAGCAAATTGATGTAGAACAAGACGAAGAAGAGCAGAAGGAGGAGAGTGAAGAAGAAGACAAGGACCCTCCTCATATCCTTCCGCCGTCTCCTCCAGTCATTAAACTGACATCACCAGTCAGTCCTTCCATGAAAACAAATGATGAGGAAACAAAAGTGCTGGAGTGGGGGAAAAATATGGCATTCATTGATGAGTCATCTGATTCCCAGAGCGAGAAAGGAGAAAGAGAGAAAGGGGTTGAGAGAGGTGGAAAGGGGAGGACCCCCAGGGGAAAGAGAAAGAGAAGGGGATTGAAAGGGGACTCCCATCCGGTACCAAGAAATCGAGATAAGGGGGAAAGTGGGTAAGCACAGTGGTCCTCATAATGATATAATCTTCCATAATTAATATTCCCTATTCCCAAAGTGCCAGCTCCCCCTTTCTCATTTTGAAAGTGAAATATAACAGGGCCAATGCTCACCTCCCCTTCCATGAGTATATACAAAAGAATATATTCACAACATTGATACACATTAACAACTCCACCAGTTTCTCTTCAAACATATAAAGTACAGGCAGTAGCATTGCCAACATTTACTTCACACAGCAAATCAAGGTGCCCAGCAGTAACAACATCAGTACCAGCCTCACCTACACACAAGCTTGCTGCCCAGTGCCAGCCCTTCCTACGCACAGAACCCTGAGAACTTCCATAATTCCTTGTGTCAATGTATTTCCTCTGCCTCTAATCTTATACTCCCGTATACCATGTACCTCATCAGAGAGTATAGTGCCGCAGGTTCCAATCAATACTGCAGTATTCCTGCAAATTCTGAGTTAATAAGAGGTACTTTAACTCAGCAAGGCAGGATTTAAACAGTACACTAATATAACCTTTATTTGCCACTTACTAATTCCTTCTGTCAGCTCAGATTCCAAGCATCTGATAGGTCTGCAAAGTTAGTGACTGAGTGGGTGGGGGGAGCCAATCTGATTAATTAATGATCTGTAATAAAGAATTTAACAAGCTGTCAGTGTGGCTACAGATTAAATGCTGTTTGCTGAAAGTGCTGCCAAGATGAAACTGAGCACTTTACAACTGTCAGTCCGAGTGCTGTCTTAGCTCCACTCATTGGCTTTCCATTATATCTCTCAGTGCTCTCTTATTTAAAAGGGACAGTAGCAAGCTGCTATTGCATATTCTGTCTAGTGTTTAGCCCACCTTGCAACAGTACTTCTTGCTTTTGGCTCTCACCAATACCAAAATCCAGTACACTATATCATGTACTGGTGAGACCTAATAACCAGCATGGGCACCCCAGGCAGCTGGTGCGCACCCATTCCCCCCCCCCGTTAAGCGTGCGCCAACAAGTGCCAGGAGCAGGCCCGGACTGGCAATCTGTTGGTTCTGGCAAATGCCAGAGGGGCTGCTATAAGGTCCCATACAAAGTCAGTATTTAGTGGGCTGGTGGGGCTGTTTGGGCCTCTGTGTACCTGAAATGCCAGGGCCTATTTTAATTCTCAGTCCGGACCTGGCCAGGAGGGATGCCCAGAGAGTGCAGGGCATTGTTAAAACTGCTGGTACTTGAGATCCTCCAGGGCCTGAACTAGGGGAATGCAGACAGATGAGGTACATGCCTCTTCTGCCCACCCTTATTTCCGGCCCTGCTAACAACACCAAATTAGTAGGGATGCAACAAATCCACTATTTTAGGATTCGGCTGAATTCAGAATCAAGAACTGAATCTGAACCCTAATTTGCATATGTAAATTAGGGAAACGAGGGGGAAAGAGAGTAAAAAATGTCCTTGTTTGTGTGACAAAAAGTCACATGATTTTTCGGATTCGGCCAGGCACTTGGAGTTGGCTGAATCCGAACCCTGCTCAAAAGGCCAAATCTCAGCTGAATCCCAACCCAAATCCTGGATTTGGTACATGCCTAGAAATTATGTCTGTATAATCAGATAAAGAACTATTAATTCTTGGCTCTACCTGTGCTGTTAAAGGGATGTAAGCCCAAAACTAAAAATGTGCATATTGGCTTCCCTTCCACCAAAGACTCAATTTCCCACTGTGATAAACAGACCTGTAAAGAGGGAGAATGACAAATGTGTGGAACAGAAGACTTGGGGAGTTGACTAATTCTATATTGTTCAGTGACACCCTGATATTGAAACCAGCAGGTGCTCCTACTATATGATGCTGATATATACAGGACCTTTTATCCAGAATGCTCAGGGGTTTTTCCAGATATTGTCATTTGGATCTTCATACCTTTGGTCTACTAGAAAATCATGTAAACATTAAATAAACCCAGCAGGCTGGTTTTGCTTCCAATAAGGATTAATTATATCTTAGTTTGGATCAAGTACAGGGTACTGTTTTATTATTACAGCAAAAAAGGAAATCATTTTTAAAAATTTGGATTATTTAGATAAAATGGAGTCCAGATTCTGAAAAGCAATGTTCTGGAACAACAATTTAACATATTAGATTACAAACCCCCTATAATCATTTAATGTTTTTTGTGAATTTGACATTTTTTTAACTCCCATTTATCTCCAATTATATTTTCTTACTCCAGTTTCAGTTTATTTTACATTTCTGACCCCCCATCTTAGGTTTCATTATTTTGCACTGTAATCTGGCAAACAATACCAGTAATCGCCTGTAAAGGGGAAGTATTATTACAGAGAAAAAGATAATAATTTTAAAAAATTTGGATTACTTAGATAAAATGGAGTCTGGGGGAGACAGCCTTATCGTAATTCGTGAGCTTTCTGGGTAACAGGTTTCCTGATAAGCTATCCCATACCTGTATGTATGATATATATATATATATATATATATATATATATATATATATATATATATATATATATATATATACACTGCTTCCAAGTTACACCCAGTTGCACGCTTAAGTATTTATATACATTTGCACAAAACAACCAGCAACCACAGGGTATTATTAAAAATCAAAAACGTGTGATCGAAACGTCACGCTGGCTATACATGCTTTACTCAATACAAGTTTTCTTTCTGTGGTTGTTGTTCTTTTTTGCAAACAAAAAAATGTATATATATATATATATATATATATATATATATATATATATATATATACAGTATATACACACACAGAATATAGGCACTGTTATAAAATGTACATATTATAGTATATACAGTAGAACCCCCATTTTACATCCCCCTGGGCATTTGCCGGGGTAACACTTAGGCTGGGGGGAGGAGGGAAGGGGGTCTATGTAGGGTAGGGATTTTTTAACTTTAGGGTTGAATTCTCCTTTAAGGCAGTTGATGTGGTGTATGGTAGAGATTGTGGCACTGCATCTGCTTTGGCCTCTGGCATTTTAATCTCTATTTACGGATTAGGGATGCACAGAATCCACTATTTAGGATTCAGCCGAAACCTTCGTGAGAGATTTGGCTGAAAACTGGATCCTAATTTAGGGCAAATTAGGGCCGGGAAAGGAAAAAGTGTGGAAAAAAATGTTTACGTCTTTTTTTGTGATCAAAAGTCATGTTATTTGCCTTCCCACTCCTAATTTACGTATGCAAATTAGGATACGGATTTGGCTCGGCCAGGCACAAGGATTGGGCCGAATCCTGCTAAAAAAGGCCAAATCCCGAACCGAATCCTGGATTCATTGCAATCCTATTAAAGATGCAGCAAGACTATGACCCACAGCATTGAGCCACAGCATATTTTCTTGTGTATGGTATGTGTAATGATGGTGGTGTTGAGATAAATATGAAAGAGAAAATATGCACCACATGATTTGGGTTTCCTTCTCCGGTGTTTTGGCTGCTATGTCTAGCACCCTGGTAATGATCATCAAGAAAGCTAACCTGCTGCTGGTTTCCAGATCGCTGCCAGGGAGGGTAGGAAGGAATTGTATTGTTGTTCAGCTGGACGGTGGGATCTCTGGCACACAACAAGTATTTGCTTAAGAGGTAAGTGCACCACATTGCAAGCTTTAGGCCACCTCCAAGTAAGCAAAGCCTTAGCCTTTAGTGACATGTCTGGGATGTTGCCCATGATCTCTGTGTGAAAAGCTAAAAATACATTGGTGAGCAAAGTGGTGACAAAAGCTATACTAATGTTCCAGAACCAACTGTTCCAATATGAAATCTTTAGCAATTTCCCACTACTTTGGTTACCACGTCACTGTAAGAGTAAATAAATGTAGACATTTAACAAGTGACCTTTTGGAAGTAGCAATTTCATATTTCTGCAAACCATCACCGAGGACAGGCATGAGTGTTTCTGAAACATCTGGTGACATCTTTAGGATTAAGGATACAGCCATATGCAAAAGTTTGGGAACACCTCTTAACTCTTTGGAGTTTTGTTTATCGTTGGCTGAGCTTTCAAAATAGCAACTTCCTTTTAATATATAACATGCCTAATGGAAACAGTAGTATTTCAGCAGTGACATAAAGTTTATTGGATTAACAGAAAATATGCATCATAACAAAATTAGACAGGTGCATAAATTTGGGCAACCCAACAGAGCTATTACATCAATACTTAGTTTAGCCTCCTTTTGCTCAACTTTGCCTCCTTTTTCGCCTCTAGACGCCTCCTATAGCCTTTGATGAGTGTCTGGATTCTGGATGGAGGTATTTTTGACCATTCGTCCATACAAAATCTCTCCAGTTCAGTTAAATGTGATGGCATAGATTTTCCATGATATTCAAGTTGGGGGACTGTGACGGCCATTCCAGAATATTGTACTTCTTCCTCTGCATAAATGGTAGATTTCAAGTCTGTTTAGGGTCATTGTCTTGTTGGAATATCCAACCTCTAATATCCAAACTCTGCGTAACTTCAACTTTGTGACTGATGCTTGAACATTATCCTGAAGAATTTGTTGATACTGGGTTAAATTTATCTGACCCTTGACTTTTACAAGTTGACATAGTTGAAAAAACATACACTGCAGCTTTGTGCCATAAGGGAAGTGCAGTAAAAAGGGGCATAATGTGCCACAGCTATCATATAGCTTTGCCTTATGGTCATGGTAAAATTAATAATAGGAGTCAGAACTCACTAGAATCTAAAACAGACTACAGAACAACATTTATCTGAATGCAGTAAAATAATAGAAATTTGACCTATATTGATTGTAAGGGAAAGCGTTGCAACTGTCAGGCTAATTCCTAGAAGCCTCACACTCACATAGTAAATTAAATCTCACCCTCTAGTGGCAACTTAAGCGAGTTAACATTTAAACATTAGCTACTACATTACATATGAGTACAGGTATGGGACCTGTTATCCAGAATGCTCGGGACTTGGGTTTTTCTGGATAAGGGGTACTTCCATGATTTGGAACTTTATACCTTAAGTCTACTAAAAGTCATTTAAACATTAAATAACTCCAGTAGGATTGTTTTGCTTCCAATAAGAATGAATTATATCTTACTTTGAATTAAGTACAATTTACTGTTTTATTATTACAGAGAAAAGGGAAACATTTTGAAGTGTTAAAATATTTTATTAATATGAGTCTATGGGGGACAACCTTCCCGTAATTGGGAGCTTTCTGAATGTCAGTTTTCCAGATAATGGATCCTATACAGTCATCATGACTTTTTCTGAAATTTTAAAAAATATAAAATACATTTACAAAACGTAAGGTGTTTGATTGTATTCTCCGTATTAGTCCCACCATGTTAAACTCCTTAACCCCTTTATCCAGCATATCTCAATCTTATATAATATATTTATGAACAAGACCCATTATACCGCCTGTATGTGCAAGTAAGTAGTAAGCAATATAAATAATTATGATCCCCCCCTTCACCTGCCCTAATACAACCGTTTTTATAGAAGCCCATATGACTGTGCTCTTCTGCAAATAGTTGGATCTAAACCCAAATACTTAAATTTGCCTTTTGTAATTTCTCTCTTGTTAGTGGTTTCTTATACATGTATAGATTTAGACTGCTAATACCAGGCTTTTGTTTTATCAGCTCTATTTTAAGTTAAGAGTGCAGGGTTGGACTAGCCACCCTTGGTACTGGGAGAAAACCTGGTGGGCCCCAGTCCTGTTGGACCTCGGGGGGGGGCATAGGATTATAATGGTTGGTTGTCGCTGCAGTGGTGGGGCTGTAACCAGCAGCAGGGGAGGTGAAGGTGGCTGGAGTGGAGGTCTCTGGATCTAGTTTTCGGTCACCTCCAGCCTTCCCAGTCCAACACTGTTACAGTGTCAGCGACTCTAACTGTCTATGCACTTCCTGTAAAGTCATTTAATCTAAAAGTTGCTAGATAATGGTCAGGCAGGCCCTCCCGAGGACCCCATACACTGCCAACTTGGTCTGGAGGGGCCAAGTCAGTGCTTAAAGGAACAATTCAGTGAAAAAATGAAAACTGGGTAAATAGGCTGTGCAAAATAAAAAATGTTTCTAATATAGTTAGTTAGCCAAAAATGGAGTGACTGGATGTCTGACATAATCTCCAGAACACTACTTCCTGCTTTTCAGCTCTCTTGGTTTCCACTGATTGGTTACCAGCAGTAACCAATCAGCGACTTAAGGGGGACACATGGGTCGTAACTGTCAGGGCCAGATCTATTCAAGCGGCTGGCGGAGGCCAGCGTGAAAGCTTCATGCACGTGCGACCCCTCCTGTGGCCGCACCGGCCGAGCTTCGGCAGCACAGACCTAGTGCTGGCACCTGTGCGCACGTGTTTGCGCTCTTAAATACCGGAGCACCCAGTGCTCCTTAGGAGGCGCCAGGGCGGCATGCCTCCCCTAAAAGTTTGCCTCCCTAGGCCCGGGCCTTTGTGGCCTCGCCACAAATCCGGGCCTGATAACTGTTGCTTTTAAATCTGGCTGCATGCTAAGGACCAATTGCAAACTCACTGCACAGTTATGTCCCATGTGGCCCCCCCTTCAAGTCGCTGACTAACTCAGAGATAGAGAACTAAAAAGCAGGAAGGAGTGTTCTGTTATGTTAGACATCCAGTCACTCTAAATATCTATATTAGAAACATTTTTTATATTTTGCACAGCCTTTCTATTTACCCAGTTTATATTTTTACACTGAACTGAAGGATAAACACAACTTACATAATTTTCACTTTTGGGGCTACAGTGGGGGTACTGCAGTCAGGGCCCCCCGTGGCAGAAGGGGTCCGAGGTGGGTCGTATATTGTGAGTGGGTAGGGCTTGGTGGATCATGTGTTGCGATTTTACACATTTAAAGGGGTGGTTCACCTTTAAGTTAACTTTTAGTATGTTACAGAATGGCAAATGCAAAGTAAATTTTCAATTGGTCTTTGTTATTTATTTTTTATATATTTTTTTAATTATTGGCCTTTTTCTTCTGACTCTTTCCAGTTTTCAAATGGGGGTCACTGACCCATCTAAAAAAAATGCTCTTCGTTTACAAATATATTGTTATTGCTACTTTGTATTGCTCATCGTTCTATACAGGTCCTCTCCTATTCATATTCCAGTCTCTTATTCATAGCAGTGTGTGGTTGCAAGGTCATTTGGACCCTAGCAACCATATTGCTGAAACTACAAACTGGAGAGCTGCGGAATAAAAATCTAAATAACTCAAAAAACACAAATAATAAAAAATTAAAGCCAATTGCAAATTGTCTCAGAATATCTCTCTCTACATCATATTAAAGTTAACTCAAAGGTGAACAACCCCTAAGGAGTGGCCATGGAGGATCAGGGACATGGGCTGTGGGTGCAATGGGCTTGTTGGAAGGGCCTACCACCCAAGGGTCCCAAATGATCACTGGGCTAATTATTGGGGGCCCCAGTGGGACCCTGCTAACTTAATAATGGGGAGCCGCATGATTACTGAAAGTAGTCCTGGCCATCCTGTAAACTAAAACCAAGGAACACACGTATTACTCTAGGAAGGGTCATGCTACACTGAAACCAAACGATAAGTCAAAGGACCAAAACTATTATAATACTAATGTATGCAAACAGCCCCTGTTCACCCACTAGAGCTTGCAGAGTGTGAACTGACACTCTAAACTTCTTCCGTGCAGCTGGTTAAACACAAAAATCATGGAAACTTTGAAACAACAACAGCAGATGCTCATAATAGGCACTTTCTCTAGAGATTAGGGACAGTTGGCAACTTAACTCCACTACTTATAAATAGGGCATATTTCCCTTAAAGGGGTTGTTGACATTTAAGTTAACTTTCAGTATGATGTAGAGAGTGACGTTGAGATCATTTGCAATTGGTCTTAGTTTTTTTATTATTTGTTGTTTTTGAGTTGTTTAGCTTTTTATTCAGCAGCTCTCCGGTTTGCAATTTCAGCAATGTGGTTGCTAGGGTCCAAATTACCCTAGCAACCATGCACTGATTTAAATAAGATACTGGAATATGAATAGGAGAGGCCTCAGGAGTAATAAAAAGTGTCAGTAACAATAAATAGGGCCAGTGACCCCCATTTGAAGCTGCAAAAGAAGAAAGCCAATAAATTCAAAAACCCTAGAAAAGAAAAAAAGTGTTTTGAATTAGCTATTCTATAACATACTAAAGGTGAACCACCCCTTTAAACATCTCCTTTGGTGGTGTATAGCCCTATACCACTGGCTTCTTTCTCGCTGGTTGGTCACAATACAAAAACCAGCTGAGGCATGCAGACACCTGTTGCCCAAATGGCCTAAGCACCCGTCCTATAAAATGTTATAATCCCTGAACAGATGTGAGAGCCTTAGCAGAACTATTCAGTGCTACATATTGGAAACCATTTGCCACTGAAATCTCTTTTATTTGTGCTTTTCTTCCATAAATCTTCTCACAAGGAAGGAAACACTATCTTTTCTTCTTCCTGACAGTTTGCATATTTCAATTCACAGACCTCATTTACTAAACCGTGCAAACTGCAAAAAATCAGCACAATATTTAATGTTTTTCCATGATGCAGTTCTTTTTCCCAAAATTGCAGCATAATTATGCCCACTGTGAATTGTTGTGTCCGGGACAAAAATAGCAAACAATTTTTACTGACCATGCCTCCATATGGTATTTCCCTGTTATGTCTGCATCCTTCATGTCTTTACATAAATAGGTGCAATTAGTGCCTTGGTTCTAGCAGCAAATGCGTGAGGTATTATGTCTATTTATTTCTCTGCAGTCTGGTGGCATCCTAGGCACTGAACCTCAGCTCAGCCACAAGTTCACTCACTGCTACCAATGAGGCCTATTTTGCTTGCTGTTTAAATGGGTTCTGTTTTTCACCTGTGTTAGTAATAAGGTGGCAACACGTGCCACAACCATGAAGGGGCTGGGTAATAATGTGACATAGACAGATTGGGTGAGTAGACAGGTTTAGGGCTCCTACTCACGAGCGGTTGTAGCTGCGCTCCCCTGCGTTCCATTTTTCTGCGTTCAGCCGCAGGGGAGCGCAGGAATAGACGCATTACATTTTTTACAATGGGGCTGTACTCACACAGGCGCGTGTAGGTGCCGAACGCAGGAAAAATGCAGCATGTTGCATCTCAACCTGCATTCGGCGCCTACACGCGCCTGTGTGAGTACAGCCCCATTGTAAAAAATGTAATGCGTCTATTCCTGCACTCCCCTGCGGCTGAACGCAGAAAAATGGAACGCAGGGGAGCGCAGCTACAACCGCTCGTGAGTAAGAGCCCTTACAGAGCTGTTGGGAATTAGAGGGAGGGGAGAATTAGATTGGAAGGGAATTGGGGTGGTCAGAGGCCAGAACCACTGGGGGCAATTATATTGCAATTTGCCAGTGTAAAACTGACACCAGCCCTGGCTGCTAGCTGGTAAATTACTGTCCGGTTAACAACACTAGTTAGTAAATGAGTCCCAGGGTGATGTACATCAAAGTTGCTTTAAGACCAGTGGTGTAACTAGATTTACTGGGCCCCACAGCAAATTAATTTTAGTTACGCCCCTATCTAAGATGACTTTATCATTAAAGGGATACTGTCATGGGAAAACATGTTTTTTTCAAAACACATCAGTTAATAGTGCGACTCCAGCAGAATTCTGCACTGGAATCCATTTTTCAAAAGAGCAAACTGATTTTTTTATATTTAATTTTGAAATTTGACATAGGGCTAGACATATTAGTTTAAATATATTTTATTTGATTTAAGATAAACAAGAAAAATGAATATGACAGCATATATTAAGCAGACTTAGAGATTATGCTGCAATAAATACAGTGGCATGACATTTTCAAACATTAATAACTTTATTTGTTAAATACAGAAACATTTAACTAAACCAGTGAATGTAAAGACAAATAAAAAGAGGGAGAATCAGATTGTACAGTTAACATCCTAATTAGACTTGGAGAAACCTTGAAACTTGGTCTTTGGTATTAGAAACACACGACTCAAAATAAGGAGACCATACAAGTTTAAAGGATTCTTTAGAGCTTCTCCAATTTGATTTTGCCAGCTAAATTGGTTCATGTAAGAAATGGTATCTGACAATGAGCGATACTCTTTACGTAACCAAAAATTTTATTACGGTAAGATATTTTGGCATAAGCCAAAAATAAACCTTTCAGTGTCTTTTCATGGGATAAAAATTTTGGTTTGGAAGGTAAAGAAAACACGTCACGCTCCAAATTTAATAGAGCAAAACACGTGGATAATTGTATCTTAATTTTCAATCTATTATTCACAAAAATTGTGACCTCCCTCCAGAATAATCTAACTTTAGGGCAGGACCACAAATTGTGGAAAAGAGAAACATAAGACTCATTACATTTTGGACAAAACGGGACAGGACTGGTTAAAGTATCTTTAGAAATTTTTTTCCCATAACCTAGTAAGTGTACTAGCTTGATATTTTGTAACCTCCAATGTTCTGCTAAGATTAATTTATTATAATTACTTAGAGACTTCAACAAATCAGAAGGGGATACTCGGCATTGTAAATAGTCGGACCATTTTAAAGAAACTTCTAGTAATGGATGTGGGCTTGACCCATAGTCATTCCAAAATTTTTGAGATATAGAGTCGATTGAAATCAATGAACGGAGTTCAATATATTCAGACAAATCCTCAGCAAGTTTGTGGTCCAATAATACTAAATTATTCTTATTCTGTATCAAAGAAAGGCCACATTGACAGGCACGATATCATTTAAGTGGGTTGAATAAGTCTTTTATTAAGACTAGTAGTTTTTCCTTCATGGAAAATAAAAAGGTATCCTGTTTAAGAAAATCTGATGGTTTAAGCAAGAACTTAGCCGGCATAAAAGGAGTTTGGGTATAGCTGTAGCTATGACGAGAAAATAAATGTTTCCACGCACAAATAGAGTCCCGAAAGAGAGGATACTTTTTAAAATCACAGGGGACATTACACCATTTGCTATGTAGTACAGATAAAATGTCGGAACGGGGCTAGACATATTGTCAGTTTCCCAGGTGCCCCCAGTCATGTGACTTTTTCTCTGATAAACTTCAGTCACTCTTTACTGCTGTACTGCAAGTTGGAGTGATGTCACCCCCTCCCTTGCCTCCCAGCAGCCCTTTAGCAGAACAATGGGAAGGTAACCAGATAACAGCTCCCTGGTAGATATAAGAACAGTATTCAATAGTAAAAATCCAGGTCCCACTGCGGCTCATTCAGTTACATTGAGTTGAAGAAACAACAGCCTGCCAGAAAGCAGTTCCATAGTGCAGAATCCCTTTACCTTGTACTAAAGTGTTCATTTACACCAGAAAATCATTATAATTCAAGTTTACTATAGTCCGAACTTCACGTTTTTATGTTTTTTATGTTATCTAGAATGCTCAGGATTTAGGGTTTTCCAGGTAATGGATCTTTCTGTAATTTGGATCTTCATACCTTAAGTCTAAAAGAAAATCATGTCAATGTTAATTAAACCCAACAGGCTAGTTTAGCTTCCAATAAGGATTCATTATATCTTAGTTTGGATCAAGTACAAGATACTGTTTTGTTATTACAGAGAAAAGGGAAATCAGTTTTAATCATTTGGATTATTTAGAAAAAAATGGAGTCTATGGGAGATGGCATTTCTGTATGTCAGAGCTTTCTGGATAACGGATTTTTGGATAACAGATGCCATACCAGTAGTGTAAATTGTACTCCAGATTTGTGTAGAAAAATCAGGTTCTCCAGATTCTCGAAAGCAATGTTCTGGAACAACAATTTAACATATTAGATTACAAAACCCCTATAATCATAAAATGTTTCTTGTGAATTTGACATTTTTTTAACTCCCGCTTATATCCAATAATATTTCTTACCCCAGTTTCAGTTTATTTTACATTTCTGTCCCCCCCCCCTCAGGTTCTTTTATTTTGCAATGCAATCTGGCAAACAGTACCAGTAACCGCCTGTACAAGGGAAGTCCATTTTTAAATAAACTTGGAGTATACTGTAGACCAGGGTTCTCAGACTTAAGTCCCACATGCTTATCATAGTCAACACCCAGGCCTCACCCACTTAAAACATTCACCAATAATTTGCAATTAAAATTACAGGTGTCTGCAAATATTAGTAGTATACACATATTTTTAATGTATTTCCTCTGCAGACAAATGTGTAACCAGAAAAACTGGAAAATGAAGTTGCCCTAGAAACAAATAAGGAATTGCTGAGGACTGTTGGTGACTGTATACAGTACATCATGTATATGGAGCAAGGAGTCTGTTTGGGGATCTCCAGTAACATAATTCAGCCTAAAGCCAATGCTACACCAGGTGGATTCTCAGCCTGTGGATTAATATAGGCAATGAATCAGTTCCTATATTCCCATAAGCTTCCAAAATCAGCTCTGTGTCCCTGCAACCAGGCCGATACAGAGCAGGTACATCAAAAAGCTGATAGGAGTGTAGGAGCTGAGAATCTGCTTGGTGTGGAAGTAGCCTAGCAAAAAAAAAAAAGCTGTCTTCAAACCCTGTTGTAAACTCATCTCAGTTTTTGATTTGTGCTTTTTAAAGGGGAAGTTCACCTTCTTAATGGCATCTCAGTAACTCATTTTCCCTGAATTTCTTAAGACTTTGTGTATTAGTTGATATATTTCTTAGCAGCATTAGTGAAATGCCAGTAACTAATGTATCAGACTGTAACAGTTGCTCTATAAAAGACTTTGGGAAATTCTGAGAATTGATTCAACCAATGTAACAAAAAGTTGGAAGTCAGAGACCAGGCTTAAGGTGGCCATACACAGGGAATCCGTCTCACCCCGATATGCCCACAATGAGGTGGGCGATATTGAGCTGATCCGATCATGGGCCTTAGGGCCCAACGATCGGATCAGAATGGAGGCAATACTGGCGGTCGGATCGCAGGACCACATCAACTAACAGATGCAGCCGCGATCGGATGGGATTTTTTACCCTGCCGATAGACATCTGCCTGACTTTCAGCCAGATATCGATCAGGGAAGCCCGTTGGAGGGCCCCACACACTGGGTCTGTCAGCAGATTTTATCTGCCAGTGTATGGGGGCCTTTACTGAGCAGCTGTTGGGCAGCAGTTGCGTTACCACCACCTGAGCAGACACCAAATTTTGAGTGAGGCCTGACTTTGGTCTTTTTGCTGTCTGGGCCAAGAACCATGATGTCCTTGGGGAATACTTTTCAAAGAGTGAAATTAAAGTTTAAAACCTTGTCAAATAGAGAACTCTCACTTTCAACCAATAATAAATATGCTCCTCAAATCCTATAAACTCCAGAGAGCGGTGGAATTTTTCTATAGTTGACTGGTCCCTAGCTCCAAATCCACTGTGACCGATAAATATGCTCCCTTACTGTGCAGTCCAGTTGGTTGCAGGGTGAATCGCCCATGTGTGGCTGCTATAAGTTAAATTTGACCTTGGGCCTGATGACTTTTCCATGGAAAATGAGTGCTACAAATGGCTTACAATTTTGCTGGTGGGACATCATTGTTGTTGATAACAGTAAGCATTACAATGATATTGTTTCCAACTGCCATTTATCATTAACTCTACAGAGACAATCATACCTGACATAATTAATCCCATATTATTAAACATCCTTTGTTAAAGGAAATGTCAACCCAAAGAATATTTTTTAACTAATAAAAGAAAACATATTTCTATGCAACTTTTAAAATTTCTATGATTTATTTTTATGATTTTGATATTTGTATATGTAATGCTATTGCAAAGCAGTGTTTGTCTGTCCCTGTCTGTTCTCTGTCCTGTTGGCTCAGACTGTTGAAACAATGTAAGACAAACTAGCTAATTAACAGACCTGTCTTTGCTGGGGAACTAAGACTTTTTTTTGCAAAAAAGTAGCAACCAGGAGTTAAGCAAATGCTGCTTTCAATAGCAATTATTTTTACAAATAACTTTAAAATCACTGAACATTTTTTAATAAATGTGGAAAGTTGCTTAGAATTATGTCTTCTTTTATTAGGCACAGTTTTATTTTGGGGTTGATTTGAAAAAAGCAAGGGAGTAAATAAAAGAACAGTCTCAAAGAGGGACCAGGTCTAGACCAATAGCCAATGGCAGGAACTTAGAAAGAAGCAGAGTCATACTTTGGTAGTTAGTAGGCAGTGGTCAGTAGGCAGTCAGTAGGCAGTGGGCCTGCATATGGGCAGCTCGATTTGGCTTAGAATGAAGTTGGCCAAATTAGACAAAGGTCTGCTCGTCTGGCGGCTCATCTTAATGTATGTGTCCAGCTTAAAGGAAAACTATACCCCTAAAATGAATATTTAAGCAACAGATGGTTTATATCAAACTTAGTGGCATATTAAAGAATCTTACCAAACTGGTATATATATATTTAAGTAAATATTGCCTTTTCACATCTCTTGCCTTGAACCACCATTTTGTGATGGTCTTTGTGCTGCCTCAGAGATCACCTGACCAGAAATACTGCAGCTCTAACTGTAACAGGAAAAGACACAACTCTGTCTGTTAATTAGCTCATGTGGCCTAACATGTTTGGTTTGTTTGTGGGCACTGTGAATCCTACGATCTCAGGGGGCGGCCCTTATATTTTAAAATGGCAATTTTCTATTTATGATTACCCAATGGCACATACAACTAAAAAAGTATATTATTATGAAAATGGTTTATTTACATGAAGCAGGGTTTTACATATGAACTGTTTTATGTTATTTATTTTTATAGAGACCTACATTGTTCGGGATATAGTTTTCCTTTAACATAGATTTGTCGGTTCTGTAAAATTGAACTCAGTTGGGCAGAGAGGAAGTCAAGGAGCTGAGTTCAACTAGGTGTAAGAGGGTGAAGTGCAGGTGTGTTCCAACATCATAATGCACTCGTGAGGCTGCAGCATGGTCCCATCAAGTGAAAGAACATGCTGGGTATGCTGGGAGTGAATTTACCAACATGGATGCACATTTGCTTCTGCACTTGTAAATCACACAAAAGTTTCTGTGTGGATGCATCCTATTATGCTGAAATTCTGGGCTAAACACTGCATTGTGGGTAAAAACCATGGTGACTTGCATGCGCTTTTGTTTCTAGCATTATGCACTTGTGTTAATAAATGAGTCCTAATGTGTTATATATAAAATAATGACATTTTGAGGGAAACAAATATTTACTTATTCAGAAAATTATATGGTTTTAGGGAAAGACCACTTATTTCTTGCTTTATGGCAGAGAATCTAGAGCAAGAGCGGACATCTAGCATGGAAGGGGTTAAATGTCCTCATGCCTTTGCAGAATTTAGAATGGAAATATAACCCATAGGGTATTTTTATTGTGGGCAGCTGTTTCTAAAGTCCAGGGACAGCCATTGGCTTTTGGTCCTGGTGATTAAAGTTGAGTATAAGTATTTGATGATCTTATAACATAGGGTACTAAAGCAATTTCAGTGATATAGTCATATATCATATATGGTAGATCGCCATGTATATTTCATTTTTATTTTACACTGACATACTCAGACCAAGAAGAACCCATGATAGTCTGCCTGAAACTCACAAGGGTCAATTTCCCCAACCACTTAAACTGTCATTCAATCCCTCCCTAGCCTTGTTTCATGTTGTTCCATCCTAGTGACGGATTCTGGGACTTGAAATTCCTTTTGCTTTTCCATTGTTGGTGGCCACTCTCTGCAAGCAGGGGCTTCAAGTCCCATAATCCATCACATCAACATGGAACAGGGTAAGTAGGGCAAAGGCAGTATTTCTTGTATAGGCATCAGAGGTCCTGTTTCTCGGATGGCAGCTTTAGGGCAGTGCCTCTCCAAGGCAGAATGGCGCCCATAATCATGGGGGCAGTGAAGTGATGAGCTGAAGGCACACAGAATTGGTTTATGTATAGTGAACCCCCACCACTGCACCGTAGGCACGTGTCTCTTCTGATTACCCCTAGTTTCTAGGGTGGCCGTTGGGAAATTTTTTAAAGGAATACTGTCATGGAAAAACATGTTTTTTCCAAAACACATCAGTTATTACTGCTGCTCCAGCAGAATTCTGCACTGAAATCAATTTCTCAAAAG
The DNA here is from genome assembly GCF_017654675.1 of Xenopus laevis. NCBI lineage: Eukaryota > Metazoa > Chordata > Amphibia > Anura > Pipidae > Xenopus > Xenopus laevis. Next base: position 26,123,396 of record NC_054377.1, on the reverse strand, counting down.
AGCCAACAGATTTTTTTATATTCAATTTTGAGATCTGACATGGGGCTAGACATTTTGTCAGTTTCTCAGCTGCCCCAGTCATGTGACTTGTGCCTGCACTTTAGGATGGAATTACTTTCTGGCAGGCTGTTATTTCTCGTACTTAATGTAACTGAATCAGTCTCAGTGGGACTTGGCTTTAACTATTAAAGGGGACCTGTCAACCAAACAAAATTATTCCAAATCCTATTTTATCACGTTAGTCAAGCAAAATTAACTTTAGTTACACTGTATAAATTATTTCAATATTGTTTCCATCAGTCTGGGAACTCATAATTATAGCAACCAGGAAGGAGCCATTTTGTGGACACTGTTATTAAGACATCTTGTATCATCTTAGAATCTTGTTTGTGCACCAGGGGACAGGGACCCAATGTCCATCCCCGTGCCCTGGTTACACAATTAAATCGTTAAGAGAACTGGGGGAATGTAGGGAGAGCAGTGACATCTAGGAAGTGCTGAATGTAAAGTGAAAGTAATTGCTTGCCCCGCCTCTATGCCTAGGCATAGAGGCGGGGTAGGCAATATTTGATTGACAGCTGATATTTTTAAATGCATTTACAACAGCTATGAATGGTTTAAAAAAAAAAAAAATTGGATTACATATTTAATTTAAAAAGGACTTTTATTATACAGATTTTTATGTCTGGGTGACGGGTCCACTTTAAGTGCTGTTCTTAGATCTTCCAGGGAGTTGTTATCTTGTGTTAGGGAGCTGCTATCTCGTTACCTTCCGATTGTTCTGTTGTTAGGCTGCTGGAGGGGGAGCACGAAGGGAGGGGGTGATATCACTCCAGCTTGCAGTACAGCTGTAAAGAGTGATTGAAGTTTATCAGAGCACAAGTCACATGACTGGAGGCAGCTGGGAAATGGACAATATGTCTAGCCCCATGTCAGATTTCAAAATTGAATATAACAAAATATGTTTGCTCTATTGAAAAATGGATTTCAGTGCAGAATTCTGCTGAAGCAACACTATTAACTGATGCGTTTTGAAACAGGGACAGTATCCCTTTAAAGCACACCTTGTGGCTAACTCTGGCAGCAAAGCTGATGGCAAGTATTCTTCTTTTCTGTGATCGGCGCATGTGCAGACTGTATTGTGTATGTTCCTATTAATGAGGGGACAGTCGAGGGCCCGGTGCCTAGGGAAGCACCTGACCCAAATACAGTAGGGGCCAGCCTAAGGGTGCTTGGGAAATTATCCCTGTTGTCAGAGGCAGACAGTTACTGTATATTTCCGTCTCAATTTGAAAAATTAAGCATGCCTTTGTCAAAAAAAAAATATATAATCATTTTTGAAAGATCAGATTGTGTTTATGCATCTTTACTACATACTCTCAAAAAGGGGGTATACTTTTTCTTTAAGAGAAAGCACTTGCTACCCAAGCTTGTATGTATATATATATATATATATATATATATATATATATATATATATATATATATATATATATATATATATATATATATAATCTGTGCCCTTTCATTTGTATCCCTGTACTGTTACTGCCTGCTGGAGACAAGGAAATTGCAGGCCTTGGGATTACATGATAGATCTAGCCCACGCTGTCAGCTTTTTCTCCAAATCCTCTTGGTTTCTGCCTGGTCCAAATCCACAAAACATTTTCCTTCTCTAAGTCTTTAATGATTCATAAAAGCAGGTCTTGGCGTGCACCTTAGAGGGCACAATAAAAGCAACCACTAAATCACCAGGTCGCCCTCCAGCCGCCAGCACAATTTTTCATTTCTTTTTATCCGTCTGTTGTTCCCGAATGTTGCTCTGTATACGTTTCATTTCAGATTGTTCTTATTTATCCGACTTGTAGCCTTTGGACTCTATGGGCATTGTGCTAATGCAGAGTAGCAGTGTTCCCATTCACTTTGTGCTGGCAGTGCATTCCCATACACTTTTTTTCTCTCGCTCAGATTACAGTTTGGAATAAATCACAGACTTGCACTGTAGATAGAAGGTTGCCGCAACCAAATCTGTACAATAGAAAATGACAGCAACAATGGTTATTTAATTTCCCATTAAAACCTCAGTCCCACTAGGGGCCACATTTCTGCTGCTGGTGGCTAAAATAAAAATAAATTAAGATTAGAATTCTCGGGCATTGGTATTTACATAAGTCTTTCAACTATAACTGATAAACAGCTGTGGTTTCTTATCACTTTGCATGGTCAGCGGGCACACTCCCCCCCCCCTTCTCCTTAACTCCTCCCCTTTCTCTGGTTCTAAATTCCTCTGTCTTCCTCAAGGACATCCGAAGGTCACAGTGTAATTACAGGTGTCATGTGACTGCCCCTACAAAGTAATAAAGACTATAGTGCTTATGGTATAGACACTTAACCTCTTCATCACCAGGAAGCTGTCCTTCCTATCTGGGTGCTGTAGCAGCAACTCTTTCTGGGTGAGGTTTCAATAAGCCACATACAGTAGACAAGGGTGGGCTGTAAATATAAGAGCAATAAGCCAAATAGGGTCCCCATTCCTGGGCCATTGTATAGGAGGGAAAGAGAGGGTAATAAACATTGTAAACCTTTACTATTGGTCTTACTTTCCCCTCTAAATGACAGCCTTTTGTCTCCAACTCAAAGTGTCTATTCTTTTTTCTATAATTCACATTGCAATTGAAGTGCTGCCGTCTGCTTGGGAGTTATAGTTTAACTACACCCTGGCTTTGCACCTGGAATTGTTGCACTCACGTTTTGAGCTATTGATTAATTGCATTTATGTCTGGGTATATGCCTGTATCACTAATACTGCTGTGCATGCTGGTTCTTGTAGTCTTGCTGGTTCTCCTTTCTTGAGGGGCAGCATTATCTGCTGGTATCCCACACCAATGGAATGTGCCCAGACTTAGCCGGTCTCACTCAGTCCTGCTTTTTCAAACCCAAACTGGTATTCATTGACAAGTGGCAAAACTTGACAGTCAAGTCTCAATGAAGTGGATCCTCCCAGGAACCATCTGAGCTTCTTTTTTTTTTCCTTTTCTTTTTAATGAGCTGTATTTGAGGTTCTGGTTTATGGCAACAGTAATATGTGACTTATTGCGGCAGCGAGAACTGCCTGTGATGTGCTGAGAATAGAGGTCGTTTGAAGGACATGGTACAGTAGGTGTCTGTCAGTGGATGACTCACATAAGCCAAATAGTTGTATGACAGACATATTGGATCAGCTGGAGACTCTCTGCCCAAGGTCACAGGAGCAGTTAAGTGGGAGCCAGGAGGTCTCAATCAGCACAGAGAGAGGGGGTACCAGCACTGGCTATGGTGGGCCCTTTCCTATAAACCCATCTTCAAGGTCATCATTCCACTCCCACTAATACAACAGACCATGCAGAAGGCAATATGACACTTGCCCTTTCAGACACATATAACCCACAGCATTGCCCCCAGAAGCCACAGTAGCCCATGGCATTGCCCCCAGCAGCCACAATAGCCCACAGTTTTGCCCCCAGCAGCCACAATAGCCCACAGCATTGCCCCCAGCAGCCACAATATCCCACAGCATTGCCCCCAGCAGCCACAATAGCCCACAACATTGCCCCCAGCAGCCACAACAGCCCACAGTTTTGCCCACAGCAGCCACAATAGCCCACAGTTTTGTCCCCAGCAGCCACAATAGCCCACAGCATTGCCCCCAGCAGCCACAATAGCCCACAGCATTGCCCCCAGCAGCCACAATAGCCCACAACATTGCCCCCAGCAGCCACAACAGCCCACAGTTTTGCCCACAGCAGCCACAATAGCCCACAGTTTTGTCCCCAGCAGCCACAATAGCCCACAGCATTGCCCCCAGCAGCCACAATAGCCCACAGCATTGCCCCCAGCAGCCACAGTAGCCCCCAGCATTGCCCTAAGCAGCCGCAATAGCCCACAGTATTGCCCCCAGCAGCCACAATAGACCACAGCATTGCCCCCAGCAGCCACAGTAGCCCCCAGCATTGTCCTAAGCAGCCGCAATAGCCCACAGTATTGCCCCCAGCAGCCACGATAGCCCCCAGCAGCCACAATAGCCCACAGCATTTCCCCCAGCAGCCACAATAGCCCACAGCATTGCCCCCAGCAGCCACAATAGCCCACAGCATAGGAAGGAACATACAGTGGTGCATCAGTAGGACAGATCTAAGTTGTATTTATACAACAAACACCCAGCGCTGCTTATGAAGCCGCTGTTTCCAGATGTTGCGCAACTAATCCTCCCGCAGCTTTAGAGTTGTGACTCACAAATTGCTAATTTAGTACTGAGCAAAGCTTTAACCCTTTTTAATAACCCTATGGGTAGGAACGAGAGCTAGGAACCACGTTGAACTACAACTCCCACAATCCCAAGTCGGCCGAGCGTTGCAGTTTTCCATACGTCGAACGCTGCCCTATAAACGCTGGTGACATACAATAAGAGTAGGAAATAAGGGACTGAGAGAAGCGGCTATGAGGCTCCGCTGTGAATATGAATCGGTAATGGAATGACTTTCGCCACCGGCCGCTATGTAGAAGCGAGGCCCCCTCAGGCTGATTGACAGGCGGCGAGCGCCTATTCAAAGCGAGTTAATGTGTAACCACCAGCGACTGTAGCCCCGCCTTTCCCAACTTGTCACGGGAGAGGCGAGGCCAGTGTAGGAAGTGTGTGTATGTGTGTGTGTCACACCGTGAGAGTGTGTGAGAGCTCGGTGTCCTCTGCTGTGTCCTACAGCCGGCTCTGTCATCTTACACACACACATATATACACACACTGCTGCAAACACACAACACTCACTACTCCTGAGCCGCACTCGCACTTCCTTCACACAGAAGGGACACGACAAAGCTGCGGGTGACACTCACGCACATTATCTACACAGGAACAGGACACACATAGGCGCTCATCATTCTCCCGCAGCTCTATGTACTAACACATTATTCCTTATTGTACTCACACACTCACAACTCTGGGACCCCCCAGCAGAATATGACAACAGGACCCTGACGTGAGTATTCACACTTGTCTATTCATATGCGACTGCTTTTATTCCTTGTCTGTCTTTGTGTAGTGTATCCTTGTAGAAACTCTTCACTTACTTTCCTCTGCACAGTGTGTGTGTGTGTGTTTATATGTGTGTGTCTTTAAATATGTGTGTATTGTGTGTGTCTTTAAATATGTGTGTATTGTGTGTGTTTATATGTGTGTGTCTTTATATATGTGTGTATTGTGTGTGTGTTTATATATATATATATATATATATGTGTGTGTGTGTGTATTATGTGTGTGTGTTTATATATATATATATATGTATGTGTGTGTATTGTGTCTGTATTGTGTGTGTGCTAGTAATTAATTATTTGCCTATTTACATATAAATTCTAATTATTGACCAGTTTCTAAAGCTTCCAAAATCAGTGCAGTACAACTTTGTCACTCCTCAATTATTTCCTTTAACATATAGACACATGTTCAACAATTTATTCAGATTTTGTCCTATACAAAGGTCTATGGGGCCCTGAAGCAGACTGGGGGGCCTTAGAAATCCCTATATATATGTGTGTGTGTGTGTGCTCTTGATAAAGGTCTTAGAGCCAGACCGCAACATTGGCCGGTTCTTTTAAATGCGATTAATAAACATGGACTTTTAGCTTTTTTGAAAATCCTGGTGTGCACCTTTCTCTTTGAACATATTATATATATATATATATATATATATATATATACCTATAGAACCCCCCTTATACTTTATGTATGTGTGTATATATATATATATATATATATATATATATATATATATATATATATAAAATAAAAAATAGAAATGACCAGCAACACCGAGTTCATTGGTGAAAAAAGTCAAAGTGTATTCATGTAAAGCCATGCAAGCATGGCTTTACATGAATACACTTTGACTTTTTTCACCAATGAACTCGGTGTTGCTGGTCATTTCTATTTTTTATTATCTATTTAATTTACTTTGCACCCGAGGTAAGCTACAAAGGCGGGGTGCTGCCCATTTGGAAACTATTACATATATATATATATATATATATATATATATATATATATATATATATATATATATATATATATATATATATATATATATACAGTAAATAGATAATATGTGTGTATGTTGTACAATACACATATAACTGACCAAGTTTCCCTATGTAATAACAAGGTGCAGGAGCATAATCCCTTTAAATAATTTCACATATCACAGGCATCTATTAATTGTGTCCATCATTATAATATGCATGTGTTGAGGCCCCGAGTGTCTTAGTCTGTGGTCTCCAGAGCTTACACTCTTATTTCAGCTGAGAAGAAGTCCGTTGACTTTGAGGCAAGGTCACTAAGAGTTGACGGCTGAACTCAGATGAAGGGTCAGTGTTACAGTTGTACGCAGCCTGCTGCTGAGTGGTTATAGTTCATCAGTTCCCTGAGGTCTCTATAGTTAGATAGATAGATAGATAAATAGAGATACGCCTTTGTTATTCTAATTACTAGTGTATGTGTGCATCTCATAGTTGTATATTTAAAAGAGATACACTTTGTTATTCTAATTATTAGTGTATTTGTGCGTCTCATATTTGTATATTTAAATCTACCACTCATTTGTCTGATTGTATCCGTCAGGATATTCCACTTTTGTTTGAATTATGGCATGCTTCAGCAAATCGCTGTGTGCTTTTATAATTATATGCATGTGGTTTGGCCTCAAATTGGATTTTCTCTTATATTACTTTGTATTCTAGCCTAGTGTTTGGAACTGTTATGCAGTGTATTTTGCAAGATGTGTGTTTGGGCTCATAGAGCTTGCAATTTAATAACTGGCTCTGAGCAAAAGTGATTAGCATTAGCCCTCATGCACATCATCCTGTGAATGCAAATCTGATGGTATTGACCATTGCCTTGCAGTGCTTTTTTATTGCAGTTTCTTGCTTTCAAACACCTTGTGATCTTAGGTCTAAAATGATTTACTCTTGCTTACTGATAAATATACATTGTAAAGCTAGAGATGCATGACCTAATATATCCTGTGGACTAACCTGCAGGCTGATGAGCGATTGTTGTACAATAATGCCACATATTTGGATGCACTGACTCAGTTTGATTGGTATTGGGGGGCTGATGACCACATTTCAATGTTATATGTGTGACTGGTTGGCTTGTGATTCTTCTGTGGCTGAATAATAAAGTGCAGTTCAATAAGGACAATGGCACATGGTGTGGTTTGTTGGCTACATGATTTCTCGCATGCAGGTGGGTGACAAAATGCTATAAAATACCCTGCCATAGACTTATGGAAACTGTACTGCACCTGCCAGTGCAATCTAGGGTCATGTGAAAATAGCTAAAAAAAAAAAAAAAAGTGGTAGTAAGCATATTTAAGAGATACTGCAATTTTATGATTACCATTATAATCTATGAAAGGTTATTTGATTCATTGCAGGGTTTGTGCCATTGCCCTGTAGATTTTCATTGTCATTGTTGGGGGCCAGAAAATTGAACAACTTTCATACAAACAGGTTCAAAGTTCTGCTGTCAGATTGCTTCAGATCTGCTCAGTTTATGGCCATTTGCTTTTTTGGGGGGGAGGTGGGGAGATTAGGTTGTTATAGGTTTCTGCAGCACCCTGAGCCAATGAGCTCTGGAAGAGTCAGTACCAGATCAAAGATTGTACATTACAAAACAGCGGTTGCTGCAATATGATACAATGTTTCTTAAGCAACTCTGTACCAGATTTAAAGTTACTGCCCCCACACTGAGGATCTGTGCTCAGTGGGTTAGGAAATTGGAGCGGTAAAAGGGGAAGAGGCACGGGTCAGAGGTCAGACTGATCTACATTCACTCATCTGTCACTATATTTCTGTCCCGATATACATCCTTATTAACCATTCATCACCTTGTACCTGGCAGCATCAGATTATCCACTGTTCACCCCTTCACTTTGCTTTCCTGGAAAGTCTTGGGCTAATGTTACATACACAGTACGTGCCGCCCTGTCCTAAGGTTACCAGGTGACTTGGAAAATCAGCGGCATTTCTAATAAATTCACATTGTTGGGCTGCCCTGACTGCATTTCAAAGTGCCATTTTTACTGAATTTGCAAGAGGTGTCCAGATTTTTCTCAAGATCTGGAAGCCTTACCCTATCCCAACTTGCCCTGCCTTATACCAACTGCCTCTTCTGCTGCATATCCACAAACAAGGGGTTGTTGCTGCTGATCTGTTCTCTGTCCTCTATTCCCTGGGGTTATTGCAAAACCTGTCTGACTAAAATGTGTGTGTGCATGAGGTTTAAACAGACCAAAGGTCACACCATGGCTGTCTTGCCAACTACTCATTTCTTTCTCTTCCTACCTACTCGTCACTCTGTGCAGTCTGCCCTGAGTATTATTTATCTAAAGAGTTACATTTGTTTCTATTTCATTGTTTGATACATTGGGATACTTATGCCAATGTTTGCTTCACTGTTTTGAGTTTGTGCGAACCTGCACTATTATTTTTAGCCCAGATTGTTATAAAACAGCCAATTGGGGGGCCCTGCAGACTCTAGACTACAATTCCCAGCAGCTCATGATAGCTGTAGCTACTGGTTTAAGTTTTGCAACATCTGTAATGATGCAGAGAGAAAGCATACATTAATGTAAGATATACGATCGGTGGCAACCACCAACCAGGACTATTGGCTAAAGCACACATTTCAGTTCAGTGTAAAAATAAAAACTGGGTACAAAACAAAAAATTTTATAATATGGTTATTTAGCCAAAAATGTAATGTATAAATGCAGGAGTGACTGGATTTCTAACATAACAGAGCAGAACCCAACTTCCTGCTTTGCAGCTCTCTAAGTCTGAGCTAATCATCGACTTTAAGGGCTCTTACAGACAAGCGTTTTTACCTGCGTTCCCCTGCGTTCCGTTTTTCTGCGTTGGGCCGCAGGGGAGCGCAGGAATAGACACATTACATTTTTTCCAATGGGGCTGTACTCACACAGGCGCGTGTAGGCGCCGAACGCGCCAAACGCAGGTTGAGACGCAACATGCTGCATTTTTCCTGCGTTCAGCGCCTACACGCGCCTGTGTGAGTACAGCCCCATTGGAAAAAATGTAATGCGTCTATTCCTGCGCTCCCCTGCGGCTGAACACAGAAAAAGGGAGCGCAGGTAAAAACGCTCGTCTGTAAGAGCCCTAAGGGCGGTCACATAGGACATAACTGTTCAGTGAGTTTGCAATTGATCCTTATCATTCAGCCTAGATTCAAAAGCAACAGTTATGACTCGTGTGGCCCCCCTCAAGTCACTGATTGGCTACTGCCTGATAACCAATCAGTGGAAATCAAGAGAGCTGCAAAGCAGGAAGTAGTGCTCTGGCTATTATGTTAGACATCCAGTCACTCCAGCCTTTATACATTACATTTTTGCCTAACTAACTATATTGAAAACATTTTTATTTTGCATAACCTAGTTTTTATTTTTATACAGAACAATTACTTTACAGGGTTAGTTCACCTTTAAATTAACTTTTAGTATGTTATAGAGTGAGGGATTATTAGCAACTTTTCAATTGGTCTTCATTTTTATTTTTTATTGTTTTTGAATTATTTGCCTTCTTTTTCTGACTTTTTCCAGCTTTCAAATGGGGGTCCAAGACAAAAACTGTTAAAGAGTGATTCACCTTAAGGGTAGGGACACACTGGGCGATTTGGGGAGATTTAGTCGCCTGGCGACTAATCGCAGCGACTTTTCTCCCCGAATGCTTCCCCTCGCTCTCCGCCTGGCTAAAATGAAAAATCGCCTGCGCTAATCACACGCGGCGATTCGTTTTCTGAAGTCGCCCGAAGTTGCCTCACGAGGAAACTTCGGGCGACTTCGGAAAACGAATCGCCGCGTGTGATTAGCGCAGGCGATTTTTCATTTTAGCCAGGCGCAGAGCGAGGGGAAGCATTCGGGGAAGATTGGTCGTGGAAAGTCGCGGCGATTAGTCACCAGGCGACTAAATCTCCCCAAATCGCCCAGTGTGTCCCAGCCCTTAGGTTTTTAGCATTTTATAGAATGGGCAATTCTAAGTAACTTTTCAATTTATCGTCTTTATTTATTTTATATCGTTTTTAAGTTTTTGCCTTTTCCTCTGACACTTTCCAAATGGAGGTCACCGACCCAATCTAAAAAATGCTCTGTAAGGCTACACCTGTATTGTTGTAGTTACTTTTTATTACTCTTTCTATTCAGGCCCTCACCTATTTATATTCCAGTCTCTTATTCAAATCAATGCATGGTTGCTAGGGTATTTTGGACCCTAGCAACCAGATTGCTGAAACTGGAGAACTTCATAACCCACACATAATAAAAAATGAAAGCCAATTACTAATTGTCTCAGATGATCAGCAGATGAAATGCCACAGGTTTATTGGGTTGTCTGTAGTATTTGCATTAAAACCATGAATGAATTTGTGGGAGCCATTCAGCTAGCGAATGCATAATCTGGTAGCCAGAAAGTGGCTTGATGTTACAGGCAGAGCTGTTGTATGTTTCCAGTCCCACACTAACATTATGCAGTTCTGGGCTCAATGGTAGGACCCCTGTAGGGCCAGTTATTACATTTACTAGTCTTGTGTGACTGTTTACCCTCGGGGTGTTTGGCCTGAGACCTATATTGTTTACCTATACCTAGAGGGTGCCGAGTGTTTATACTTATTACATTTGGCCATCCGAAAGAATAACAGGTGCAACATTTGCTCCAGGACGAATAACCCATAGCAACCGATCTGTAGGTAGTATTTACTGGACTGCTTTCAAATACCGATTAGCTTCTGTGGGTTACTTGTCCTAGGGCCAACACTGGGACTATTATTATATTCCCTTAAATATTGCTCTGAAAGGGCCTTAATTAGCAGCTCCTTATCATGAGAAAATGATATGTGTCAAAGGGTTAAGGGTCAGGGCACACGCTCAGATTCGGGAGAGATTAGTCGCCCGGCGACAAATCTTCTTCAGGGCGACTAATCTCCCCAAACTGCCTCCCGCCATCTAGTAAATTGCCGGCGGAATGGCACTTGGAGTGATTCGTTTTCCGAAGTTTCCTCGTGAGGCGGAAGAGTAATCTCCCCGAATCTGAGCATGTGCCCTGACCCTAAAGGGGTTATTCACCTTTGAGTTCACTTTTATTATGATGCAGAGAGTGATATTCTGAGACAATTTGCAATTAGTTGTCATTTTTTATTATTGGTGGATTTTTAGTTATTTAGCTTTTTATTCAGAGGCTCTCCAGTTTGCAATTTCAGCAATCTGGTTACTAGGGTCCACATTATCCTAGCAACCATGCATTGATTTGAACAAGAGACTGGAATATGAAGAGGAGAGGATCTGAATAGAAACACGAGTAATAAAAAGTGGCCATAACAATAAATGTGTTACTTCAGCATCATCCTCAAACTCTCACAGGGGTGGCTTTGTTCAATAGCAGTTGAAATGTTTGTATTGTGCTTAGCTGGTGATGTAATGACAGAAAATACACTTGGGTGTCCATGTCCTAAGCTGGACATAATGTTGTGCATACTTCTTTGTGTAGGAGATCCTGTGTGGGGAGTTCTTTTACAGATAAAACAGTCAATTAAACTGATGCCCAACATATTTAATGCACTTTTGGCAATATGCAATTATTAAACATCAATTTCCTATACCCAAGGCAGAGTCAATATGCAAAGGGAAGGTTATAAATATAATAAACACACTGAAACAGGTACAGATATGGGACCTGTTATCCAGAATTCTCAGGACCTGGGGTTTTGCAGATAATGGATTTTTCTAGAAAATCGTGTTAACATTAAATAAACCCAATAGGCTGGTTTTGCTTCCAATAAGGATTCATTATATCTTAGTTTCGATCAAGTACAAGTTTCTGTTTTATTATTACAGAGAAAAAGGAAATTTAGTTTATTTGAATAAACTGGAGATGGCCTTTCTGTAATTTTGAGCTCAGTGAGGCAACTTCGGGCGACTATTGAAAACGCATCGTCACGTGTGCATTAGCGCAGGCGATTTTGCGCTGTAGCCTATGTCGAAATGAGGCAACTTTGGGCGACTATTGAAAACGCATCGCCGCGTGTGCATTAGCGCAGGCGATTTTGCGCTGTAGCCTATGGCGAAAAAACGCTGAGGCAGTTCGGGGAGATAGTCGCGCAAAAGACATGGCGATAAGTCGCCAGGCGACAAAATCTCCCCGAATCTCCTCGTCTGGCCTTACCCTAACAGACTCAGTTGATTAAATATGCATATTGTCCCTGTAATTAGTTTAAGATTTACTTAGGCTTCATTAATTGCTCTGGATATGTATGTTCTGCACCATAGGATTTGTGGTCTGCACCATAGGTTTGTAACTCCAGGCCTTGGCCCACAAGGTCCTTGAGGATTAGAAGAACTTACTCTGTAATATATACTCAGCCATTGCTTGGACCACATGTGTGTGTGTGTGTGTGTGTGTGTGTGTGTGTGTGTGTGTGTGTATATATATATATATATATATATATATATATATATATATATATATATATATATATATATATATAGTTCTTTTTACTAATGCCAACACTACATGTGCCTTTATTTGCAGAGGTGTTGTACACAATGTCTTCCCGTGACAGACGTCCAGATCTTTGCATCAAGGCTGAACCAGGGACACCCGAAAGCATTGGGCGTCGGAGTCCTAGTGGCTCTAGTGATAGTAGCGGCCATGGCCCAGACCCTCCAGGACCACGCTGTTGCAGAGATGAGGAGCAAGATGATGTATCAGGCCGTGGCAAATATGTCCTAAACTCTATTCCCAAACGTCTTTGCCTGGTGTGTGGAGATGTGGCATCAGGCTATCACTATGGGGTTGCCTCATGTGAGGCATGCAAAGCCTTCTTCAAGCGCACCATCCAAGGTCAGAGTCGTACAGAGGGGTGCACTGATGCATTTCATTCCAAGGAAAACTATACCCCCAAAACAGATAGTTTATATTAAATTAAGTGCATATTAACAGTGTCGGACTGGCCCACCGGGATACCAGGAAAACTCCCGGTGGGCCAAGGGGTCAGTGGGCCCTCCTGCTTCTAACCTTTTGGCCTATTTCATGGTCATTCTCTATTTCTTTATGGGAATAAAAGGCTTAATAATGGAAGAATAGAGTATAGTATGTAGAGAAAAGAGACTAGGAGAATAAAGAGGTTGAGTGAGGAGAGGAGGTTTAAAAGTTTGGAAAGTGGGCTCTCATCCTAAGGTTTTCTAGTGGGCCCCTGGTATCCCAGTCCGACACTGCATATTAAAGAATCTTATCAAATTGGGATATATATTTGAGTAAATATTACCCTTTTACGTCTCTAGCCTTGAACCCCCATTTCATGATGGTCTGTGTGCTATTTCAGAGATCACCTGACCAGAAATTCTACAACTCTAATTGTAAGAGTAAGAAGCGTAGAAGCAAAATACAGAACTCTGTCTGTTAATTGGCTCATGTGACCTAACATGTATGGTTTGTTTGGTATGTTTGTGTGCACCGTGAATCCTACGATCCCAAGGGGCGGCCCTTATTTTTTTTAAATGGCAATTTTCGATTTATGATTACCCAATGGCACATACTACTAAAAAGTATATTAATATGTAAATGGTTTATTTACACAAAGCAGGGTTTTACATATGAGATGTTTTATTCAGTATATTTTTATAGAGACCTACATTGTTGGGGGTATAGTTTTGCTTTAAAAAAAAATCACTGGCCGGGCCAAATCAACCACTAATTGGGGCTGCTAATTAGCAGCAGAAATAACTGTAATACTTAGCAGCATTGGGAAGAAGGAAATACATACAGTGTTCTATGTATTTAGCTTTTTTTATTTAGAACAAAAGCGAGGTAAAAATGGGAGGGAGGTCCAATTTTAATGTAAATAAATTATAGGAAAATAATAAATGTTATTATTGGCCTGACACTTCTTTCATGCTGTTCCCTATATCTGTCTCAGGCAATATCGAGTACAGCTGTCCAGCCAGCAATGAATGTGAAATTACCAAGAGACGTCGAAAGGCCTGTCAAGCTTGCCGCTTCACAAAGTGCCTTCGCGTGGGCATGCTAAAAGAAGGTGAGTGGGCATTGTGGCCCTCGCAGTACATGGGAAAGCAGGCATGACTGCAAGAGGCTATTGATCATATATAGAACATTGCAGAGTGCCAGTATTAAGCAATAGAGCTTGACCATCAGGCCTGTCAAACCTCAAACAGACTCTTGAATGTTACCAATTTTGTGCCATACATTATCTTTATAGATTACACTTGTGGATTTTAATGAGCAGGAATATGTTGATGAGCAAGCAATAAATAAATAAAATGCTGGCAAATTTGCACTAGGGCAGAAAGGGCAGTAACCCATAGCAACCAATTATTGATTAGTGGGGGTTTTTTGGCCAGCTGCTGAAAGCAAACATTTCATTGGTTTGCCAAATTTTCTAAATTAGTTTGTTCTGCCTATTGAAATAGTGAGATTATGTGCCCTGGCACATACTGTACTTTCCAGGGTGCAAGGTCACCTGATTTTACCCAATGGGCAGAGTTATGCACTAGCCCAGATCAACAATTGCTCATACACTCCAGGTAGCAGAAAGGTGTTTCTTAAACTGCATCTTAAAATGTACTCGTCATGTTTTAAAGGGGTAGTTCTCTCTTAAGTTAAATTTCTCCTACTATTAGCAGTCAGCCCATTTTAATGTTTTTAATTTTTCTTCTGCCTTTTTCCATCTTTCAGATGGGGGGTGACTAACCGTTTTATATTTATTGTCCATTTATGGCTTATCTTTCTATTCAAGCCCGCCCCATTCATCTTCTCATTCAAACCAGTGCTAAGATAAATTGCAACTTGATCTAGAATCTAAAAAATGAAGATACAAATATAAATAAAAACATTAATACCAGTTGCAAAGAATCTGAGTATTAGTAGTTTGCATCATACTAAGGTAATTTAAAAGTGAACTACCCCTTTAAGGCAGGTGTCACAGTTTTTGTTTAACTCCACCATCTCAAAAGTGCTCACGTTTGCATATTTACCCCAATCTTTCCTACTAGTTCTGGGTTTGGAGAATATTTTAGTTTGTATAGGTTTGACAAGTATTGCTCCAGACCTGCATTCTGGACTTTTAAATTCAACCAAGTAGCTTAGGTAGGCTTGCTTAACCTTAATTCATTGATATTGTTCCTTTCAAACCCATGAATTTGCTTATCTTTGTACAGGAGCATGCAATGGTAGTGTTTTACTGGTGTTCAGTGCCGTTTTTCTGTCTGTTAAGGGGTACGCTTGGACCGTGTCAGAGGAGGACGTCAGAAATACAAGAGGAGGCCAGATGGAGATATCCTCCAGTACTCGTCTGGTGGGCAGGCTCAGCAAGCCTCTGCAACAGTGGTCAAGAAGCAAAGTAAGACTGCCTTGTAATACTCCTTTCCAGTTTATCCAGACATAGCTTAAAGGAACAGTAACACCAAAAAATGAGTGTCCTAAATTAATGAAAATGTTATGTACTGTTATGCTCCACTGGTAAAATTGGTGTATTTGCTTCAGAAAGACTACTATAGTTTATATAAATAAGCTGCTGTGTAGTCATGGGGGCAGCCATTCAAAGCTGTAAAGGAGAAAAGGCACAGTATACACAGCAGATAACAGATATGCTATGTAGATATGTGTATATATATATATATATATATATATATATATATATATATCATACAACTGGGTTCTTTAGAACGTGTCTGTTATCTACTGTGTATCCTGTGCCTAAATGGCTGCCCCCATGGTTACACAGCAGCTTGTTTATATAAACTATAGTTGTGTTTGAATTGAACACAACGGTTTGCCAGTTCAGGTCACAAGTACAAGTCTTTTCCTTAAATTTTTTTTAATTTTTTGGTGTTACTTTTTCTTAATCCACTCACAGCTCTCTCATTTAAGTTGTTGGCCGCCTCATGCCTGCACATATTTCATCCCATTCTGTTTGTGGCACACCAGGGATTTCTTTTCTGTCTGATGCTGGTTCTTTATTTCTCCCCATTGCTTTAACCTTATTCAGCCCCGTGTTTTCTTTATCTGCAATACCACACTACATTGCTTTTGCCTAATACCTCTGGATGCACTCAAAAACATAAATTGATGTTAACTTACTTGTGTGCAAGTGACCCTGTCTATACACTTCCTGGATTTATGTAATCCAAGAGTTGCTGTTTCTCAGTTGAGCCAAAAGTCTGGTATTAGACGTCTAAACTGCAATATCTCAGAAACTGCTAATTATAGGAAACAAAAATAAGTTGCACAATTACTCTGAGAAACACTCTGAGTTTACATCATTGACATGGGAATAATATGGTTATGGCAAACAGGGTCAAATAGTTAATGCTGAAAACAGGGATTTGGTGAGCCAGTATCTTAATTTGGCTAGTATATGATTGGCAGAGGTTGAGCAGCACAAAGTTGATAAAACCCATTAATGAAACTATTGCACCACAAAACATACCTAATTCTAAAATCAAGACTGCTTCATGCTGCTTTAGCGTTCAGGGTGGCCAGAAATTGGACCCTGTATGTGTCACAGCAAAACTATTTTTTTAAAATATTATTTAAGAAGTGGGATGTGTTGAGTGTAAGGCTTACAGCCCACAAACTTCCCCAATTTGCTACCTAGTAGGTAAAGGTGGCCATAGACGCACCGATAATATTGTACAAAACTAATTTTTGTACGATATTCAGTGCGTGTATGGTGGGAGACGAGACGACCGATATCAGCAGAAGACTTGGATATCTGTTGGCTTGTCGTTCTGGCTTTACGGAAAAAGTCGTGGCGCTTGTTTTCCGAAGTCGCCTCAAATTACCTCACTAGGAAACTTCGGGCAACTTCGGAAAACAAGCGCCGCGAGTGCCATGCCGCAGGCGTTTTTCCATTCTAGCAGGGGGAAGCAGTTCGGGAAGATTAGTCGCCCCAAAGAAGAAGCGATTAGTCGCGGGGCAACTAAATCACCCCGAATCTCCAGGAGTGCCCTTACCCTAAGACTGGACAGCATATATTGGAAGATGCAGAAAGATAGGAATCAAGTCTAAGCACCAATCCCTATGGTATTGGTACAACATGCGGTTAACAAATGAATTGATGCAATATCCAGTTTGCCTTAAAGATAATTCCATTCCAAAGTAACAGCAAAAGTAATGGCATACTACATACAAAGAAAACCACATTTGTGTATATCTTATTGCTGACTTAACGGATTCTCGTCTTTGATGTTTGCTGTGTCCTTATCTTTTGAAACCTGATTCCATGTGTAGTACAGTAAGGATAGGGCCCACAGACAAGCCTATTTTTAACTTACTTGTGGGCTCTGGCACACCTGAATATTTGTTTTGTCTTTACTCATATCCTCTACTCTCACTTCTTTTGCCAGCTCCAGTGAATGCAGTTGTCTCTCACCTGCTGGTTGCAGAACCAGACAAGTTGTTTGCTATGCCAGACCCAGCACTTCCTGATGGTGATTTGAAATATATGAGCACCCTGTGTGACCTTGCTGATCGTGAAATTGTCATCATCATTAGCTGGGCAAAGAATATCCCAGGTATGAGATCACAACAATGCTTTGCTGAGGATATCTGGCATCAGCAGTCTGTATTTATGCAAGCATATAAAGCATACCCTTAATATCGAGCATGGTGAAATAGAGACCTCATTTAGAAATACAGCCTTACACCAATTCAGTAACCTGTAACAGCCAAGTAGTCTATTTGCATTAGATTTATTTGTAGTGGTCATCTTACATCTTATAGAATGGCCTGTTCTTAGCAATGTTTCAGCCGGTCTTCATTTCTCTGAATCTTTTTTTATTCTAAAACTCTGGCTGGTTGGTGTCTGTCACTGACCCCAGCAGGCAAAATTATTGCTCAGTGAGAATACAACGTTATTGTTTATCATACTTTTCAGGCCAGCTCCTATTCATCTCCCAGTCTTTTATTTAAAGGGGTTGTTCACCTTTAAAATTAACATTTAGTTATGATGTAGAGAGTGAATTTCTGAGACAGTTTGCAATTGGTTTTCATTTTTCATTATTTGTGGTGTTTGAGTTATTTATCTTTTATTCAGCAGCTCTCCAGTTTGCAGTTTCAGCAATTTGGTAGCTAGGGTCCAAGTTACCCTAGCAACCATGCATTGATTTGAATAAGAGACTGGAATATGAATAGGAGAGGGCCTGAATAGAAATATGAGTAATAAAAAGTAGCAATAACAATAAGTTTTTAGCCTTACTGAGCATTTGTCTTTTAGACAGGGCCAGTGACCCCCATTTGAAACTTAGAACCAGTCAGAAGAAGAAGGCAAATAATTCAAAAACTGTAAAAAATAAATAATGTAGACCAATTGAAACATTGCTTAGAATCGGCCATTCTATAACATACTAAAAGTTACCTTAAAGGTGAACCACCCGCACCTGCCTAGTTACTAGGAAAAATTGGGTCCCAGCAAGAAGATAGCTGCTGAAGTTCATATTTGGAGAGCTGCTGAACAAAAAGCTGCAAAAATTCATGTAATAAGAAAAAAAAAGTTGAATATCAAGTGGCGATTAAAGTGCATTGTTTCCCTGCTCTGTGCTGTTTATTGCAGAGAAAGGATTTATCTTTTTAAAGCAATAGGCAAAATGCCGTTTACAACAAGCCCTATTTATTGTGCTGGGTGTACAGTATAATTTTAATACTAAGGTAAACATCTTCTTTATAGTTTGTTGCTGATTGATTGCTATTTAATGTACTGGCACAAATTTCTTCACATTAGTAGGTCTTTAAAATACTCTATTTATTTTCTTAGGATTCTCCTCCCTTTCCCTCTCGGACCAGATGAGTCTCTTGCAGAGTGTCTGGATGGAGGTTTTATTGCTTGGAGTTGTTTTCCGCTCGCTTCCGTATGAAGATGAGGTTGTGTTTGCTGAGGATTTTGTGCTTGATGAGGAATCTTCTCGCTCTGGCCGTCTCACTGATCTCTGCTCATGCGTCCTGCACCTTGTCCGAAAATATCGCACCCTGCGTGTGGAAAAGGAAGAGTACGTCATGCTGAAGGCTCTAACCCTCACTAACTCAGGTGAGCCAAACTCGCTTCAGGAGAATGTACTTTCTGGATGTTGCCTTTGTCGATGTCAAAAGGCAGTGTTTAAAATGATGTCATGTCTATGACATTTGATTCATTGTGCATGACATTTATTGTGCAGTGCATCATAGTTATCAAGCCACAGAAATGTCCTTGGCTCTAGTTAAGTTTGCAGGTGAGATGCATTCCACATGGGCAGGTTTCCCTCTTACACACATTGAAAGTTTCCATTTTCAGTGGTTTTTTATTTATTTCTGACACTGGTAGTTCCCATGTATGATTCTTTGTAAGTAAATGATAATGTGGAGCTGCTTGGTTCTTGGACCCTGTAGCTCACTGTAACGGTAGTACTCTTAAGCTGGCCATAGACGCAAAGATCTGATCGTACGAATCGAGGATTCGTACGATTTTCGAACCGTTTGTGGAGAGTCCCGACATTTTTCGTCCGGCGGAGATCGGTCGTTTGGTCGATCAGACAGGTTAGAAAATTTCTGTCGGCTGCCGATAATATCTCTGCGTGTATTGCCGATCGTACGATTTTCAGTGGGAGACTGTCACTAGCTTTGGTTGGACATAGATATTGTACGATTGCTGTCAGGGGCAGAACATTGCTGATCTGTTCTTTAACTAATCTGACTGGTAAGACTTTGATCTGAATGGTTAGTGGCGGGTCGGGAGATGGGAAAGTCCGATCGTACGATGATTCGTACGATCTGATCTTTGCATATATGGCCAGCTTAAGGATGTTTAGGTTCCCAACACACAGTCTTTTATGGAAGATTTGGAGGGCTAAACAAAAAAAATTTCATATGCAGAGGTGGAATGCATTAAGTTACAAATATGCCCTTCTTACTGCAGATTCTGTGCACATTGAGGATCCAGATGCAGTTCTGCGGCTCCGCGATGCCCTGCAAGAAGCTCTCAGCGAATATGAATCAGGTCGTCACCCAGAGGAGCCCTGCAGGGATGGCAAGCTGCTATTAACACTCCCACTACTGCGTCAGACAGCTGGCCGTGTCCTCCAGCACTTTCATGCCCTGCGAGAGGAGGGAGCTGTCCCCATGCACAAGCTATTTCTGGAGATGTTAGAAGCTATGATGGACTGATGTTAATCAGAAACTTTATAAGTGTATATAAACTCGTCCCCATAGTCATATAGGGAGAGTCTATATAACGGTGGTCACAAAAACCAAAACATGCACTCAAAGAATAAGGATGGACTGAGCAGAAGGAGAAAATCAGGGAAGGTGCCTTATCACAGTCACTGCCCTGACAAAAGACAGTAAACAAAGATTTGGGCAGACTTGGTGGATGTGGCCCCACAGAATGAATAGAATACAGCCATGAACAGAGTTGGTTGTATTCAGTAATAAGCCATATAAGAGTGGATGGAGCTAAAATAATATGGAGGGTAGTTATTTAATGCAGCTTATGTACATGGCCCTATAAATAATATAGCTACTAGCCTCCAAACCTTTACCTCCCCCCCTGAAACGAGTGGTAGCACTGCAGAGTATGGTATTATTACTGTAGTTCAGGTACAACATCCCAACTTAATGTACAGGCTGTTAGTGTGACTTCATGCCAGTTTAAAGGATTTTTTTTAAAGTATAAGTATATTGTTTTCTCCTAATGATGATACTGTATATATAGTGCATAAAGTACCCCCCTATTGTAAAATATAAGGATATTATAAGTCACAGAGTAGCTCCATGACCATATAAAAGCACAATGACTAAGACCGAGTGCTTTTATACAGGTTATGGAATGCCGAAGTTACGTCTAATCCTCGTATTTTCCAGCAAGGGGTACTTTATTTATTATAATACACAAGTTTTAGTGAGTCATGTGACAAAAATGACATCACTACTCATCGTTTATAACTGATGACATCACTAGTCACCGTTTATAAGGATATAATTTACAAGATATTCATGGCTTTTGTGTATTATATAGTGAATAAAGTACCCCCTCTTGTAAAATATAAGGATATTATAAGTTACCGAGGAGTTTCATGACCATATAAAAACACGAGGCCGAAGGCCGAGTGTTTTTATACAGGTCATGGAACTCCGAGGTAACTTATAATATCCTCATATTTTACAACTGGGGGTACTTTATTAATTATAATACACAAATTTTAGTGAGTCATGTGACAGAAATTACATCACTACTCACCGTTTATAACTGATGACATCACTACTCACCGTTTATAAGGATATAATTTACAGGATATTCATGGCTTTTGTGTATTATAAGGCAATATGTGTAAAGTGGTACTTCCTGGACTCCCTGCCCTACTTCATTGTCCAATTATTATCCTGTGAAATGCTAACCATAACCTCTGGTCATCACTGTACAACAAACATCAAGAGGATGTCACTGACTGCACTATACAACATGGTTGTAGAACATTATGCAATATGACCGCTAGATGTCACTACATTAAGGTATAATCTGTGCAAGCGTTATACTTCAATATGTGCAAAGACCACTAAGTGTCACTCTACACTGGGTCAGAAAGCCATTGCCAGAGGGTAAAATCATTATATTATTATTTTGTGTATAGGATAAAAAAAAATCATTAGTATAAATTGAAAATTGAAATGGGCAATAAGCAGCTTAATAAGGAAAAGCTCATGCCAACAATTCACTAAATAATGTTTTATTTCCACAGATGGGCAACAATGCACCATTTTTAAGTTTAAATCGAACATTGAACAACTTTATTATGCTTTTGACTTCTGTGTTACCACTGAAATTTATGGAGCCCAAATGTGTGTTTGTGTATAATCAATTGTCGTATGCATTTTATTTCTATGATCATTTCTGTTCTCTGAAGCCACCATGAGACCCGCCTGTATATAAACCTATAGAATAATGTGGATATGTAATATACCTCATTGCTTATAAATATATTTAGATCATTGATAAGGCCCAATGGAGCCTGGACTGCAATAAACATCAGGGAGATTTCATGCTGTGTCTGTTTACTCACTAGATCTGTCCTGGGCTTATTAACGGGGTGGTTCACATTTAAGTTAACTTTTATTATGTTATAGAATACTCTATTCCTAGCAACTTTTCAATTGGCCTTTATTATTTATTAGAATTGGTAAGGAATTCCCCGAACTGCACTTCACCAGTCTTCACTCATAGGTTAAAACCAGGGGTCCACCCGTGAGCAACATTCAGATGTAAAAAGAGTTGGGGAGCAACACAAGCATGAAAAATGTTCCTGGGTGGTGCCAAATAAGGGCTGTGATTGGCTATTTAGTAGCCCCTATGTGGACTGGCAGCCTACAGGAGACTCTGTTTGGTAGGACACCTGGTTTTTATGCAACTAAACTTTCCTCCAAGCCTGGAATTCAAAATAAGCAGCTGCTCTGAGGCCACTGAGCGCAACATACAAGGGGTTGGGGAGCAACATGTTGCTCACAAGCTACTGGTTGGGGATCACTGGGTTAAAACCATGTGCCTTAATGTTCACTACATGGTCAAGTACCTGCCCAACATTTAATTTCTAAAGAAGTTGCTATTCACTCTGCTGCTTTAACAGTCTCTACTTTTCCAGGAAGGCTTCCTTCTACATGTAGATGAGATTGCTTCCATTCAATCACAAGGGCATTAGTGAGGTTGGTGCACTGATGATGGGGATGAGCATTTCAATTTAACCCACTGGTGTTCAGTTAAGATAATGTCAGGGTTCTCTGCAGACCAATCAGGTCCTTTCACTCCCATCTCAGAACACCAGTTCTGTACAGATTACAATTTGTGTCAGGGGGCATTATAATGCTGAATCAATAAAGAGCCTTCCCCAAACCCTTGATACAAAGTAGGAAGTGCAGAATTGTCCTTGTCAATGGAACCAAGGACTCTGGCCCAAACCATGGGAAATCAGCCCAAGCCCATTATTGCTCCTCTTCAGTGTCAGTGTCATTAATACTGAAGACAACAGAGATAGGAAAGACAGTATTATTTTCCAACACAAGATGTAACATATATAGAGAGAGAGAGAGAGAGATCAATTAACCCCACCCTGTCTGCATTCCTCCAAATCAACCAACACCATGTCATAAAGGGAAACAAGTAATAGCTCCTGACATGTGATGTTTTATTATACTTTATTGTAAATGAGAAAAAGAACATACAATGCCAAGAATGTTAACAATAGCACTACTGCTCCTGCTTCGGCTGTCAGGGGATGCTGGGAGTTGTGACCGAACAACAGAAAGGGATAGAGCCGTTTATGGCATCCACAGAAAACTTTCCAGTGGGGAGCAAAATGATCAATTAAAAAAATAACCTGTTTTCTCCTGATTACCACTGTGGAATGTAGTCAGACGTAGGCCGGACTGGCAAATGCCCAGGGAGTGCTCTAAGATGCCATAGTCACTGTTTATTGAGCTAATGGGGGTCTGTTTGGACCTCTATGTACTTGGAATGTCAGGGCTTATATTGACTCAGTCCAGACCTGATCAGAAGCAAGCAGGCAGTCGTTGGGCCCAAAATGGCCTGAAGGGAGGTAGGAGGGCTATCTGTCTAGTAGGGCAGCTAATGAACAAGGCATAGGTTGAATTGGGCCCAATGTAATGTTACTACATTTTTAAAGATAAATCCGGACACACCCGAAGTTGCATTGTGCTGTGGATGTTGTGCTAAATTTTCAGTTGACCATTAACCTTTTTGACCACTCACACTAAAGCCGTCCCCTTGAAGCTACCAGCTTCTATTTTTTTACTTTGTAGTCTTTAAAAACTTGTTTTTTTACATAATGCCTAAGAAGCTGCAATAAATGCATCTTACTGGCATGTATGGGGTTAATGGAGTGCTTATGGGCCATAAGGACAATTGGGGCTATTCAGTCCTATGAGATTTTTAGAATAATATTTATCACTGGGTGAAACTTCACTGTTTGATAAATACACTTTTAAAAATCCCTTAGAAATGAATAGAAATTGGGTGAGCTCTAATCTGACATTTTGATAAATCTGCACAAATCATTTGTACATTAGCGTAAAACTGCAGGGGGCTTTGTTGGAGAAGACCTTGATACATAAGGAGGGAAGTCAGAAAGGTTGTTTCCCATGAGACTCGTGATTTTTCCAACACATAAATATGATTTTTGCCATAAATTAGAACTTGTAGATTATAGATACTGCTTTCACCTGCACCTTCACAACCATCTCTCTCTACCCATACGTACAGAAACCTTAATGCCTTTGAACCACAACAATTATCAACAGTATCAGCACAATCCATATCTCATATTAATACTCTCTCCTGTCCCAATACGGCAGCTTCTCTCTACAACGATGCCCTTTCAACAGCACTTGACTCCCTTGCACCTTCTACCACCCGTCACAGCCAGCCAGCTAAACCCCAACCCTGGCACACTAGTGTAACACGGTACCTCAGAAGATGTAGTAGATCAGCTGAGCGACGGTGGAGAAAGTCACGAACTGATCCTGATTTCATCCACTTCAAATTCATGCTCTCCTGCTATAACCGAGCTCTATCATTAGCCAAAGAACAATACTTCTCTTATCTAATATCTACTATGTCCTCCAAACCACAGCAGCTGTTTGCCACATTTAACTCACTCCTATGCCCCCCTCCACCTCCTCCACCTATTAATGTTACTGCCCAAGACCTTGCTCATTTCTTTAATGAAAAAATCGATCTCATTAGGCTGAGCATACCGTCTGACAACAATCTCAGACCAACGTGCAGTCCACTCACATCTACTTTGCACTCCTTCACCCCTGCAACTCTAGATGAAGTCAGCAAACTTCTAGCCAGCTCAAAACCCACCACCTGCTCCCTTGACCCCATACCCTCTCGCCTTCTCCACCCAATCTCTGATACACTCTCTCCTGCACTTACCCACCTATTCAATCTTTCACTCTCTACTGGTACCTTTCCATCATTATACAAACAAGCACTAATCACTCCTATCCTCAAAAACCCTTCCCTTGATCCCAGCTCTCCCACTAACTATCGACCGGTCTCCCTTCTTCCATTCGCCTCCAAATTACTAGAAAGGCTTGTTTATAAACGCCTGATCCAGCATCTCACTCACAACTCCCTTCTCGACCCATTGCAATCTGGCTTCCGCCCATCACACTCGACTGAAACTGCCCTCACCAAAGTAACCAATGATCTTCTATTGGCAAAGTCTAAAGGTCATTATTCCATTCTAATCCTTCTAGATCTCTCTGCAGCCTTTGACACAGTTGACCACACACTCCTCCTTGACATTCTACACTCATCTGGCATTCGGGATACTGCTCTTTCATGGTTTACATCTTATCTGTCTGACCGTTCCTTTAAAGTTTCCTTCTCTAACTCTACTTCTACTACTTTCCCACTCTCTGTTGGAGTTCCTCAAGGCTCTGTTCTTGGCCCCCTGCTGTTCTCGCTCTATACAACTTCACTAGGAAAACTCATTCAGTCATTTGGACTTCAGTATCACCTTTATGCTGATGACACCCAACTCTACTTGTCTACTCCTGATCTTTCTAATTCTGTCCTTTCCCAAGTCACAGACTGTCTTTCTGCTGTCTCCTCCTGGATGTCACAGCGCCACCTGAAACTGAACCTTTCTAAAACAGAACTCATTATATTTCCTCCAAGATCTTCCCCTGTCCCTCAGATATCACTCACCGTAAACAACACCACCTTTCATTCCACCACACAGGCACGCTGCCTAGGAGTTATCTTAGACTCTCATCTGTCTTTTTCACCACACATTCAAACACTTGCAAAATCTTGCCGTATTCAACTGCGCAACATTGCTCGAATACGACCCTATCTCAGTTCAGAATCAACTAAAACACTGATTCAGT
The DNA here is from genome assembly GCF_017654675.1 of Xenopus laevis. Classification (NCBI taxonomy): domain Eukaryota; kingdom Metazoa; phylum Chordata; class Amphibia; order Anura; family Pipidae; genus Xenopus; species Xenopus laevis. Next base: position 26,097,407 of record NC_054377.1, on the reverse strand, counting down.
CTCTCATCATCTCCCGCCTTGATTACTGCAACTTACTCCTCACAGGTATTCCAACAAGTCACCTTTCACAACTCCAATCTGTTCTAAACGCGGCCGCTAGACTCATTCATCTAGCTCGCCGCTCAACATCAGCTGCTCCCATATGCATGTCCCTTCACTGGCTCCCAATCTCTTCTAGAATCAAATTCAAATTACTTACACTCACATTCAAGGCCCTTAATAATGAAACCCCTCCCTATATTTCATCTCTAATCTCCAAATACACTCCTTCACGAAACCTACGCTCTGCTTCTGATCTTCGCCTCACTTCTCCTCTGGTCACTTCTGCCCATTCTCGTCTACAAGACTTCTCTCGGGCTTCTGCTTTTCTCTGGAACTCTCTGCCACAAGCTGTCAGACTTTCTCCTTCCTTCCAAACTTTCAAGCGCTCCTTAAAGACCCATCTGTTTAAAGAGGCCTATTCGATGTACCTTAATTAATCATTGCTGTATCAAAAATGACAAAGTGTTTATATAATCCTAATGTCTCAATTGTACCCTAACCTTTTAGTTTGTAAACCCTATTGTACTCTGTAATCCTTGTCTGTTATCCACCATTTATTCCCTGTTTGCTATAACTGCAGTAAAGCACTGCGTATCTTGACAGCGCTATATAAATAAATGATGATGATGATGATAAAGGATGTAAACTATAAAAGGCTATTAGAAGTCACGTTGGAGTTCCATGACCTTTATAAAACCACTTGTCCTATGGCTTCAATAGCCTTATAAATTACAGTATTGGTACATTATACTGTATATTAGTTACAAGGCAGTGAGCAATTACCATTTTATAGTTTATAAGGATATTACTAACCATCTTTCTCTGTAGATGATTTGCTTATGTAAGATAACAAGTACAGCAAACAAGCGGTCAATCCAAATCTCACCCTAGATTGGACTTCCATAAATAGCAAGAGAAGCCAATGTAAAAATAGTGCTACATTTGTAAAAAAAAATAAAAAAAAGTCTAGTCACCTAAAACAACCAATCAGCAAATAGCATTTATTGGTCACCTGTTTAGAAGCAACTATCTTATTGGATACTATAGGTTACTGCACCTGCGCAAACTTTATGTATTTTATTATACTGTACTATATATATTATACTGTATATATACTTTTGATATGAAGCATAACATAAGTTTTTCAGAACATTTCAGTTTCTAAACTGGTTACAAAGTTGATATGTTGGCTCTGACATATATCTATATATAACATAGTCCAATGGGTACTCACCATGTGTAGTAACAAAACCTGGGTGCTAGCACAAAATAAATTACACTGGACCAAGGATAGCACTCCTAGGATTTAACCCTTTCACTGCCTGCAACATTTTTGAACATTTGCACTCTTTCACTTTAGGGGCCTTTCCTGTGGGGATCTTTTAGTTTATCCAGGAAACAATATATTGTTTCTTTCAGGACAACCTAAGCTTTCAAAATATGCTAGAATTTTGGTGAAGGCTTCCATTTTGAAGCATCTTATCTCCTACGCATAAGTAGGTACGAAGGCAAAACACCCTAAATATAAATTCTAGGAATCCACTGAACAGTTTGCTGCACAATGCACATGGGTTTACCTAAGTAAGTGGCATATATGGCCCCAAAATGTAGACACCCCATACGACCTATCAGTTCTGTACTTTCAGATACTGTAAAATCAACACATTTACAGCATTTTTTTGATGGGCAAATGTACACATTCCCTTACATCCAAATTGGGAATACATGTCTTTCTACTCCAAAGTACCAAGTCGCAAGGCTTTCCTACAATTCGCAATTTTGGTGACACTTCCAAAAATCACTTCAAAGCTTCAGCTTGTTCTTATCTCCCACATATCATTAAGTACCAAGATAAAAGACCCTAAATATGAATGCCTGGGGTCCAATAAACAGTTCAATGCCCAATTTGCATAGGTTTACCTAAGTATGTGGCCATAGGCGGAGGGTGAGGCTTGAGATGGGCCATTCATAAACGAACCTATAGCTAATGTGATGCTTAGTGGATGCACCACTGGAATGGAAATGAACCCCCCCCCCAACTACCTCTAGCGGTTCTGTGGGTTTCAAATAAGGTCATATTATATGGGTTCTCCATCCACTTGTGTTCACAGGTGTTCCCTTAATTTTAACAAAGGCGTGATATATTTATGAAGTGTTAAAAATGTTTAGCTTAGATGTGAGATACAGTCTATATTTACAAAACAAGCATATTATATACAGTGAGATGCAGCAGGTACTTGCCCCCCAGGGACAATATGCAGTTAGTAATTTACCGGCCTGGCTGGTAAAAATTATCTCTGATACCAATATTATTAATAGGGCAAAAGGAGGCAATCCTATATCACATCAGATGTAGTCTATATTTATAAAAACAAGCACATTCCATGCAATGAGTTACAGTGGATACTGCCCCCCAGGCACATTATATCCAGTGTGATGCAGTGGGTACTGATAATCAGATATTCATGCCCCCACACTGTAACATTGCCACTGAAATACAACATTGGTTTGTTTCCCATCTACCTTAAGGATTGAGACACACTGGCAGATTTGGGGATCGCCTCTTCTTCTGGACAACATTACCCCTGAACTGTCTTTGCACGTCTTCCCGTCCGCTATAATGAAAAGTCACCTGCGCTAAAGCACACGCGGCGCTTTGTTTTCCAAAGTAGCCCGGTTTCCTCTGCCTAAATCTCCCCGAATCTCCTAAAGGAGTGGTTCACCTTAAGTTAACTTTTAGTATGTTATAGAATTCTAAGAAATGTTTCAATCAGTCCTCGTTTTTTTTTTGTTTTTTTTTTTTATAGTTTTTTAATTATTTACCTTCTCTGTCTGACTCTTTCCATCTTTCAAATGGGGGTCACTGTATTGTTATGGCTACTTTTTATTACTCATCTTTCTGTTTAGGCCCCCTCCTAGTCATATTCCAGTCTCTTATTCAAATCAATGCATGGTTACAAATCAACTATCGAAATAACAATTAAAAATGAACAAATCTATGAAAAAGTCAGAAAAAAACCCATAAGTTCAAAAACATAAAAAGCACAATTTGCTTTTCATGGGGAAACACCCCAGACAGCCGGAATTGGTCCATGTCTGTTTACACCAAAGTACCAAGCCACAAAGCTTTCCTAAAGCCACCGCATGGAGTGGACTGAATTCCATGTCCGAAAAAATGCTGATGAACAGTGTAAATTGAGCCCATAATAACTTTCAAAATAAAGTCCAAGGCACCTCACCTTGTATTTTAGACGATTTGTTTTTACAGTAACCGTCCGAGGGAATTCCATTATTCACCCAGTCCATGGGAGTAGGTAAGAATTAGAAAATAAAGGTAATTGGGGGTTTTTTCCAAGAAAATCAAAGACAAAAAGTGTATTAAAATGTAAAGCCATTTATTAGGACTAAAATAGGTTCTGGCCTAATGTGTTTCATGCCTGTTGGGGCACTGACTCATAGGCTAAAGGACACTTCTCTGTACACATCTTTTATAGGAATTGTGGCCAATCGGAAAAATACTTCCAACCAATCAGAGATCACCCTTGAAAAGTATTTACAACCAGAAAAACTTTTAATCTAAGATACTCAAATTTATCTGGAATAATAAATTCCCCAGGGTAAATAGGAATATACTATACAGGTCCCTTTCTAATGGTGGCTTAGGTCTACCCAATCTCAGATACTACCATTGGTCAGCACAGTTATGTCAGCTCCCGACTTTACACTGCACTTTAGACCCCCCTCAGTGGGTTGCAATTGAGAATGCCTTTGTTGCCCCATATGATGCCTTATCATTCCTTTGGTTACCCAAGAAAGCCCGACCTAAAACTATGAGCCCTTGCTTAGCTTTTCTCTACACTTATGGGATATTGTTTCTCGTAAACACTCACTCATTTCTCCTCCACTCCTGTTGCACCTCTATTTGGTAACCCAGCTTTCCCAGCCGGATTGCAAAAACACCTATTTCACTGGTGGCTACTAAATGGACTGGTATTCGTGAAATCCCTACTAACCACTAGAGGTCCCTACACTATCCAATATCTTTGGACCATTACCAACTTCCAGACTCAGAGAGATTGAGAGCTTATCAGGTTATACATTTTATACAGGGATGTTGGAATACCACCAAGTCTCATGACATATCTAACTCGTTCTATGATCGGTGGTGTGCTAAGGGTGTAGCCCCTAAAGGTGCTATTTCAATTCTATACTTACAATTTAACACTCCAGCCAGATTACTAGATTTATAGTATATTACCAAATGGGAAATAGATATAGGGAAATCATTACCTGAACAAGATTGGTTACGGCTTTGGGAAAATACACGTAAAAGTTCTATTAACATAGTCATGCTGGAAGCAGGTTACACGGTATTGTTTCGCTGGTATTTAACTCCAGCAAGATTAGCTAAATTTTATCCTGATGTTAACAATACATGTTTCAGGGGTTGTTCTGCGACAGGATCTTAATGTTTCATATTTGGTGGACATGTCCCATAGCTGTGAGATTCTGGATACGGATTTACACTCTTATCTTCTCTGTATTACATCTCAACTTAAAAAGAGACCCGTATGTTGCTTTGTTAGGAGCTGTCCCTCACGACGTTCCCAGGAAACAGGTCCACTTACTTAATCATATATTCTTGGCTGCCAGACAGATTATTGCTAAGGCATGGAAGTCACCTTCTTTGCAGTATAACATGGTAAAAGAGAAGCTAGATTGGATTCTTGTTAATGAAAAATTAACCAGTATACATCTTAATAAGTACCAGACCTTTGTAGATATCTGGCAACCCTGGATAGATTACAGATTTCATGGCACTCTACCGGTTTCTATACTTTCATTATAGGATCCCTAACAGACAACCCCTTTAATGCAAGGTCAATAATTTTAGGATCTGATTCTACTTGTCATGGTTCATTTATGTGGAAGTCGACCTAAGTTGTCATACTAGTATCTGTTATTACTCACTTTTTTTATATGATGTAACCCACATTTGATATGCCTAACCTCTTGACACTAGTGATAGCTATCTGGTCTAATTTATTTTCTTTTCTTTACCCTTTTCTTTCCATTTCATTTATATTTATTTTTTCGTTAACATCTGTCTTTATTTTAACTATTACTTCTTTATCTTGTTAAATATTATGTACAATATGGTTTTGCTCTGTTTCAATGCACAACGATAGACGGACGAACAATCTGTAAAAATTATTTTTTTTATTTTTTTATTTTTCTTACTATAATATGCTCACTGTATCCCTTTATATACACATTGTGATAATGTCATTTATATGGATATGTATGTCCTATAACCTTTCATGTCAATAAGAATATTGAAACAGGAAAAGTATTTACAACCACCAATCAAAAACACTGTCATAAAAACTAATCACATTTGTGTGGGTGTGGTGGTGCAAATTAGTTAAACACACATCTTCTTATTTATACTTGGCTGACTTAAAATATACTTGGCTGACTGGATTGGCAATATGTTCCTATACCTGTAATTTAATGGAAGTTTGATCAAATGGTGGCCCATAATAATAATAAGTGCTTGAACTCAGAAAAGTCTAAAACCCATTCTATAAAAACAAGAGAGAGGGCTTCTGTAAAGAGACAGGGCCATATTAATAGGGGGCAGACAGTGGTGTGACACAATTATGTAGGGGCTATAGAGGAACAGAAGAGGCGTCTATAAGGTGACCAAGATTTTATGGAGTTGGGGAAAGGGTACAAACGGGAGGAACATTGAGGGCACTATATTAGATGTACTGCCCATTAAAGTTGCTTGTATATACTCTTTAACTGAAACTTACTGGGCTGTTGCTGAAGTGCAACTTCATATCACAAAAAATCTGGATTGGGTCACAAGTGTATGGTTCTGGCCCCTTCCTACCATTCAGCCAGTGGCGGAACTAATAGGGGTGCCAGTGCCCCTACACCCACGATGGGGCCCAAAACCAAGGAGAGCAGTTAAAGTTTATCTGGACCACCGGGTACTCCGTGGCACTGGTGAGCTGCATGTAACGTCACCTGTGGCGCATTGCGTGTGACATCACTGTCTGTGTGCGCTTGTTGCACAAACTGGACTTTTTTTGTTCCAATTCCTCCAGCAGCTTACAGACATGCAACATTTCTCTCCTCCTCGGATTGCCTACAGGGGAAACACTGTGCACCTGCACACATGGCACAGTTTCATGTCCCGTGACACACGCTTAGATGCGCAGCCAACATACGAATGGAAACCAGTGAGGCTAGGAGAAATGTATGGCTTCCAGAACACAACTCACCTCTATTCTCACTCTCTCTTTCTATGCTCCACAACCCCCTTCTCCTTGCTTAAGCGTCTCATTCTGCCTGACTCCAGGACCGGATTTAGACGGCAGGCGCCCCTAGGTGGTCCAAGCGCCTGGCCTTGCACCACCACCCCTCGAGTGTACGCGCTGGCAGCAGAGGACATTGCTTTCTAACACTTTCACTGCCGTCAGGAGCATGTACCCTACTTTGGAGCTGGGAGTTCTAGGGGGACCCTTCTTTCCCACGTGGAGGATTCTGTTCACATTCTAACAAATACAAAATTGCTAAAAATGTGTTTCTACTCCAAATGATCAAACTGCAAAATGATGCTAAAAACATCATAAGAGACAAAAATGCAAGCATAAAACCACAATAAAAACACAAAAATCAAATACAATTAAGCAAATTGATGAAATAACAAAACAACTGATCCAAAAGTCACGCTGTGAAAGCAACATTTTTTTGGGGAAAAAGAAGAGGCGAAATTATAAAATGAAGAACGAAAAAAAAAGTACAAGTGTCTGTTTGTGTATGCATTTGTGTACAGCTCTAAAAAAGTGTGCAAATTTGTGTATATGGGTATGTGAGTTTGTAAATATGTGCAAAAGAGTGCAAGTCTGTGCAAAAGAAAAAAGCTAACCTTCGTAAAATGTATAGTGTGTTTAAATGCATGTATGTGTATGTAAATGTGTGTAAATGTGCAGTAGTGTCCTTGGCAGCATTTGCAGGGTAGCAAAGCAGGAAGTGAGTAGGTGGTGCTGGAGGCAGTGGCAGTTGTGTCCTGCAACATTCTTTGTGGTCCCTAGGACACTAGGTAGCAGCCCATTAGCTCATTGCCTAAGGGGTTTGGGGCCCATCTGACTCGCTGCACGGTGGCAAATGCTACCAGCATACAGCGCAGCATGATGTAAGTACTACGTGCTTGGCAGTCAGAGCATTTTTCTGCCAGCACTTAGTGTAAATGTGTAAAGAATGAAAACTTACCATATCTGTGGGCAGAACTAGGGATGGTTGAAAGTCAATTACCATACATTTAAAAGTAGGCAGTGAATGGCCAATAGATATAAAGTGTCCAGCCACAGGTTGCTCTGCTTTTCCTTCCCAGAGAGCCTTACTGATCGCTGATCAGTGGTTCCCAATACGGTCTTTTAGCATGGTGATTGTCTTGCCCACAAAATAAAAGCCAAAAGGGCACACAATGATATATATCACATAGGAAGAAGTACATGATAGTCTATGGAAAATTTTAAAGAGTTTTTATGTGTGTGGATGGGGAATGTCAGGGCCAGCTGACAAGCATCTACATGTGACATAGTCAGGGCAGTGATAGCATCCCAATTTAGTACGTGTGGTGCGCCTTCATTCTGAGCTTTCTCATTATGTTTAACAAAGTCAGTTTTCAATAAAAAGTCCCTCAAGTTCTTGTTACGCCAATAACCTATCATTGGTTTGGGAGCCTAATTAAGAAGTAAAGTGTCATCCATACTGATCATAGCCCAGTTCTTTGAAATGCACTTGGATACGTTCTTAGTCACGTAAGAATATTTGGTAAAAAAAAAACAGTTGGTTTCTGGTGTAGTTGGTGGCCCTGTGTATGTAGTGATCTATAATACTTTGATGGTATCCTCTGCTGATAAAATAATTTCTGAGGGCTCAGCGCTGTCAGAAAAGATTTGGTTGTAGTGTCAGGCCTGGCTATAGATGATGGCGTGTTTATTGTGGTCCAGGTAGAACCTCTCATACATCAGTTATGATGGTTTGTCTATAGGTTTCTGATATATGGTGGTATGTTGAGTATTGTTTTTGACATAAATCATTGTGTCCAGAAAGTGAATGTGGGTTGCAGAGTAGGCTCATTTACTGTTTATGGTTGGGTGAATTGAATTGTCCATGGAACTGGATGAGCTGCCCAAATGATAAAAACATCATCAATTTAGCTGAGGTATGCTAGGGGTTTCATGGTACAGGAGGATAGGATATCCTGTTCTACTTAAGCCATAAAGTAGGTCTGCCTGGAAGCAAGTTGGTCTGCCGGGAAGCAATTTCCCCAAGGCAGCAAAATGCAACTTGGACTGGAAGGAAGCAATGTCCCTGTGGCAGCATGAGCCTGTTGGACTGTAAGGAAAGAGATGCCCCGAGGCAAAAATGATCCAGTCTGACTGCTGGGAAGCATTTCCCCGAGGCAGTAATGAACCAGTTGGACTGCTGAGAGGCTTTTTCGCAAGGTAGAAACGTGCCAGTTGGACTGCAGGGAAGTAGTTCCCCAAGGCAGCAATGATCCAGTTGGACTGCTGGGAAACATTTCCCAGAGGCAGCAACGTACCCGTTGGACTGCCGGGAAGCATTTCCCCGAGGCAGCAACGTACCAGTTGGACTGCCGGGAAGCATTTCCCCGAGGCAGCAATGTGCCAGTTGGACTGCCGGAAAGTATTTCCCCAAGGCAGCAACTTGCCTGTTGGACTAACAGAAAGTATTTCCCCAAGGCAACAATGTGCCAGTTGGACTGCCGGGAAGCATTTCCCAGAGGCAGCAACGTGCAAGTTGGACTGCCGGGAAGCAATTCCCAGAGGCAACAACGTGGCAGTTGGACGGCCGGAAAGTAGTTCCCAAAGGCAGCAATGTAGCAGTTGGACTGCCGGGAAGTATTTCCCAGGGGCAGCAATGTGCCTGTTGGACTGCCGGGAAAGAGATGCCCCATGGGCAGCAACATCCAAAATGGAAACCTTGTCACTGAGGCAGCAATGATGCAGTTGGACTCCCGGCAAGAATTTCCCAGAGGCTGCAACGTGCCAGTTGGACTGCCGGAAAGCATTTCCCCCAAGGCAGCAATGTGCCAGTTGGACTGCCGGGAAGCAGTTCCCAGATGCAGCAACGTGCCAATTGGACTGCCAGAAAGTATTTCCCCAAGGCAGCAACGTGCCTGTTGGACTGCCAGGAAAGAGATACGCGAAAGGCAACAATGATCCAGTTGGCCTGCTGGGAAGCATTTCCCCGAGGCAGCAACGTGCCAGTTGGACTGCTGGGAAGCATTTCCCAGAGGCAGCAACATGCCAGTTGGACTTCCGGAAAGTATTTCCCCAAGGCAGCAGCATGGCAGTTGGATTGCTGGGAAGTATTTCCCCGAGGCAGCAACGTGCCAGTTGGACTGCCGGAAAGCATTTCCCAGAGGCAGCAACATGCCAGTTGGATTGCTGGGAAGTATTTCCCCAAGGCAGCAACGTGGCAGTTGGACTGCCGGGAAGTATTTCCCTGAGGAAGCAACGTGCCTGTTGGACTGCCGGAAAAGAGATGACCCTGAGGCAGCAACATCCAAATTGGAAACCTTGTCACTGAGGCAGCAACGATGCATTTGGACTGCCGGAAAGCATTTCCCCCGAGGCAGCAACGTGCCAGTTGGACTGTCAGGAAAGAGATGCCACTGGGGCAGCAACATCCAAATTGCCAGCAAGCATTTCCCAGATGCAGCAACGTGCCAGATGGACTGCCGGAAAGTATTTCCCAGAGGCAGCAACATGCCATACATTTGTGTGGGTGTGGTGGTGCAAATTAGTTAAACACACAGCTTCTTATATATACTTGGCTGAGTTAAAATATACTTGGCTGACTGGATTGGCAATATATTCCTATATCTGTGATTTAATGGAAGTTTGATCAAATAGTGGCCCATAATAATAATAAGTGCTTAAACTCAGAAAAGTCTAAAACCCATTCTATGAAAACAAGAGAGAGGGCTTCTGTAAAGAGACAGGGCCATATTAATAGGGGGCAGACAGTGGTGTGACACAATTATGTAGGTGCTATAGAAGAACAGAAGAGGTATCTATGAGGTGACCAAGTTTTTATGGAGTTGGGGAAAGGGTACAAACGTGAGGAACATTCAGGGCACTATATTAGATGTACTGCCCATTAAAGTTGCTTGTATAGACTCTTTAACTGAAACTTACTGGGCTGTTGCTGAAGTGCATCTTCATATCAAAAAAATCTGGATTGGGTCACAAGTGTATGGTTCTGGCCCCTTCCTACCATTCAGCCAGTGGCGGAACTAATAGGGGTGCCAGTGCCCCTACACACACGATGGGGCCCAAAAACAAGGACAGCAGTTAAAGTTTATCCGGACCACCGGGTACTCCGTGGCACTGGTGAGCTGCATGTAACGTCACCTGTGGCGCATTGCGTGTGACATCACTGTCTGTGAGCGCTTGTTGCACGAACTGGACTTTTTTTGTTCCAATTCCTCCAGCAGCTTACAGACACGCAACATTTCCCTCCTCCTTGGATTGCCTGCAGGGGAAACACTGTGCACCTGCACACATGGCACAGTTCCATGTCACGTGAGACACGCTCAGATGTGCAGCCAACATACTAATGGAAACTAGTGAGGCTAGGAGAAATGTATGGCTCCCAGAATACAACTCACCTCTATTCTCACTCTCTCTTCCTATGCTCCACAACCCCCTCCTCCTTCCTTACGCGTCTCATTCTGCCTGACTCCAGGGCCGGATTTAGACGGCAGGCGCCCCTAGGTGGTCCAAGCGCCTGGCCTTGCACCACCACCCCTCGAGTGTACGCGCTGGCAGCAGAGGACCTTGCTTTCTATGACTTTCACTGCCGTCAGGAGCGTGTACCCTACTTTGGAGCTCGGAGTTCTAGGGGGACCCTTCTTTCCCACGTGGAAGATTCTGCTAAGTTCACATTCTAACGAATACAAAATTGCTAAAAATGTGTTTCTACTCCAAAGATCAAACTGCAAAATGATGCTAAAAACAACATAAGAGACAAAAATGCAAGCATAAAACCACAATAAAAACACAAAAATCAAATACAATTAACCAAATCGATGAAATAACAAAACAACTGATCCAAAAGTCACGCTGTGAAAGCAGCATTTTTTGGGGGAAAAACAAGAGGACACTAGGTAGCAGCCCCTTAGCTCATTGCCTAAGGGGTTTGGGGCCCATCTGACTCGCTGCACGGTGGCAAATGCTACCAGCATACAGCGCAGCATGATGTAAGTACTACGTGCTTGGCAGTCAGAGCATTTTTCTGCCAGCACTTAGTGTAAATGTGTAAGGAATGGAAACTTACCATATCTGTGGGCAGAACTAGGGATGGTTGAAAGTCAATTACCATATATTTAAAAGTAGGCCGTGAATGGCCAATAGATATAAAGTGTCCAGCCACAGGTTGCTCTGCTTTTCCTTCCCAGAGAGCCTTACTGATTGCTGATCAGTGGTTCCCAATACGGTCATGGTGATTGTCTTGCCCACAAAATAAAATCCAAAAGGGCACACAATGATATATATCACATAGGAAGAAGTACATGATAGTCTATGGAAAATGTTAAAGCGTTTTTATGTGTGTCGATGGGGAATGTCAGGGCCAGCTAACAAGCATCTACATGTGACATAGTCAGGGCAGTGATAGCATCCCAATTTAGTACGTGTGGTGCGCCTTCATTCTGAGCTTTCCCATTATGTTTAACAAAGTCAATTTTCAATAAAAAGTCCCTCTAGTTCTTGTTACGCCAATAACCTATCATTGGTTTGGGAGCCTAATTAAGAAGTCAAGTGTCATCCATACTGATCATAGCCCAGTTCTTTGAAATGCACTTGGATACGTTCTTAGTCACGTAAGAATAATTGGTAAAAAAAAAAACAGTTGGTTTCTGGTGTAGTTGGTGGCCCTGTGTATGTAGTGATCTATAATACTTTGGTGGTATCCTCTGCTGATAAAATAATTTCTGAGGGTTCATAGCTGTCAGAAAAGATTTGGTTGTAGTGTCAGGCCTGGCTATAGATGATGGCGTGTTTATTGTGGTCCAGGTAGAACCTCTCATACATCAGTTATGATGGTTTGTCTATAGGTTTCCGTCATATGGTGGTATGTTGAGTATTGTCTTTGACATAAATCATTGTGTCCAGAAAGTGAATGTGGGTTGCAGAGTAGGCTCATTTACTGTTTATGGTTGGGTGAATTGAATTGTCCATGGAACTGGATGAGCTGCCCAAATGATAAAAACATCATCAATTTAGCTGAGGTATGCTAGGGGTTTCATGGTACAGGAGGATAGGATATCCTGTTCTACTTGAGCCATAAAGTAGGTCTGCCTGGAAGCAAGTTGGTCTGCCGGGAAGCAATTTCCCCAAGGCAGCAAAATGCCACTTGGACTGGAAGGAAGCAATGTCCCTGTGGCAGCATGAGCCTGTTGGACTGTAAGGAAAGAGATGCCCCGAGGCAACAATGATCCAGTTGGACTGCTGGGAGGCATTTTCGCAAGGTAGAAACGTGCCAGTTGGACTGCAGGGAAGTAGTTCCCCAAGGCAGCCATGATCCAGTTGGACTGCTGGGAAGCATTTCCCAGAGGCAGCAACTTGCCTGTTGGACTAACAGAAAGTATTTCCCCAAGGCAACAATATGCCAGTTGGACTGTCGGGAAGCATTTCCCAGAGGCAGCAACGTGCCAGTTGGACTGCCGGAAAGCATTTTCCAGAGGCAACAACGTGCCAGTTGGACTGCTGGGAAGCATTTCCCAGGGGCAACAGCGTGCCAGTTGGACTGCCGGAAACTAGTTCCCCAAGGCAGCAATGTAGCAGTTGGACTGCCGGGAAGTATTTCCCAGAGGCAGCAACGTGGCAGTTGGACTGCCGGGAAGTATTTCCCTGAGGAAGCAATGTGCCTGTTGGACTGCCGGGAAAGAGATGACCCTGGGGCGGCAATATCCAAATTGGAAACCTTGTCACTGAGGCAGCAACGATGCAGTTGGACTGCCGGCAAGCATTTCAAAGAGGCAGCAACGTGCCAGTTGGACTGCCGGAAAGCATTTCCCCCGAGGCAGCAATGTGCCAGTTGGACTGCCGGGAACTATTTCCCAGAGGCAGCAACGTGCCAGTTGGACTGCCGGAAAGTATTTCCCCGAGGCAGCAACGTGGCAGTTGGACTGCCGGGAAGTATTTCCCCCCAAAGCAGCAACGTGCCTGTTGTACTGCCGGGAAGCATTTCCCAGAGGCAGCAACATGCCATTTGGACTGCCGGAAGTATTTCCCCGAGGCAGCAACGTGCCTGTTGGACTGCCGGGAAAGAGATGCCGCTGGGGCGGCAACATCCAAATTGGAAACCTTGTCACTGAGGCAGCAACGAAGCAGTTGGACTGCCGGCAAGCATTTCCCTGAGGCAGCAACGTGCCAGTTGGACTGCCAGAAAACATTTCCCAGAGGCAGCAACGTGCCAGTTGGACTGCCGGAAAGCATTTCCCAGAGGCAGCAACGTGCAGTTGGACTGCCGGAAAGCATTTCTCCAAGGCAGCAACATGCCTGTTGGACTGCCGGGAAAGAGATGCCCCTGGGACAGCAACATCCAAATTGGAAACCTTGTCACTGAGGCAGCAACGATGCAGTTGGACTGCCGGCAAGCATTTCCCAGAGTCAGCAACGTACCAGTTGGACTGCCGGAAAGTATTTCCCCGACCCAGCAACGTGCCTGTTGTACTGCCGGGAAGTATTTCCCCGAGGCAGCAACGTGTCTGTTGGACTGCCGGGAAAGAGATTCCCTTCGGGCAGCAACATCCAAATTGGAAACCTTGTCACTGAGGCAGCAACGATGCAGTTAGTCTGCCGGCAAGCATTTCCCAGAAGCAGCAACATGCAGTTGGACTGCCGGAAATCATTTCCCAGAGGCAGCAACGTGCCAGTTGGACTGCCGGGAAGCATTTCCCAGAGGCAGCAACTTGCCAGTTGGACTGCCGTAAAGTATTTCCCCAAGGCAGCAACATGCCTGTTGGACTGCCGGAAAGCTTTTCCCCGAGGAAGCAACATGCCAGTTGGACTGCCGGAAGTATTTCCCCAAGGCAGCAACGTGGCAGTTGGACTGCCGGGAAGTATTTCCCAGAGGCAGCAACGTGCCAGTTGGACTGCCGGGAAGCATTTCCCAGAGGCAGCAACGTGCCAGTTGGACTGCCGGGAAGCATTTCCCAAAGGCAGCCATGTGCCCGTTGGACTGCTGTAAAGTATTTCCCCAAGGCAGCAACGTGGCAGTTGGACTGCCGGAAAGTATTTCCCAGAGGCAGCAATGTGCCTGTTGGACTGCTGGAAAGCTTTTCCCAGAGGCAGCAACGTGCCAGTTGGACTACCGGAAAGCATTTCCCAAAGGCAGCATCATGCCAGTAGGACTGCCAGGAACCATTTCCCAGAGGCAGCAACGTGCCAGTTGGACTGCCGGAAAGAATTTCCCCAAGGCAGCAACATCGCAGTTGGACTGCCGGGAAGTATTTCCCCGAGGCAGCAATGTGCCTGTTGGACTGCCGGGAAGCATTTCCCAGAGGCAGCAATGTGCCAGTTGGACTGCCAAAAATTATTTCCCCAAGGCAGCAACGTGGCAGTTGGACTGCCGGGAAGTTTTTCCCCGAGGCAGCAACGTGCCTGTTGGACTGCTGGTAAGCATTTCCCAGAGGCAGCAACATGCCAGTTGGACTGCCGGAAGTATTTCCCCAAGGCAGCAACGTGGCAGTTGGACTGCCGGGAAGTATTTCCCAGAGGCAGCAACGTGCCAGTTGGACTGCCGGGAAGCATTTCCCCAAGGAAGCAGCGTGCCTGTTGGACTGCTGGGAAGCATTTCCCAGAGGCAGCAACGTGGCAGTTGGACTGCCGGGAAGCATTTCCCAGAGGCAGCAACGTGCCAGTTGGACTGCCGGAAAGTATTTCCCCAAGGCAGCAACGTGGCAGTTGGACTGCCGGGAAGTATTTCCCCAAGGCAGCAACGTGCCAGTTGAACTGCCGGGAAGCATTTCCCAAAGGCAGCCATGTGCCCGTTGGACTGCTGTAAAGTATTTCCCCAAGGCAGCAACGTGGCAGTTGGACTGCCGGAAAGTATTTCCCAGAGGCAGCAATGTGCCTGTTGGACTGCTGGAAAGCTTTTCCCAGAGGCAGCAACGTGCCAGTTGGACTACCGGAAAGCATTTCCCAAAGGCAGCATCATGCCAGTTGGACTGCCAGGAACCATTTCCCAGAGGCAGCAACGTGCCAGTTGGACTGCCGGAAAGTATTTCCCAGAGGCAGCAACGTCGCAGTTGGACTGCCGGGAAGCATTTCCCAGAGGCAGCAACGTGCCAGTTGGACTGCCGGGAAGCATTTCCCAGAGGCAGCAACGTGCCAGTTGGACTGCCGGAAAGTATTTCCCGAAGGCAGCAACGTGGCAGTTGGACTGCCGGGAAGGAGATGCCCCTCGGGCAGCAACATCCAAATTGGAAACCTTGTCACTGAGGCAGCAACGATGCAGTTGGACTGCCGGAAAGTATTTCCCCAAGGAAGCAGCGTGCCTGTTGGACTGCCGGGAAGCATTTCCAAGAGGCAGCAACGTGGCAGTTGGACTGCCGGGAAATATTTCCCAGAGGCAGCAATGTGCCTGTTGGACTGCCGGGAAAGAGATGCCCCTTGGGCAGCAACATCCAAATTGGAAACCTTGTCACTGAGGCAGCAACGATGCAGTTGGACTGCCTGCAAGCATTTTCCAGAGGCAGCAACGTGCCAGTTGGACTACCGGAAAGTATTTCCCCAAGAAAGCAGCGTGCCAGTTGGACTGCCGGGAAGCATTTCCCAGAGGCAGCAACGTGCCAGTTGGACTGCCGGAAAGTATTTCCCCAAGGCAGCAACGTGGCAGTTGGACTGCCAGGAAGTATTTCCCCAAGGCAGCAACGTGGCAGTTGGACTGCCACGGCAGCAATGTGCCTGTTGGACTGCCGGGAAGCATTTCCCAGAGGCAGCAACGTGCCCGTTGGACTGCCGGAAAGCATTTCCCAGAAGCAGCAATGTGCCAGTTGGACTGCCGGAAAGCATTTCCCAAAGGCAGCAACGTGCCACGTGGACTGCCGGGAAGCATTTTCCAGAGGCAGCAATGTGCTAGTTGGACTGCCGGAAAGTATTTCCCTAAGGCAGCAAGGTGCCTGTTATACTGCCGGGAAAGAGATGCCGCTGGGGCAGCAACATCCAAATTGGAAACCTTGTCACTGAGGCAGCAACAAGGCAGTTGGACTGCCGGGAAGCATTTCCCAGTGGCAGCAACGTGCAAGTTGGACTGCCGGAAAGCATTTCCCTAAGGCAGCAACATGCCAGTTGGACTGCCGGGAAGCATTTCCCTGAGGCAGCAACATGCCAGTTGGACTGCCGGAAAGTATTTCCCCAAGGCAGCAACGTGGCAGCAGGACTGCCGGGAAAGAGATGCCCCTGGGGCAGCAACATCTGAATTGAAAACCTTGTCACTGAGGCAGCAACGATGCAGTTGGACTGCCGGCAAGCATTTCCCCGAGGCAGCAACGTGCCAGTTGGACTGCCGGAAAGCATTTCCCAGAGGCAGCAACGTGCCAGTTGGACTGCCGGAAAGCATTTCCCAGAGGCAGTAATGTGCCAGTTGGACTGCCGGAAAACATTTCCCAGAGGCAGCAACGTGCCAGTTGGACTGCCGGAAAGCATTTCCCAGAGTCAGCAATGTGCCAGTTGGACTGCCGGAAAGCATTTCCCAGAGGCAGCAACGTGCCAGTTGGACTGCCGGGAAGCATTTCCCAGAGGCAGCAGCGTGCCAGTTGGACTGCCGGAAAGTATTTCCCCAAGGCAGCAACGTGCCAGTTGGACTGCCCGGAAGGATTTCCCAGAGGCAAGAGCGTGCCAATTTGAAAACCTTGTCCCTGGGGCAGCAAAGATCCAATTGGGATCCAGGTGAGAGATATCGGGCTGCTCCGATTGTGGGACCGAAGGCCCAACAAATGGATCACAACAAGGATAAAATGGGATTTTTAAGCTCGGCGGATCAACATCTGCCTGACTTTTGGCAAAATATTTATTGGAGAAGGCTGTCCAAATGCCCCATACACGGGCCAATAATCTGCCGACTTAATCTGTTGGCATTTTATATCTGCCTGTGTATGCTTTATCTTCTAATAATGCTCTTATCGAAGGCTATAATGGCATCTTTTCGCTCAGCAGAGCTCCTCTTCATAATATATATTTCTCTTCTTCTTCAATAAATCCTCTCCTTACAAACAACAAATATCTTAATTTGCAATCAGATATTCCATCCTATGCAATGTTATTTTTTTTTTTTAATAATCTGGCACTCCGCAGAGGCGGACCCCACCATCGCTAGGGGGCCTTCTCTCCAAATCCTTTTAGCAGGGGTTGCTGGTGCGGCCTTGTTTTGCTGCTGAGCTAAATAATCAAATCCTCAACTTACAAAATTGTAGCCTGTAGTTGTCTTTTAAAAAGTTGCTGCTACTTCCTATGTGTATGTGGTCTTCATAGCTGAGATCCATAATATGTGAGATTATCAAACTAATCAAAAAAAAAAAAGGAACAGTAAAATAAAAAAATTAAAGCACTTTAAAGGAATTACATTTCAATGTACTGCTACCCTGTACTTGTAAAATGGTTGTGTTTACTGTAAAAACACAATAGTTTACATAAACAAACTGTGTGGCCAAGGGGGCAGTCATTCAAGCGCAGTATACACAGTAGATAACAGATCAGTTCTGAAAAATCCTGTTGTATACTACAGAACTTACTCACTATCCTGTGCCTTTTTTCCTTCTTCAGCTTTGAATGGCTACCCCCATGGCTACACAGCAGCTTGTTTAAATAAACTATACTGTAGTTGTGTTTCTGAAGCAAACACACCAGTTGTTAATGAGCATGGAAATATTACATTATATTTTCTTGACTTCAAAACACTTAAATCTTTTTGGTGCTATGGTTCCTTTAAGGTTCATTTAGCTTTTAGGCTGTGATCTAACTGTTTTTTTGTTTAATCCTGAATCTACTGGATATGGCGTTCCTTACTGCTGTCCCTTGTCCCTGTGCCATCTGATCCTCAGTCCTTTCTTCCTGATGCCAGTTCCTGTCACTGCTTATCATGAGATCCTAAATCTGCTGATTCGGAGTCCTCCAATCCTGATATTTATTTCCTGAGTCTCCTGATTGAATCTACTAGTGGAGTTTCTAAGTGTGCTGAACTGGAGTTCCAGAGTTCCTAAGATTCCTGACTCTGCACAAAGTTAAACCACAAATCTTTGTTGATATTGGAATAATATATTTCATTAATCTTATAAATAAACTTGAAAAACTATTGTTTGTGGTTGTGTTCTCCTTACATACTATGCTATAACCAAATGCAAAGAAACTTCTCAGGGCCTTCTTCTTATCAAGGAGGAGATCAACTAGTACTTTGTGTGGGGGAAAACAACATTGGACCTCACTTACAGTGTTATTTCATGTTACCCCATATTATTTATTTGGACACAGAATGTTCCGTTCAGAAACCACGTTTCCCCTACTAAGGCCCACACCATTATATAACTTTACAGGGAGGTGCTTAGGGAGCACATATAAGTTGAAGAAAGGGCAGGGGGTGATAGCTCAACTTAGAATTCAAGCCATTTTTTTTTATCAGATCCAGAGTGCTTATCCCATTGTGTTAAAATAATTAAATCAATTACAAACATGGCACAGAAACTTTTTTTGCTGGGAGCCCAGAAAAATCAAGTTAAGCCAAATGGATGTGGAAGAAGGAATCCACCAGAAGGAAGGGAGACAAAAAGGGCCTACTATTAGCTTATTAGTTATTAGTATTATCTTATTAGAATATTAGTTTTACTTTAATATTCAAATTCATGCAAGGACCAATAGAATTCCATAGCAGTGGTTCCACTCTGGAGAAACCTTGAAGGTCTCATAATATTAGGCAGTGCTGAGTAGTATGGAAAGAATAACAAGTAATTAGGTAAATAAGGTGGAGTAGAGCAGTGTGTTGGCAGTTGCAAATGTATCCTGAACAGGGGCAAAAAAACTGATAATGTACCCCCTACTGTAAATGATAAGGGTATCAGAAGTCACTGAGGGGTTCTGTGACTATATAAAGTCACAAGGCTACAGGCTGAGTAATACAGGGAACTCTGAGTATCACTCATCTATTATAAGGAATAATGTACGCCCTACCAGCATTGGACTGGACCGGTGGGACAACAAGAAAAAGCCCGGTGGGCCCCGCCGGCCCAGATCGCTAGACATAGCTCACTGTAAATGATATGGATATTAGAAGTCACCAAAGCGTTTGTGACTCTATAAAAGTATCACTCATGTATTATAAGGAATAATGTACACCCTACTGTAAATTCTGGACCGGTAGAACACCGGAAAAAAAACCTGGTGGGCCCCAGCCCTCGTGGGCCCCGCCGGCCCAGATCGCTAGACATAGCCGGCACTCCTGACCACCCAGAGGGAGCCCGGCGATTGGGACAGAGGGATCCCAGCGACTGGGGCAGTGGGGGGCCCTGCCACTGGGGGGAGCACCGGGGGGCCCTGCTACTGGGGGGGTGGTGGTGGAGCCCTGATGTGTCAGCCCCAGTGGGCCCTGACCCTGCCCCCCAGTCCGACCACTGTAAATTCTAAGGATATCAGAAGTCACTGAGGGGTTCTGTGACCATATAAAGTCACAAGGCTTCAGCCTGAGGTATACAGTGAAGTCTGAGTATCACTCATGTATTATAAGGAATAGTGTACGCCCTACTGTAAATTCTACGAATATCAGAAGTCATTGAGGGGTTCTGTGACCATATAAAGGCACAAGGCTGCAGACTGAGTTATACAGGGAACTCTGAGTATCACTCATGTATTATAAGGAATAATGTACCCCCTACTGTAAATTCTAAGGATAACAGAAGTCACTGAGGGGTTCTGTGATCATATAAAGGCGCAAGGCTGCAGACTGAGTTATACAGGGAACTCTGAGTATCAGGGCTGGCCTTAGGCCTATTGGACCAATTGGGCCCCGCACCTCTGGGGGCCCACACCACAGGGCAGCACAGATAATATTTCCCTCAGCACATGATGCTGCCTGGCCTGCCCCCAACTTTGAGAGTCCAGCCCATCCCCAAATCCATAGGTCCAGCCCACCCCCAACTCTGATAAGCCAGCCTATCCCCCAACTCCATAGGTCTAGCCTGCCCCCAACTCTCATAGGCCCAGCTTTCCTCCAACCTTGATAGGCCCTGCCTGCCCCCAATCCAACCAAGCCTGCTCCCAAGCTGAATCGGCCCAGCCTGCCCCAAACTAATTGGCCCAGTACACTCTCCTATTTCCTCCCTCTCTCTCTTACCCTGTGTGCCCCTATTATGTGCCCCTATTTCATCCCTCTCACTCTCTTACCTTGTCTGCCCCTTTCCTTTCTATTTTGTGCCTGTATGCCCTTATTTTCCTAAATACTTGGTGTGTCAGTAGCCAGCAACACTTTGTCTAGGGGCCCCGCCAACATGGTCCCAATTGGGCCCCACATTTGATAGGATCAGCCCTGCTGAGTATCACTCATGTTTTATAAGGAATAGTGTATGCCCTACCAGCATTGGACTGGACCGGTAGAACACCGGGAAAAAACCTGGTGGGCCCCAGCCCTTGTGGGCCCCACCGGCCCAGATCGCTAGACATAGCCGGCACTCCTGACCCCCCCCCCAGAGGGAGCCTGGCGATTGGGACAGAGGGAGCCCAGCGACTGGGGCAGTGGGCGGCCCTGCCACTGGGGGGAGCACCGGGGGGCCCTGCTCCTGGGGGGGCAGTGGTGGAGCCCTGATGTGTCAGCCCCAGTGGGCCCTGACCCCTCCCCCCAGTCCGACCACTGTAAATTCTAAGGATATCAGAAGTCACTGAGGGGTTCTGTGACCATATAAAGTCACAAGGCTGCAGGCTGAGGTATACAGTGAAGTCTGAGTATCACTCATGTATTATAAGGAATAGTTTACGCCCTACTGTAAATTCTACGAATATCAGAAGTCACTGAGGGGTTCTGTGACCATATAAAGGCACAAGGCTGCAGACTGAGTTATACAGGGAACTCTGAGTATCACTCATGTTTAATAAGGAATAGTGTACGCCCTACCAGCATTGGAATGGACCGGTAGAACACCGGAAAAAAAACCTGGTGGGCCCCGCCGGCCCAGATCGCTAGACATAGCCGGCACTCCTGACCCCCCAGAGGGAGCCCAGCGATTGGGACAGAGGGAGCCCAGCGACTGGGGCAGTGGGGGGCCCTGCCACTGGGGGGAGCACCGGGGGGCCCTGCTACTGGGGGGGTGGTGGTGGAGCCCTGATGTGTCAGCCCCAGTGGGCCCTGACCCCCCCCCAGTCTGACCACTGTAAATTCTAAGGATATCAGAAGTCACTGAGGGGTTCTGTGACCATATAAAGTCACAAGGCTGCAGACTGAGGTATACAGTGAAGTCTGAGTATCACTCATGTATTATAAGGAATAGTGTACGCCCTACTGTAAATTCTAAGGATAACAGAAGTCACTGAGGGATTCTGTGATCATATAAAGGCGCAAGGCTGCAGACTGAGTTATACAAGGAACTCTGAATATCACTCATGTTTTATAAGGAATAGTGTATGCCCTACCAGCATTGGACTGGACCAGTAGAACACCTGGAAAAAACCTGGTGGGCCCCAGCCCTCGTGGGCCCCACCGGCCCAGATCGCCAGACATAGCCGGCACTCCTGACGCCCCCAGAGGGAGCCCGGCGATTGGGACAGAGGGAGCCCAGCGACTGGGGCAGTGGGGGCCCTGATGTGTCAGCCCCAGTGGGCCCTGACCCCTCCCCCCAGTCCGACCACTGTAAATTCTAAGGATATCAGAAGTCACTGAGGGGTTCTGTGACCATATAAAGTCACAAGGCTGCAGGCTGAGGTATACAGTGAAGTCTGAGTATCACTCATGTATTATAAGGAATAGTTTACGCCCTACTGTAAATTCTACGAATATCAGAAGTCACTGAGGAGTTCTGTGACCATATAAAGGCACAAGGCTGCAGACTGAGTTATACAGGGAACTCTGAGTATCACTCATGTATTATAAGGAATAATGTACGCCCTACCAGCATTGGACTTGACCGGTGGGACAACAAGAAAAAGCCCGGTGGGCCCCGCCGGCCCAGATCGCTAGACATAGCTCATGACTCCCCCCCCCCCGAAAGATCGCATAAGTACAGCACACACAGAGAGCATAGGGTAGGCAGAGTATGGAACACAGGGAGCATAGGGCAGGCAGAGTATGGTACACACAGGGAGCATAGGGCAGGCAGAATATGGGACACACAATGAGCATAGAGCAGGCAGAGTATGGCGCACACACAATGAGCATAGAGCAGGCAGAATATGACACACACAGGGAGCATAGGGCAGGCAGTGTATGGCACACACAGCGAGCATAGGGTAGGCAGAGTATGGAACACAGGGAGCATAGGGCAGGCAGAGTATGGTACACACAGGGAGCATAGGGCAGGAAGAGTATGGAACACAGGGAGCATAGTGCAGGTACAGAATGGTACACACAAGGAGCATAGGGAAGGCAGAATACAGCAGGAGACAGTGACGCATATCAGGACCACTCTAAGATGAACAGTTCATACTGTGCTAAATATAATAACACAGTGCTGGTGCCCCTTTGTATGATATTGTCAGGGAGCCGGGAGCCCCCTCTGGGGAGTAGTCCGGATCTAGGAGGAAGCCCCTCAGGAGGGATCAAGGTCGTGGTATCCAAGGGTAAGACAGGAGAATAAACAAAGTCCAAGCACAGGTCAAATGGCAGGCAGAGTATCAGCGAAGTCCAAGTCCAGGCAAGGGGTCACAACAAGGAATCAGGCAGATATAAGCAGGGGAAACAGCAAGGGAACCCAGGAATCACTCAGGGAACAGGATCCTATTTTCGGGCGCCATCTTGGCGCCTCAGGCGTCCTTTTATCTTTGAATTTGGCGCCCTTGCGCCAGCGCGCCTGCGACCGTCGCGCCGTGCTGGCGTCACAACGCCGGCGTCGGAACCCACGTGGGTTCCCTGGGCGCCGCCATCTTGGATTCTTCGCCGCCGGGAGCGGACGCGACTCCTCGCGCTCCCGGCGGTCTTGACAGTACCCCCCCCCTCACGGGGGGCCTCAGGACCACCGGGACTTGGTTTCTGGGGAAACTTGGAGTGGAAGTCTCTTACCAAACGAGGAGCATGCACATCACGGTGTCCCTCCCAAGAGCATTCTTCGGGGCCAAAGCCCTTCCAATGGATGAGGTATTGAAGGGACCCTCTGGAGATTCTGGAATCAAGGATTCTCTCCACCTCGAATTCTTGTTGACCCTCCACAGAGACAGCAGGAGGAGGAGATTGGACACCAGAGAAACGGTTGGAGACGGTGGGCTTCACCAGGGAGACGTGGAACACGTTGGGGATTCTCATCTCTGGTGGGAGTTGAAGTCTGATGGCTACAGGGTTAATTATCTCCAAGATGGGGAACGGACCCAGGAACTTCGGACCCAACTTGGGAGATGGCACCTTCAAGCGAATATTCCTGGAAGAGAGCCAGACACAATCACCCACCTTGTAGGGAGGAGAGGGCCTTCTACGGCGATCCGCGAAAGTCTTGTGGACTAGAGCACACTTCTCTAGATTAGACTTGGTTGCAGCCCAAATAGCAAGCATATGGGCTGCCAGATCATCTGCAGCCGGGACGTCCGACAACACGAAGTCCTGAGGAAAGGCTTGAGGGTGCTGTCCATACACCACCATAAATGGAGACCTTCCTGTGGAGGAATGACATGCATTATTATGAGCAAACTCCGCCCACGGGAGGAGGTCAGACCAATCGTCCTGGCAAAGAGATACGTGGTTCCTCAGGAACTGTTCTAAGGCTTGGTTCACACGTTCAGCTGCCCCATTCGTCTGCGGGTGGTAGGCAGACGAAAATTTAAGTGTTATTCCCAAGTCTTTACATAGAGAACGCCAGAACTTGGCGGTAAACTGGGTGCCTCTGTCGGAGACGATCTCCACCGGGAAACCATGCAGGCGGAAGATGTACTTAATAAAGAGTTGGGATAATTCCACCGCAGAGGGTAACTTCTTCAAAGGGATGAAATGGGCCATTTTGCTGAAGCGGTCAATGACAACCCAGATTACAGTATTCCCACCGGAGGGAGGAAGTTCGACAATAAAGTCCATAGAGAGGTGCGTCCACGGACGAGAGGGAACCGGCAAAGGCTGTAACAACCCGCTGGGGCGGGAATGGCTAGGCTTAGAAGTGGCACAGACATTACAAGCAGCCACAAAGTCCTTTACATCCTTGCGGATATCAGGCCACCAGACTAGGCGCCTCAAGAGTTCAAGGGTCTTGGCCGGACCAGGATGTCCAGCTTGCCTGGAGCAGTGGGTTTGTTGCAGGATGGCCAGGCGAAGTTCTGGAGGGACGAAGGCCATGCCAATCGGAGTATCTTGAGGAGCCGAGGACTGCCCAGCCAGAATCTGGTCGGCAAATTGGGGATACAGAGAGGCAATGATCTTGACTGGTGGAATGATTGGTTCCTGCGTCTCAGGGTCACGGTCCACCGGAGTGAAGCTACGAGACAAGGCATCGGCCTTCAGATTCTTGGAACCTGGGCGATAAGTCAAAACAAAGTTAAATCGGGAAAAGAAAAGGGCCCACCTGGCTTGTCTGGGATTTAGCCTCTTGAGGGACTGTATAAACTCCAGATTCTTGTGATCTGTGAAAAT
This sequence comes from Xenopus laevis, assembly GCF_017654675.1. Lineage (NCBI taxonomy): Eukaryota > Metazoa > Chordata > Amphibia > Anura > Pipidae > Xenopus > Xenopus laevis. Next base: position 26,072,513 of record NC_054377.1, on the reverse strand, counting down.
CTGGACAGGAATTTCAGAGCCCTCCAGGAGGTGACGCCATTCTTCAAGGGCAAGCTTGACTGCTAAGAGTTCTCGATTTCCGACATCATAGTTCTGCTCTGCGGATGAGAACTTCTTGGAGAAAAAACGCACAGGGGTGCAATTTTCCATCAGTGGAGTGTCTCTGAGACAGGATAGCTCCGGCTCCGACTTCAGAAGCATCAACTTCGATGCAGAAGGGTAGTGCAGGATTGGGATGTCGGAGAACAGGAGCGGACGTGAAGGCCTCTTTCAAGGACTGAAAGGCTTCTATGGCAGATGGAGGCCACAGGCTGGGTTTACCCCCTTTCCGGATGAGGGCCAGGATAGGTGCAATGCGGGAAGAGAACCCCCGGATGAACTGTCGATAATAATTAGCAAATCCGATGAATCTCTGGATTGCCTTGGTACTCAGTGGGAGAGGCCACTCCTGGATGGCCGACACTTTCACGGGGTCCATCTCAAATCCCTCTGGAGAGATAATGTATCCTAGGAAGGGGATCTTGGATACCTCGAAGACACACTTCTCCAACTTGGCGAAGAGAGAGTTCTTCCTCAGACGAGAGAGTACCTCCTTCACCTGGGAGCGATGACTTTCAAGGTCCTTGGAAAAGATCAGGATGTCGTCCAAGTATACGACTACGAACCTTCCTAGAAGATCTCGGAACACATCATTAACAAACTCCTGGAAGACGGCAGGGGCATTGCAAAGGCCGAAGGGCATAACAAGATATTCATAGTGCCCATCCCGGGTGTTGAATGCCGTCTTCCATTCGTCACCCTCCCGGATGCGAATGAGGTTGTAGGCCCCCCGGAGATCCAACTTGGAGAAAATCTTTGCCCCTTTCAGCTGGTCAAAGAGCTCGGCAATCAAGGGCAGGGGGTACCTGTTTTTCACGGTGATCTTATTCAGACCCCGATAGTCTATACAAGGCCGAAGGCCTCCGTCCTTCTTCTCCACGAAGAAGAACCCAGCCCCTGCAGGAGAGGTAGAAGGGCGGATAAACCCCCGCTGGAGATTTTCTTGGATGTACTCCTTCATAGCGGTAGTCTCTGCAGGAGAGAGAGGGTAGGTGCGCCCTCTGGGGGGCATAGCTCCTGGCAGGAGTTCAACCGGACAGTCGTAGGAGCGATGTGGGGGAAGGAACTCTGCAGACTTTTTACAAAACACATCAGAAAACCCCTGGTAAGTGGAGGGCAAAGTCTTTAGTTCCGCAGTGGAGACATTCACCTTCTCGAGGGGTTTTGGCGGAAGGCAATGTTGCCGGCAAAATAAACTCCAACGAGAGATCTGCCCAGTGGACCAGTCTATGGTGGGGTTATGCAGACGTAACCACGGAAGACCCAATATTACTGGAGTAGAAGGGCAGGGAATGATGAAGAAAGAAAGTTTTTCTTGATGCAGCGCCCCAACTTGTACAGATAGTTCCGCCGTGAACATTGTGACGAATTCAAACTCCAGGGGTTTGTCATCTATGGCGGTAATTCGCAGGGGTGAAGACAATGGAAGCAGGGGAATCTTCATGCGTTCGGCAAAGAAGGCGTCCATGAAATTGCCATCCGCTCCGGAGTCGAGGAAGGCCCTTTCGAAGATAGATTTACTTGCCAGGTGAATCTGCAAAGGAAGGAGAAGTCTGCGTGAATTTTCTTGATACTTCTCCTGAGGACCTCGAGTGATGCCCCCTACATGAGAAACCTGAGACATACCTCGGGGTACAAAACTCTTGGCTTTGGCAGGACAGGCGTTGGCAAAATGGGAATGCCCACCACAGTACAAACAGAGACCTGCCATACGTCTTCGGAGTCTTTCCTGCTCGGAGAGGCGAGCCTTTCCTACTTGCATAGGTTCCTCCAGGGGAGATGTGGACACATGAGTCACAGGGACAGCGGATGCTTGCAGAATCGGCCTTTGAAAGCGTGGGGCCAACATGGGAGAAAATCGTCTGCTGCGCTCTCTCTCCACCTGGTGTTCTCTGAGACGGGTGTCAACCTTAATGGATAGAGCGATCAGCCCTTCCAGGGTGTCAGGAGTCTCTCTGGAGACGAGATCATCTTTGATGCGGCTGGATAGGCCTTGGTAGTATACGGCCTTGTAAGCGTCATCACACCAGGAAGTCTCCGCCATCAGAGTTCGGAAGTCTATAGCGTACTCATTGACACTGCGGCTTCCCTGCCGGAGCTGCAAGAGACGGGCAGGGGCGTTCGTAACCCGACCTGGAGCATCAAAGACTATGCGAAAAGCTTGGAGAAAGTCTTTAACATCATAAGTCACCGGGGAATTCTTCTCCCAAAGAGACGTTGCCCACTCCAGTGGCTTGCCTTCCAATCGAGACATCACATACCCCACCTTGGAACGCTCACTTGGAAACTGTGTGGGTTGGAACTCAAATTGAATTTGGCATTGTGTGGCAAATCCCCTGCAGGCTTGTGGGTCCCCACTGAAGCGAGGGGGAGGTGGAATGCGAGGCTCACCTGTCGGGTAGCTTGCGTTCGTAGAGGCTGCCGCCATGGGGGATCTCCAGTAGGTGGAGCAGCGGAGGGCGCAGAAGGCACTTGAGCTAGCAGGACATCGAGTGCTTGCCCAATGCGAACCTGCTGGTTTTCGTAGTCCTCCATGCGGGATGCCAGTCCGCGGAGCGCTCGTCCGACATGAGGTGTGGCTTCCTCAGAAGGATCCATGGCCCGAAAATAATGTCAGGGAGCCAGGAGCCCTCTCTGGGGAGTAGTCCGGATCTAGGAGGAAGCCCCTCAGGAGGGATCAAGGTCGTGGTATCCAAGGGTAAGACAGGAGAATAAACAAAGTCCAAGCACAGGTCAAATGGCAGGCAGAGTATCAGCGAAGTCCAAGTCCAGGCAAGGGGTCACAACAAGGAATCAGGCAGATATAAGCAGGGGAAACAGCAAGGGAACCCAGGAATCACTCAGGGAACAGGATCCTATTTTCGGGCGCCATCTTGGCGCCTCAGGCGTCCTTTTATCTTTGAATTTGGCGCCCTTGCGCCAGCGTCAGCGCGCCTGCGACCGTCGCGCCGTGCTGGCGTCACAACGCCGGCGTCGGAACCCACGTGGGTTCCCTGGGCGCCGCCATCTTGGATTCTTCACCGCCGGGAGCGGACGTGACTCCTCGCGCTCCCGGCGGTCTTGACAGATATATGAACAGGTGAACCATGAGGGCAGGCAGAGTATGGTACACACAGGGAGCATAGGGCAGGCAGAGTATGGAACACAGGGAGCATAGTGCAGGTACAGAATGGTACACACAGGGAGCATAGGGAAGGCAGAATACAGCAGGAGACAGTGAAGCATATCAGGACCACTCTAAGATGAACAGTTCATACTGTGCTACATATAATGACACAATGCTGGTGCACCTTTGTATGCCAAAGGCATAGAGGAGGGGCAGACAATATTTTAGCTATGAATACTTTAATAAAAAACAGAAATTGGATTTCATCTTTAATTTGAAAAGGACTGTAACTACGTAACTTTCCACATTATTTTGCTTAAAAATGTAACATGCAAGGCATTGTGGGAATTACAGTCTTGGCTGGAGGAGAGCTGACTACTGAGACAATGTTGTGATAGAAGCAGCAGTCAGGGAATACAGAGCAGGGGATTGCAAAGGGCACACATAGGCTGCTTTCAGTAGTACTAGAGGTTATTCTTTATATTTTAACTACAAAAAAACGCACCTTAAATAATTTAACCATACCTCAGGTAGGTTATTCAGTTGACTTCTGCAAAGTTGTTTCAGGAGTCAGACTCAGCAGGGTAGAGAAACAACCAGACAGATACAGCATTAACAGGAACATAACCAGTGTCAGACTGGTTATGTCAGCGGGACACCAGGAAAAAACACGGTTGGCCCTGGTCTTCATGGTCCCGCTGGCCCAGACCTGCCCCCTGAACCGTCCCCTCTCCCATAGGCGGATTTTTAATAAGGCTTGGGGAGGCTAAGCCTCCCCAAAACTGCCTGACAAAAAATAAGAAGGAAAATTACTTCACCTTTACAAAGTTGCTGATCAGGGCTGCCATCAGGGGGGGACAGGGGGGAGAGTTGTAGGGGGCTCGAGGGTAAGGGGGGCCGTACTTTCTTGATTAGCCGGGCCCCCCTGCTTTCTGAGAGCTGCTGACTTCGGGAAGGCAGGGCGGGAGCACAAGGGGAGGTATCTTCTGTCCATTACTTCCCCGTATTGGTCACTGAGTTTAAGTCCCGGTTGAGCTGCTCAGGGATTGGATAGCTGAGGTCTGAACTTTTCCTCCAGCTCATCCAATCACCATTCAGCTTTACCAGGACATGAAATTCTGTGACCAATAAGGAAAGAAAATGCTGTCACTGGAAGAAGATGCAGCCACCTGTGCTCCCCTCCTCCCTTCTGTAGTTGGCTGGTCACTTACAGCAGGTGGGCCACACTAATGAAGTGTAACATGGCAGGGCCCCGCTAAAAGTAACCCTTTGTGGTCCCTATTGTGTGGTGGGGGGTGGACCTGTGGGGTGGGCGGACCTGTAGGTGGGGCTTCTGGTGGGTGCAGCCCAGGGGGCCCAGGAATTTTTTTGTATGGTGCCCTGCGATTTCTGATGGTGGCCCTGTTGCTGATGCAATGTTTCCAGCTGGGCATGCTACATGCAGCCTGTTGTTTCAGACATGCATAGTGGGACTGTTATATCGGTGCCTGGCTCTTTTTCTATGACGACAGGTGAAGCATTTTCTAAAGTTTAAGTGCTGGTAGCTTTAAAGATTAAGTCACGGTACATGTTCATGGCATTTGATTGGCTGGAGGGGAAAACAGACACTCCCTGTATGCAATCCGTTTTTGTTTCCTTAATTGGGGCTTTGGAGCAGTGATGAAGTACCGCAGTACTATCCTGCTCCCCACATGGTCCTTACACATATGACTGTGACAGCAGCAGGTCAGTGAGTGAGCAGTATTAGCAGCAGAGAAGACAAGCCTGAAGTACTGTACTGTAGCAATCTGGATATTCCAGGAAATGCCAATTGCAACTTGTCTCAGAATGTCACTCTCTACATCATAATAAAAGTTAATTTGAAGTTGAACAACCCCATTAAACAACTAAACTCATTTAGGCTATTTACCTAGGACTCCATGCTTCAAAGTGCCATTACTTTTTCACTCTCTCAGCATTAGAAATTAGCATTAAGTCAGTGTGTGTGACTTCCTGTAGCCCCAAATGAAAAATTCACCCTCCGCCCATGCCCTCTCCTTTCACTCCAGATGTACCAGATCTGCTTTGTTTTGGGGGGGCAGGAAGACCCTTTAGTTTTTATGGAGGGCCCGGACAGTTGTGTTCCTGGTTGGTCCTGGACACACCAGTCCAACCCTTGGAATAACTACAAAGAAGAGAATGAAGAGACGTGGTATAGGAATGGGAGACAAATAACCACCCACTGCCAGTCAATCCATTCCGCTCTAGGGGATAAGCATACAAACCACATTGAAATCGCCCAAGAGGATCACTAGACCACATGTGAGTGTCTTGAGAAAACACAAATTTTATTGAAAACACACGTGCAGTAGATACCAGGAGTAGATACAGGCAGGGGAGAGGACAGCTCAACATGTTTCATGACTGCACTAGTTACTTTATCAGCCACATATATAACACCTAAAAGACTTAAAGGGCATGTAAAGGCAAAAAAATAAAATCCAGTTTTTACTTTCTTTAATGAAAAAGAAACCTATCTCCAATATACTTTAATTAAAAAAATGTGTACCATTTTTATAAGAAACCTGACTGTATGCAATGAAATTCTCCCTTCATTTACTGCTGTGGATGGGAATTGTCAGATGGTCCCTAACTGCTGGCAGGGAAAAAATCATACTTTTGAACAGCAGGGGGAGCCCCCACCTTACTTCCCAGCCTTTCAGAACTCCAGCTGCTTTGTTTGTTTCCCTGTTTTGATAATTTATGACGCCCCCTAAGCATCCCAGACCACACTGAGCATGTGCACAGTCTTAGGCTTGAAAAGATGTTTAACAAAGTTACAAGATGACAGCCCCCTGTGGCCAAGGTTGAAAGCATAAATCATTTGTTTGATTAGACTTGTGGTGCAGTAAGTTCATGTTTATGTTTAGTATACAAAATACAGCATTTCTAGCCTTATTCTATTTTAGACTTTCCTTGTCCTTTAAAGCAGTAATAGGCAGCTTGAAAATATAATACTATGCAGGCTGAAATACATGTTGTTAATAGCATTAAATGATGTAACAATTTATTAAAGGACATTTTGATGGATGGCAAATAATCCATGTCCTATTGAAAACCGAAAAAATTCATTAACTAGAAATTAATAAACCTGGATGCTCCTGTAAATTCATAAAGTGCAAGAAAAGTATGTAAAAAATACACAATGCTAATAAACTAATTAATGAAACAATACTAATGGGAATTAACAGTTAAATACCAATTAATCTACAAAAAAGTTCAGTTCCCACTCTCTATTTAGACCCCCGGGTGTGACTGTACCTAGTGTAAAAATCCGAAACGCTTCCTTCCTAAAGGGAGGTTTCTAAATCACCTTACCCAGCTTTTCTATAAAAAATTTTTTGTAGGTTTGCCCTTTATAAACATTTGAGTTTTGGAAACCATAATTAGATTTTTTGGGGTTTTTGCAAAACATATCAAATCAACTGTATTTACCTTATGATTAGTGATTCATGTATTCATTTCCTCTGCCTTTTTCATCACAGAATTACTGTCATTTGGAAGTGCATTATTGAAGATCACTCATAAAACATTTACAGTGGAATTTGCGAAGACTGGATACAAATGACTCCATGTCACTTTTTTTTTTAAAACATACATATTTACTAACTGTCAAAAGTCACATTTGAAAATGTTATAAGTCGGCTGGCATTTGATTTATTAATGTAATTAAAATGTGAAAATGAGTAGACACTGAAAGGGTTTAAACCTCCAGGTTGCCCAATATTTTTAAAGAACAAAGTGGAAATCTTTGGGGAGATATAGGTCATAGATTGAGATAGTCTTTTACAGATAAAACATGCACAGCATATTCTTAACATAACACTTGGGTGCAAGATATGGAACACATTCTTGCCACATGTCACCTGTTATCATGTTATCTAAAGGGAAACAAATGAAGTAAGTTTGTAAAAGTGACTAAAGGTCTATGTTATTTGTACTCATATAATTGGAGCATCTATCTAATTGTAATTCTATTGGCTATGTTCCAAATGGTGTAGATAGCACTTTTGTTCATTTTCTGGTTGAAATCCAGAATCCGCTCTGTGTGCCTGCTGCTGCTGCTATCCTGTTGGCCAAGTAGGAGTATCTTGGGCCAGTTAAATATGATTATTTCAAGTGGACTGACCCCGACAATACACAAATGGAGGGTCCATTGTGTGTGATTGTGTGTGTTACAAAAACTGCATTAGGGGTGATGAATGTTCCACAGAATGTACATGTACATACTGCTTTGCTGAGGCATGTTACACCTTCAAAACCTATATGAAAGAAACATGACAGAAGAGACTAAAGCAACAAGGGTCAGTTGTGGAAATCCAGTCCTAACAAAATCTCCCCTATTTTTCTCTTATATCTTTGCACAGGCACTTTGTAGCACTTCCTAGATTTCATGGCCCTCCCCCAATTCCCCTTCCTCCTCACATCTATTTGTGTAGCCAGTGATGGGCATGGGCATCAGGCCCCCTATTCTGGTACATAAACAAGATTCAGACAAGTGTTCACAAGCACTACCTGCTTGCTTGTGATTCTGTAATTCCAATTGTGAATCTTAAAATGGGATTTTATATTAGGATTTTATACCAGGAAGGTCCAAATTCAGGAATTTTACTTTTACAGGCAGATCATCCCTAAGAAACATATTTGCATTTTACAAGAAGGTTGTGGTTTTGTGTTGCAGCATTTAGATTTTAAGAAAGCTTTTCTTAGACAGAGTCTAATGAAACAAATGACACATACAGGTGGCAAACTGCCTGAAGCATTGCAGATTTAGTGGAGTTAGTAGGTTAGTAGCCAAATTATAATGGAGACTCTCATGTGCTAATGCTAATATAACCTCTTACATGCTAACAATATACACTGCAAATGTCACTCAATGGATTTTTCTCCATGTGTAAAGAAACATTTCTTTGTGGTATTACAGTTGTGCTCAGTTCTAATCCATTTCCTTAAAATGTCCCTTTTTCTCTTGCCAGCTTCATTCAATTGAAGGAACAATGGGTAAGTTCCCCGTGTCACATTACATGATTTCATTTCATTGTGTAGAGTGACATTTAGTGCCTTCATTCGAGGGAACCTTTTTATGGTACCCATGGTGATTGCGTCTGAAGGTGAATTTACAATAAGCCCTGGGGGGTAGTTGGAGGGAGCAGCAGAAATAACCGTTTGGCTCTATAAATGTATTTTCAAATGAGTAATTGCCAACTAATCAACACAAGTAACCTATTTTCATTTTATATTATTGAGTGATTCACTATTAATAGATTTATAACTTTCAGTCTTTGTCTATTGACTGGTATAATGATGCACTGGCTTGTAATGTCAACGCACCATAGTTATAGAACCAGGCCCTCAGTCCCTAGTGCTCTATTAATTTTTACTATTGCTGATTTACTGATTCTTGGCTTTCTAGTCTGTTTCTGATCAATCCCAAATTTGACTTTCCCATGAATTCTGACCATTGTTCTGACTTCTACTCAAACACTGTGTGTGTAAAGATACTCACCGATCCGTGCCTCTTCGCCCGTGACGATCTTCTGTCCTGCACAGGTTCCGAGGCGCGCGTCCGGTTCGACGTCCTCAATGGACGTCTGATTCGCCAATCCTGGGCATGATCCTTGCCTATTTAAAGACGCCAGCGACTTTAGACAAGTTGCTAAGTGATCTTTTGCTCCTGCAGATTCTAAGATACTCCTGTTTATCCTGATTGATTCTTTGGTTTTTTGACATCGGCTTGTTATTGGACTCCTGACCCTCTGTTGCCTGAGTTGACCTCGGCCTGCTTCTCGTTTACGATTCTTCGCTACCAAAACTCACTTCGGCCTGGATTTCAACCTCGATTTTGTCGTTGCCTGAACCCTGACCTTCGTCTGGTTACAGGACCTACTTCCATCCATTACCGGCACTCCTGCCTATTTACACAATCTCTTCCCTGTTCTAACCTCCAGGGATTTGTACTGTGAAATCTGAAGGTGTTGCTTGAGAGTATCTAACTGGAAGCATCAGAACCTCGGTACGTTATAGTGTGGCCCTAACATGCACTGATATTTGATGATCATGTTAAAAGGAATATATTCCCCACTTTATGACATGAGCTTATTTAGTTGGGCTTGTGTAGAAAAGGTGCAAAAACTGTTTGAATTTCCAAATGTAAATGTATTTTTATTTTTTCCACAGAGATACCTAATTTCACAAATTGAAAGGAAGCCATGTAAAGTGGCCCCCGATAAAACTCTTCATATTGTGTGTGAATGTCATATGGACCTTAGAATTTAAACTCCATTGAGGAAGTGGCTGAAGTGAATAATGTATAATCTCTGTAAAGCCCTGTGGAAATGTGTTGGTGCCATATAAATAACTGTTAATAATAAGCATGTGCTCCCAGGGGCCAGTTCCCCACACCCTTAGGCTCATAGTGTAATGCAGCCACTCTCTCTCTTCTTGCTCCACAATGATTCTGGGACATGATATCACCCTGCTTTCTATAGCATTGAATTTTTTTTTTCAAGCCAACAGATGCCACAATAACAGACATGCTCACCGATTAGTAATGAGGTTTAAGGGTAGGACTACACGGACCATTTTGGAAAGATCCGATGCGCTGTACAAAAACGCAGGTGTCAAATCAGATGCGACGGAAATAAGATAAGTGAATGCATTGTCAGATGAAGTCGCAGCTTTGATCCGACGTAACGCGACTGTACGATGCAGCCGCAGTGTGCATCATTAGCACCTTCAGCACAATGATACAAAAGGTCTGGATAGGGATGCCACCTGTTCGGTTTTGACCCAAACAGTTCGGTTTTCCCATGGCCTGTTCGGGTTTAACTTTCTGTTCAGTTGTCAGCCTTATGAAACCCGAACAATAATCTGGCCAATATATGAAAACCAATTAAATACCAAGATACTCACCTTGACATGGCTTAGTTATTATCATGTGCAGTTCATTTTTGTTATTACAGAAACAGAAAGAAGCAAATCAATCAAAATTAAGAAATATTTTTTCTAAAAGAAGCTTTTTGGATAACTGATTTCTGTAATAACATCCCATACCTGATTGGTCTTACTCATCGCGCAGAATAGATAGGGGTAGGGTTTCCAGCTGTGTGGGTTTCAACTGGACATCTCAGTTTGTCAAAGGGCTGTCAAAACTTTCTGTCCCATTTAAAACATTGCACAAACTGGACAGAAACCCAGCCAGATGCATTTAAAGGAGAAGGAAAGCTACTGAAGCAGTTTATTGCCAATAGATTAGCCAAAATAGTACAAGCTATAACAGTATATTTATTCTGCAGAATGCTTTACCATACTTGAATAAACAGCTCTTGAAGTGTTCTCTGTTTGTTTAGGATAGCAGCTGCCATGTTGGCTTGGTGTGACATCACTTCCTGCCTGAGTCGCTCGCTTATAGCTCTGGACTTAGATTACAGCAGGGAGGGGGAGACAAGCAAACTGAGCATGCTCAAGGGCATGCAGTGGAGGTTTAAACTGAAAACAGGAAGTCTGCTACAGAAGCCCATGTCTACACAATAGAAGGAAAGAAATGTGATGTTTATTTTGACAGAGGACTCAGAGCAGCATTACTTTGAGGGTTTACTGGTGTATTTATATAGAGCTTTCTGATAAAGCTTGCTTCATTTTAGCCTTTACTTCCCCTATAAGTGATGCAATAACCCTGACCCAGCATCATAACTCCACGACATCATCTCTGATGTCATCATGCCCATACGGACATCACTTCTCCATCCCAATCTGCCCCGTCCACTTTGTTCGGGTTTAGCCACCAGCAACGGTGGCAACCCTAGTCCTGGACTAGCAATCTGTGGGTTCTGACTAATGCCAGAAGGGCTGCTGTAAAATGCAAAGTGGCCGATGAGGGGTCTGTCTGGGCCTCTGTTTACTTGGAATGCCAGGGATTATTTTCATGACCAGTCTTCACATAGTAATCCATTCTTAGGGTGCTTGAAGCCACTGTTTGACACTATAAATATACACTGATACCATACCCACTGCTCAGCCTCTCACTCTATCATTTAACACTATCCCTATCCTTCTGAAGTCCATAACAATTCATATACAAAAAACAATGTGACACTTTTGTCTGCGGCAGCAACTCCCACGCATGCGCGGTCACGCCTGAAAGGTAAACTTGCTCGGGGCATGCGCGCTAGGATTTTGACCTTGCCTGCCCTATATGGGCGGGGTTTCTACGCCCCACCGGCTCGGCCCACTGTAGTTGTCATGGCTCTTCGTATCCCGGTATCATTCCTCCTCCTGTCACCTCTGCGAGCAGTTGCCAGTCCCGCGAGCAGAACAAGAGCCATGTCCATAAAGGTACGTAATGTAGCGAGTAGCGGTCTAGTGCAGGTGTGCGCGCTCCCCTGACGCAGTGTAACCTATAGGAACGTGCGTGCGCACTGATTTCTGTGTCTATGTATATTGAATTGGTTTCAAATCTGCCCAATCTGTCAAATAAGAGTAAACGTCTCTGGCATGTTGTGGCTCGTGCTTTAACTCCTCCTGACCTTGGGCATGTCGTCTACTCGCCCAGGTACCAATATTAGATGGTAAGCTCTGCAGCGCAGTATTTTGTTTTGTACATTTAAAAAGATTGTGGGTTCAGGTAACTCAGAGTTCTACCCCCATGGACTCCATTCATATGTACAACACGATGGAAAGCCGAATTTCTGCCCCCAGAATCCCCAGCTGGTTGCCATGTGGCTACCTCTTTCTATTTGATATGTCTATTATTCTAGCAGGGCAAATGACTACTGTGCCCCTGGTCTTACCAATGAGCACTTTTGGCCAGTTACAAGTATCATTAGAGCATGACCAGGTCTGGACTAGGAGTCAAAATATTGCCTGGCAATGCAAAGCCCAAATAGCCCTCCACTAGCCCACTAAAAAGTGATTGTCTATAGGACCTTACAGCAGCCCCACAGAACCCACAGATTGCCAGTCCAATGACAATGCAACATTCCCAGAAATCCAAACAACAGAAGTTAAAGGGATACTGTCATGGGAAAAAAAACATTTTTCAAAATGAATCAGTTAATAGTGCTGCTCCAGCAGAATTCTGCACTGAAATCCATTTCTCAAAAGAGCAAACAGATTTTTTTATATTCAATTTTGAAATCTGACATGGGGCTAGACATATTGTCAATTTCCCAGCTGCCCCAAGTCATGTGACTTGTGCTCTGATAAACTTCAATCACTCTTTACTGCTGTATTGCAAGTTGGAGTGATATCACCCCCTCCCTTTCCCCCCACCCCCAGCAGCCAAACAAAAGAACAATGGGAAGGTAACCAGATAGCAGCTCCCTAACACAAGATAGCTGCCTGGGAGATCTAAGAACAGCACTCAATAGTAAAAACCCATGTCTCAATGAGACACATTGTTACATTGAGAAGGAAAAACAGCAGCCTGCCAGAAAGCATTTCTCTCCTAAAGTGCAGGCACAAGTCACGACTGGGGGCAGCTAGGAAATTGACAAAATGTCTAGCCCCATGTCAGATTTCAAAATTGAATATACAAAAATCTGTTTGCTCTTTTGAGAAATGGATTTCAGTGCAGAATTCTGCTGGAGTAGAACTATTAACTGATGCGTTTTGAAAAAAACATGTTTTCCGATAACAGGATCCCTTTAAAAGTACAAAAACATTTATTAGGACATGATAAGAAAACATAAATCGTTTTGTGCCTATTGGGGCACTTACTCATAGGTTCAGCCCCAACAGTAAGTGTCCCAACAGGAACGAAACACATTATGTTTTCGTACTTTTAATTACTACTGTTTGGATTTTTGGGAAGCTCACATCGTCATGCTCTATTTATAAATATGCACCCTTAGACTGGGGGGAACGTTGACATTTTTCCTTAATCTTTACTATTTTTCTAGTTGGATTTATACTTGTTTGGTGCCTCCACTCTATTTTTTATTTGGTACCATTCAATTAAGCCAGTTACAGTATCACAGAGACAGCTCCAGCGAGTTACAGTATCATTGAGACAGCTCCGGATAGTTACAGGATCAATGAGACAACTCCGGCCAGTTACAGGATAAATGAGACAGCTCCTGCCAGTTACAATATCACAGAGACAGCTCCGGCCAGTTACTGGATTAATGAGACTGCTCTGAGCAGTTAGAGGATCAATGAGATAGCTCTGACCAGTTACAGGATCAATGAGACAGCTCTGACCAGTTACAGGACCAATGAGTTAGCTCCGGCCAGTTACAGGATCACAGAGACAGCTCTGGCCAGTTACAGGATCACAGAGACAGCTCTGGCCAATTATAGTATCACTGAGACAGGTACAGTATCACTGAGACAGTTCTGGCCAGTTACAGGATAAATGAGACGGCTCCTGCCAGTTACAATATCACAGAGACAGCTCCGGCCAGTTACTGGATCAATGAGACTGCTCTGACCAGTTAGAGGATCAGTGAGATAGCTCTTACCAGTTACTGGATCAATGAGACAGCTCTGACCAGTTAGAGGATCAGCATCAAAATTAAGGCGTAACTCCACCCAAAAATCTTATTTCGCTGCATACTGTAAGTAAATGTAATTTCAGTAGAAAGTACATTTACAAATTAACTTTAAAACCTCTGAAAACCTCTGAAAAAGTATAATGAATGTATATTGGAAAGCTAGAATGACATTTTCTATCGTTATGCAACAGAGAGTTTTGGGTGGAGTTCCCAAATCAGGATTAAAAAAAAACAAGTTTTAATGTTTTGTAACCGTTTATAATTGCAGTTGATGTCACATTGGATAAGTTTCCCTTATGTAATATCATTTGTGCTGTGGGGAAATCCCCTCCTTGTAATATTTTCCTTTAGAATGATGCACCTCCTGGCCCTTCCATTGGTCTCTGTAGACTACAGTGCTGTGTTAATATTTCCAGTAACTGTGACTATCCAGTTGCAATGGGGATGCACCGTGTGTATCCTCTAAGGCAGCGATCCCCAACCAGTAGCTCGTGAGCAACATGTTGCTCTCCAACCCCTTGGATGTTGCTCTCAGGGTCCTTAAAGCAGGTGCAAATTTTAATTGCATAGAAACTAAGGAAAGTATCAAATAGAGCCTCCTGTAGGCTGCCAGTCCATATAGGAGCTACCAAATAGCCAATCACAGCCCTTATTTGGCATCCCAAGGGAAATTTTCAATGTTTGTGTTGCTCTCCATCTCTTTTTACATTTGGATGTGGCTCACAGGTAAAAAAAGGTTGGGGACCCCTGCTCTAAGGTGAACCAGAGCATACAGTTCTCTGCAAGATACACCTGTGCCTCCATGTGGCTGCTGATGATTAAAGTGTAGGAGGGATATAAATGCTTAGAAACAGGAGCTGGGCGTCACCCCTGGGCAAATACAAAAGAATGTCCTATTCTTGCTGGGGATGCACAAGATTCAGAATTTAAGATTTGGCTGATTTCTGACTCCAGCACATGAAATTTTCCCGAATAACAAACCAAGTCCAAACCTTAATTTGTATATGTAAATCAGCAAAAAATCTTTTAAAAAAAATTGTCAACTTTTGGTTGTCATGTGGTCTTAAGTCACGTGATATTTAAGTTTTAGATTTTGGCAAGGACTAAAGGTGGCTATAGATGCAAAGATCCGCTTGTTTGGCCATATCGCCAAACGAGCAGATCTTTCCCCGATATGCCATTAACAAACATGGCTATATCGGGGGCAATCTGATTGTTCGGCCGTACGGCCGAACGATCCGATTACGATGTGCCGTGGGCTCCGGCGGGATCGGTCGGGTCAAAATCAAACCTGACCGATCGACCAAACGACCGATCTCTGCCGGACGAAAGATGTCGGCACACTCCACACACGATCCGAAAATCGTACGAATCCTCGATTCGTACGATAGGATCTGTGTGTCTGTGTGTCTATGGCCACCTTAAGATTCTCCCAGATCTGAAAAGGATCAGATTCTGGGATTCTATGAGCCATAGCCCAGGGTGATTTTAGCCTATATACAATATACTTTCTTTAGAGGAGACATCTATGCACCCACGCCTGACGAGCTATAGATTTGTCATTTCAATAGATCATATTAATACTCCAGCATACAGTGTGTAGTATTTTGATAGTAGCACTAAATTTCCATCAGTCTGAGCACATTCATTATTTAGGTGTAATGCAAGTATTGATCACATTAAAGCTGCTTATCAGTGCATGGTCACACAACAGATACTGTAATTGCATCCTACAGCTTTAGGGAAATAAGTGTTGGCAACTTGATACTGGTAATTGTGACCCAAAGCTGTTTATAATTGTAATCTTATACATGGTGCAATGAGGAAACAACACCTTCAAAATTCCAGTATCGTGTAAAGGAAATGACTTACACAATGGATTTCAGTTGTGGGCAAATCCCTGAAACAATCAAACAAGCTCTGTACACTTCCTCGTTATGGATATTAGTATTTCATTGTATTAGTATTTTATTTTTACCTTCTGTGCTTGCAGGTTGGAGATCAACTTCCTAATGTGCAGGTGTATGAGGGGGGGCCTGGGAACAAGGTCAACATCAGAGATTTGTTCACTAACAAGAAGGGGGTGCTGTTTGGTGTCCCTGGGGCATTCACTCCTGGCTGCTCTAAGGTAAAGGAATAGAAGCTTCAGCTGTGGACGAATATGTATGTCAGTATCACATACTATAGGTCTAATTCATTTTTCCTTCTGCAAATATAGACACATCTGCCGGGGTATGTAGCTCAGGCAGCAGAGCTGAAATCCCGCGGAGCAGCAGTTGTTGCTTGCATCTCTGTTAATGACGTGTTTGTAGTGAGCGAATGGGGAAAGGTGCATGAAGCAGAAGGGAAGGTAAGTGGCCGGCTAATAGGGGACAGTATCAGTGATTCATGACGGAACTTTTCAGGAAAGGAGATAGTTTCATGCTCTCTCCTTGTAGGAATTTTAAGAGTTAAAAGCACTTCACCAGACCTGTTTGTTTCACAATACCTCTTTTTGGCTCATTTCCACCTTGTGCAAGTCATTGTGTAAGAGGCAGTTACATGCATGATGATAGATAATGTGAACTTTTTCTATTATAGGCGCTCTATGAGCATTTACTGGCTTAAAGGAGAACTAACCCCTAAAAATGAATATGGCTAAAAATGCTATATTTTATATACTGCACTTATTGCACCAGTCTAAAGTTTCAGCTTCCCAATGGCAGTAATGATCCAGGGCTTCAAACATGTCACATGGGGTCACCATCTTGGAAAGTGTCTGTGACACTCAGTGGGCTCTGAGCAGCTGTTGAGAAGCTAAGTTTAGTTGTCGTCACTAATTATCAAGCAGAAATTGAGGTTGGCCTGTAATATAAGCTGATGCTACAGGGCTGATTATTAAATTCTGATGCTAATTGCACTGGTTTCTGTGCTGCCATGTAGTAATTATCTGTATTAATTACTAATCAGCCTTATATTGTGTCAGTTATATTCTATGTGTACTGTATATTGTGAGTGGGTCCCTAAGCTCAGTAAGTGACAGCAGCACAGAGCATGTGCAGTGAATCAGCAGAAAAGAAGATGGGGAGCTACTGGGGCATCTTTGGAGACACAGATCTTCCCTGCTAAAGGGCTGTGGTTGCCTTGGGCTGGTACAGAAACCCAAAACATAATGTACAACATGTCTAGCTACTTCTTTAGTTAAAGAAGACACAAAACCAAAAGTTAAAAAAAACTCTACCCTACATAGACCCCCCTCCCTGCACACTCCCAGCCTAAGTGTTACCCCCAGCAAATGCCCCTAAGTTTTTACTTACCCTTCCTTGTAGATTCTGTCCTGCGGAGTTCACGGGCGCCATCTTCTTCTCTTCGGTAATCTTCTGAATCAGACCAGCGGAGCGGTGCATGCCCAGTTGGAGCAATTGTCTGTCTCGCGACAACTGCGCATTCGCAGAAACTCGCAAAAATTGCTGAAGCGACAGTGTCATTGCGAAGATTACCGAAGCGGCTGAAGATGGCGCCCGTGAACTCAGATGCCTGAATCTTCACCGAGGGGTAAGTAAAAAGTTAGGGGCATTTGCCCGGGGTAACACTTAGGCTGGGGGAGGAGGGAGGTCTATGTAGGGTAGGGTTTTTTTAACTTTTGGGTTTGCTTCTCCTTCAAGCTTTAGTTCTCCTTTAAAGAGTAAGCTTTTATTTTTAAAATTAAGATTTAGTATGATGTAGAAACTTATATTCTGCAGTTGCTCTAATTTTTCCTCTTTATGCATGATTCATTGTATCCAGTGGCAGTGGGGGAGGTTTCTTTCCCCCACACAAGTTAATTTACAACATAGTCACCCCCCAAAGCTACTACCCTATGCACAGGCCCTGGAGTGCCTATATGGTAGATACAGCCCTGCCTCTAGTAATAGCAAACCATGTGTTGTAGCTTTAAAGTAATTAGAGAGGAAGACAGAACTATGAGTAATTATAGGCTGGGCATCACTGGTAATATATCCTACAGTCACTTTTTACTGTAACAATAGAAAGAATATCATGTTTCAGGCCAGAATGTTGAATTGAGCCGTTGTCAGCCTGTGGTGTAATATTCTTTGTACTGATTCCAGGGGACTTATTCACTTTCATGGCCACCTTTAGTAAAGTAACGTTTAGAACTGCTTTCTTGGTTTGAAAAAATGTTAATGTTCTTAATGTTGGACATTAATATTGGAAGCCATAATATGTCTTGTCTTCTTTTTAAGGTTTGCATGCTGGCAGATCCCTGTGGAGAATTTGCCAAGGTAATTCAGGTGCTATAATTAGCTGTAACCATGGCACTGCCACCCCAGCTGGTGTATTGCGTGTCTGTGTTTCTTCTATAGAGCTCCTTATTCCCTTCTCTTTTGCATGCCACTTACTTATCTGTCACTGGCCTATAATCTCATATGTCACTCTATTCATTGCCTACCTATCCATGTTCCCCTATCATTGCCTAACTTATTTACATGTTTCTTCACAGTTCTTCCATTCATATATACCCCTCAGGTCCTGACTAACATTCACAATAGGCCCTTTAAATACACAGAGGCCCAGACAGCATCCACCAGCCCAATAAAAAGTAACTGTCTATGGCATCTTACAGCAACCCCTATGGCATTTGCCAGAACCCACAGATTGCCAGTCCCCCCCCCCCATTTCTCTCCTTCCAGATGTTTATTCTTTATTCTACCCTCATTTCATTTCCTTAGTCTGTGGATCAGAAGCCAGTGCAGCACTGTGTAACACTGTTTCTCTGGCAGCCATATAAAGTTACTATTCTACATAGACAATGTTTATGTGTTTGTTAGTTCCTTAATATGCTCCTCTTTCATGTTACTTTTGCAGGCGTGTGGGCTTCTTTTGGACAAAAAGGAATTATCAGAATTATTTGGAAATCAGCGTTGCAAAAGGTGAATATTTAGTATTCCAGCTGATATTATACCATGACACTGTATATAGTTATTTAACCCATGTATAACCCTTTTATTATGTTTGTGTGTGTGTGTAAATATATAAACAATATCCCATTTCCATGTTCTGCTATTAAGAAGCAAGATAGATAGATACAATAGATAGATACAATAGATAGATACAATAGATAGATACAATAGATAGATACAATAGATAGATACAATAGATACAGCAGATAGATAGATATACAGTAGCAGATAGATAGATAGAGTAGATAGATAGAGTAGATAGATAGAGTAGATAGATAGAGTAGATAGAGTAGATAGATAGAGTAGATAGATAGAGTAGATAGATAGAGTAGATAGATAGAGTAGATAGATACAGTAGATAGATACAGTAGATAGATACAGTAGATAGATACAGTAGATAGATACAGTAGATAGATACAGTAGATAGATACAGTAGATAGATACAGTAGATACAGTAGATAGATACAATAGATAGATACAGTAGATAGATAGATTGGATAGATACAGTAGATAGATTGGATAGATACAGTAGATAGATACAGTAGATAGATTAGATAGATACAGTAGATAGATTAGATAGATACAGTAGATAGATTAGATAGATACAGTAGATAGATACGATAGATAGATTAGATAGATACAGTAGATAGATTAGATAGATACAGTAGATAGATTAGATAGATACAATAGATAGAAAGATAGATAGATACAATAGATAGAAAGATAGATAGATACAATAGATAGAAAGATAGATAGATACAATAGATAGAAAGATACGATAGATACAATAGATAGAAAGATACGATAGATAGATACGATAGATCGATAGATACAGGAGATAGATACGATAGATGGATAGATAGATACAGGAGATAGATATATACGATAGATAGATAGTGATAGATCAGTTGTAAACTAGCATGGGCAAGCATATATACTTATATATATGTATACAGAGAATGCAACGGTTAAACGTTATTGCTGCTTTTGTGCTTGTATAGGGATGTAGCAATCCATTGCTCAAGTCTCTCTCCTTTCTCTCACAAACCAGCAGTTCTGCCATTCTTTATGGCCCAAAGTCTAGCTGTCTTTACAGAATGCTCAGACCAGACTGGTCAGAGCCCTGAAGCTCATTCTCTACTTAAATACAGAACTTTGATCTGATAATTAGACAAGTAACCCACAAAAAAAGTTCAGCAAGACAGAGGAAATAACTTTCTATAAAAGCTGTTTATAATTCATAGAAGAAACTGGCCTAATGCTAATTCGAAGTGCATACGAAACAAGAATGGCAGTGTTAGATAGCAATGCATGCTCTTCCTGACCTAAGCCTAAACTCTGCCTTTCCCTAATCTGGGATTCTATGGTTCCTTTAACCACCCCCTATTTCTGCCTCTTTTTTTTAAAGATGAATACTCACACCATGCCAGAATCTAAAGTATTTTACTTGATTTCACCTTTTAGATTTTCTATGGTGGTTGAAGATGGAAAAATTAAAGCCATTAATGTAGAAGAAGACGGGACTGGTCTGACCTGCAGCCTGGCAGGAAACATAATATCTCAGCTTTAAGAGACGACTTGAGAGTCAAAATGTAACTGCTCTCCGTTAGACAAGATCACTACAAACACGTTTTGTCTATGTTACACAAATATTAAATAAATGGCTATATGAACAGTTCTGTGTGTAGTAATCACTCCATGACACAGAATAGCGTTAGAAGACGTGCTTTTAAATCATGTTCAGTTGAGCTTTCTGAGCCTTATGCAAGGCTGAAATTGTCAGCAGAGTCATTCCCTTTATTCAGTGTAGGATAAACAAAGTAAGATTATCTTAATCATATATTAGTTTCATTAGGTAAACACAAAAGGAAAACAGTGAAGATTAAATGGCTCTTTAAAGTGAATGAAATGCATCTAAACAAAAAAATATAATGAAATATTGGTACTGTGACAGCAGTGTGCTGGACCAGTGGTTTCGCCTTTTAGAGCAGCACAGTGACATGATAGTGGGACATGATCAGGCCCGGACTGGAAATCTGTGGGTTCTGGCAAATGCCAGAGGGGTTGCTATAAGGTCCCATAGAAAGTCAATATTTAGTGGGCTGGTGGGGGCTATTTGGGCCTCTGTGTGGGCTTGTTGGGCCTCTGTGTTCCTGAAATGCTAGGGTCTATTTTAATTCTCAGTCCGGACCTGGACATGATAGTGGGAGGCAGAGAGAGGGGATTCTAGTCAGGCAGGCATCTCCCAGCCTCTCTCTGTTTCAAAGGAGTTACTATTACTCTTAAACCAATGACCTATTACACAACATGAATGTTTCATCACTCATAACTATTTGTGCTGTAAGATAAGGAATAATGACTGCTACTGCTGCTCCCTTGTTTTAACAATTGCCTTAAAGATATTATGGCTCATTCTTAAAGCCCACAAGAAAAAAATCAGTGCCTATAGCAACAAAGAAAACAGACAACAAAACGGAAATATGGTGTAGTATGGTCAAGTTTTCAGATGGCACCATGTGTTGGAGAAGAAAAATCTTTATTGTGTCAGTTTCCCTTTAAAGAGCCTGTTACTCCTGCAACCTTGAGCATATAAGCTTGTTCCAAAAGCCTCCACCAACTGTAGCTAAAGTGCCTACTTTAGTAGTAGTTTTACGTATGGCATGTAGCATCCAATTGTATTCTCCCCTTTTCTGCACAGCTCATTTATGCTCCAATATAGGAATAAAAAAATCCCATAGTATAATACTGTTTTATTTATACAAATAAAAATTCTTTAAAAATTGCACTCACATTTGTTTCCATGAGGATAGTCACCATATGTAAGTCTTTAGCAGGTTTCCCCAATTCAGTTCAGAGAGAAAATGTTTTGCCGGCGTCTTTCTCTCCCTCATAGTTCTCCCCTGCAGCTCTGATTGGCAGGAGTGAACAAATCAAATTTTTTTTTTTTTTTTTCTTCTTATCTTTTTTTATATTCATTCTTAAAGCCCATGGGTGTGCTGCTCTGTCAGGAGATGCATTTCAGCCCTGTCGCTGCTTGCCTTAGATAGGGTCCTTATGCAGCCAGCGTCTCCTGCCATAGTGGCAGTATTCAAATGCACAAGGTCTGGGGCAGTAGAGGATGGGAAGCCTACATGCCCCCCCTACCTACTTTTGAATCTAAATTCAGATTTCAGCCGTTGATCTCTGCCGTCTGAAATGGAGCACAGAGGCCTGCGACTATTTGCAGAATTGTCCTACACGGTGGGCAAAGTGCAAAAAATGGCAGATTGCATTTTGCACTCTGTATTGAAGTTTAATAAGAAGCTTTCTTGGCCAGGGCTGCCAAACTGTCTTCTAACTTTTCTACGACTACATAATAGATATACAGCTAATCAATGTAGTCCTATCCTATATACTTGTTCAGTAGAGTCATTACAGCACATCCTGGTGCTGTAGTTGCTCATACACACACACCACTTTCAGCTATAATGTGACTAAACACACAAGGGAAAAACAATTCCTACAGAAATCAATAACAGACACACACTGGCAACCTGCAGCCCAAGAAGGTCCAGTCCAACAGCACTTCACTCTTAAGAGAGATGGGAGTTTTGTTGTTCGACCACTAAATAAGAGAAAACCCTTCATTGTAGTCACCACAATGATGTAACACACATCACATTTGAGCAAGTTTGAACTATGAATATAGTAGAGAGATTACTGAATAACGAATGAATCTGAACTCTTTAAAAACAACTCTGCAATAATGTTTAATACATGGATCACCCAAGAATAAGAAGGGGATGCATATTTTTAGACAATGTGACATGTAAATATACCAATAAAAAAATATTTCAAGACCCATGGTGAAATCTATACATGTTGTGTTCCTGCGTCACACAAAGGACATGCTGAAATAGATTAATAATAATCCGGTTTGGTCAGACTGCCTTGGGATCTTTACAATATTAAAGATTTCTTGCATATAAGTAATACATCACTGTATGAAATTGCTTGTATTTATGTTTTCCTAAGCAGTTTAAGATAAATGTCGCCTTGATACAATGCTGGGTCTCCTGGTGGCAAACACAGATTTGCCAACATACTGCATTGACTCAAGTACCCGCAGAATACCCGTAAAGAGGTTGGATTTCTGGCAGAAAGTTCCCAATTCCCTGATTGTTTGCGCAGTCCACGGGCGACCCACCTGGGTACCCTACTAAGGTCTGGGAGTGATCCCTTCCACCCACCCCTGAGGTTTTGGCAGTTGTTTTCCCTTTACCCATCTGATCTGGCTCCTGAGTGATCTCACTTACAATCCATGGTGCAGCACTTCTGGTTTTGCAGGTCCCAGGGCAGAAGGTAAGTTACCAACTTGCCAGCTGGGCTGGATCGAGTAATGGGTCTGGGTAGAGGGACATATTGGGTGGTGGGTGTAGGGTGGGTTGCAGGTCAGCAGGTCCGATTCGAGTATGGGTCTGCCCGACCGGACCCACGCAGGACACTACCACATACTGCACTCACTGTTCTGCAGTCCTGTGTACCATAGGTACCCAAAGCTCCTTCTGGCTACAATGGGTATAGATCAACATACAGATGATCATACACATCAAAAAGCTCACCTTTGCCCATGTTATTGGTCTGCCAGATAGGGCTAATTCAATTATTTGGCCCTCAAGCCAACAGTCAGATCACATGGGGGCCCCTGAAGACAAGTAATCCACAGGCTGTATCCACTGCCCAGAGCAGTCTTAGGCTAATGGGATTTTCCTCCTAACTGAGCCCCAGTCAGGTTTTGTCATGGGCGGGTAATAGTAACTGGCTACCAACTCATGCAAGAGTGGGAAATCAATATCTGCTTGTGTTTGGGCACCTTAAGATGAAATTATATTGCATGTAGAAATCACACTTACTGGTAGTCACACCTATTAAAAAAAATTACAATTTATTAAAAGGAAATGACTATTTTATGATCACGTATCCATCCAGCAGGGGCTGCTAGAGGGCTGCCAATTTAGCTAATTTATGTCAACACGTTAACTAATGAATTATTAATAAAACTGTGCATCTCACATTAGTCTATAATAACCCACAAAAGTGTTAGAGTGTTACTCTGTGTGTCTGACAAAATCATATTGACCAAGATAGAGAATAAATTAAAATAAAGAGTTCAGTTGATGCATTTATTTCAAATTCTGCAGAAGAAAAGAACATTTGGCCTGTATGTCTCGCTTTCTAATGTGTAAGGGGTATACACTTGCTGTTGGAATGAAGAGAGTTTGTTCAGCCATCAACAACTGATTGGTTTAGTATAGCAGTGCAGCAGTGATTGCATCTCCCTTAATATGGGTGTTGTAATGATGACCAGGTCTACAATTCTTCAACCTGCGCTGACTCTAACCTAACCTAATCCAACCCAAACCAGGCCCGCTTTGTTGCGCTGATTTAGGGTTTGAACTCATTCTATGGGCTTATTGGATCATTTTTTTATGAAGTAAACCCTCAATTCATAATCTATTCCAAACTCTATGATAAAGATTTTCCATTAAAGCAGAGGTTTTTGGATGTTTGATTTAGGACCCACATAATTTGGTCAAACTACCCCCTAACTTATAACAAGGTGACGGGTATATGGAAACATTGCTGTATCAGTTATTCAGTCATACAGAAGTCTAAGCCATCTTGGTAGGCTTTTACAAGTATCTATGAATACAAATATAGATATAAACTAATGGTAGGCGGTGTCTAGGGCGCAATCAGTGTGCAATTCCAATTGCCTAGCATGGAGGATGTACAGTGAGAGGGCAGAAACTGGACCATGTAGTATTCCTTTGGGTTCCAATGCTATATGGCTTGGCTTAATCTCACCCTAACAGGCCTTCAGGCTGGGCCCCCAAGCTTTATGTTTTGGTGCCATGGCATTAAAGGCTCAATGAATGCTGCCTGGAGACCTGTCTATGGGTGAAATAGAGTCAGTGTTCATGAACCTACTCTAAACTACACTTTTATCCAATTAACAGAATAAAGAAACATAGTTGCACTGTAGGCTGGACCTGGACACCTATCTCTTCGCCCAAATTCTATTATACTCAAAGCCAATCCATTTAAAAGTTACCCACCCTTGTTGCTAAAGCCCAGGTGTTAATATATGCATGTCTGGGCTTTCTCTGGTTGTAATAGCTCCCAACGTAGCTTTCTAAATTTGAGAGTGATTTAAGAAAGTGCAGTTCTCTAATGATTTCTCAGACCATTCTTTCTGTGGTTTTGACAGCTATCCTTTTTACTGTATGTCTGTTCCTGTCAGAGCTTCAGTTTGCAACTTTCCTAAAGAAGATCTTCATATATGTTAATTTGTACTTTATAATATGAGACCTTGGTCAATAGAGATATAGCCCTAAAAATTACGTAACTATGAACTGTTTACAAGGGAAACAGAAACAGAAAGACTGTTCATTTAATGTGATAGATAGGAAACTAAGCAACCAAATTAAGTCTGAAACATAGCAACGTGTATTGCTGAGGGATGGGACAAGGCAACAGAAAGGAGGAAGTACTTCGGCCTCAATATACGTCACTGCAAAACCTCACCGAGGTTCATCTCAGCTCTTGGGTGTAGGTTCCTTAGTATATCCACTGTCTTTTCTGAACTTAGTTTATATGTTTCTTTAGTCTTTTAGAAGACTGGCTTTTTGAAGAATACAGATTTAGAACCATATACTTGGTTTCCTGTACAAACCAGCAATAGGAAGCAGCAGTTTGCAGAAAATAAATATCAGAATTGCAGTATGTCACTATAAATGAATAAAAAAGTACACATGAGCCAAGTGTTATCATTAAAATATGATGGACTGGCAGTGTTTGCCTACTGCCCCATCAATACAGATCAACATATTAAAACATTGAATGTACAGTAGCCCATTATTTCTTGACTTAACTGTACTACATTGATTAATGCTAAATGCTAATTGGTTTTGTGTCAATAAAAGAACAGCAATTAATCAGCCAACCATGCTGCCCGAGCTTTGCACACAGATGCACTTTTTAGAACAACTCATACTTTCCTATGGGGTTTCAGAGGCTGCGCAGTGAGTAACTTCCTACTGCAAGGGCTTACAAGAGGGAGTTTACATGATATATAGAGAGGAACTGATGCGTATGAAGAAACCACAGGAAAGAGACAGAAATTTGGAGTTCAGAGTGGAAGGGAGAGCAAGTTGTAAAGGAGATGTGAAGTAGAGCGTGAAAAAGGGATAGCACAGCAGAAGAGAACTATTTAGAAGGTGGATTGAAAAAGAAGAAGAGATTGAGGGCACGTAAATACAATAAAAGGGGCATCCCCATCATCGTCTTGGCTAATCATGGACACTTGCGATGGTCGGAGCCTTGAACAGCTGATGGATGGAGCATTAATCACATGGGTAAGCACTTGTATTCATCTATATATTAATAATACATGACACTCTAAACTACAGATTTGAATAGTGTACCTACTACAGGAAAAATTAACTCAATCTCAAGAACTGATCTGTATTAGAGCTACTGTTACAAGGGCAAATAAACTGTGTATGGTATATTAACATAATCTATAGACATGGGCTGCAGAAACACCACCAAACTGATTATGGGACACAATAATAATGCCCTGGACAGTTGCGAGGTAGGATTCAACTACAGTGTTACTTAAAGTTAACACTAATTACATGACACAAGTATTAACAACTCAGTTAATTTAGTAGGAATTTTTTTTTCCGTGCTTCTTGGCCTATTTAATTTAGAGTTAGAAAGACAAGACCAAATATGTCCATGCAAGTAGTCTCTTAGTCTGAGAAGCAGGTACAATGTTGGCTCCAGCGGAGTTTGTGATGTAAGACACAGGAAGGTGCTAGTATCCTAGGATCTTTCTTCTGCATTCCTCTGGAATGTTGCTCCAATCAGAATAATTTGTTTATTATAATCCGCAAGGATGTCATGAAGTTAGGTGTTATTTGTATTAGCATGATTGGAGCTTTGAGGTGTTATTAAACCTTCCTGTTCCAAAATAGCATTATATGTGGCAGACAATAGAAGTCGCACCCCCTGCCTCTATTCAAACTTGGTTTTCAGTTTTTACATATAAATCTTCTTTAACACCTCTTTTGAACCAGTCACTCTCCCGGGCTAGAATCTGGATTTTCAAAAATGGCTCCTGTACTCAGCCTGAAAATGATAGACCTATTAGTTTGACCTCTGTGTTGGGAAAACTTTTAGAGACTGTAATATGAGGTCAGATACTGTAATACATACATCTACACCAGTGGTCCCCAACCAGTAGCTCGCGAGCAACATGTTGCTCACCGACCCCTTGGATGTTGCTCCCAGTGGCCTCAAAGCAGGTGCTTATTTTAGAATTCCCAGCTTCAAGGCAAGTTTTGGTTGTACAGAAACCAGGTGTTCTGCCAAATAGAGCCTCCTGTAGGCTACCAGTCCATGAAGGGACTACCAAACAGCCAACAACAACCCTTAATTGACATCCCCATGGAATTTTTCATGCTTGTGTTGCTCTCCAACTCTTTTTTACATTCAAATGTGGCTCACGAGTAAAAAAAGGTTGGGGACCCCTGATCTACACAATACTATGAGTTTGCATCAGCATGGTTTTATGCGCAATACCAAATTGAATTATCTTCCATTAGAAGGTGACATAATCTTTGACATTGGTGTCAGTGGATGTGATGTACATAAGGAATATTGGCCTTGAATATTATATTTGCACTTGAAATAGATTAAAGAGGGTGGTGGTAAACTGAACTCTTTGTATTTGGACCATTGGGGGTCTGTCATTAATATCTTTTTTTTTTTTTAATTTGTGCATAAAGAACAAGTGCTCTGTATATTGTTGCTGATGATACTAAATTGTGCAAGACTAACCTCCATATGTAATAAAAGGCACTCATTTTGCCCAGGAGAAACACTCAAATATAAAAGAGTTAGGGAGCAAAGCATGAAAAAGTTCCTGGAGGTGCCAAATAAGGGCTGTGATTAGCTATGTGGACTGGCAGCCTACAGGAGGCTCTTTTTGGTAGAACACCTGTTTTTTATGCAACCATAACTTGCCTCCATGTCACTAACATGGTGTTGGGGAGCAATATGTTGCTCGCAAGCCACTGGTTGGGGATCCCTGAATTAGATGTTTACTTTGAACAGGTGACCAGTAATTGCTACCTACTGATTAACTGCTATCGGTTTCTGCTCCTGGGCAAACATAATGGGGCAAATTCACTAAGCCGCGAAGCGCCGAACGCTAGCGTTAATTCGCTAGTGTTTGGCATTTTCGCTACTGCGCAAATTCACTAACGAACGCTGGCGTAGTTTCGCTAGTGTTACTTCGCAACCTTACGCCAGGCGAAGTTTCGCTAGCGACGAAACTACGCAAATTCACTAACTTGCACAGTGTACTGAACGCTACCTTTTACACTAGACTTCCTTCGCCACCTCAGACCTGGCGAAGCGCAATAGAGTAGATAGGGATTGTTTAAAAAAAAGTCCATTTTTTTTCTAAGTCCCAAAAAACGCTGGCGTGTTTTCTACATGATGGCTGATAGGCTGAAAAAGATCGAAAATTTTTTGGGGCTCCCCTTCCTCCCCCCTACATTTCCTGACTCATGGCAACTTACCTAGACAGTGGGCACATGTGTAGGGCAAAATAAAATTTTTATTTGCTGATTTGAAGGTTTTCTAGGCATTTGAAGTGCAGATACGTGTTCCTCCATTGAAATTTGAATTTCGCGCCGTATGCAAATTAGCCTTCGCTAGCGTAACTTCGCTTTATATAGCGAATCAATGCTAGCGCAACTCCGCAACCTTACGCTACCCCTGTGCGCAACTTCGGATTTTAGTGAATTTGCGGAGCCCTGGCGAAACTACGCCTGGCGAAGTGCGGCGAAGTTGCGCCTGGCGCAACTTCGCATCTTAGTGAATTTGCCCCAATGTATTTTATTACATATAAGTTCTATGCAGGATGTTGCCACTTTGCAGAGAGATATAAGTAGATTGAAGAACTGGGCAGCAAAGTAACAAATAAGGTTTATTATTGACAAATGCAAGGTTATGCACTTAAAGGTGTGGTTCACCTTCAAAAAACTAGTTGTTTTCAGATAGATCACCAGAAATAACGACTTTTTCCAATGACCTTCTATTTTCTATTTTATGTGTGACAGTTTTTGTAATAAGTGTAAACGGTAATTTTTCACCTTCTGAAGCGGCCCAGGGAGGGAGTGGTCACCAATGGTGTAAACCAGTGCTGTCCAAATTCTGTGGTACCGAGGGCCAAAATTTTACTGGCCTATGTGGTGGAGGGCTGATAATAGAAGCCAGTGTTGGCCACTCCCCTTTTAAACCACACCCGCAGTAAACCACACCCATATTACTACAAGAACTTTTAAGATCATATCTACTTTAATGGTGGTAGCACACAAAAAACCAAATGGTTGGTGCTCACTGCAGGGAAATCCCTCATCACTCATATGTGAAAAATTGCTATGTTAAAAACATACCCTTAAATCAATATGCCTCATCCTCCCCTGTGGATAATATAACAACCCCCCCAACACATGATTAAACACCATAGGGGCCCTTAACAACAATTTCCAAATGCCAACAAACCCCAAGAACAAACCCCTAAAAGTCTTACATTTCACAGGTAGTGTAGGGCAAGCAGAGAATGGCACACACAAGCAGCACTGAGTAAGCAGAGAATGGCACACACAAGCAGCACTGGGCAAGCAGAGAATGGCACACACAGGGAGGGAAGGCAGAACAGAGCAGGAGACAGGGAAACCTATCATTCTAATATGTACTACATACAGTGACACAGTGCTGGTGTCCCCCATTAGCATTTTGAATAAGGCGTGAACAGGTGAACAATGTGGGCAGTTTCAGTCTGGGTCTCAGGTGTGAACAGTACGGGGTTTTAGGATATAAACAATAGAGGTGTCACAAGTGTGAACAATACAGGGGGATCCAGGTGTGAACAATACAGGGGATTAGAGTCTGAATTTGAGGTTTAAACAATGCAGGGGCCAGTTGGACAGCCCTGGTGTAAACATGCGGCCTGTGGACCGCCAGTTGGATAACCCTGGTGTAAACTGTTCTAAATAGATACATTTAGTTGATACATTTCAATAAAGTTTCTTTATTTCATAAAAAAAGGGCATTAACTCAAGGGATGAAAACATAATTTTGACTCTTTATAGGTCCCTTGCATTGAGTTTGCAGTGCAGTTTTGGGCTCCAGTCTTTAAAAATGATATTAAGGAGCTGATGAGAGTGCAGAGACCTGGGACTTAACTGGATGGAAGATTTAAATAACGGGGGTAGACTGTAAAGGTTGGGGTTGTTCTCTGGAGGAAAGGTGCTTGCGAGGGGACATGGTTACGCTTTACGAGTACACTAGAGGGGAAAAAAACTGCTTTAGACATAAGAAACTGAACTGAACTTGAAGGTTGTGGAATACCCTGCGGAGTGATATTGTAAATGCAGATTTCATTATTGTCTTCAAGAGTGGCTTGGATAAATTTTTGGATAAGCATATTATCCTTGATCGTCATCAGTTATCTATTTAGTTATTCCGCAAGCAAGTTATGCAGCACTTTACATTCATTTATAACAGACAATATATATAAAATAATTCAACAAGGGTTAAAAAATAAAGATATGGGTTCAGAGGGCTCAGTTTGTTTGTAATGTGAATTGTGTAGGTAAGGAGGAGGGACAAATTATATAATTTCCTGTTCTTTAGTAGCTATTTATGTACAGCTTCAATTTGGTCTGAAATATGACTTGGTTCTATATTTAATTTTCATTTTGTATATACAGACACTTCTTTGACATGTTTAATGGGGACCTCCCACTTCTACATACAGTTACAGTTCTTTTTAACCTCATCTTGGTTCTATTTTCAGTTAATGTGCACATTTTTCTTTTTTTTTTTTCTTTTTAATAATGGCCCAATTTATCCATATCTTAGTATCGGTGGCCTATATTGCAAAATGAGATCTTTCTGTACATCCTAATGTGAACAGTCACCTGATGTAATGACAATTTAGCTATTTCAGTTACAGGCTACTCTACTGTATGATCGCATATGTGGTAGGCCTGGACCTGTATAGTCATGTGGATGTCAGTACAATAGAAAATAATGGGGTGTCAGAGTATGTTCCCTCCATGCTGTCGCCTTATATACAAGTTGCCTGGTTTTGACTCCTTACTTCACTCCGCAATAAGATGCTCAGTCACAAAACTATTTGATCATTCACCATCTACATGGTTGCTGGAAGAGCAAAGAATAATCATATTCTGTTACTAATTCACAGCTGGTCATCTATTCAGATAGCTTGGTGAAGATATTTTGTTCTGAGCACAAGTAGCTACATATGGGATCCAGTATACTGTTGGGTTTTGCTCCTTAAACCCATAACTACACTACATAAAGTGCATGCACATGACATATGCTAGATTACAGTCCACCACAAGCTATTAGTCAGACAAATAACCACAAGGCAGATGTAATAAGAATCTTCTCATTATATTTAAAGACCACAGTATCTCTTTTCAAAACCAGCCTACAGAGCAGGCACCAGCACTCTCGGACATTGTACAAAACAGGGTTATTACAAATTGCTACCTACCACATAGCTATTTTTTATTATAATTTGTAGTTTTTGAGTTATTTATCTTTTAATCCAGTTTGCAATTTCATCGATCAGTTTGCAATTTCAATCAATCAATCCAAATTTCCCTAGCAACCATGCGTTCATTTGAATAAAAGACTGAAATATGAACATTCAACTCCCAATTTAACTCCCAACATTTGGGAAATAAAAAGAGGGACAAAAAAATTTGCCGCACATTTTTGTGACCACACCCCCAGTTACCGTGTTAATTTTACAAAATTTGTCAGGTTATGAAAGTTTGAACATATTTCTGTGTTTTGTTTTTTCCAGTTATTATAGTTTTGTTAATGAAGGTGAATTGCCCTTTAAGATGTAAGTTTAACTTTTTGCAAGGGACCTGTTATCTTATATTGTTACAATTACTTATTTGCTTATCTCAAAATTGTTACAAAGTATCTTATTTGCACCTGGTGGCTGTTCTGGGCTCTCTGCCAAAAGCCAATTAAGTTAGAAACGTTGTTTCTTTTTCTGGCTGTTCAGTGCAGAGAAAGTCGGGTTTTCCAGCACAAAGGAGGGCCTGTGGGTTGAACTGTCAAAAGAGGGACTGCCCCTCTGAAAAAACGGGACTGTTTGGAGGTATGGAGGCCTGAACAGAAAGATGAGTAATAAAAGGTTGCAATAACAATAAATGCCTAGCCTTCCATAGTATTTGTTTTTTGGACGGGGTCAGTTGCCCCATTTAAAAGCTGGAAAGAGTCAGACGAAGAAGGCACATCATTAAAAATCTATGAGAAATAAATAATGAAGACCAATTGAAAAGTTGCTTAGAATTGGACATTCTATAACATATAGAAGAAGAAGAGCAAAGATGGGGCCCAATAATAACATATTTTGCTAGAATGTAACAACAATAATAATAATACCCAATGGTCGATAGGGGGTGATGTATTACAGAGGGCCCAAAGCGCCCATTTCATCTGATGACTTTCACCAAACTTTGCAGGCCTTAAATGTATTTTGCTATGGCGAATCAGCGATCCTTTACTTTTAGTTATGTCACTGATCCTATGGCTAACCTGCTACATCTTTCTACCCATGTCTGCCAGATCCTACCTCTCCTAGAACTTCCTTTCATGGTTGGGATTTTAGTTGTTCACTCTATACCGCTCTCTATCCTGTGCTTTTTCTGCACTGCAAATAGTAAAATTAGGCTAGGCATAGCTATCTCTAGCTCCAATACCAGA
Organism: Xenopus laevis; assembly: GCF_017654675.1. NCBI lineage: Eukaryota > Metazoa > Chordata > Amphibia > Anura > Pipidae > Xenopus > Xenopus laevis. Next base: position 26,039,964 of record NC_054377.1, on the reverse strand, counting down.
CTTGAATACTGATGATTCCTGATACACCAAGCATTCCCTGCCCCAGTGGACTTAACAATCTAAAATTCCTAACACATTCACAAAACACATACTCGGTTTTTTTTTATCAGGCACCAGTTGTTACACCCCTATAATGTCTTTGTGATTGCCACCAGCTATTATATTCCTTTCCTAAGTCTGATTTCCTTGTCTAAATATGAAGCAGCAGTAGCAAGTCATACAGCTCATACTTCATTATTGTTGGCCTTGCTGAAGTACATTTTTTTCAGTTTGCTTTGTGAAATAGCAGAAAATTGTGTAAGAGCAATGAGCAAGCATAAACAGGTGCTACATCTAACATTGAGGGAACGCAGAGCAAAAACATTTCCTTGTGTGGTTTTTCATTTTAGAGAAGAGGAGGAGACAGTAAAGTGAAGGCTTGAACTAGAAATATGTTGTAAAAAAAAAAAACAAGTAACACCAAAAACTTGTTCAAATGATACAAACTTTAAAGGACAAGGAAAGATTCATTCATGGGGGGGATGCTAATATGGTGCCAATATATTAGACTTTGTCCGAAGTGAATTACATTTGTCATAGTGAATAAACCACCCTCTCTTGTAAAATAAAAGGATAATATAAAGGAGGAGTTCCACGACCATATAAAAACATGAGGCTGAAGGAAGTGTTTTTATACAGGTCATGGAAAACAGAGGTGACTTCTAATATCCTCATATTTTGCAACAAGGGGTACTTTATTTATTATAATTAAGTGAGTCATGTGACAGAAATGACATCACTAAGCTCCAATTATAACCAATGACATCACTAAGCACTGATTATAAGGATATTATTTACAGGATATTTATGGCTCTTGTGTATTATATATATGTATAGAGAGAGAGAGTATACACAGTGAGGCAGTAAGGGCTCTTACAGACGAGCGTTTGAAGCTGGGCTCCCCTGCGTTCCGTTTTTATGCATTCAGTTTTTTTCAATGGGGCCGTACACACACAGGCGCATGTAGACGCATGTAGACGCATGTAGACACAACATGCTGCATTTTTCCTGCGTTTGGCGCCTACATGCGCCTGTGTGAGTACAGCCCCATTGAAAAAAACTGAATGCGTCTACTCCTGCGCTCCCCTTAGTGAATGCATAAAAACGGAAAGCAGGGGAGCGCAGCTTCAAATGCTCGTCTGTAAGAGCCCTAACTCAGGACCTGCATGCCACCCACACCCGGAGGCGATTTTTTATTAGTGATACTTCTTTAGTGCGAGCATTTCATAGTGAAGATTCGATAGCGTTCGTTTATGCCTTGCGAAAAGTCGCTAGTGATCCATTAAACTTGTATGGACGTCTTTATTAGGGATTTTGGTGCATATGCTTGAAGTGGCCACTTTTTATTACAAATGTCCAAGGAACCTTAATAAAGACAACAGAGATTCTCTAACACATGAACCTACCCTAAAACAAATGTGCCATGGCCCTCAAATGTCTGGAAAAAAATGTTAACACAAAAAAGTTTAAATTAGGACTTTTGCAGGCAATCCTGCTTAAAAAAAGGGAAAGTTGCTAGCATTTTTTTGAACTTTCATGCATTTTCGGAAGACAGGATATGATGTAATTGACATAAGATTGAGGAAGATCTAGATTTATTTTAGCAGTTCGCCTGGTCTGAGGTGGTGAAGTCAACTCTGGCGAAAGAGGTAACGTTTGGTAAAATCCGCACTTTAGTGAATTTGTGGAGCAACAACCATTCGCTTGAGTAAAAAGTCACCTGGCGACAGAGTACGAATGAACGCTAGTGGTCTCTTTGACTAGCGAATTGTCATCTGCGCCTGTTAGTGAATTGCCGATGTCCCTGCAGATTGGATTTCTGGCAAATTTTTGTTAGCGATTGCCAATTCACCCTTTAGCCAACCGACATTAAAGTTCTGTGACAGCTGAATTCAGTGCATAATTGATACATTCTCCTCAAATCTGAATACGCAAATCAGAATTGATTGTGGTTTGTAGCCAAATCTACTTTATTCAGCTGAATCCAAAACTGATTATGTGTATGTCTAACACTGCTTGTTAACTGCTTTGAAGAAAGAGTATCACCTGTTCCTGTTTTGTGTTATACACTATCATAAAACTCCAAAACAAGGAAACCATAACTGTTAATTATATTGGTGGTTCCCACAAGGCACTATTTTATTACTACAGAGAAAAAGTAAATCATTTTGAAAAATATGGATTATTTGGATTAATTGGAGTCTATGGGAGGTAGCCTTTCTGGATAACAGGTTTGTGGATAATAGATGTCATACCTGTATAAAAATCTGTTGGAAAGCCACACCTGCCCCAAAGCCACAATATGGATAATCCTATTTCAAGTCATGAATTCACAAAAAACAGAAACTGCACATTCAATGTGATTAATGAAGGGTAAAGAAAGACTGTATAACGATAAATACTTTAGTAAAGGCCTAAAGACTGGTCTGTCTGTAAGTCCCTTTACACTGTTTGAGGTTTCTGGGGATATTATCTAAAATGAAATGGCTGCTATCTTGGCATCACTTGCCATAAAAAATGACCAGCTTCTTGCTAAGAAGCAAGTAAACTATTGGTAGAATTCCGAAACCTTTAACACAAGAGCCTAGATATTAACCTTGGGGAAGATAGCAAAAACTGCCAGCTGGACAGATAACAGGACGTAAATAACAATCAAGGAAGTAAGTCAGATTACTCACGAAAAGCCCAAAGCAGATATTTAACCCATTACTGGTCTTGATTGAAAAGTGTTGAAAAGGGGTTTGATCCTTATAGGGCCAGTAATATTATCCATGCACTTGTACCTGGTTTCCTGCCAACTGCAAACATTCCAAAAAGAATAGCTTCTGTTTACATGCAAATGAGCTGGAATTTAAGGGAAAAAAAACAAAAATAACAATCGTAACTCAATCCCAAGCTTTGTTACATTCATTTTTATCAACATGTTGCGGTTTGATATTTTCTTCATAACTACCAGCTACATGCTTTATCTTCCCATCTGTGCACTGACGTGTTTGAGCACTGAATATAAGAAATAATCATTATAATCTTATCCTTGATTCACAGATTCGGACCTTTGAACAGACATATAATTTAGAATATGGGACACTTTATACTACCAGGGACCTGCGCAAAGAGTACATGCAGCTATCAGAAGGGGACATGCTGCACTTCATTATGAGTATTATGTAAGTATTGCCTGGGGATTCTGGGAAACTGCAAACCTGTAACCTTTGGGCCCCTATTGACATGCTGAATACCTCTAAATATTAGTTTTCAGGACCATCAAAAATTATTGTGACCCTTTAAAGTTACATTGATGGTTGACTTGAAAAAAAAGAGTAATTTATATTTTCAAATGTAAGCTGATAACATCAGTAAGTATGTTACTTTTGGCCATTTGGCACATTAGTAAATGAGTCCCAGAATAATGCAAAATTGTGACCCTACACTGACTTCCACCAGGTGTCACCATCTGATCACTAGCAAGACTTTATGCAATGCTTTCTGATCTGACCAGGCCAAACACTAGCCCTGTTTGTACAGTGCAGTATAAAGAATGCTCGGGATCTGGGGTTTCTAGATAACGGATCTTTCTGTAATTTGGATCTGAAATAAACCTGATAGTCTGGTTTTGCTTTCAATAAGGATTAATTATACTCTGGATATGGTCTTAGTTTGGATCAAGTAAAAGGTACTGTTATATTATTACAGAGAAAAATGAAAATTAAAACTATTTGACTTAAATGGACTATATGGGTGATGGCCTTCCTGTAATTAGGAGCTTTCCGGATAACGGGTTTCCAAATGATGGATCACATACCTGTAGTAGATTGGGTATTTCCTAATGTTATATACAGATGTTTCCATTGTGTAACTAAAATTACTGTGCTTTGATATAAGTAATACTACAATGTAACGTTAGAAAGTACTAGCAATTCCTAAATCATTTTAATAATTTGTGAGTTCTTTACTTAAATAACAGCTTTGTTTTCATTGATTTACTGCGTATAATGAATTTTAGGGTACTAATACCTAGGGATAGGCTATAGACGCATGGACTTAGCTGACAGATCACTATTCAGAAGCATAGGACCATGCAGTTTAATATTGGCTGATGACCCCCTTTAATGGGGTGGGTGGAATTAATAAGGCCATATAGTGATTTAGATGCATGCTATATTTTTATATAGAAACCCATGCAGTGAGTAGCATGCCCCTGGTCAGGCCCGGACTGGCAATCTGTGGATTTTGGGAAATGCCAGAGGGTTAACTCTAAGATGCCATAGGCAGTCACCATCTAGTGGGCTGGTGGGGGGCTGCTTGAGCCTCTGTGTACTTAAAATGCCAGGGCCTATTTTTAATGCCAGTCCAGACCTGCCCTTGGTATGATAGTGACAAGGTTTTGCACTAGAGGAAGTGTTTTTGTACAATTATTCTTTGGGGAATAAACCCCTCTCTGTTTCTGCGGCAGTGACCCACGTCCATATCACGGAGAGCGAGATCTGCACAGCCTGAGAAAACGACTTCGAGCCTATTACCAGGTAAAATATTTCTGTACTGGTGTCTTTTAAAAACGGTGAAGCCTTCCAAATGGTTCACAGAATTGTTATGATCTATTGCAGGATGGGCTTCAACAACTGATCTTAATGCCGCTCCCTGATACAACCTTAATATCCCAGGATCAAATCACAGGTAACTAACAGAACCCAAGTGATTCAGTGAGAAAGAATGATATTGTCCAGGGCAATTCCTGTGTCAGATGCTTGTTACAAAAATAATTAAAATTTGTGTTTCTTTATGTCATGGAAAAAAGAGTTAAGAAAACATACTTACACAACTGTCTCTGTTCAGAAGGGGCAGCCCCCAATCTGCAGACCTGATCAGGGCAGGGTTACTCAAAAGTAGACAAGGTGAGGGCTAGCGTTGCCACCTTTTCTGGAAAAAAATACCGGCCTTCCTATATATTTATCTTTTTTACCTATTAATAACATTGGGATCAGCCATCATTTTTACTGGCCAGGCCGTTAAAATACCGACCAGGTGGCAACCCTAGTGAGGCCACATCAAGGGAATGTTAGGAGTCAGGAGGTAGATGTGTGGATCAGGTACCACCTGATTTTATAATGGAATAATTACTTCTTAGCTATTTGCCACTTCAAACAAATATATCCTTTTTTGTAGCAATCTGTGGATTCTGACAAATTCCAGAGGGACTGCTGTACAATGCCATGGACAGTCACTAGTTATTGTTTGGGCCCAGGCCCGGACTGGCAATCTGTGGGTTCTGGCAAATGCCAGAGGGGCTGCTGTATGGTTCCATAGAAAGTTACCATATAGTGGGCTGGTAGGGGGGCTGTTTGGGCCTCTGTGTACTTGGAATGGCAGGGCCTATTTTGACTCCCAGTCCAGGCCTCTTTGGGCCTCTGTGTAATTGAAATGCCAGGGCCTATTTTAAATCCCAGTCTGGACCCGTTCTGTAGTATGTATGGGATCCATTATCCAGAAACCCATTATCTAAGTTCCAAATCACGGAAAGGTGTGGCCTTCCAACAGATTTCTATACAGGTATGACATCTATTATTCACAAACCTGTTATCCAAAAAGGCTACCTCCCATAAACTCCATTTTATCCAAATAATCCAAATTTTTACAAACGATTTCCTTTTTCTCTGTAATAATAAAACAGTACATTGTACTTGATCCAAATTAAGATACAATTAATCCTTATTGGGGTTATTTAATGTTTACATGATTTTCAAGTCAACTTAAGGTATGAAGATTCAAATTACGGAAAGATCCGTTATCCGGAAAACCTCAGGTCCCGAGCTTTCTGGATAACAGGTTTCATACCTGTATCACAATCGTGCACCACTGGTAATCCCTGCTACCCACTGGGTCAGATACTGATCATGGATGTGTTGTATTTTCCAGCACATTTCAGAATATTTGTGTCATGCAATGTGCAATATGTCTTGCCCTGTGTAATGTAGTAACATAGTAACACATAAGGTTGAAAAAAGACATTAAAGGGGTTGTTCACCTTTTAGTATGATGTAGATGGTGATATTCTGAGACAATTTTCAATTGGTTCTCATTTTTTATTATTTAAGGTTTTTGAGTTATTTAGCTTTGTATTCAGCAGCTCTTTAATTTGCATTATAAACAATCTGGTAGCTAGGGTCCAAATTACCCTAGCAACCATGCATTGATTTGAATAAGAGACTGGAATATGAATGGGAGGAGACCTTACTAGAATGATAAGCAATAAAAAGTAGTAATAATAATAAGTGTGTAGCCTTACAGAGCATTTGCTTTTAGATGGGGTCAGCGACGCCCATTTGAAAGCTGGAATGAGTCAGAAGAAAAAGTCAAATAATTATAAAAATATAAAAAAAAAATAATGAAAACCAATGGAAAAATTGCTTATAATTAGCCGTTCTATTACATACTAAAACTTTACTTTAAAGTGAACCACCCCTTTAAGTTCAGTCCTTCAAAAATACTATTTATATTAATCCAGTTAAAATTTTCCATAATTGCTGCATATATAATTTCCCTGTTGTGTCTGCCTTTCAGTGTGCTCTGTGCAAGAGATGGAAAAACTTTTATCACTGATGTTGGGAGCTGCAGTTCAGGTAAGTCAAATCGTTCCTCTATTTCTGATACAGTACTGCAAATAAGCGAGAATAACTGGGCACTCCCAAAAGAAATTCTATGAAAGGATAGTAACACTAAAATATGAAATGATCCTGTATATATAGTAATAATTGTCATATTAGTCTTGGCACACCTGCAGAGTGTCTGCTGAACACCATCATTTTACATATTAAAGAAAATGTTACAGAATTAGAAATTAGAAATAACTTAAAAACTGTTTTAAAAAACTGTAGTTTCAAGAGACTTCTATTCTCTTAAAGGTCCAGAACCACTAAAAATAAAATAAAGAACCAATTGAATCATAATGTGTCATTTATCTCTTTATTGCACATTGAAAAGAAAACAGTTGATTCAAATATTTGCGTTACTTTTATAACTCTGCTTTATATTAAAGCCAACATGCAATGCAATGCTTTATAAAAGATGTTGAGCAACCCCTGCCCCAGGAAAGTTTACAGTCAAAATCTCCTGCCACCATCCTAGTAACCTATACAACAGCAATAATACATTGTTTCTAAACCATATTAGGCGCAGAGTAGCTGACTCCCAGTTTTAATCTGGTTTCGTTTAAAAAAGGTCAAGAAACTCAACTCTCAGATTTTCCAAACGTATATACTGCTAATCATAGTTTTATGTTTTTTATGTCAGTATAATCTGTATCTTTAGGGATAAAGTTAACTTGCACCCCTGTCAGATATGTGCATAGTGTATGTAAACATGGCCCATAGTAAGTCTTGCCATTATTCCTCTTAGTGTGAAAGACGTGAACAAATTATCACAGGGATCCGGAACCTGATCCTGGATTCACAGATCAAGTTGGCAGAGAAAATACAAGAGGTTAGATGATCTATTCTTTCCTTTCAATTTGTTAAACCATCTTATTCTTGTTGCTCTTCCCCATTACTCTGATACGGCTTCATAGCTCATCCCATTTTTTCTTCTTTCTCCATTTTGTTCTTTATTCTCAGTCCTTATCCCCCCCATATGTCAATATGTCTTCTGCTCCTTTTCTAGATGACTCAGGACACACAGAAGATAATAGCTTTCCCTGGGTCTGAGCTTTCTCATCTTTCCCACTCTGACCTTCAGGAGGCTGTTCACATGCTAAGTACCCACCTGAGAGACATTCTGAGACAAAGGGATGATGCCCAGGAGGTAAACTGAAAAAATGATATGGAATAAAAAAAAAGGATCTAAAAATATATTGTTTTTGGCATTATTGCCAACCTTCAGCATAGAGTGAATTTTGAGTTTTGGGGTGGTTAAGGCTGGGGAAGATTCAGGGAGATTGGTCGCCTGGCGACTAATCGCCGCGTCTTTGAGGCGACTAATCTAATCTAAAACTAGACTAATCTAAAACTGTTGAGACAATGTAAGACAAGGCAGTTGATTAACAGATCTATTTTAGAATTATGTTTCCTAATTTAGAGTATTGTATATGCATATTCTAGCATGCAAACTTCACACAGCATATTTATTTTCTTTTATAGCGTCTGTCTCTCTTTCGCTGTGAACAGCAGAACAACAACAATGCACCAGGAGACCCAGTGATCAGAGGGATACACCACAATATGACATCTGATCCACATAGTTGGAAGAATCGCTCATTGCATGTTGCTGATTTACAGAGTAAATTGCGGCGCGCACGCCAAGAACTGTAAGTGAAATAGAGGAGCTCCCAGTGTGGGCGGCCATGTCTGGTTACATGCATGCACATAATGAACAAGTTGGAATAATAAGCCTCATTTGCATGCTTGTGTCCCAACATGGCCACCTGTTTTGTTATTCGTAGGGTTTATAAACAATTTACCATTTTTGATCTGCTTCTCTTAGTGTTGAAATTTAAAATCTGGTTGAGATGTGTTAATTACACCAGGGATTAGGGTTGTTTGGAAATCAAAATATAAGAGGTATAGAAGAGAGTCTGGCATATATGAAAGAGGCGGCAATGGCGGAGCTCTCCCCAGCCCAGAAGAGAGTCTGAAAACAAAATAAGGCAAAAAAAAAAAAAAATAAGAATAACAGTGGAAAGGAAACCACATTGTCAATCATGTTATGGAGTCAGCAGCTGCAACATCCATTTAGAATTCTCAGTTGCAGTGTGGAAAGAGGCAACATAGGAAGACTAATCAATAAAAAACCCATGCAAAATAAATAATAAAGGCCAACTGTAAAGCTGCTTGGAAAAGGACTATCTATAACATTCCAAATGTTAATATAAATTCTGATAGGGGCATTTTGACATGTGATAGAACCCCCATTAATTTATGATGTACGAGTCTGTATAAGTAGCCACTGGCTAAGGGTTTACACAAAGGTGACACTTATTATTATACATATACAATACATATTAAGGTTAAACAAAATCCATGATTTGGTTCCAATCAACATGCTGCTGGAGTAGGATATCAAAAATTACATTGCCTTTCGGTATTTTTAATGTACCTACAGAGAAGAAAAGGGGGAGGAGTTACTTGATAACCAGCAGCATGTGGAGATGCTGGAGGCGGAACTAAGAAAACTACATCAACAGGTACTGACCATTAAAACCATTATAGAACTCTGTATTCCTCATTTCCTCACTTGCTTCCTGCTTTCTTGTTTTCTAGCCAGTTTCTCAAACAATATACATTTAACTACCTCTATTTGCATTATATCTAGTTTTGTTTTCTAGATTTTTAGTACAGGCATGGGATCCATTATCTGGAAACCCAATATCCGAAATCCCTGAATTATGGACTTAATGTGAAGCAAATAATTCTAATTTTTAAAATAATTCCTTTTTTCCGTGTATACTGTATTTAAAACAGTACCTTGTGCTTGATGGTAAGTAAGCTGCATGAATCCATATTGGTGGCAAAGCAATTCTATCAATGTGATCTAATCAGTACTTAGGGCTCGCGTCTCGTTTGTAATATTGACGCGGGCGGGCTGGCGTGATGACGTCAGAGCGCAAAGACGCCCAATGGCGCGAAATTTAAATGGATTGGTTTTTATGCAACCAAAACTTGCCTCCAAGCCAGGAATTAAAAAATAAGCACCTGCTTTGAGTCCACTGGGAACAACATCCAAGGGGTTGGTGAGCTGGGGTTGGTGTTGTTCACGAGCTACGGGTTGAGGATCACTGCCTTAGACAAATAGAGTGGAAAAAGTGTTATATTGTGGCAAATACTTTTCTGCTTCTTTAGGTTAGAGAGTTGTCTGCAATGGCAGCACTTTCTCGAGGATACAGAGATGAACTGGATGCCCTAAGAGAGCGCTCCAGGCGTTCCGAGGCCCAAGTGAATGCTCTCAATGAAAAATTACGTGCCATGGAGATCTTTCAGCGTTCTTTGCAGGTCTGCCACTTTACAAGCTTTGACATCCTGATGACTTAAAGAAATAGCAAGTGCCAATAATCAATATTGGGTTGTACTGATTTTCTGCAGGAAGAGAAAGAGTTCTCAAGGGCATTGTTGGAGGATAAAGAAGTATTAGAGCACCAACTTGCAGCTGAGAGAGAAAGGTCTGAGAAACTGCGTTTGTGTGAGAAAGAAAAACATTCATTGGAGGAAACAATACAGAGACTGGAAATGGTAAGAGAAAAGCCACAAATATCTTTACATAACCTGTAAAATAGAATAAAACTTAGAGTTATTGAGGTTGTAAAAAATATACAAGAATATTAGGCAGCGAGTCTGGTTTTATTGGACAAGCCACTTTTTTTAGTGGTATATTAAGCATTATCTCTGTATTGGGACAGCATCTAATGGTGAGTTTGGGGCAATTTTATTTTCCTTATTGAAAAAGAATACAGACCCATCAAGTTGAGCTCTTCATATAATCCTTCCCTACTTGCTTATGAGCTTCTAGTAGTTCCAATGAGGGAGAAAAACTAAATTAAAACTCTCCAGTTTTAGGATAAAAATTATTTACTATAAAATAGTAAACAGACTAGTCCATGGATCAGTATTATGCTATATGTGTTAATAAAAGTACATATGTATTTTTCCACATGCCTAGGAAGAATTCAATCCTTCTTTTAAACGATATATTGAACATAGCAGCAACACTTCTTCAGTGATTACCTCTTGCCCTCTACTTGTAAATAATCACAATAAAATACTTAATTATAGAGTTCATCTGAGGGTAATCCTATGTTCCAAATTGAATTAGACATGTCCAAAAAGACATTATAGGCAGCATTAGAGCAAGAGTATCACTATGAAGTCATGCAATGGTAAGCAGAATTTACCTGTTCCTTTTCTGCATGTTCTACTTCTTCTGATGTGCTTTTGATAAAAAATGAAGAAGAACATTGTATAAATTAACATATAAGAAAGAACATTACAGCTATCCAAACCACTTACTACACTGGAGAGGGGACCATCCATTTTGAGCTTTGCTATGCAGTATAATTTTTTGATGAGTAGAGTTACAGTTAGGAGTTACTATCTATCATATAGAACCTAACCATGGCGACACAGTGATTTATATTGCCGCTTTAAAGTGCTAAGGTCCTAAGCTGGAATCTGACTAGGACACTTTTTTTATTGACTTTGTATGGTTTACAAAAAACAGGTTTTCTCTAACACACAGGGAGGCATCACTTGGGGTTGTGACTTGTAAGAGCTGCTGTGAATAGTTTGGTTGACTTTCCCTTTTATTGCAGGAGAGGGATTCTGAGTGCCAAAGAGTCCAATTTCTTCTCCATGATAATCTTACTTTGGCCGAGGAGGTAAGAGTACTGAGGGAAGAGACACAAAGGGGATGGGAGAGAGTGTACGAGAGCCATGGAGACACCATGTCAGTCTGGGAAAGAGAACATGAGGGTGAGGCAGACCAAGGCTGGGAAAGAATGCAAGAAGCAGATCCTGACTGTAAGTATCTTCAGGGAAGAGATCATATGTGCTGTGCTAATCCAGGATATTGGCTTTTATTTGGGAAATGTTTGTAGTGATCCTTCAGTATAATATAGGAAAGTGACTAATTATAAGTGGTCTTTTAAATTGTATGAATAAATTAGTTTATAAAGTGCCGTCTAACCAGCTTTTATTAGGGGGTCATATCATTGCAACTCAGACAACCTATACAACATGCTCAACAGCGCTGCAAAATATGTTGGAGCATATTAATAAATAACCAAAAGCATTGCCACCAGGCTGGTACTTTATTGTGTTTTCAAATAAAGAAATAAAAGTAGGACATTTGACAGGTTATCATTGAATCTGCAAAAGGAAACATATTTTTTATTGCTTATAATATCTGCTGGTCTCATCGGTGCCAAAGGCTGGTGCTTTTTTAAATTCTTTTATCTCTGCTCACTGCATGTTCACCAAGCAGCACTTTTGATTCTGTCTGGACTTTTCCTAATGATCACATCTGTCTGTACATTTTAGTAAAATATTTTCAAATATTCCAAAACCCCATTGAATAGAAAAAACTCATATAAATACACCTGTAAATATTGCCATATAGAACTTAAACAACATTCCCTCTGTTTTGTGAGCACCCACCTTTTATTTTTAGTTTTAGATCTTAATTCAGAGCTATCACAGGCACTACTGCGTTTAGAGAAAGAAAATCAGAACTTGCGGGAAAGACTTCAAGCTCTCTCTGGAGAAATTGTGGATCCCATGAACAAGGGGCAACATGTCCAGACAGATGGAGAGCAAGGTGGGAAGACACAGCCACAGATAAGGTCACCAGACTTCTGTGTCAGAGAGGTACAATCATTTATTATTATTATTATTATTATTAATAAACTACTGGTGCATGGTTGTCACTATGTCATGCATTGCATATTTCAGCATTTTGGTGGCCATTACAGCTCCTTACTTCAACATAAAATAATTTGACATTTTCTACCACCTTAGAAGTGATGGAAGATTATACTGTTGATGTGCACTGGAGCAGTGGCTCTTCATGCTCTATTTAAATGTAGAAGAATACCCCTTTGATGAAGTAGCAGTAGGCATGTATTTGGTATAGGAATACTACCATCCAGTGTCCGACTGGGGGCGCGTCAGGGCCTACCAGGGCTGACGAATCAGGGGTTCCCCATGCTGCCTTGTTTCCACTCCCCCCCTTAGACCCTGACACCCCTCCACCACCTCCACAGCCCCCAGCCACAAACCACCTCCACCCTTCACCCCTGCCAACAAATACCTGCTCTTGTCTGTGAGAGGTCCAGAAACGCAGTGGCCATGGAGAGTAGGTCTGAATATGTGACACCAATGTTTTCCTATATATGTAGCCTTGTTATGTGCTAAAGGGGCCCAGAGCAAAGGTTGGGACTCCAAGGGAGGCTTGAACTGATAAAAATTTGAAACCACTGCTCTAATGCATAGAAACACACTAATTTTTCATTTTTTTCTACTCTGATCTTCAGGCTTGTGGTTAGTAAAATGGAAGGAATCAGATGAAGATGGTATATCATTTATGCAGATGGGAGGATGTATATGTATTGATATTTTGAGATAGTGGTAGGTAACGTTAGAAGAATTAACTTGAACAGTGAAGGAAGTAAAAGAAACTGAGATTTGGGTTGGTAATTAAAAAAAATTCTGTTAATTAATGGAAAATAATGTAATGTAATATTTTACTTATTCAGGAGCCAGATGGAGGCAGCTTGGGAGAAAGAGATCGTCAGGTAGAAGGGAATAGAAAGATACAAGATAAAATTGAAAAAGAGAAGTCACAAAGTACAGAATGTAAAGAGACAGATGAGAAGAATGACTCACAGAGAAAACTTGAAGGAAGTGTTGAGGGCATTGAGCCCAGGCAGTTAGAAGGTATACGTTCTGAGAGGCAGTCAAAGGAAGCAAAGTTCCAACTCGCTGGAAAACAATCATTTAACAAATTGTGTCAAGCTAGTGTTGACAAGGAGACACCAGCAGGCAGTAATGTAGAAATAAAATCAAAAGAGCAACAGTCTTGTGGCAGACAACTAGAGGAGCATTGTCATAAAGTGCAACTCCTGACAGGGTGTTTGGAAGAAATCTCTCTAGAACAGAAGTCAGATGACAATTATTGGCAAAAAAAACTGTCACGTGAGACAGAAGTAATAAAGAGACAACTAGAAAAGAGTGCTCTAGAGATTGACTTACTGAAAAGACAGATGAAAGAAAAGCAAGAAGAGGTCCAGTACAAGCAGAGCCAACTTTCTGAAAGCACAGAGGAGAAAATTGCCCTACAGAGAAAACTTCAAGATAATGCTGAAAAAATGCTGTCTCTGCAAAAACAGCTGGACAAGAGCATCAAAGAATGTAATCTGTTGAAGCAAGAACATCAAGGTACAGAGAAGCAATCACATAAAAAGCAGCATGAGGATGGTAATGAGGAAATGCAAACACAGATGAAGAGGCTAGAAGAGAGTTCTAAAGAAATTCTGTCCCTTCAAAGACAGTTGCAAGACTTTCTTAAAAAAGAGGAGTCATTGCAGAAACAACTTGAGGCCAATGATAAAATGGCAGAGACTCAGCATAGACATTTGACTGAGAGATCTGAAGAATTGATATTATTAAAAACACAATTAGATGACATGGAGCAATCACATCACCGGCAGATGGAAGACAGTGCTAAAGAGCTGGAGTCACTAAAGGATAAGCTAAAGGCATACCAAGAACAGGAACAAATGCTAAACAGGAAACTCCAAGAAATCACTGGCGAGTTAAAGTCCCTGAAAAGACAACTTGAAGAGAATAACGAGGAAAAACACTGTCAACAAAGACAGCTTCAAGAAAGTGTTATGGAAGTAGAAGCACTACAGAAACAGTTGCTAAAGACATTGGAGTCAAAAGAACTGGAGACTCAGCTGAAAGAAAGTGCTGAAGAAATACAGCTACTAGGTAAACAGTTAAAAGAGAGCAGAGATGCCGAGGCATTGAGGAGACAGTTACAAGAAACAAAGGGACAATCATTCAAGAAACAGCTTCAAGAGAATGCAGAGGAGATACAGTCACTAAAAAATCAACTAAATGAAAGAACAGCAGAGACTATTACACACGAGATGCAGCTGACAGAAAGAGAAAGCTTGGAGAAGTCACTCAAGGGACAGTTGGAAGAGAGAACTCTGCATATTCAGTCACTTCAAAACCAACTAGAGAAGAAAACTGAAGAAGAAGAGTCACTAAAGAGAAGGCTAGAAGACAATACAAGAGAGAAACAACTACAACAAAGTCAGTTAGATGTGAGCATTAAGGAAATAGAGACATTGAAGAGACAACTAAAGGAGTCTGATAATGACCAGATAAAATATTCTGCTGATCACATAGAATCTCTTAAGAGATTAGAAGAAAGGGAAAAAGTTGAGCAGCTGTTAAAGAGAGAGTTGCAAGTGAGTGCTGAAGAAGTGCAGTCTCTGAAGAAACAACTGAATGATAGACAAGAGAAATCTCTCAGCAGAGACCTTGAGGAAAAAGAGGTGCTACTGAGACAGCTGCAGCAAACAAATGATTCAATGAAGAAACAACTGGACGAAAAATCGAAATACATTGAAGATCTCACTATACGGCTTGAAGTGAATAGTGAAAAGGAAGGCACTTTACAGACAAGGCTTGAAGAAATTGAGACACTAAAGGGGAAGCTAAAGGAGGCCAGTAATGAACTACAATCACAGAAAATCCTCCTGGAAACAAACAAAGTAACAGAAGATTCATTAAACAGAAAACTACTGGACAGTTCAGATGAAATACAGTCATTAAAGAGGCTCTTGGAGGAGGAAAAAGCACAATGCAAGCAGAAACAAGAGTACGAGGAAATGAAGGAATCTCCACTGGGACAGGATAATGACCTAGGAGAGCTGCATTCATTAAAGAGACAGTTGCAAGAGAGCAATGAAGAAATGCAGTCACTAATGAGGCAGCTGGAAAAGAGTGCAGCAGAGGTACAAACTGTAAAGAGGCAGTTTCAAGAAAGTGCAGAGAAAATACAGTTACAGAAAAGACATCTGGAGGAGAGTGTGGGTGAGAGTCTGTCCCTTAAGAGACAACTGGAAGAAAGAGTAGGACGGGAGCAGTCTTTGAAGAGACAGCTGGATGAATGCACTGCCAAAGTCCAACTACTCAAGAAACAGCACAAAGAACATGCTGAAGAAAACACTAAGTGGAAGAGTCAGTTGGAAGAGAAAGAAAAAGAGATGCAACATATGAAGAGGCAACTCAATGAAACAATAAGAGATTCACTTGAAAAAGAGTCATGTAAGAGTGCTGAGATCCAGTCATTAAAGAGAGAATTGGAAGAAAGTAGAGAATCATTAACAGCACAGTCGTTTAAAAGTGAACTTCAGGAAAGCAATAATAAAATAGAAACTTTACAGAGACGGTTGCAAGAAAGAGAAGATGAGATTGAAACATTGGAAAGAAAGCTCCAGGAAAGTGCAGATGAGGTAGACCTGCAGAAGAAGCAACTAGATGAAAGCTTAGTTAAGGCACGGTCACTAACAAAACAACTAAATGACAAGGAAGGCTATGAGCTGATACTTAAGAGACAGGTAGAAGAGGTTAGTCTGTGGGCAGAAGACCTGCAGAGACAACTGAATAATAATAGCACTGCAAAGGTTTCCTCTCGCAAGAGACAGATGCCAGAGAGCACTGGAGAAGGAGCGTTACACAAGAAACAGATGGAAGGAGACAAAGCAGAATGTCTGTCCCCTAAAACACCACAGAGAGAAGGAGAAACACCTTTAACAAAGGAGAAGTTACAAGTTAATGTTCAAGAAATAACAACCCAAACCAAAGAGTCAGATGGAGAGGGGCATGAACAATCAACTACCATTAGCAATAACTGTACTGAATCTAAAAACAACTCACCAGTCCTTTTCATGCCCAAAGCTGATGGCAATTCCTTATATACATTTGTTCATACCTCTTCCCCCTTCTCAGCGTCTAGCTTGATTTCCCTCCCTGCCTCCACTTCGGATACCCCATCCTTTACTGCATCTACACCACCTTCATTCCCCCTTCGTGTTTTAACCCCAAACTCATTACCCTTCCATGTAGCTAAGCCCTTGCAATTACCTGTCTCTCACTCCATTTCTGTCCCTGAATCTTGCCCAACCACTGAATCTGCCCCATTGGCAGTCACAACTGCACCCTCAGAACCTGCCCCTGTATCTGCCATACTACCCACTCATTCATCCCAATCTATACAAACCACCACATTCCCTTTCCCTTCTATATCATCCCTCCTTCCCAGTCCTGATACCACACTGTCCCTGCTGGTACTGGAGCTGCAGGGAGTGCGAAGAGAACGGGCAGAAATGCAGGGACGCTACGATTCCCTGCTTAAGGACCTGCAGAGACAAGAGGGAGATTTAGAGAGAGCCCAGAGAGAACTGAGGCGTAGCCGGAGTGCACTGAGAATACTTAGACAAGAACATCAAGAGCTTCAGGAGAGGTGAGTTACTGTAGAAGGAAGAGTCAAGAAATAAAATACATATTCTATTTAACATTTATTTTTATCCGGAGTGGCTATGTCTTCTCCCCATTATATCACATAGTAACGTAGCTAATGAGATTCAAAAAGACATCAAATTCAATCTTTTTGTCCGAATGAAACCTGCCCAACTGCTTACTGATCCAGTGGAAGGGAAACATACACAGATACATTAATTGGCACAACATTGCCAGTACCTGGTGAAATGAGCACCAAATCCAAAGTCAATGTCCCTAGCCCCTTTGTTGACATTACAGTATATGAACCGGCTATTATAAGAAAATTGCCAGTGACCCCCAGCACAATAAGATGCAACCCAACAGTATGTAGTGACAAATTATAAAACATGGTAATGTTGGAGGTTCAATGTGTGAGCAGTGATGAATGTTGGCTGGCACAATTTTTATATATTATGTCTGGTTTCTGTTCAGGTTTTCTCAGTTGACTGTGCAGGGAGAGCAAACACAGCAAGAACTTAAAAGAAAAGTGCAGGAGCAAGAGGGAACAATACATGAATCCCATTTGGAAAACCAGAATCTGCAAGTAGAACTGCAAAGGTAAGAGGAAATATTTTGGGGGCATCTATGGAAATAAAACCAAGGAATTGCTGTAGGTAGATGGAATCTTGCTCTAACCCCACAGGCTGAAAGAAGAGCTATCTCACATGGGCAAGACCTTAGACGAGAGATCTTCAGATCTTCGGGAGATGAAGAAGCAGCTAGGAACAGAACAGAGAGAGAAAGACAACTTGGAAAGAGAGCGTAGTGAGCTGCGAGAGCAAGTACAGCGCCTAGAAATCAGCAGCACAGCACTCACCGAACAATGTCAGGTCTGCCTCAAAATAGCGTTTTTATCATTTGTCTCAGTATGCATAAAAACATTGTAATATTGGCATTACGGCCAACTTTCTGCCTGGATTTTCAAAATGCACAAGTTAATAGTGCTACTCCAGCAGAATTCTGCACTGAATTTTGTTTATCAATAGAGTAAACAGATTTTTTTATATTTAATTTTGAAATCTGACATGGGGCTAGACATATTGTCAGTTTCCAAGCTGCCCCCTAGTCATGTGACTCTGATAAACTTCAGTCACTCTTTATTGCTGTACTGCAAGTTGGAATGATATCAATCATACCTTACCCCCAGCAGCCCAACAACAGAACAATGGGAAGGTAACCAGATAGCAGCTCCCTAACACAAGATAACAGCTGCCTGGTAGATCTAAGAACAGCACTCAATAGTAAAATCCAGGTCCCACTGTGACACATTCAGTTACATTGAGTAGGAGAAACAACAGCCTGCCAGAAAGCAGTTACATCCTAAAGTGCTGGCTCTTTCTGAAAGCACATGACCAGGCAAAATAACCTGAGATGGCTGAATACACACCAATATTACAACTAAAAAAATACACTTGCTGGTTCAGGAATGACATTTTATATTGTAGAGTGAATTATTTGCAGTGTAAACAGTGTAATGTAGAAGTAAAAACGACATAGTAAAAATCATAACAGAATCCCTTTAAGATTATTAGCTGCTATATTGCAGCCAAAAGGCAATACCTTATCCAAGGCTTAAAATATTGTAGTCCCTACTTATGTTTCTATATTACATCAGTTCTCTGTTCCTCAGGTGTTATCCCAGGTGAAACTCACCCTTCAAGACCAAAACAATCTCTTGCTGTCACAGATACACAGTCTCAGTCGGGATAACAGAGAGCTGTTAGAGCGCAGCTTGCAGAGTGGAGAGCTGAGACAGGAGGAGGAAAGACGCTACAGGTGGGTTTAAGCAATACACGTCCTTTAAATTTCACTTTCTTAACCTCACATTCCTTATTTACCAGCTGCCCTTCATGCTCACCCCAAAGCTTACATTTATACACACTAAAATGCAGAATGCTTGGGATCTGGGGTTTTCTAATATGGAATCTTTTCGTATTTTGGATCCCCATAGATTACATTTACTTAACATTAAATTTAATATCAAATAAACCGAATACGATTGTACGATTCTCCAATAAGAATTAATAGTGATGGGCAAATTTGGGGCGTTTTGATTCGAAGAAAAATTCGTGACTTTCCTGAGAAATTCATGAAACGCCGAAAAATTCGCGAAACGACAAAGTTTTTTTGGACTCCGGCGTCTGTTTTTGGCGAAATTGTGCCATTGTCCAAAAAACGGACACCGGTGTCCATTTTTTTTGACGGCGCAAATTTTTGTGGCGGTTTCGCGAATCGCGGGAATTTGCCGCAAATTCCCGCCTGCCAAATAAATTCGCCCATCACTAAGAATTCATTATATCTTAATTGGCTTACTGTACGGTTTCTTTATTAAAAGGAAACCGATTTTAAAAATATGAATTATTTGACTAAAATGGAGTCTATGGGAGACAGTCTTCCAGTAATTCTGAGCTTTCTGGGTAAAGGGTTTCAGGATAAAGGATCCCATACCTGTACTTGTTATATTAATAGTAAAAGGTTTCCTGGCTTTACACCTGTAAGCTATCAAAGTGTTTCTCTCTGAACTGTTCTGATTTTCTTGGGGGCTTAAAGGGGTGGTTCACCTTTAAGTTAACTTTAAGTATGATGTAGAAGGGGCAATTCTAGGCAACTTTTCAATTGGTCTTAATTTTTCTTTTTTATAGTTTTTGGACTATTTGCCTCTTTCTTCTGATTCTTTCCAGTTTTCAAATGGGGGCAACTGACCCCATCTAAAAAACAAACGCTCTGTAAAGTTACAAATGTATTGTTATTGCTACTTTTTATTACTCATGTTTCTATTCAGGCCTCTCCTATTCATATTCCTGTATCTTATTGAAATCAATGCATGGTTGCTAGGGGAAATTGGACCTAGCAACCAGATTGCCGAAATTGTAAACTGGAGAGCTGCTGATGAATAAAAAGCTAAATAACTCAAAAAACACAAATGATAAAAAATAAAAACCAGTTGCAAATCGTCTATGAATATTCTTCTCTACATCATACTAAAAGTTAATTTAAACGTGAACAACCCTTTTAATTAAAGGACCAGTAATGTCACAAATTTTTTATAAAAAATGTGTTTGTATGTAAGGAAAAAAAAAACACCAAGACATATTTAACTTTATAATCGCAAAGTCTTTATTAAGAAATAACTTACCAAAACTCTGCTTGCGCTCCTCTTCAGAAAAGGCGGCAGGGTGACAATCCATCGTGCAGCACTCAATTTCTCCTCCCTGGCTATCTCCTATAGAAGGCAGAGAGGAGCAATCGAGCGCCACACAATGGATCATCGCCCTGTCGCCTTTTCTGAAGAAGAGCACAAGCAGAGTTTCGGTAAGTTATTTCTTAATAAACACTTTGCCATTATAAAGTTAAAAATGTCTTGGTGTTTTTTTTTTGTTATATACACACTAATTGTTTAAAAAAAAAATGTTGACATTACTGGTCATTTACGGTGACACCATGCCAAAAAAATACATTTAAACATTAATCCTGTAAAAAATAGTGTGTATGTGAGGAGGCTAATACACCATGCGCAGAAGGCTGCGGCACATCTAAGAGGGCTTCAGAAGTTATGCTGATAAAATTAATTTTACACAAAGGAACCTAATCAATTGTCTCTGTTTAACATTAGCTTTAAAATGTAGTTTAGGTGTAAACTGCTGCAGTGGGAAAATCAAATTGGTGTTTGCTTCATTGCAGAGAAAATGATATTATCCTCTTCTATAAGAGGACTAGATGGCTAATTCTGACTGTTCTGAGATAAAATTCATGCTAATGATGTCCCTAACCTTGTAGTTACCCTTTTGTTTTGCATTGCCAGGGAGAAACTAACAGAACTTAAACACGAAAAACAGAAACTATTAGATAAAATCATGGATCAGTACAGAGTTTTGGAACCAGCACCCGTTCCACACAGGTAATCTGTATGGCGAATATTTTTAATCAGCACCAATGACATATTCAGTATCAAAAGAACAAATTTTCAGTGTATCCCCAGTCTTTAAAATAATGGGCTCTCCTTCCAAAGGTCACACCGTATAGACCCCACTAACATCAAGCATAAATGGTGAAGGAAGCCACAAACTGCAGAGCGCTGCTGCTTATATTCAGTAGCCAATACATGCATGTGATTAGGGTAGGGTTGCCATCTGGCCGGTATTTTACCGGCCTGGCTGGTACAAATGATGGTTGATCCCAATGTTATTAATATGGAAAAAAGAAAAATATATAGGAAGGCCGGTATTTTTTTCCAGAAAAGTTGGCAATCCTAGTAATAAGTGAACATAAGTGTTAGAGTTCACAACAACTTTTGGTTAAGAGGATTTCAAGTGCTTCCAGGACTGGGTAATGGGTTGCAGGTCCCTGTAACCTTCTGCTGTAGCAGGACTTGGAGACTGGGAAACCAACCCTGGATACTTGATAGATAAGATCCCTGTGCTGTAGTGTAGTAATGCACCAGCCAGACTACCATCTTTGACTAAAAATCCTGCACTTAACCATACTGACATCTTTGTCTAAGAGAGAAATATCATAATGGAAAAGATGTTTGAGGCAAAAAAGATGTTTATATAGTGAATCAAGTAGCCCCATAAGGATGTTATAAGTTACCGTGGAGTTCCATGACCATATAAAAACACAAGGCCATAGGCTGAGTGTTTTTATACAGGTCATGGAACTCCAAGGTGACTTCTAATATCCTCATATTTTGCAACAGGGGGTACTTTATTTATTATAATACACAAGTTTCAGTGAGTCATGCGACAGAAATTATATCACTAAGCTCCGATTATAACCAATGACATCACTAAGTACACAAGAGCCATGATTATCCTGTAAATTATATCCTTATAATACACAAAAGCCATGAATATCCTGTAAATTATATCCTTATAAACGGTGAGTTCTGATGTCATCAGTTATAAACGGTGAGTTCTGATGTCATTTCTGTCACATGACTCATTGAAATTTGTGTATTATAATAAATAAAGTACCCCCAGTTGTAAAATATGAGGATATTAGAAGTTACCTCGGAGTTCCATGACCTGTATAAAAACACTCGGCCTTCGGCCTCGTGTTTTTATATGGTCATGAAACTCCTCGGTAACTTATAATATCCCTATATTTTACAAAAGGGGGTACTTTATTCACTATATATTTAGTGATTTCATCTGTTATAATCGGAGCTTAGTGATGTCATTTCTGTCACATGACTCACTGAAACTTCTGTATTATAATAAATAAAGATCCCCCTGTTGCAAAATATGAGGCTATTTAAGTATAATTGCATATTGAAAACTGCGTTTAACTTGGTGAGTAAATTAGCCTTCATTTGTTATTATGGTCCATTGGGATAGCAAAATGACAATAAAGATGTATTTGTAATCTTCAGTTGTAGGGTACAAACATTTCTTATTAAGGTAACCTGCCTTTTCTTCTCTTCACCAAAGCCGGAAAAGCAATTGGATAACAGATAAGATGAAGCGACTACTCAGAGCAAAAGACAGACCCCCACGAGGGCCAGGGGATACCTCCCGCATCTTAAACCCCCCTGCTGAACCACCACTGGACCCAGAGAAAACACCCAAAAGTAAGAAAATAAATGAATTAACATACCTTTAATAACTAAGGCTTAGTTGTTTTAGATCCATGCTTTAATAATGGACTTGAATCCTAAAAACCTGCAACATTAAAATGAAAATGATTTATTGCCCTATTGTTATTATTGTACTATAGAGATTTTTCATGTACAGGAGTCCCCGACTACTAACAATATAATATAACTACACATTCACACACACATGGTCAGTTTTCATCATAAGTCAACTAGCCTGCTTGTGTCTTTGGTTTTTCTACCCTTTACCTGTAAAATATGTATATTTTAATTCATATACAATACTTCATCATGTCATTTTGACTCTGCTAGGTACAGTAACACTCCGTCGTAGCAGAAGCTCAGTCACACCTTCAAGTCCATCTCTCCCAGGCAGTCCTATTCGGGCACGTCATGCAAAATTAAGCTCAACAATTCGTAGCAGCGAATCATTTAGCAGTCATGATACCACCCCCCGGGAGAAATTTCGACTGAGGCGCAGGGGACAGGTCCATGAAAGTGAGGGGGAGGAGCCTGTAGGTAAGACGAAAGACCTGTGATAGATGGACTTATTTACTTGATCTCCAGAGGGAAGTTCAAGAGAACCTCATTTTATCCAGTAATTGTAAAGGGAGCAAAGTGCTGTGTAAGGTGCAAAAAAACATGTTGGGTTTCCTGTGTGTTTTGCAGTTTTTTCATCCTGTGCTGCACTTTAGTCCTAAAGTAATTGGGGTGGATTTCCAGAGATGTTTAGGCTAAGAAAAGCTTTATATGAGTAGGGCAGAAGAAAGGAATGGGCCCCTTACGCCCTTATAAGGTGCATCTTCTTCTAACAAGAACTGGATGGACACAGGTTGAACAGTCCTGATACATATAATGAAAAATTATTATACAATCATTATTATATTATTCAATATAAAGTATACTTATGTTTCTATGTTTTGCCCTGTAAGCTCTGAGCTCAGGGCGGATGCTTTCTCTGCTCTACTTTATACCAGGTCATGTGTGTTGATACAATAAGGAAATGTCTCACATAAGGAGGTTCATTCTAAAGGTTAAGCTGCAGCTGAGATGAAAGTAGAAAAAGGCACAGGTTAGGATAGTGAAAAGGTGAAGCCAGGAATAATTAATGTCTGTGTTATTTTTTCTCACAATGTCTTTCCCATGTCTCATTTCCCTTTATTGCAGGTGGAGAGACTGAATGAACCAGCTAAAACACTCTAAGGGCGCTGGCCACTGTAGATATTGCCCACTGTATAAATATATATATATATAATGATAACTAACTTTGTTTATTATAAATTAAATAAAAATATATCCAATCAGTTAAGTTATTTTATTTTTTTCATTTTGCAGAAGCTGTGGGGTACCATGTGGGTCTTTGCAGCCATGATGCTGACATGCAATGATAGAGGAGACTGCAATTATGCAGTTCATTGCCCGTCATGCTTAGAGTCTTGTATGAAAGTGCTTGGCAGATCCTAATCCACAGTACACTGGTTACCGTGGCTAGAAGACATAACCTCAGTTAAAGAAGGTTACTTGAGTGTGAGGTCCTATAATGACTTTATAAAGAGAGACATTCTAGAATCAAGTACAAATTCATTTGCAAAACCTGCAGAGTAAAGTTGTTGCAACCAGGAACTAAGGGTTTTATGTTTTTTTATTGAAAACTTTACAACAAAAAATGAACATTATTTAAATAACATTACAATAACACTGTATTACAGTCATACAGAACCAAAATCTCCAGCAACAAACAAAATAAGGATGGCAAATGTGTACTCTGGAATCATGGTACGGGAATACGAAGCTTGGTCAGCTCACTTACTATTGCCCTTACTACACAGTCTATGGGAGTGTTTTAGACAGAAGAGGCACATGCCTTGGGAATCTCTCCCCTATTAAAGGAGAAGAAAGGCTAAAATTAAGTAAGCTTTATCAGAAAGGTCTATATAAATACACCAGTAAACCCTCAAAGTAATGCTGCTCTGGGTCCTCTGTCGAAAGAAACACTGCATTTCTGACTTCTATTGTGTACACAAGACTTCTGTATCAGACTTCCTGGTTTTAGCATAAACCTCCAGGGCTAGGGCTTGAGCATGCACAGTTTGCTCCTCTCTCCCTCCCTCCTCCGCTCCCTGCTGAGTCCAGTGTTATGAGTGAGCAGGGAAAGACTCAGGCAGGAAGTGATGTCTACCAAGCTAATTTGGCAGCTGCTATCCAAAAGAAGCAGAGAGCACAAAACATAATGTACACCGTTTCTACCTATTTCTTTAGTTAAGCTTTAGTTCTCCTTTGACAGAAGCCAAGACACATTACTAAAGTCTGTGAGTGTCTTTGGGAACATTTCTTCTTCTTCTGCTGTTGTAGTAAAGACAAGCTCCCCAGGCAGCTGCACAGGTAAGGAGGTTGGCCATTCAATGTTGCTAGACTGGAAGGTAAAAACCCTGCCCAAGCTTTAGTTGCTAGGGGCTGTTGTACAAATCTCTAAGCACAGGAGGTGAGCACTAGTCTTAAAGCTGATGTCTAAATTTCCACAGCACTAGTTCCACAAGTTTTACATTTTAGGTTTGGTGTTTGATCTAGGCCACACCATGAAATGTATTGGTTGCATATGGCACAACAAGAAAGAGCTAAGAAAAGACAACAAGCTCTTTACATACATGACCCTACCCTTTCCCATCTGCTCCCTGAGAGTTTATAAAGGGAGGTTTTTTTTATGCAGGCGGTAATTTGATTAACTACCTACATCATTTCATAAACAAGAAAATTGCAAAATGTCACTGTTTAGAAACAAAAGGAGGAACCGACACACAGGAGCATAAGCATGCCCCCGAAACGTTGTGCATCATTTGACGTAATAAACGGGGGGTTTACTCCTGTGTGCCGGTTCCTCCTTTTGTTTCTTTCCATTGGTTTTCGGGGAGTGCCGTCTCCCTAGAGGACTGTGCACCAGGCAATCGAACTAAGGAGGGCTAGTGAGTGCGTTCACACTGTTTCTACGAAAAATGTCACTGTTTAACATGCTGCAAAAAAATAACAAATACCTTGAGGCAGTGTGCAAAGTGCAATTTCGAGCTCAATATTCTTCCACCCCAATGCAGAGTTTTTCCCCCAAGAATTCTAGCAGCACTGTGGGAGCATTGGGAGGGGGGTGAATTAACTTTGTGCAGCTACACTGTGTCTACTGCTGTAGTGTCCAATAGCCAAAATAGGTCAGGCGCAGTTGCAACAAATGTTTTCCAAGTCTGCCTGTAGTCATTTGCAGCGTTTGCCATACGAGTGACGTCTTTAGGCACAAGTGTGCTGCGCAATTAACTCAATATATGTTAAACAAGGAGGTCGACTTCTCCTTTTATAGTAGATTTGTCCAGTCTGTAGCCCTCTATCTGTGATTCAGCTACAACAGTATTCCCAGACAATCACTGAAAACATGTATTTAGTACATATACATAAGGCTGAAATTTTCCATACTTCCTCTACAATGATGTGGTCCCTATACTATTTCTGGTTTATATTTGCATTCCTCTGGAAACCCTCCTTGGCTACTCCCACTCCCAAAATGCTAGAAATATACGCAGTTTGCACCTCCTGTCGCTCATTGGTGCACCAGGATACGCATGATCTAGCTTTTTTCGGTTATTATTTGTACTTTCTTTTATATTTATTTTTTATCTGCGCTACTGGGCCTAGGTCCAGTCGTGATGAGTGCACAGTTGGTACTAAGCTGGCCAGCTCCGGCAAAGTCATCCCTGGTCTGGCCAATCAATCCCTGTTTTGTTTAAAGGTGATGGCATTTAGTAGTTTAATGTTCAAAACTGGTCTTAATGTCCTTAAAACAGTGAATAAAGTCACCTGCTCTTGTAAAATATAAGGATATTATAAGTTGCCAAGGAGTTCCATGACCATATAAAAACACAACTGTTTTTATAAAGGTCATGGAACTCAGAGGTGGCTTCTAATATTTCCATATTTTGCAACTGGGGTACTTTATTTATAACAATAAAAGCAACCAATTGGTTGTTTAAGTTGCAAATTATTACATATTGGCATTGAAAGTGGCATAACTACCATACAGCAGACCCCATGGCCACAGGGGAAGGGGGGGGGCTAGGGAACAGTTGGGCTGTGGAGTTTTGTATGGTAGCACCCCACATCATTGCATTGAAATTCGTCATTCAGCTGTCTGTCATTCGCTTCATTTGCAGCAGGCGGCAGCCCATGCATTGTACTCACAGGTCCAGCAACTGTTGACTGCCCCATGTGGATCCAGACAATTGCAATTACAATGAATAGTTGCTGAATCAGCAGCTGCAGATACTGCAAGCGGTTTCCGGATATTTCTTTAATTTGGATCTCCATACCTTAAAGATGGCCATACACAGGGAGATCCTCTCGTTTGGTCGATGTCGCCAAATGAGTGGAACGCTCCCCGATATGCCCACATTGAAGTGTGTGTTATTGGGCTGATCCGATCGTGGGCCCTAGGGCCCAACGATCGAATCAGAACAGAGGCCAAACGGGCAGTCGGATCGCGGGACCGCATCAACAAAAAGAACCTGCCTAATCAGCATCTGGCCAACTTTTGGCCAGATATCGATCTGGAAAGCCCATCGGACTGTGCCCCCCGCTCTACACACAGTCCGATAAGCTTCCAACTTGGTTTGTCGGCAGCTTTTATCGGCCCTTGTATGGGGGCCTTAAGTCTGCTAGAAAATCATTTAAATATTTATTAAACCCAGTAGGATTGTTTTGCCTTCAATAAAGATTTATTTTATCTTAGTTTGGATCAAGTACAAGGTACTGTTTTATTATTACAGCGATAAAGGAAACAATTCTTTTTAAAATGTTCATTTTATTAAAATTGAGTCTTTGGGAGACAGAGCTTTCTGGATAACCGGTTTCTTGATAACAGATCCCATAAGATAACAGTGGGTACAGCCCTTAGCATGGCCAGTAGTAAAATCTAGTCCATGATGCACAGCATGTTACACAAGTAAAAATCAACATAAGAACGGCACTAATAGACTATAAAACGTTGGGTCATAGTGGGCTGGACCCCAGGTATTTCACATATACAGTATATACAGAATATATGCCCACCATGAAAAGTGCTTATATACACACACACCAGCAACCAGGAAAATGTATCACGTTAACAAAGAAACTGCAATATCCCATGTCAGTTGGCAAGAACTGCCCCTTCACGTGAGGACTCCTAGTAATATTGCTATTATATATTTAGTTAAAAAACTAGATTAATATCTGTCCCTAACAGTTTTGAGTGCCTAAAGTTATGGTTGTAGAACAAGGAGCAATTGCATTGTTTTTGTTTATTTTTTTTATTTCTGCACCCCTCCCCATCCCGCTTGCAAACATGCAGTTCATCTTAATGGCTGAACCCCTCCCTAAAAAATGGTGGCTAGGCCTGGTTGATGTGGTGCAGGCAAATAGTTTTCATATGAATAGTATTGACTGGAGCTGGAATTCCAGTAAGGCCGACTGATTCAGAGGAAGAAATATGATGGAAATGCTGGTGCCTGTTTGCCCAATATATGGCATTTCTCCAGATTACATATGCAATTCATTTCTCGGAATGGGGTCCACTGTGGATTGCCTGTGCAATAATTTCAGAAATGCAGGTTAGAGGTCAGGAGTGTGCATACGTGGTGCTGATTCAGAAAGGGGGAATCAAAAGACCAGTGTGGGCACGTGTAAGCTGAGATGAATGTAGTTCACATTAGAAATACAAGATACTGGTAGTTGGACAGTGTGATTAACGTGATCACACTTTTCATGGGCAGGTGCACTTACTTCCACAGGACACAATTTCCCAAACACAGTTTATGAATAGTTGCACACTGTCAGGTGTGATACACAACTGCAATTCTCTAATACACTCCCCGGGCTTCTACAGTGTCCTCTCCCACTCTCACCCTCAGCCTCCAGTGTCCTCCTAGGGGGCCGCTTAGCACTTCCCATACTTCATGCTCCTTGCCCCAACACCAGTCTTGATAGGTGCTTCTAACAGGATTCTCATATCCTTCACCAGTTTCTCTTCCTATGCCCTACCTATTCACTTATACCCTGACTGGATGGGTACCCTACTCGCTAGGTCACTATACCCACTTACTCCTAGTTGGGATGATGTCAAAAAAGGGGCAGGCGAGCACCTATAACAAAAGAAGCCGGAAGCAGCGACCCACAAAGGAAGTGCTGAGGTTGGCGTGAACCCTCCCGAGCCATGGGTGTTGAGCCAGCACATCACTAGTGGTGGTGGCAATAGGTGGGCCAATCAGATCCTACAGTCTATATTGCATTCTATAACAACATATATTAAAATCCAACTACTGCAATATGTGTGAGATCAGTGAAGGAGTCATAGTTTGAGTATATGTATGTAAAACAGATAATCTCAAATGTTTTGAGGCACTAACATTTTTGCAAGGCCCTAAAAAATATTGCTGTGGGGCCCAGTAATGTGGCCTCTGATGTCACAGTCAGCCCTGCCCTCACATGTCACATGACCCCACTCCCATACGTCAGCCATAGCCCCTTACCATTGCTGCAAGTCCCACCATGTCAAATGTAGCTACTCTAAAGTATTTGCAAAATGATTTTATAGAAGTATTTCAAGCCTTAATAAAAAAAGAGGTGCCTGCAGTGTCTATAATGTATATAAGAAAGTTGAGTTTTCTGCTGTGCTGCAAACATTTGACTAGTTGTTACAAGATTTGAAGTAAAATTAGCATTTTATTTCTCTCCCCTTTTTCTACCTTAATTCATTTCATCATATCCCAGTTTCACTTTACTGAGCCATTCCCTCCTAGGTAATTCTGCACATGTCAAGATATTAGAACTAATTTACAAATGCCCAGAAACTGCAGTGGCATCATTGGAAACTAAGGAATCCAATTCCATTAGAATTCATATATAGATTTTATATAAATATATGGAAAAGACTTCCATTCCTTGTGCCTTGCAAATGACCTTCATTCACTACATTGTTTGCTAATGCTTTGAGGTCACTATGATATGATCGAAACGTTGGAATTTCTATTAAAATCAGTTACTCTGAGCCTGTTGAGTGTGGTATTTTTTAGGTATCTTATATATACAAACACCAACAACCTTGATGATTTGTTGAAAAAATCCGACATTTTGAACACCAACTGTGCTCGGATTTTTTTTTTTCTAAGTATTCCCGTTGAGTGCGGTATTATGTTACTTTATTTACCTTATTACCTGCACATAAATCTATTCATAGCAAATGAATACTATTGTATAAAAATAGTTTTTATTCCAATAAATAAATATATATTTACACAATATATAGTACATGTTGATGCTGAGTAGTTATAGCTGCTCCACACTTTCTGATTTAAAGGATAAATTTGATATGCCCATTTCTACCCCTCTTTCAATCTTCTGGCGCTTACGCCTGCCCCTTTTCCTCAACCAATATCCCAGCATGGCTACGCCCATCATGCCTGCCAGCACTGCAATAGTCACACCTGTCCATAATAATATCATGGATGCCTTAGTGCCGGTTGTATGTATTATTCTACAGGGGCCTGGTTTACCCCATTCCCAGTTTTCTTCCTCTTCATGATCCTCTCCAAAATCTACCTTGCTTCTTCCAGCCTCATTTAAGGCTACTACACACACTCTGTAGGAAGTATCTGGAAGAAGTTTTTCAATGGAGTAAAAGCGATAGGTGGAATTAAGGACTGGTCCACTCTGCATGGGGTTTCCACTAGTTCCATGCAGTACTCTATAGCCACGTACAGTGGACAGGGGAGAACACCATCTCAAACTGACTCCACTTTCATCAGGAACTGATTGCACTAGGCGTGGAGAATCAGGTGGCACTGAAGGTCCATCTATTCCAGGGCACAGACAATGGTATCCTGCAGCTCTTTGTGTTTCTTCACAAGGTTCCTCCAGGTGTTTGCAGCGATCATAGGCACAGGGCTTGAGAGAACCATATGAGGGAGATGTAATCACTTTTGCTTCATTATCATTATAGTCTTTATCTTCATAGTATTCCACACCTATCCCACCATTTATAAACTGGATATGTTCATTGGAACTTCTTTGTCTCCATGTATTATTTGTATCTAGTAATAGAGTAGACTGAATAATACTAACAGTTGAGGCAGTAATTATGTCGATCCCTTTGCCGTTTAGTTCTACGTTCTTCTCTCCATGATTGGGAGGTGCTGTGGTACCTGCAATTGAAATATAGAACGGAAGAAGCAGCAGCAGAACAGGGGAGTGGGACATCTAGATAAGGATGAATAGTGAAAAGAAGGCCATAAAGGAAAGTGTAGTGTAAGAGTTGATAAAAGCGTAGGGGGAAAAAGAGAATAAATAATTATTATGATGTTAATACTAATTAAAATATTCAAAAATGTTACAGTTTTTTTACATTGAGAGATGTGATGATGTGGAATTCTCTCCCTGAATCAGTGGTACAGGCTGATACATTAGATAGCTTTAAGAAGGGGTTGGATGACTTTTTAGAAAGTGAGGGAATACAGGGTTGTGGAAGATAGCTCATAAAACAAGTTTTTTTGGTCCAATTGCAATCTTGGCCTCTGAGGCAAATTAGAGTGGCTTCAATTGCCTTCCTCAGATTCAGTTGCCTTCCTCTGGATCAACTAGCAGTTAGGCAGGTTATATATAGACATAAAAGGTTGAACATGATGGAAGTGTGTCTTTTTTTCAACCTAACTTACTGTTACTCTGTAAAATCGAATAAAGTTTGAGCTGCAGTGCTGGGAAAGTCAAGGTTCTCTTTAACAAAATGAAATCCATATCATTTTACAAAACTGCATCCATACTGAAAGGATGAATAAAGAATTTAAAAAAAAACAACTTTTCTATAAGCTACTCTTGACAATACATACCAGACTGCAAAGGAGGCATATGTACTCAGTACTTGAAGAATTATTGCTACTGCATGCAAAATGCTGGTCATAAAAAGTTAAATAAAACAGGAATGAAATGTATTAATAAAGTGAACTGCTATGGTTTCATCATAAATATTTTCTTACTAAACAGTTACCAAAATCTTGACCCAATTGCAAAAAGTATCACCATCTCATATCTTCTAGTTAGATATCAGGAGAGCCTCTGCCACTTCATTGCTCACATAGCTAAGGACCTACCTGTATTTATTGAATCTAATGTTCCTATCACCCTTTGGTAGAGCTCAAGTTAAAGCCTCCTGTTTGGTACTCCTGTATTTGTGTTCCTGGAGTACCTCTTATTGGTCTCTCACCTTGACTGATACTTTATTCATTGGAAAGCTTTCTCAGATTTCTCACTTACTCTCGACCCACAATTGATGTGGGCTACCCTAATATTATGCAATCATCCTGCGGCAGGGAGTTGGTCAGTCTTAGGTAAAAAAGCAACGTGACTGCAGATGGAACCAGTCCTGGATTGGGATATGAAATAGGCCCTGGCATTTTAAGTACAAAGAGGCCCAAACAGTCCCCCACCAGCCCAATAAATAGTGACTGTCTATGGCACCTTACAGCAGCCCCTCTGGCAGGGCCAGAACTATGGGTAGGCAGAAGAGTGCTGGATAGCTACCTCTAAAATTGACTTCTACTTAGCTCTAGTTCTTACCCCTCAGTCTTACTCCCCTTCCTTTCCTCTGTCACCCACCCCTCCGTCCTTCTTCCCTCTCCTCTCATTCCCTTCCCCTCCGTCCCTCTCCCCTCCCTCCCTTCCCCTCTGTCGCTCTCCCCTCCCTCCCTTCCTTTGCTCTCCCCTCCCTACTGTCACCCTCCCCTCCATCGCTCTCCCCTCCATCCTGTCACCCTCCCCTCCATCGCTCTCCCTCCACTCCCCTGTGTTGCTCCCCTCTAGGCCGCTCTCCCCTCCATCGCGTTTGCAAGCATTTGGCCAGCTGGGTTGCCTAGGGCAACCGGCTGGCCTGGCCCAGCCCTGCCCTCTGGCATTTGCCAGAATCCACAGATTGCTAGTCTGTGCCTTTATGGAACTGTATAACAGCATTCCTTGCACTTATATTAGTGTGATTATAACAGACATAATATTAGAAATACAAGGGTATGGAAATTACCTAAATTCCCATTGTCTGTTTCATTCCAAGTGCTATATCCTTATCTGAAAATAGTTTTTCCGTTATGGCTTTTGGGGCAGTTCTTCAGTATGTGTTATAATAATGTTTCATTGAACACAATGCTTTGTATTGAGAATTGACTGCATCTAGAATTTGAAAATTCCAGAAAATAAATAAATAGCAAGTCAAATCAGTTTCCTGTGTACTATGCCAGGGTCTATTTTGAATCTCTGTCCGGATTTTCCCAATACCACAATGAAGTAAAAAGAGGTAATGACATGTTATGAGGAAATTACATGTTATGAGGCAATGAGCTCTGGCAGGTTTGCTGGTAACTTGCTGTTCCTCCACTCCGCTCTGTTCTTTTTCCAGCAGTAATTTAATCATATAAATGTAATAAATATAATATTCATATAATGGACCCAATATTCCATTATCTTCTTAAAGGGATAGTACACCTTTCAGGTAACTTTAAATATATTAGAGTTGTCCAATTCATAGCAATTTCATAGAGATTTTGCATTTGGTCTTTGTTATTGATATTTTAGAGTTTTTTTAGTTATTTGCCTTGCTCTTTTCAGAGAGGGGAAAGTGGCAGAGGGGAGGGCAGAGCAGCAAAGGGAAGCGCCCTAGGCAGGTGCCTCTTATGCCTACCCCTAGTTCCAGCCCTCGTAAGACTACAAATGTATTGTTATTGCTGCTTTTTATTACTCATCTTTCTAGCCAGACCCTCTCCTATTCATATTCCAGGCTCAATGCATGGTTGCTAGGGTCATTTGGACCATAGAAACTAGGGATGCACCGAATCCACTATTTTGGATTCGGCCGAATACCGAACCGAATCCGAACCCTAATTTGCATATGCTAATTAGGGGTGGGAATGGGAAAACGTTTTTTACTTCCTTGTTTTGTGACAAAAAGTTACCCAATTTCCTTCTCCGCCCCTAATTTGCATATGCAAATTAGGATTCGGATTCAGTTTGGCTGGTCAGAAGGATTCGGCCGAATCCGAATCCTGCTGAAAAAGGCCAAATCCTGGCCGAATCCCGAACCGAATCCTGGATTCGTTGCATCCCTAATAGAAACCAGATTAAAATTAGAAACTGGAGAGCTGCTGAATAAAAAGCTTAATAACTCAAATACCACAAATTATTAAAAATGAAAAACAATTGCACATTGTCTCAGAATATCACTCTCTACATCATACTAAAAGTTAATTCAAAGATGAACACCCCTTAAAGAGGTTTTCCAGCCATCCACTTCATATCAGCTATTACAGGGTACTATGAGCAATTTAGTACCAATTTCATACAAGTAACAAGAGCCCAATGTTTACAGTTTACAGTTTAGATACAGAATTCCAACCTTTGGACCTGCTGGCTGATGTTGCCTTCTGGGAGTTGTAGTATAACAACAGCTGGAGAACTGCTGGCTGGGGATTTCATGCTCACATCATTATAAATGCTAGCTGAGAGTTTAATATGTAACAGATGTATCGCTGTTGCTAGATTTATAGTTCAGTGTCCAGAGTAATAATGATGAGATGTTACTGGACAAAAAGTAATTATATTTTCGGGGGGGGGGAGGTTACACAACTATATAACTATGGCACATCAGTTATGAGCCAACTGAGCTGTCTGTATTCTTCCTTTATAGTTACACACCCTGGTAGTGACATGATGTCTTTAGGATTATAGCAAGATTATTTACAGGACATTATAAACATTACTCATGTACTATAAACACAATTCCTTACCTTGCTACGGTGCTTTGGATCAGTTGGTTCCGTTCCTTCTTTTCTAGCTGTCTTTTATTTGAAAGTCACTTTCTTCCTTTTTACACTTTATGCTTGAGCTTGAGGATTTTTTATTCATTTCTGGTGGGGCCTTGTGGTCACGTCTGCTTCATGGACTCTAAATGTCTTACCCCCCCTTTTTATGCCTCTTATATCAGCTTGGTCTGTGATGTCAGTCTGCCTGAGATCGCACAAGGCTGCCCCAATATGTGGGTGTGGAAAGCGCAGTAGACACTGGGATTTGATATACAAAGCTGGGTGGAAGAACAAGATGAACATGAAAACTTGGAAACTATGAGGGGGTGAAGGTGGAAGGAATGTGGCTTCAGTAAATATGAATCCCAGATGTGTATGAAGTTGTGGGAAAGTCACTGAGGCATTGAGACTTGCATGTTTAGCAGATGTCTTTATAAACTGTATGAATATTACATTTATAAATACAGTAAATCAAGCTGTTAATTGTGGTATGTTACTCTGATTTTGGAATAAAAATGGGGATTAATATATTTTATCTCAGCTGTATAGTTTGCAATGAATTTTTACTTTGGCACTAACTAGAATTTTACCTAAATTTTACCTAAATATTACCTAGAATATCAAGTCTTTACAAGCTACAAACTATCAGCAAAGTGCTTATGTATGAGATGTACAAAGGGACCATTAGCAATATGGGCATCAAAACTGGCAGTGCAGGGAACTGGAAGTTCTTGTGATGGGGTAAATACAGATTATACTATGCATACAACAACATTAACCATTAACATTATTAATCACCCCCACTTTGTGCATAATGAAATATAGACTGGCATTGTTCCTTCTAATTTCACCTGGGCTGTGTACGCACTTTTTAAAACCATGTGCAGAGTCAGATTAAGTTTAAAATGTCTTTATGTGAACAACAATTTTAGTGTGTTGGGCACTAAAATAGGATAGGCCAATAGGATAGGGAGCCAGAAGCACACCCCTTGGTTTCATGTGCCCCAACCACCCCCTTTCCCTTGTCAGCTATACTGCAGCATCCTCGGACCCCACTTGTCTTCTCTTTCTCCCCCACTACGCTTTCTACTCAAGAAATACCTGCTACCATCATATGCCAGAGACAGCTAGGGTTGCCACCGGTATTCTACCGGCCTTGCCGGCAAAACATCCGCCCAGGCCAGGGCCGGTATTACAAATTTACCAGCAATGTATATCTGTAATGCCCTTTAATGTAGCCATTGGCCTGCCCACCTAAGCCTAGAACTTACCCTTCCATGATCTCCACCTTGTAGATCCCTGGCTGCGACATAGCCACGTCCCTTTTGACATCATCCACCCCTTGTGACATAATGATCCGCCCTGCCTCTGGCCAAGTCAGTAAAAATTTGTGCGAAAAGTGGCAACCTTAGAGACAGGTTAGGTATAATAATGTAAATGGTAGGCAGAATAACACATGAAATGTTTATTTGGTTCACAAAATGTAAAAAAAATCAGCCATACCAAAATGACAGAGGCACCTCAGTGCTTCCTGGCCCCAGGCCCGGATTCATGGCTAGGCCACAAAGGCCTGGGCCTAGGACAGCAAAATATTAGTGGTGGCGTGCTGCCCGGCTCAAGCAGGGGGAGGTAGTGTGGGCGAGCACTAGAACCGAGAGGCCTAGGGGTGCCCTGCATGGCCCCTGAGCTCCTTCCTTCTACAGATTTTCACATCATCACTTCATCAGAGGAGCACCCCACTACTGTTGTGCCATAGGCACTTGCCACTTCTGCCTACCCCTAGTTCTGGCCAGGCCACTTCTGCCATGAGACAAGGTGAGAACCTTGCCTCAGTCGGCAGTGAGCGGCAAGTTACCAGGGGTAACTTTAAGAGCCAAATTTCCGTTATTTAAAATGGAAAATCTGTTCTGCTAGTGCAGAGAGTGCTATTGCATCCCCCCTTTGTCCCGCTCAGCATCCCTGGTTCTGGCACTGGTGCCGGCCTCAAAATGTGTGTGCACATACACTGGTGCAGAGCTTAGAGGGACATGATGGCTAGCTAAGAATTATAGCTCTCCCAACTGCCTTTTGTATTTTTGTTCATTGGGTTGATTTGTTTTCTGATGAACCCAAGATTTTGTCTATTCTAATGCACAGGGCCCAACTGTACTCTCTGCACTAGCAATACAGCCCCCC
Source organism: Xenopus laevis (assembly GCF_017654675.1). Lineage (NCBI taxonomy): Eukaryota > Metazoa > Chordata > Amphibia > Anura > Pipidae > Xenopus > Xenopus laevis. The sequence goes on along the minus strand of NC_054377.1, from coordinate 26,003,254 downwards.
TTGACCTACTCTGAAGTTCTGAAATGCAGCCTTGGAAAGGCCGCCAGGTGGTGTACCATACAAAAGTCATGTATTTTCCACATTCATGCTGCTGTCTGGTGCTCTTTGCCGTGAGGTGGAGAAAGTATGGGGGATTGAATGAGTGGCTCTAAAAACAATCCCCCTACTTCCCCCTGGAGTGCTGCAGAGGGAACCTATGATCTGTAATAGTGTTGCATGGGTCCAACCAGAAAACCCATGGTACACTCTGTTTTGCTCATGGGGGTTCTGGTCAGTGGAATGGCCAGAACTCTGTTTACAAACCCACCAAGTGGCATAACTACTGGTGGGCAAACAGCAAATTATTTATAGGGTTCCCAACATATACAGAGTGTCCTGTTTTACCAATATATGTTGACATTGCTCTTTATTTGGTCCTCATGGGGTCCCCTATACCTCCTGGGCCTCCCTGCAGCCGCAGGGTCTGCTTCCTCTGTAGTTACACCCCTCCCCCCACCCCCAAACAAATTCAGGTGGGTAGATGGGAGAGTTGGACACAGGTCAACTTTTTGACAACACTTGCATCACGAGCGCTATGGTATTCGAAAATTGGAAAATTTATTAAACATCATTTACAGTCTTTTTTGAATTGTAATAAATGCATACCTCCCATTTTCAAAATAGAGGGAGGGACAAAAAAATTTGCTGCACTCCACGCTGTGAATTTTTTTGACTACACCCATGTTATGACCATACACCCTAATTCCCCTGTCCATTTTACAAAATTTGGCAGGTTATGGAAAGTTTGAACACATTTCTGGGGGTTTTAGGGTCAGGTTTTAGGTGTTATTACAGGTTTGCTAATGAAGGTGAATTGCCCTTTAAGCTGTAAGTCACAGTTCCCCCAAGAGACCTGCTTATTTTATATATTAACAAATGTATATAATTGCAGCTGCCACATATTCTGTGCTCTGCCTTAGAGACTTTGTATCTTTTTCTGGTTGTTCAGTGCAGGGGATCAAAGAGAAAGTCGGGACTGCGGGTTGAGCTGTCAAAATCAGGTCCCGTGAAAAATGTAGTTGGGAACTTTGACAGTTCCCCTTTAAAATGGTTGCATGCAAGTCTAAAGCCGATGGTGATGTGTGAGTAGATAGCGTGTCAAGAAATGGCAAGTTCATCCAGAGAGCTAGGAAGAAATGTGATTGCAAAATATAAACGATATTGGTTTCCTGGAGGAACAGTGTATGTGTATCTAAGATTAACTGCAGATGGTTTTCATGTCTTATCTCTGGCACTCTGCAAATGATTAGTTGGTGAATTATTTCACTTCCAACCTGATTGCTCTAGTCAATCATTCTAGAAAACAGACAGTATTTTGAATTATAGCTAAGCATTGCATATATTATATCTGCACCCAGGGCCTTGGAACCTAAGAGGACCCCTCATATCCAGAAACGTATCTACATGGTACCAGGCCACCCCACAAAAATATCTTCATTGAGGCCTGGAGGGTGGCACACCTACCCACTCGCTAGGATTGGCTGGGGAGGGAGATTTCAATGCAGCCAGGTCTAGGCCCACATGTCCCCCATGATTGCAGGGTCTACTTCCTTACACCAATGTTAAGATCAGAAACAAGGGTATTACAAAGAGGCTAGTTCACAATGCCACATGTGGGAAATGAGGAATACCAGAGAAGCAGGTGCTGAGTTGTTTCAAGTATCACCTAAACGTTTTGCATTCATTCAGGGCTGTATGCCATATGAGTTTGCAGGGAGAGACAACAACCCCTGGTCTATCCTTCTAAAATGTAATTAACTTCCCCTTTATCTGCAGCTCCCAGCATCTCATTGACTGTTTGAAATTTAACTAAAAGTTAAAAAAAAATTCTTTATACTTTTTTGGGTTGGGCTTCAATCAAGTGTTTTTTATCGTAACAAAATACCTGTGGCCACTGACAGCATTTTTTTTCTATTTGCCTGGAATGTGGTACAAATATAGGGACACACAGTGACGTAACTGCTAGGTGTGCGTGGATGCCATTACACCCCTTTGGGGCCTGCTGGAGCTGCGGCAAACAGGGCCAGAACTAGAGGTAGGCATAAGAGGCAGGTGTCTAGGGTGAAGCAGCAGGGGGGTACCAGGCACTCAACTCTTCTGCCTACCCCTAGTTCCAGCCTTGTTTGCCGCAGCTCCAGCAGGCCCCAAAGGGTTGTAATGGCCCTGTTCTGATTCTGAACCCTTGTCCCCTCACCGCTTGCCTGATTTAATATGCGCACCAGGTTGACAGTGTGCATACTCACTTATACGTGCATGCACGGTGGGCAGGTCGGGTGTGCACAAGGTGGGGGCAGGTCAGGTCGCCTAGGGCTCCTAGGGCATTGGTTTGCCTAGAGCCAGCTTGGCCCGCCCCTGGTGGCAAGTCATATCACAGGTGGCAGGGCAGAGGGGAAATTTATAGTGCACAATTCTGCACCCAGGACCACCCTGTGGCTAGTTATTCCTAGGGTTGCCACCTATCGGGGCTGTGTGTGCCTGTGACTTTGTGGGGCAGTTCACTGACATCATGGAACAGCTTGCAATGTGGTTATCGTTATCGGAGATTGCCCAATTGCTGCATCAATCTAGAAGAATCCTGCCCAGTTCTCCTAATTTGGAAAACGGGCAGGTAGTTTTGACCTGGGCAGACCTTCCAAGAACCACTGGGTGGCGCAAGGTGCTTTACGTGAAGAAGAAATGAGCACTAATGGACAGTACACATCACACCAGCATTGTACCTTTAACCATCAGATTAAAATCTTTGTGCTGTCAATTAGCACCAGATCCATGCACCTGTGCCAGGAAAAACAGTAAAATTGTGCACACAAAATACATGGCACCTTTCATACTTTGCACCTTACCCTCTAGTTGTAAACAAGCCTTTAGATATATGCTAAACTTGCTTCATCTTGTGGTAGTTTACAGTCCAGTAGTGGTTTTTCTATTTCTGCCCTCTCCAGTCTCTCGTTTAAACCACTGCCTAGTTGATAAGATAAACTGCACCGTAGCAAGCAGGCAACTAAATAGCAAAAAAGTAGAGGGTTTTGTCAGAAAGTAACAGTGTCCCTTTAAACCATATTATCGAAAGGAAATATTTCCATCATTCAGGATGTGGCCCTTGGGTGCTTGTATGGTAAATAAAAAACACACTGAAAAAAAGAATCTCCCCCCCCCAACATTGATAAATTCAGTGGTGAAGCTGAAGAGGAGGAGGTGTACTTCACTGCACACAGGCAGTAAAGCAGGACTGGCTGCACATGTGCCAATCATCAGGGAAGGGGGGCGGGCTGATGTCTGGTACCTAACGCAGCGCTGGACTTAAATACAGTCCTGAATCAATAGGCATTTTGAGTGATTTATATTGTAATTAGGAACGGGAGCACAAGGGGACAATTATAATAGGCTTAATACCAAATGCACTGCATTATCGCTGCACAACTATTTGGCATCCACGAGCCTTCGTCCAGTGTGGAAGGCTTGCCTTTTTTGAATTACCGGAGGTTGAGCTATAGATATTTCACAAGTCACATTATTCTCTTGCTTCAGTAGACCAACACAATCTAGAAGAGACAGCACTTGTGGAAAAATAGAAGTTTATTACAATAAATAAATAATAAATATATAAACATTTAAAAAGTATACATGAAATATACATATTGCATACAAATATCTTTCAATATGGACAAAACTGCGAACATTTTCTCATAATGTAATTTACAAATTATCTGTGCTCTCAGCCTTATAGGAGTGGTTTCTGATTCCCATTTCCTCCCCTCCAAATAACTTCATGCTCCCCCTTTTTCTTTTCCACAAAAAGTAACCTAAAACAGCCAGGCCCAGTACAACCAGCATCGCCAAACCCACACCTATTCCCAAGTAAATATGTGACTTAGAGGAGTTGGAGGTATGGAGGACCCTGCAGGGACCTGGTGTACCTGTCTCCCATCCATCATCCTCCTCGTCTTCCACAGCATTTACAGGACTTTCCCCTGCACCATTGAATGCTACTACACACACTCTGTAAGATGTACCAGGCAGGAGATTCTCAATGGCATATAGTCGATATGTATTATTAAGGATGGGTCCGCTTTCTAGCTGACTATCAGTGGTTCCATACAGTACCCTATAACCCTGCACAGTGGACATAGGGGAGCACCAGCCAACACTGATCCCTTTCTCACCAGCATTGACTTCTGCTATGCGGGGAGAATCAGGTGGTATTGTAGGTCCATCCAACCCAGGACAAAGGCAATTTCCTCCCGCCTTCCTTTGTATTTCTTCACATTCAGGTTCCAAGTGTTTGCAGCGGTCATAGGAGCAGGGGATTAGAGGGGCAGGTGGTGGTTTGGTAGTAAACTTTTCATCAACATTGTCTTCATTATTCAAATCCCAATAATAATCATCCCATCTGTTGTCAGTGACATGTAAGACATGCTCTCTTGTGCTTTGGCGGTTGGCAGTGATCTCAGGGGTCGGAGAACTAGTAGACTGGTTGGTGGTCAAGGTGGAGGCAATTGTGGTGAGATTGACACTGTTGTTGCCCACAAAGGTTATGTTGGCTGTATCCAGTCCACTCTCACTGGGTGAAATTGAGTCACAAACTACCACTTGGATAAGTGGTATCAGCAACAACAGACCTGGAGCAAGGAGCGGCATCTAAAGAGAATAAGAAGTTTCCTTTTAAAAAGTGAAAGAGCAATAATGATTTGTATTAAACAACCCTATGGACCAAGAGCAACGATCCGCAGAATCGGAAGGCTGTGATTAATATTGAGATTATTAGAGGGTTTGTATCTTCATGCCTTATTCATGCCTGCCTGTATTCTCATCATGACTCTACAGCATCGGCCTGTTCATATTAGGAGCAAGTGGTTACTCAGACAATTGTCACTACACCGGCTTGTCTACTTTCCCATCCCCTGCCAGGATATATAGATCTGTCTAGATAATCTTTGCTACAACAGGCTTGGTAACTAAGAATCAATCCAGCAGCCTTCACAAGCAAGGTTACAAAGAGAAAAGTAATATTTACTTTTCTTTATATCAGTTTAAGATTTTTTATAGGACAGATCCTGTGCCGATTCACATTGCAATTCATTCCATAATATGATCATACATTTTTGAAAGGGTACCTAAAGCCCTATAGTAACAAATTCTTTAGAGATTAGGACACTGAGCCATAAAACTGCTGCAAGAGTGCGTCAATCCCATGATAGTGTTAAGATACACCCAATGAGTTAAGTAACCTCTTTCTGCTGGTTATATTATCAGGAATGCAGAGTGTGGTGATTGGCCAATGTTGCACAGGGGCACCATCACTAGGAGTCTGGAGAGGTGCCTACTAAAAGCCTGACCTGATAAAAAAAAGTCTGATAACTGCTATACAGGTATGCGTTATCTGGAAACCGTGTCTCCAGAAAACTCTAAATTACTGTAAGGGCATCTTCAATAGACTCCATTTTTTTAGAAAGTATTTCCTTTTTCTGTGTAATAATTAAACAGTTCCTTATACTTGAGCCATACTAAGATATGATGAATCCTTATTGAAGGCAAAACAAGCTATTGAGTTTATTTAATGTTTACATGATTTTCTAATAGACTTAAGGTATGAAGATCCAAGTTACAGAAAATATCCATTATTCAGAAAATCCCAGGTCCCAAACATTCTGGATAACAGGTATGGGACAACTGTATTCCTGGCGTTTAGGAAATTTAGCATATAATCCCCTGCATTCATTTTAAACATGCTGTGCAAACTCAGTTTTCAGAAGAGGGGTAATGTAAAAAAGACGCAGAGTTTCCACCTCTAATAACCCTTAGCATTTACTCAGGGTTAATGCTAGTGAAAGAAAACCTGATTTTTTTTTGGTCGAAATTTTTTTTTATTACGTTATCCCATAGACTAAGCTGTCATGGTAATTACTCATTCCGCAGGAAACAATTAAAGGACAAATTATTAAAGGACAAGAAGAGTGTAAAAGTATGGGGTGGTAGCATGTATTGTAGCTCACCCCCCACCCATGTGATTGTCCCTACAGTCTTCATGTTCCTTGAAAAATGCTTTTGACCTGCAGTGTTGTCTGTCCTGATCATGGCACTATGAGGGTAGGTCAGGAGCTTTAGGAACTGGATGTCCTAGGCCAGGGATGCCCAACCTTTTGAACCCATGAGCAACATTCAGAAGTAAAAGGAGTTGGGGTGCAACACTAGCATGAAAAATGTTCTTGGGGTGCCAAATAAGTGCTGTGATTGGACATTTGGTAGTCCCTATGTGGATTGTCAACCTACATTGAGTCTCTGTTTGGCAGTGCACCTGGTTTTTATACAACCAAAAAGCCTGGAATTCAAAAATAAGCACCTGCTTTGAGGCCACTGGGAGCAACATCCAAGGGGTTGGAGAGCAACATGTTGCTCACGAGCTACTGGTTGGGGATCACTGTCCTAGGCAATGTGCATGGACATATAAAGATTCTAAGAAGTACTGGCTGCTAAAGCCCAGCTGCTACCCCTTTAACACCTGTGATGGGCATGCATAACAGCCAGTTCTTACCAGCAGAGTGCCATGATCATAAAGGATAGAACCCTGTGGGTCGAAAGCATTTTTCAATTGACAGGAAAGTAAACTGTAGAAACAAACTTGGGGGTAAGTTACCACCCCAATACCATTTACACTTCCCTTGTTCATTATGATATTTTATTAGAAATATTATTTAATTTCCTGCGATGACTATTGAATAAAAAAGACCAGCAGCCAGAGGTACACAGAATTCTCGCTTTTTCCCTTTGTGTTCAGTGGAATGTTGGTCCCATAGAGTTTAGGAGAATTTAAATGCTGCTGCAATGTTTTATCCCCAGCTAATATGTTGGAATATTATGGAAGTTGCAGTCCAGCAACATTGAAGGTAATGCTTATGTCCTTTCTGTATAATTGCCATAACAGGTGGAAAACCTTGCAGAATTCCTGAATAGATTATATAAAGACTGATGCTCACCTTGAGTAAATTCCAGGTCTTGTGTCTTTTTTCAACAGCAGAACTTTTCTACCTCTATTTCTCCTGTAATGCTGCAGGTCCAGAACAGATGTTCTCCCGAGTAGCTGTTTGAGTTTCTGTGTTTTTATCCTGGGTCACTTGTGCCTTTATCTTTAACTTGCTGCTCAATCCAACTGTTTGTTTCTTTATCCAAGAACACTCTGTTTCTCTTCTCTGGGGCTCTGCTTTTATTTGCCAAAGCTGTGAGGCAACCCCTTGCTAGGACCCTGAATCACTGGCTAAGCATGTGGGAGTGGAGAGAGACAACAGAAACTGGGAAGGGGGGGGGAGGTCGATGTATGAAACATTTTGGGGAGGGTTAGAACAGGAAAAAAGCTTATGAAGCAGAGCACATTCAGATGTGAGTGATTATGGAAGCTCACAGCTGCACAAGCTCTCCAGATGTGTACTCACTATAGTGTAACTAGGTGCGATATCAGATTCCTCTCCTTATAAGGAGGCAAAAAAATCCGAATACAGTGCTGAGGTGTGTGTCTGGACACGTGAATTTTGTGCAGCTGAGAGCATTTCACCTGGGTATTTACTCAGAAGGGGGCTGCTGAATGGAAGACTTTAGTATTTACCAGGAACAGGGTACAAAGTACAGTTTTGCTTTACACAATACAGCAGTAGGGTTGGTCTGGCGGAACACTGGGGAAAAACTTGAGGGCACCACCTGTCCAAATCCGCTCCCAACAACCTGATGGGTTGCAGGCGACTGCCGAAGGGGGGCCACTGATTAGGCAGCCCAGAAGGTATAGAGGCCCCATAAGCCCCTCCTTCATATATATTTTAAATACATATTAGTAAAACAGGTCAGCCTTTAGACATTTTAGGGGCCTACGAAATAACTTGCTGTGGGACTCAGTAATATCTAGTTACACCACTGCTTGGACCCTCCCAGTCCAATACTTTACAGCCGTTTTCCCAGATTTCCTCAGACACAAGATGTGGTCAAAATGGAGTTGTAATTGAAGATTTATGGCAAGCACTTGGTGTACCACTCGGAGTGAATGATGAACTTTATTTCTAGCAGTTTAAAAACATCCATGTCCTGGCACGTTTCGTATTCAAGTAGTTAGTAGTCATAGGCACTGCCGAAATGGATACGAAACGTGTCAGGACATGGATGTTTTTAAACTGCTGAAATAAAGTTCATTGTTTTGTTTTACGAGTGGTGAATGGAGTGCCTGCCCTGATTCTTGCATTTCATCTTCAGCTGCGGGTTCGGGCCGATGCACCAGGACCACTCGTCATATTTGGTGAGTACATTCTCCTGTTAAAGATCCATGCTTGGTTTAAGTATGTGCAAACCCTCAAGTGTGGGACCTGGGATATTTAAATCCAGGTTGAAGTTTTGATTGAGTGAGTGGTTTAAATTATAAAGGAAATTCATCGCTACGCTAATAGCATGTTCATAATTCGTAGCCTTCATAAATAAAGTTTATTTTAGTTAGCGATCCCATTTTTTGAAGGTGCAATATGGACTGAGCTATAATTTTTGACTTAAAATGGAGTTTTGACTTTAGTCTGGTGCACCTATTAAGGCAACATGGAGTGGGAAGGAACCCTGGATCTACATTCAGGGTGGTGGCAGCTCTAGAGTTCTTCAGCATCAATAGGTGCAGCGTTTATCTGCACAGATTGAATAGATGCAATGGCACTTAGCACAACTATACAGACCTGCAAAGAGTATGTTTGACTGCAAAGTGTCTGGGTCCTACTGTGTTTCTGTGGAATGGGCAATAAGTTGGATATATATCATAAAGAGTCACTTTATCCATATTGCTTTTCTACTTGAAGGAAGCACAGTTACTTCTGACCTGGCATATTTCCAAGTTGCGTTCTACCCTATGATTCTCTGGATAGCATCAATGGTTACACACACACAAAAATAAAAAAATAAGGTACAGTCTAGTACCTATACCAATATTTCACTCTTTAGGGCAAGGGGTGTTAGACTTTTCAATTCAAGCTGCCGTTTGTGGACCAGCCTTTGGTCAAGGACCCCCTTAGGGCAAATATGTTTTAATCCCAGATCTCACCCTTATTGACCTTCAAGATTTTCCTTCAGTTATATCTAGGAGAGCTGGTCTTAACTGGTCCCCCATCATTGACCCAGGCCCTCCAGGATAGTCAGTCCCATATAATAGAAATAATTGCCTTAGGGCAATGGCACACAAGGTAATTCCAAGTGTTTTGCGGCATATGCCCCAAATCTTATTCTATTTGGTCCCCCATCATTGATCCAGGCCCTCCAAGGTAATCAGTCCCATATAATAGAAATCATTGCCTTAGGGCAGGGATCCCCAGCCTTTCGAACCTGTGAGCAACATTCAGAAGTAAAAGGAGTTGGGGGCCAACACTAGCATAAAAAATGTTCTTGGGGTTCCAAATAAGTGCTGTGATTGGCCATTTGGTAGCTCCTATGTGAATTGTCAACCTACATTGAGGCTCTGTTTGGCAGTTCACCTGGTTTTTACAACCAAAACTTTCCTCCAAGCCTGGAATTCAAAAATAAGCACCTGCTTTGAGGACAATGGGTGCAACATCCAAGGGGTTGGAGAGCAACATGTTGCTCACAAGCTACTGGTTGGGGATCACTGCCTTAGGGCAATGGCACGCAAGGTTATTCTAAGTGTTTTGCTGCCTATGCAATTTCCAGCTTGTTAAGTGAACAAAAACTGTTTGGAATACTGTATTGATTTGAATGATCATTGCTTAGACCTTGCCAGTGCACGCCTGAGTCAGGATATTATTGATCAGTAACGTGTGTACTGTATATCTATAAGTATGTAGCAAAAACCCTATTTGATACCTGAACAAACAAAATACAGTTATATCTGTTTATAGATGTTTACAGTGTAACTAAAGAATATACATGTATATTCTGGAACAAAGAATATGAATTAGTAATATGCTGTGTCTGGAAGCCTTGAATTTTGGAACAACCTGTACCCTTGGGGAGTTTTGCTTGGGTGTGGTTTTCAGGATTTGTATCCAAAGGCATTGATGGCAGCATGACAACTGGAAGATAACACTAGCGTTGCAAACATTAGAGAGCGAATGAGTGTAGCGGTGAGGTGAGGGAGAGTAGTTATTGGTGTTCTATGAGTGTACGTGTGTGTTTCACTTGTCTGGTAGGAAACGTGATCAACATTTCATAAAGCTGAATATTCCCAGTTATGAGGTGTGTAAGCTCAGGAAACGGAGGGCAGGAAAGACAACATGGGGAAAGTGAGAGAGAAATGGATCAACAACAGGGGTGTTCTCAGGAAATGAGAAGTATTATAGAGGAAATTGCTGGTGAGTAGAGAATGGCCGTAAATGATAAAGAGATAGACAGGAAGATAGAACAGAAGGCAGACAAACCAAAAAGGATGCTCTGACAGAAATAATCAACACCAGAGGTGGATAATATTAAAGTGTTCTACTTTTATACCAAATTCTTGACAGCATATTTACTTCAGGAGTTTATTCATCTCCATGATGATATCCTGACCAGTCTCATTGAATTGTCAATATGTATGGCTCATGGAACCACGAACCCCTGTGGCTTAAGACTTCTCCCTTCAACAGGAACATGACTCTTTTGGCTCCTTTTCCCTCTCTTCCACTTCCAGCCCCCTTGGCGTGGGCTTTCCAAAGGAATTAGTGCAACAATTTAATGTTACTTTCTCTTCAGTTGCTGCGGCTTTATGTGCTGCGATGGCGGAGCACTGAGAACTGAGAGCTGCTCTCCGTTTCCATATCAGCACTGATGTTTTGCACCACTTGTGTGTCTTCGTCTGTTTGCGGAGCTCCCTGAGAATCTGTAAGAAGAATCTATAGTTGTGATTAAACTGTCTCAGCACAATGTACTGTTATACTATGTTGTTATACACTGACCAGCACAATCCCAGTCCCAAGAATATTTGCTTTACTCTACAAGTGCAGCAAAGGCTCTCTCAGTGTCTGGAGTAACACAGACACACTTGAGAAAATATGGAACAAATGACGGCATTGTTTCTGGGCACAGCACATCTTTAGCAGGTGACCTGTGCAAATAATGTTCACATCCACAACCACAATATCCCTTTATTATGCTTCAAACAATGAGGTCTTGCAGTTGCTTCTGATGGTATTGCAGCACAATGGGCAGTCATGTGGAATTCCCTAATCTGAACAACCAGACATGGCACGTAAGAGGATTGAAAAGGTGCCCATAGGATAGGAATGTCCAACCTGCAGCCATCCATTTATTGATTTTCTACAGCTGAAACCCTAACAGTATCCCTATACAAGAACTGAACTCAGAAACATGTGACCCCAAAGGCTGCCTTACTACAATCACTGACTCACATTACAAATAAGATTACTTAAATAGTTTACCAATGTTGACTTGATTTGCTCTTTTTAAAGGCAATTTTATAGACAAGTTTTGTGGAAAAAGTAGAAGATCTGTACTTAGATTTCAATCTAAATGTTGTAGTTAAGTCATTTTCAGAAAATAGCACTAACATATTATTGGCAATGGAAATGATGCCTTATTTTGAAACGTGTTTAGATGTTTCCAAGAATTATATCAAAAAGAGAAATGTGGACGCAGGGAAATTAGATAAACGGCAGAGCAGAATTCTTACCAGTGTCATTTTGCCCAATAGTCTCTGTATCCGGTTGGTCTTTGTCATCTGCAGCAGAAAAGATTTTAGTTACTACTCGCTTCCCAATGCAATCCCCAAAGCCATTACCTGATACTCACTCACGTACTCAGCTTTAAGCCAATCGGCACGCATTTCAATTTTCTCTATACTCTGCTGCCATTGACCTCATGCCCACACTAGCATCCCACATGGAAATACACTTACCTTCCATTTTATATATCCTATATAAACTATATTCCTAATCTTCTAATAGCTGTCCTTATTTCTACCAACCTCCTTTATTCACTCTATAAGCCTTTCTTATTTCCTTCCTTCTACATATCTAATGAACCCCTTTTCCTTTCATAACCTACACACGGTCATGTCCACAAGTGCCCCTTCCACTGAATCCACTCAAACCCCTTCCAAAAAGGGGTTGTTCAACTTCAGAAAACTATTTTCAGTTCAATTGTTTTCAAATTAAAGACTTTTTTCAATTACTTTCCATTTTTAATTTTTTACGTTTAAGTTTAATGACCCTGTCTCTGGTGTTTGAGTCTGGCAGCTCAGTAATTCAGGTTCAGACCTAAACTGTTACAATTTTGCAACATTCAGTTGCTGCATTTGTCAGCAGCATCTCTGGAGTATAAGCAACTATTGTATCAATTCTAACAGCTGCCTTTAATGAGACTCGGATTCTGCTTTAGAAGGTGAATAACTTTACACTACTTCAATATTAGAAAAACAGTCACACAAAGTCCCACATAGTTGCCCCTCTTCTTCGGGCTACTAATCTCCTCGAACCGCCTCCCGCCGGCTAGAATCGGAATCTCAGATGGGATGGCACTCGAAACGCTTCATTTTCCGAAGTTGCCTGAAGTTTCATCGTGAGGCAACTTCGGGCGACCTCGTAAAACTAAGCGCACAATTGTCATCCTGCCGGCGTTTTACATTCTAACCGGCGGGAGGCAGTTCAGGGAGATTAGTCGCCCTGAAAGAGATGAGATTTGTCGCTGGGTGACTAATCTCCCCAAATCTGAGTGTGTGTGCCCTTAGTCCTCTGTCTTCTAATCTATCACCAACCTTTTCACTGTCTCTAAAGCTCACCATAGATGTTGAGATTTTTAAAAGATCCGATCGTCATCGCGAGACCACGATTATCTCGGAACGATGGTACGAATTGTCAATCAACTAAAAAGACCAATTTGACAGGAAAACAAAGGGGAGCTGCCTGCTTGGCCCTGCAAACATAGATAGATTGCACTGGGACCGACAAAGATTTTTTAACCTGGCTGATCAATTTCCTGACAGATGTCGGCCGAAAAATCGTAAAATGTTCGATCGTTCTAATCCCACTAACCGCACGATAATTTATCTTGGCCCTTATACGGATTCATCAGAGTGAATAACCTTCAACATGGAACAAGGTGAATAAGGGGATGAATAACACTACCAGCCTAAGGGGGAGCAGGGAAATTATAACTGTCAGAGACAGACTGATAATGTGTGTACAAAAAATAAATTATAATATTATATATATATATTTGGCAATTCAGATAGTGTTAACGCAATTTTTGTAAGTCCAAGTGAAAGAGCTCATGTAAAAAATAGGGGGATGTTCTCTTAACACGTAGTTCCTAACCTGTTTAACGATTTTTGAGTTGTTCATGTGTTTGACAGCTCTGATTTTTCATGATTTTATCCAGACCGTTATCTCCAAATACCTTTCCATAGAGAACCAATACTCTCAAAATATAATAATGGCTGCAATGCATTTCAACACACAAACTAGTTTTGGGCTTTTTATGACATTAGGTTTATTTGGCCCCTTTTAAGCTGGTATCTTCAAGAGAGTGGAAATATTCTGTACTCCATATCATAACCGGGGGGGGGGGACTTACTTTTTTTCTGTGATGATGCAGTTTTGCAAGTCTTTTCTTTGTATAAAGAGAAAACGTCAGATTTACCTGGTGCATGACATTCTTATGTTTCATAACTATGATTAATACCTGGCTTTAACATTTACCCACAACTGTTCCTTATTCTGAAACCAAGTGAACACTGAATTAAGCTCAGCAATTTCAATTCAAAACCAAGATTTTAAGTTTTCCTACCTAACGGTTTCTCTCTGTCAATGGCTTTGAAAGACAGAAAGTTAAATGCAGGACACATATTTTGTGCAAAAGTATATGAATACAATGATATCAGATGACAGAGAATCAGTCTGGTATATCACTGATGCACTTATAGATCTGTAGGAGTGGGGTGGCCTTATATCTAACCCAGTTTGTCACCTGGAGACATATCCAATAACTGAGCTTACACTCCACAAAAGCACCTGCAAACCGGTACTGTACAGAAGAGAAAGTTTATGCAGTCGTTCTTTGCAAAGGCTGAATTTCAGAACTGTCATTTATTGGGCAATGGCCAATAGGAAACGTGATGAGAAGTTTTGGAAAAAAGATTTCACAAAACATCTTATGAAAGATCCTGTACTACACAAAGCCTGAGTAACTGTCCAAAGCACCTGTCAAATCTGGAAGCTGCTAGAAAAGTTTATTAATGCAATTATCAAAATCAACATAATCAGACCAGGCAGCGCTAGGCCATATGAGTAATAACGGGCCAGTATTCTACAGTACATTTGAAATCTGGGACATCTGTTAGCCCCCTAGTGTTTGTTCTTTGTTTGAATAAGCTGCATTGTAGACACCACCCTGAGTTTCTCAGACTTTGTTAGGATTACTAGATAAATAAGAGTCACGCTGTGGGGCTTTGGTCTAGTATCATGAATATATGCATCAGTCCCTTGAAAAACAGCTAGACCAAGGGTCAACCAGGGAAATATTTAACAGGGGGGGGGGGTTATAACAATTATAGCCAAGAAAAGTAGCCTGAAGTAATGGTATAATACAACAAAGACAAAGTCTTTTTCACAAACCTTCAATATGCAGCACAGTTCAAAAAACAGCCTATTCAAGTACAGGTATTGGATCCGTTATCCGAAAACCCGTTATCCAGAAAGCTCCGAATTATGGAAAGGCCTCCCATAAGACTTAATTTTATTTAAATAATTTATGTTTTAAAAAATGATTTCTTTTTTCTCTGTAATTACCTTGTACTTGATCCAAACGAAGATATAATAAATGCTTATTGGGAGCAGAACCAGCCTTTTGGGTTTATTTAATGTATACCTAATTTTCCAGTAGACTTAAGGTATGAAGATGCAAATTACAGAGAGATCTGGAAACTCCAGTTCCCATGCATTCTGGATAACAGATACAATACCTGTACTACTCTATGCTTTTTGCACTGGGTCATACCAGCTTTCATGCCTTGAGTAATGCTCCATAGTCACTTATTACTTTCTGAAGTGTCTGTGGCACGAGCCGTGGAAGTTTAATGGCTAAAATGTATATAGAGGCAGGCACAGTTTTCTGTTTGCAATGGTGTGGGTTATAAGCAGTGGCCTCTATCTGGATTTTATCCAATTTCAATTCAAAATATAAAGTATAAACCTGGCATCTACGGTGTATTCACAGGCATACACAGAACTGTCAACTCTCTTACATTTTTTTGAGAGTGACCTGTATTTATACCCCCCCAGATGGGGAAGGGCATAGGGTGTGACATGGGTGTAACAAGTGTGACATGTACATGAACAAAATTCAGCTGGATTTCTATCCAGTGAGGTTGATGTCTCTGGAATACAATTCATATGTCAAAGCGGAAGGGCATAGGGTGTGACATGGGTGTAATAAGTGTGACATGTACATGAACAAAATTCAGCTGGATTTCTATCCAGTGATGTTGATGTATCTGGAATACAATTCATATGTCAAAGTCATAGGAGACACATGTAATATCCTAGTGTTTCAATTGAACATCTGTTGTATGCTAGGTGGTATTCTGTCTAAAAAAAATTTTAACGTGAGTGAACAGCGCTGTTACATAAACACAAATGCATTTGACAAAATTATGAAAAACATGCATTCACATATTTTCTCACCTGTCTGAGAAACACTTTCTGGACGAGTATCTGCTCTTCTAACATCTCTTGTCCATTCTTGCACATCCTGTAAAAAATAAAAGTACATAAAAGTAAATGTTCCTCCACTCTGTGAGATCAAAGCACATTCTTACTCGTGCTTTCTTAATCATTATGGTAAAAATACAGTTTTGTTGCACATCAACAACTGGAGGGCTGCAAGATCGTCCTAAGGACAAGTCTCTGTCAGACTGGGAGCCACTCATCTTTAATTCCAGCCCTGACAATAAATTATATTTATTGAACTCACTGTGCCTTTGGACCAAATTCCATCAAAATGCTTCTAATGTAATATATCTGATCTGATATATTAATAAATCCCTATTCAGCTGTCAGACTTACCTGGAGACGGGTTCTTCCAAATCCCCATTGCAGGTAACTGAGCAGAACCAGGACACTTAAGAAGATAAAATTGCTGGATATTCCAATCACAGCTGACGTTATGGGGAAATTATATAGGAGGTACCTGCAAAAAGAACCATGAAAACTTGAATTAAAGGGATCATAAAATACATATTTCCTCCCCGATGGATATGTTGAATAGTCCCAGCCTGATATTTTTGGGAAGATTAATTTAAATGTACTTCAATTAAAGCAACAAGGCTGCAGTAGAACATCACCAGAATATATTATGCATATAAGAGAGGATGGAGGAATAGAGGCTGCCTGTCATTTTCTGAAACTTCACAAAGCCCCTTTGTTTTTTGATGCACATGTGAAATGATGTGGCTGAATGATATACTAGAAGCCTAATCAGGAACTTAACGCAAGTGTCATCTATACTCCAGAAGGACTAAAATATCATTGGGTCATACATTTCACAAGAATGGAATGAGCAGCACAGATAATCTAATATTGGATGCCTATTTTTATCATTTGTAGTTAAAGTTCTTTTTACACTTATACAGATGGAACCACAATGAATGGTAAATCTAAAACTCACAACCACACCTTACCCTGTCACTGACTCTGTAAAATGAACAAATATATTTATTTTAGGGCACCAGTAGAGGTGAAGCAGATCTTGTGTATGTTAATATACTGGACATATAGCAACCTTCTGTAAAACCGCACACATTTATACATGATGATTAAACCAGGTTATCTAAAATATCTATAAAAAGCTATAATGCACGTGATGTGGTTACGAAAACGTATTTGGGTGATGAGCCGCTGGTCACATGAGAATCCTGCATCAATAGCCACTCACTATAACAAGGATTTAGCGAGACCCCAGCTTGCGTTGTACTACAAACAATTCGTTTGTTTACAATTCTCAAAAAAAAGCAGTGTTGAAAGATTCTTTCTGGGAAATGTTGCAATGGAGTTTAAGACCCCACCCCGCACTCTGACAAATGCATAGTGACTGCTGTACAATTGCTTTGCCCCATTTACTTTGTCTGTGGATCTGCTGATTGGATTGATTGTTGCCAACTCATTACAGCAATGTGCAATCATGTGGAAGGAGTGTTACCATCTCACTGACCAATTTCCTCAAACGACAGGCCTAACAATGTAGATCTCTATATAGAGCAAGCCTGCACGACGTAGCCTTTAGAGGGGAAAAACTAAATTCACATGACACAGTTAAAGAAGGGGATAAAGTAGAGACAGAAAACAATGGAGTGCCATATGTACTTGGTATATCTAGGGGCACAGAAAGGCCATATAATCTCAGATGTAACTAGCGAACAATCTAATGCTTCATTTCATTTAACTTCTCTTACAAAGTCTGTAAATATAAAGGCATATAAAGCCTATTAAGAGCACTAAATATTCTATCTGCCTCTATCAAAGCAGAGTGTAATTAAAGGGCTTCTGTCATGATTTTTATGGTGTCGTTTTTATTTCTAAATTACACTGTTTACACTGCAAATAATTCAGTACACTGCAGTAATTCAGAGCTTTCTGGATATTGGATCCCATACTTGTATAGTTAAATGTCTGACTTCATTATACTGTGCATATGCTGATCCTGATTTATCACAAGAAACCCCAGGAAGACTGATCAATGGCAGCATAGCGCTTAAATATAATGTACACTTGATTAATTTTCCAGCAGGAGTACTGGTCTGGGGTCCAATGTTAGCAGGGAGGATCACAGAATTAAACCTGCTTTAAATTTAATATCAAATGAGTAGCAATATCAAAGAAGGTAGGAATGTGTTTGAACATTCTTCTTAGACATCTGCTGTACTTTTAAGATATCTGCAGACACTCTATACACACACTCAGCTGAACTGGGCATACATGGCTGTGAATGTACATATTGTAAAGCAATGCTTTTTTTCTCATAGGACAACGTCCATGCCAATATCACATGCCATTATGCCAACATTAGACTGTGTACTGAAATACACCACAGTATTTGGTACGTGTTAGTACTATGGCTCCTCCTGTAGTTTCTTAGCAGGACTAAAAATCTGTTCTTTAGAGTAGGGCAGAGGCAATTGCTCCATTAGAACCGTTACCCACGGGAGTAAAGATCAGAGTGGGGTAGAGGTCAGTTGGCTGTTATGCAAGTGGATAACACATGAGAAAGCATGGGGAGCATTGTGCTGCAAATACAGTAAAATTAGCCACAAGAACACAAAATATCCTGATTATAAGGTTCATCTTATGTAGAATTTGACAATACTAATAAGGTACAGTAAAAATTCAGATGCTAAAACAAATGATCTCAAAGGTCTTTTACAGATCTGCTTCACTTCCTGTGGCTTAGAAAGAAACGAGCAGATTATAAATAATTGATGAGCAGTTCTGGGACAGCGCTTGCCATGCATAATGTTCAAAAGCACTTAAGGTCAATAACAATTTTATGCAGCATGTATAAAGGGTTGGGTTAACCATAGCATTATATTTTAGTATGGAATACACAGACATTTTAAAGGGCTAGTAAAGTCAAATTCACTTGGAGGGTGCCAATGTTAGGCAACACCCCCCATTGAATTCAATTTTCAGACATTACTGTGCATATGCAAGCCTTAAGCTGGCCATACATGGGCCCAACGATCGGATCATAACAATAAGAATACTGGAGGTCGGATCAAGGGCCACATCAATGAACAAATGCAGTCCTCGATCCAACAGGATTTTTAAACCCACCCGATCGACATCTGGCCAACTCTCAGCCAGATATTGATCAGAGAAGCCCGTCGGAAGGCCCCATACACTGCCGAATTAATCTGTCGGGAGCTTTAGTCTGTGCAAGGGATACCTGGGAAATGTAAGAAGAACCTTTGCTAAAAGGAGCAGATACCAGGGGAGAAAACTGACTGATTGCGTTCAATGGGGTGTGCCTAATATATTGCCACCCCTTTGGCTTTCCTTGTACTTTTAGGCAAAGAAATTATGTTTTTCCTCCAGATTTTAAAATAATACTGTATATGGTTGCTGGACACACTGGTCATAGTAACCAAACATATTTTAAATTTCACATTGGAGAATAAATAGGAGAGAGTCCAAATAGAATGATATGCAAGAAAACAAAAACAGCCCTGGTGTGCTATGTGATAGGTAATTTAGTATTTAAGCTCCTCTATTGCAGGAGTAATTTGAATGATTAAAGGGCACCTATCATGGAACTGTTTTCTCCTCACCAGAGGTGTGGGGTACTAGAGCCAGCACTTTGGATAGGCTAAACAATGTTATTTTTGCAAGAAAATGCCCCTTGAATACACTATGCTGCCTGCACTGGGAATAAGCTTCCAGTTTGGGCACCATGTTGGAGTGATGATGAAGGGTGGTTGTGTCCCCCCCCCCCGAAACATTGAATGTTTGGTGGCTAAATAAAAGGGGATACTCCCCCCCCTGCATTAATCAGAGTGTGTGGCTCCGTTTTCTATACGCACCATGTTGGAGAACACATATGGGCAAAGAAGAAAATCAAGGGGGGGGGTTATTTACTACAACTCATATTTATCTCATATTTTTATTAAACCAAGTTCAACCAAACTCCCATCCACAATTTTATCTTAATTTATCAATAAAAAAAAGTTGAATCAGGGAAAAAACTTCTAAAATCAAGTGAAAACCCGAATCATACAAATTTTTCGGATTTGATGCCCAAAACACTCTTTTTTTTTTTTTTTTTTTTTTGGGTTGTTACCCAAAAACCCCTGAATTTTACAGATTATTGCAGATAAACTCAGCGCAGATCATGATATCTTTAAATTGTAAAAGGGACATCTCCCATTTAATTAAACATGACATTGACAGGTTTGAGATGGTGGATTTTAGGAATTGGACTTTTTGCAGCTTCTGGATATAATAAATCTCGAAAAAGTCAATTTTTTTTCTCAAAAAAATCAAAAAATTTTGCCCCAAAAACCGAGAAAAAAATCGAGTTATTAAATAACACCCTTAGAGTTCAGAAGCTCTAATACAATATGCGTAAAGAAGTCCTTGTAGCAGAGAAGGCAGCCTTGTAGGGTCCTGACAGATTGTAGAGCCTACTCTGCATAGCAGATAAGCTATACAGTGCTAAGCAGTGGTTAAATATATTTTATGACTCTTTATACATTCTTTCCTTTACAAAAGTGCGGTCTGTTTTCCTCACTGCTGTGGGCCAATTATCTTATATAAAACATGTTTGTGGGCCAAGTATATATACAAATGATATGTTAAAGAAAGCATTTATCTTGCCAATGGCTAGGCTAAGATCATAAACATATATTCAAGAGTAACATCCAGGACCCAGGCATCCAGCTAGATCACTCATTAAAAAAATATGTATTGTGACAAAGAAACGGACAAAGAAATAAGATTGATATTCACAGATATATGTCTCACCGTAATCCTGTAAAGTAGGCATGCACTCTGAGCTCAGCCGAGTATATCTGTATCCTGACACTCTGTATCTGTATCACTGCACCCACAGTGGGGACATACTGGGAAAAACAGAGACGACTTTAGAAGTTGTTAAGACTGGGCCAAAGCAGGGTGAGTGGTTAAAGTGATGGAAATGAGAAAAAGCACGGAACTACGATATAGCAAGACAGGACCTTCATCAGGGGGGAACTCCAGTCAGTGTCCCCATGGCACCAGGGCCAACAGATCTGTGTGTAGTTTAGTGTGAACATGCGTGTATGAAATGTATTTTTCACTGGGGCCCCTATTCAACTTGTTTGCATGGCCTACCAGCCAGGGGGCCTAGCTCCCACCCCCTGGGGGTGGCCATGTTAATATCGTAATCATGAGCTTCATGATTACCAATGTTCTCCATGTGATGAGAGGGCAATGTGATCAAGCAGAGAAAAAGCGTGACCAAATAGGAATCAGGTAATGCCTAAATATAAGGAGTAAGACTTACCGAATCCTCACGGTACTCAGAATATAGCTCCACCTCCAGAATTTGCTTTTGGTCAGAAAGGCCCAATAGCAGCAATGGGGAGGAGGCCATGGTCTCCATTGTGCGCAGAAGTGGTGACTTGTAATGAAGCATGGCCTACACAAGTAAAGATACCGTCAGAGGCAGATACAAACAAGAAAAAATGTTTGAAGGTATACTGTCATGGCAACACACCAGTTAATAGTACTGCTCCAGCAGACTTCAGCACTGAAATCCATTTTTCAAAGAGCAAACAGATATTTTGAAATTGAATTTTGAAATCTGTCAAGGGGTTGTCAGTTTCCTAGGTGCCCTCAGTCATGTGACCTGTGCTCTGATAAACTTCAGTCACTCTTTACTGCTGCGCTGCAAGTTGGAGTGCTGTCATCCCCCTTTCATACCCCCCAGCAGCAAAACAACGGGAAGGTAACCAGATAACAACTCCCTGACACAATATAACAGCTCCCTGGTACATAGAAGAATATCACTCATTGGTAACTTCAACTCCTTCAGTAACATAGAAGAAACTATAGCCTGCCTGAAAGCAGTTCCATTATCAAGTGCTGGCTCTTTCTGAAAGCACATGTTCAGGCAAAATGACCTAAGATGGCTGCCTACATACCATTATTAAAACTAAAAAAATACACTTGTTGGTTCAGAAATAAAATGTTATATGGTAGAGTGAATTATTTGCTGTGTAAACAGTGTAATTTAGAAATAAAAACCACACCATAAAAATAACTGTACATTGCCATTCCTTAAAGTGGACCTGTCACCCAGACACAAAAATCTGTATAATAAAAGTCCTTTTCAAATTAAACATGAAATCCAATTTCTATTTTTTATTTAAGCATTCATAGCTGTTGTAAGCTCATTTAAATATCTCAGCTGTCAATCAAATATTGTCTGCCCCTCCTCTATGCCCGTGGCATAGAGGCGGGGCAGACAATTACTTTCACTTTCAATTCAGCACTTCTTAGATGTCACTTTTCCCCACACATTCCCCCCACTTCTCTTTACCATATAATTGTGTAGCCAGGGCATGGGGATGGACATCGGGTCCCCCATTCTTGTGCTATAAAAAAATTCTGAGATGATACAAGGCTCGTCTTAATAACAGTGTCCACAAAATGGCTGCTGCCTGCTTGCTATAATTTTGAAATCCCAGACTGAAGGAAACAAGATTCAAATAATTTATATAGTGTAATTAAAGTTCATTTTCCATGACTAATCTGATAAAATAGGATTTTGAATAATTTTTTTTGGTGACGGGTCCCCTTTAAAAACGCTTTCATTTTTTTGTCGTTACTGTTCCTTACTGTAGTATCAATTTACACGCCAAACACATCATATGACTAAAGTGTTAAGTGGTTGCCAAACTTCATGTCCTTTTGTAACTGCAATGGGCTGACCCGGGGGTTAGAAACAGAATAGAAGCAAGAAATATGTCACATCTATATATTTTCTATACATGTTATTGGTTTAGTATTGTAGCCAGTTCAATTTTGCTGAATGAGTTTGTACAGGTATGGGACCTGCTATCCAGAATGCTCGGGACCAGGGGTTTTCGGGATAAGGGGTCTTTCTGTAATTTGGATCTCTATAACTTATGTCTACTAAAAAATCATTTATATATCAATTAAACCTAAAAGGATTGTTTTGCCTCCATCAAGGATGCATTATATTTTAGCTGGGATCAAGTACAAGCTACTGTTTTATTATTACAGAGAAAAGGGAAATCATTTTTAAAAATTCTGAGTATTTTGGTAAAATGGAGTCTATGGGAGATGGCCTTTCCGTAATTCAGAGCTTTCTGGATAACGGGTTTTCGGATAACGGATCCCATACCTGTACAATTAAGGGAGTAATGTAATAACAGGTAGAATATTGGCTCCCAGTCTAGAAAACAACAGAAATCAATCAGATTTTGCTTGGTTAATGCTACCTGTTATTTGGTTGCTATGTAAGCAGATTGAATGTGCACCTTATATTGCATTACCCTGTTTTAAGTGCACTAGTCAAAGAAGTAATAGTAACTTACTGATCGAGCAGTGTAAGAGATCTGCCTTCCACCCCGTGTATAACATGACATAGTCACCATGAACATCCCCAAGTCTTGATTTACTATAGATTCTGGCAACTGGAGCTCCAGTGATATACGGTAAGGCTGCCCATGCATAAGCACCTGAAAAATGAATAGAGGAATCATATTGAACTGTAGAAGCCAAGTAACTGTGACTGGAACCAACCTGGAATAATACCGCACTAGTATTGCATGTTTATAGATAGTTGGATGGAAAGAACTGAGCCTACAAAGAGCAAATACATAAAAGCAGGCAGTTCTCACCCGATCCCGATTATTTCTCAGTAGGGACACATTGGCCATGGGGAATGAACAGAGGATCCCAGGTGGGGGTTCACAGGTGGAGCTGTATAAAGAGAAGGGAAAGTTTGGCACACACAAACTTGGAGTTAGACTCTACTTCAGTTGCACTGCACCAGTATAAACTCACCTGTATTGATAGTGAACAGGGCTGGAGTACTTTACGGTGGGCATGTAGGAGTAGTAGAAGCTTCCGTACAAGAAGACAGAGACCCAGAGTAGCAGGAGAAGGACACAGAGCAGAATTGCAGCTTGCAGGAATATACGTCGTGCCCTCAAGAACATCAGAAGGCCCATCTCCTCCAGCCATAGGAAGAGAGGTGGCGACACCGTGGGGGACATTTTGAAGGATAGAGGAGGCAAATGGAATGGCACCAAAAAATGGAGAATGATTTGGCACTGCGAGATGGCTACAGGACTACAAGTAGACTCAGGATTGTACTGACAGGAAGAGGTCTGCAGAGTACATTCTGCTGTGGAGTTCTATCATAGTGTGTATCCAGCATATATTATATATGTTATTACTGTTTATGCATGGAAGTCATGTGGTACATCACATGCTATAAGTGCATGTGGAATAACAGAACATGTATTGCTATCAGATTTTGTGTGTGTGTGTGCTAATCCATGGATTATAGGAAGGTAAAAAAATCAGTTCAATATAAGACAGTGGAAGAGAAACCGATTAGCTTGTGTGTATCCATGAGCAGAGAGAGAGAGAGAGAGAAAGAGTTGGTTCCAAATGTGCACAGAGAGAAAGAGGTCCCACCCTCACTACTGGGGGAAAAAGCACAGGGAGCTAGCGGGATTGGTCAGGGGTCCCACGGGACAGCAAATAGGAGACAATGAAGCCAAGGGTTGCCTGCGAGGGAAAGAGACAAGACATTAATATAATAAGCAAAGAATATTACCACCAACTAACTCCTACACACTATTTGCTAATAAAGCTCAAGCAGGCACAATGAGATCCATTAACCCCAATTGCATTACTAATTCATGTTAGCAAGTGGCAGAATGCAAGTGCCACCTCTCTCCTGTTAACCCAAAAACATGTACATTCATATTCTACTCAGACACTTAGCAGTCTACTTTGAATTAACTTTAAGTATGATGCAGACAGCAATACTCAGACAAACTGCAATTAGTTTTCAAGTTTTATTTTTTTTTAATGATTTGGCTTTTTGTTAGTAGCATTCCAGTTTGCAATTTCAGTAGCTACCTGGTTGCTAGGGACCAATTGCTGGCAATGGTTTGAATGCAAGACCAGAAGAATAGAGGGTCTGAACAGAAAGAAGAGTAACAATAACAATTGTACTCTCACCGAGGAAGGAAATAATCCAAAAACTGTAAAAAAAAAAAAAAAAAAAAAAAAACAGATTAAAAGTTGCTATGAATAGGGCATTCTTTGCTAAGATCGCCTACCCTATAAATACCTATGGTCAGTATGCTCTGGGCTGCTACTGATAAGCTGAGTTTAGGGGTCAATGGAAATCATCTTAACATCAGCAGAAAATTACATCTGTAATAAAGCTGATTCTACAGGCCTGATCATTAAATCAAATTTGATGCGCAATGCACTGGTTTGTGTGCTGCTAGATAATGTGAATCTGAATTTATTAAAATATTATATTATAAATATACAGTAAGTTGTAGGTTGGTCCCTAAACTCAGGTAACGGTCAGACATACGGCGCATGTGCTGTTAATCAGTAGAGGATGAGTTACTGGGGGCTTTCTAGCTGCTAAAGGGAAACCCTAAGAACACAATTGCTACCTGTATTACACACTATTCCTGTGTAATAAGTAGTATGCGATCAGACAAAGGTAGCTTTTAGTATGATGTAGAGAGTAATATTCTGAGACAATTTGCAATTGGTTAATATGTCTTATTATTTGAGCTGTTCGAGTTATTTAGCTTTTTGTTCAGCAGCTCTCTAGTTTGCAATTTCAGCAATCTGGTTGCTGGGGTCCAAATTACCCTAGCAACCATGTATTGATTTGAATAAGAGACTGGGATATGGATAGGAGAGGCCTGAATAGAAAGATGAGTAATAAAATGTAGCAAAAACTATAAATGTGCAGCCTTACAGAGCATTTATTTATAGTTGGGGTCAGTGAACCCCTTTTCAAAACTAAAAAGAGTATTTTTGCCTAGTGGAAGAAAATTTCATATTTTGCATACATATTCATCATTTGAATAAATTTAACATTAGTAAATAAATGTAAATGTCATTGCAACTGGAAGCAGTGTCTGTGTCTCTGTGTCAAAGGGTAGGTCTACATGGACGATTTCCACGCGATCCGACGAGCTGCGCAAAAACACAGGCGTCATGTTGGATGCAACAGAAATAAGGTAAGTAATGGAAATGACGGATGAAGTTGCAGCGTTGATCCGACGCGACACGACTGTCGGATGCAGACGCAGTGTGCAACGTCTGCATCCAACAGTCATGTCGGATCAATGCAGCGACACCATCCGACAATACTATTACTTACCGTCTTTCTGTCGCATCCGACATGACACCTGCACTTTTGCGCAGCACGTTGGATTGCACGTAAATTTTCCATGTAGTCCTACCCTAAAGGTGCCCATACACGCTATATTTATCGTACGTGTCATCTTCCAGTGCATGTGTAGTGGGAGACAAGGCGACCAATATCGATAAAAAGCCTTGGAAATCTCGTTGATCGCGCAGGACTGAAACATTTTGTGCCCGAACATCATAATGTTAATGCTGAATCGTCAGAGAGAACTGAAGAATTCTTTTTGTTTTTGCCTGCATATCTGACAATTCAACTCTTAACCTTAGCAGAGTGGACAAAAGATCTTTCACACATAATTGTAGAATGTATGGCCACCTTAAATCTTGAAACAATACAACTGTCAGTTCTCCTCCAGGTTTCTCTTCCTGCTACATTAGTTCAGGAGTCAGAACCCCAGGGTGAAGAAAAAATAGAAAGGGAAAGATGGCTACTGTTTTCAATAGTCATTACATTTGCAAATAACTTGAACCCCATTTAATATGTTCAATCTGTCTTAGAAAGCTGCTTACAATTAACATTGATTTTTTTTGAGTAGACGTCCGGTTTATAGCACTGGAGGCCTGAAAGTGCCAAATTTCAGTAAGAGCAAATGCAGTTCAGTGTATCCCTAATAAACAGCATTTTCCACAATAATTGAAATGACATGGGTGCAGCCCTCCAGATGATGCAGAACTAGATCTCCCTATAATATCTGCCCAGAGTGACAGAACAACTCCCTGGAGAGCCCTAAGGCAGACATGTAGTACAGCTGCACTGCAGAATCTGCTGAGACACACACAGACCAGTACTGCCCAGGGATATCATGGCAATAGTGTGTCTATTGTATGTTCTGTGCTGTACAGACCTGTTTCTCGCTTGCTGCTGGTGGTATTATGTATATATAATATACATAGATTATATAACACAAGGGAAGAGCTCTGAAGGCTGAAAGTGCTGTACAAATAAAGGGCTACCTACTGTGCATACGGCTGAACAGTTTTGTAGCTTCCGGGTTTCGCCCCTCTCTCCGCCTCCTTCACGATTTCCCTCCCGGCGGCATCAGCAGTGACTCGCCCAAGTTAGATTCCCCCCCCAGCAGTACAAGTATCCCTCCCAGCACAATAAATTAACAACAGCCCCTGCTGGACTCCCCTCCCAGTCCAATGAGCTGCTCCAGTGTGTTTATATCCTGATTTTTCTCTCATCCCCAGCATGATTCCCCCCTCCCAGCATAATTAGACTTTCCCTTAGTAGCAGCGTTATGTTATGCAGTAATGGCTGCCATTTGCTATTTGGTGGCTGTCTTGCAACTCTCACCAAATACTAATGGTGGTATTAAGAATGATTTTTCTCTGCTGCCTTTTACCCTGTGTTGCAGCAGAACTCTCAGTCAGTCTGTTAGTGCTGCTGAAACAATGGCAACTGACTCCATGTAGGTTTATTTGTTTCTCTTAATGCATACATATTTTTCAGATTCTTTTAAAGTCTGGAGAAAAAAACTTTACTACAAACCAAAAAATAAAAATATTTTTTGTGCGACCAAAGTTTCTGAAATATCCCCTTATTTTCCGACCCGACAGTCCTCGTTTCTCCTCGAGTGAAACAACAGCAATCCAAATTTCAAATAGGTCAGCGCTAATCAAAGCTCAGGGGAAAATATGAAGAAAAAGTGTAAGATAGGGCAGTTTTAGTTGGAGAGTTGTAGTTCCACAACACCATATGGTTTTACTTAACCTTTAGTGCAATTAACTCTTTATACTCCACCACGTGCGTTTGTTTAAAATGAGTACTTACAAAAGTTCAAATTATTTTGTGCTTATCAGACTTTGTAGGTTGCAAAAATTTTTTTTTGATCCTTCTTGCTAGGGGAAGTTTTAAAAAAGTGCAAATAGTGTAAAAACTTTACTTTTACTAAAAGTAAAAACCAATTGGTTACACTCACATTTAAGTGGATTAAAACAGGCAAAACATCTTTCTCTCTCTATCGTCCCAGTTTCTTGGATCTTCAGTGATTTGCGGTTCAGGTCTCGACCAGCGTTTCCTTCACACGCTTTTCCACTTGCTCCTTCCTGGGCGCTGAGTTGTGATGTCAGTTTGCTGACATCAGTCAGTTTTTCAGTTTGCTGTGCCTAACGCGTTTTCGTCGCTTAACGAGTCGTTAAGCGACGAAACGCGTTAGGCACAGCAAACTGGCCCAGCTGGTCCACTTCCTGGATTTGCCGGGCCCCCCTTAATTTGCGAAGAAGCTGCCGAAAGCCGATTACATGCAAAAGCTGCCTGAAAAGGCCCGAAGCCAAGAGCTGAAACTAATGTCCCGAAAGCCGCCAAAAAGACCCAAAGCCACAAAATGGGCCGAAGTTGAAGTCCCGGAGCTGCGAAAAGACCCAAAGTCATGAAAAGAGCCGAACCTGAAGTCCAAAAGCTGCGAAAAGACCCAAAGTCACGAAAGAAGCCGAAGCTGAAGTCCTGAAGCCACAAGTTCAGTTCTACTGAACACCAATGTGTGTTTTTTTATTTTTTTTAAACCCCTAGACAAAAAATTATTATTTTAATACTCTCTGGGCCTCTGCCACCAATGTTTTTTTAAAAAAATATTCTCTAGGGCCCGAATATTTTATTTTATTTTTTTTCTTTTAAAATTCTTTTTATTGAATTTTCATTAAAATACATTGAATTAAGTATAAGAACAATCATATAATGTTTCAAGATAAAAGAAAAATTAATATGAATAATGTTCAGAAAATTTTTCACGTGAACAAAACAATAAACATGAAATATCAAAACATGAATATTTTTTTAACTTGTAAGGGGGGCCCTAGCGCCAATGTTTTCTTAAAAAAAGACTTATGGGGGGTCCTGGCGCCAAATTTTTTTTAACTTATGGGGGGCCCTGACCACCAATGATTTTTAAAAAACTTTTATAGGGGGCTTTGGTAACCAATTATTTTTTTAACTTGTAGGGGGGCCTTGACCACCAATTTTTTAAAAAAACTTTTATGGGGCGCCCTGGGGCCACAGTTTTCTTTCTGACCATCAATAGCTTTTTATCTGTGGGGGGGGGGTTTACGGTTTTTAGCACTGATGTCTGTGTGGTCTATTAACTGTGGTGTGGAGCTTGGAGGCTGGGGTGGGTGCGGCCCAGGGAATCCTGAAAATTTTGTTGTACGGGGCCCCCGTGATTTCTAATAGCGGCCCTGTATATAGGGTTGCCACCTTTTCTGGAAGAAAATACCGGGCTTCCTATATATTTATCTTTTTTCTCTATTAATAACATTGGGATCAACCATCATTTTTACCGGCCAGGCCAGGTCTTTGCACCCAGGCATTGTTGACCTCCACACCTCCACACCTCCACATTGCCTCAAAGCAGGTGCTTATTTTTGAATTCCTGGCTTGGAGGCAGTTTTGGTTGTACTGTATAAAAATCAGGTGCACTGCCAAACAGAACCTCAATGTAGGTTGACAATCCACATAGGGGCTACCAAATGGACAATCACAGTACTTTTTTGGCAACCCAAGTACATTTTTCATGCTAGTGTTGCTCCCCAACTCCTTTTACCTATGAATGTTGCTCACGGGTTCAAAAGGTTGGGGACCCCTGGCCTAGAGTGACATAAGTCTGGGGAACGGTGTCCAAAACAGGGTAACTACTGGCAGTTATGTCCCATTCTCCCATGCTCAAGGGGAGAACAGTGGTCAAAATGCCCCCATGTGCCTTAGACTAGTGCCACACGGGGACTCAAATCAGCCTGCTGAAATATGCAGGCCTAAAATCAGACCCTAAGCATACTGTAGCCTCCTCATCTGCCAACATTCAGAACCAGTGAGTTGGCTCTGGTACAGGCACACGCAGCTGATTTCAGCAAATAAGCACAAAAGTTTGCATTCTTGAGATGAAATCAGCTGTGTGTGCCTGCACCCCGTGGTGTAACTAAATATTACTGGGCCCCCATAGCACTATGGCCCGGACTGGCAATCTGTGGGTTCACATGCCAGAGGGGCTGCTGTAAGATGCCATAGACAGTCACTATTTAGTGGGCTACCGTTGTGCTATTTGGGCCTCTGTGTACTTGAAATGCCAGGGCCTATTTTGAATCCCAGTCCAGGGCTCGTGGAACTCAAAACACCCCATGAGCCATAGTCTTAGCCAATTACATGGATTTAATTTTCTATTCCAGTCATGATTTTGCATGCAGTTATTGCAGTGTTACACTGGAGTACCTGGGTCCATTGGAAGTTCCAAGTCAAGGCTTGACCACCATCCTCTCCCCACCATGCTGCCGCTACACATTGTCAGTGGAGGCAATTTACCCTGGGGTCCAACAGGACCAAGGCTTACTGGGTTTTCTCCGGATGCCCTGGTAGACCAGGCTGATTCCTGTCAGCGCATACACACAGAGCGCTAGAGGACCAACATAAACTTCCCCCATACTGTTACCTACTTTTATATCATGTGACTCGATTATCCCCCACTATTTTTAGATTGTCGGCCCTTACAGCCAGGACCCTCTTTATACTGTACATTGTATCAGCCTGTCATTGTATCAGCTTGTCTGTACCCATATCTACAGTAAAGCAAAATATGTTGGTGTTTTATAAATTAATTTATTAATAATAGTTATATGCTCAGTCTGCTTAGGGTCACATTTGGATGCCATTTAGGATAAACAATAAGCCTTTTGTATAAATAAATTATAATGAAATACATAAGGATAGTCACTCCCAGCATCTCTCCTTCTTTTGTTTCTCCTTTCCACCCCCCCCCCCAAAACCTCAGCACTGTGCTTTCATTTCAGATGGTTCAGTCCTCTGTCATCCTGCCTTTCCTTTCACCCTCCCATCCTCCTTCAGTTTCTCCTCCCCCATTTGCTTTGTTGTAGGGTGTGTGTGTGTGTATGGTACAGCTGCAGTAAAGCGACTGATCAGCATCCTGTATCCCTCCACTACCAGACAGACAGGTGGGTACCACAAATTAAAATTTCTAGCTCAGAGGAGAAGGGAGGTGCAGGGTATATTTTGTAATGGATGCACAATTTTGTAATGATGCACAATTCATTTATTGCTGTTCTGCTGCCCAGTGGGAGTAATGTGCCCCTCCCTGCAGTTCCATCCTTGCAAATGGCCTGGAATTGTGTGTGGATAAATCTAGAAAGGGGAATCTAGGAGGCAGTAAAGAATATGTGACACGCAAAGATAGGGAAATGCATTGTGGTTTGATGATGATGACCGAGGACAGATATGAATGAATGAAGGGCATGCATATAGTAATTCAGGCCAGTGGATCTCACAAGCCACGGCTGAGCAGATGAAGAAAATGAATAATTGTGATAATACCCAAGGATGGAGATGAGAGAATGAATGGCTGAAGAGCAGGCATATAGTAAATCGGATCTTGCAAGCCAAGGCCTCGCCACAAGTAGCATTTGTCGGTAATGATTTTGTTTGGTACTGAAAAATATTCTGTTAATATTCAGTAAAGATGGAGGGCAGGGCTACTTTCAGTCACATCTGCTGCAGATATTTGATAGCAATGGTATCAAGTGTGTGTGCTGGCCTTCTGACCAAACATATTGCACATTGGCTAAGAGGCGATGTGAGGCCTGTGTCACCAGAAATAAAATGATCCACAGGATAGTTTATGTCACTATATAGGTTTATCACAGAATATGCGCACAGCTACATAATGCCTATTTATGTAAATATTTTATACACACACATATATACAGTAGAACCTCAATTTTACATCCTCTGATTTTAAGTTTTCCTCGTTTTATATTGTTTTTGTGGTCCCACTTATATATTATGAATAATATGTTTCCTTATTTTACATTTTCCTGGATTTTGCACCATTTTTTTCTGGTCACCTGAAAAACGTAAAAAAATGGGGGTTCTACTGTATATATAACACTAATCAAAATAGACTATTTTGATTTAAATGAAACCCAAAGAGAAAGAACCCCACAAAATAACTCATTGCATAGGTATATGCTCCCTTAAAGTCAGTATTTAGTAGATGTACCTTTAGTAGTATTTTCAGCCTTTAGCCTGTGTGCATTGGTCTCTAATGTTTAGCAGATAGAATGGGCATTGCTTTTTGGCTGGGCAGGCTCAGGGCATAGAGTTATGGAGGTTACATTAAGGGATACCATTAGCAAATACAAACAATTCATGGTAGCATTGCTTTATTAAACTCAATAATTATAACTAATATATATAATTTATTTAGGGATTTTGCAAGGCACTTAAGTAGCAAGGAATATAAGTTTGGGGACTATTATTAATATTAAGTATGTGCAAATTAGCCACTTTCTTATATCTATGATTAAAAATACTTAATTTAAGGCCAAAGGTATTGGTACACTTTATACGGCCAAAAGTATCTGCACAACCCTTCTAAAATTGCATGTTGATTCTCAGACAACTCTGAGCTTGGTGGATGCCAGGGGCAATGCAGCTGGTCTGAAAGTTTGGTGGAGGAAGTATAGTGGTGTGGAGTTCAAGCTGAATTCTACAGCATATAATTTTAACTCTGTGCTTCCTATTTATTGGCAGACCCGGACTGGCATGCTGTGGGCTCTTTCCAATGTCAGAGGGGCTGCTGTAAGTTGCCAAAGACAGTCACTAGCAGGCTATTTCGGCCTATTATTAATCCCAATTGGGACCTGCTTTGTGGCAACAATTTGGGGAAGACCCATTCATCTTTCCACATTATAATACCCCTATGCAAAAAGAGAGGGCCATACAGTTATTTGCTTTTGCTCATATAAATTATATAAATAAGTATATAAATATGTGTTATATAGTGGTGCACCTTGTATTATTTTTATGATAACAGAATTCTCCCCAGGTGCATTAACTGGCATTTTTTCCAGGCCCGCCATCTCCACTCTGTCCTGCACTTAACTAAAATAAATAGAACGGTTAAAGAATCCGGTAGGGCTGAATGCTGTATTTGCTGCTGCATGCAGTCAACTCGGCTTCCATCAAAGCTGTTCTATTTTGTCTTAGGGTCAGGGCACACTCTTAGATTCAGGGAGATTAGTCGCCCGGCGACAAATCTCCTCTTTTTATGGGCTACTTAATCTCCACGAACTGCCTCGCATACTAGGCTAGAATGTAAATTGCTGGCGGCATGGCACTCAGAGCGCTTTGTTTTCCTTAGTCAGGCGAACTGCTTCCCGCCGGCTAGAATGTAAATCGCCACCAGGATGGCACTCGAATTGCTTTGTTTTCCGAATGTCGAAACTTCGGGCGACTTCAGAAAACAAAGTGCTCCGCATTCCATCCCGTCTGCGATTTAAATTCTAGTTCGGGGAGATTAG
This sequence comes from Xenopus laevis, assembly GCF_017654675.1. Taxonomy (NCBI): domain Eukaryota; kingdom Metazoa; phylum Chordata; class Amphibia; order Anura; family Pipidae; genus Xenopus; species Xenopus laevis. The sequence goes on along the minus strand of NC_054377.1, from coordinate 25,969,979 downwards.
TCGCCCCGAAGAAGAGATTTGTTGCCGGGCGACCAATATCCCCGAATCTGAGCGTGTGCCCTGACCTTAATGTGTTAAGGGAGGCGATTGTTTGTTTATTTTTCACTGACCACTCCTTTCCGCCTGGCTGATGCTTATTGATGGGGAGAACACTTGGTTGCAAATGAGATAATGTTTTTCAAGTAGTTTTATCTGATGTTGATTGGCCCACCAACAATTACCCCAGGTTATCCTTAAAACTGTACTATTAAATTTGATTCTAAATCTAGAAAATTCTAATAAACAGTTTATAAAAAAACTGTACTATTGAAATGTAATCGTTTTACAATTACATTAAGCAAATATGGGGAGATAGAACATACCATAAGGGTATATAATCGGCAATTGGATATGTGACTCTGGTACATAATGGGAAATTCAATTTGAAGGCTTCTAGGGTGTTTATGCAGAGAAAAGAAAAGCTGAAATCATTGCATGCAAAATATGAGAAATAGGATAGTTGGCACTTTGCCTGTGTTTCCAGAGGAAGTACTAAAATTGTTTGGAAATCTTACAATCATACAATCTTGCAAGGCACTGCACTTCATTTATAAACTCAGAGGCTGAGATTGTCAAATGTCTGACAATTGTATTCATACATCTTATTGCAAATATGCAATATCAGTACAGATTTCTTAATACTGTATATCAACCCAAATGTGTCCTGATTTACTTATACTTAATGTTGTTGAAGAAGTACTGATAAAAGACCTATTTTAGGTGTAGAGAATAATGTACTTTCTACTGTAAAATAATATGGATATAATAAGGATATTAAAGTTCACTATAACTTCCAAGATTTTAATTCCCCATTGAAAAGACAGTGTGCTTACCTCTATTCCATTGCATGCGGACTTTTGCACATTCGGCAGTGAGAGGCTTATAAAATGGCCTTTGCATTGTAGTAATTCAACCAATCAGAGCCAGGCCAAGTATTATTGAAGCTTAATGGACAAGGAAAGTCTAAAATAGAATAAGGCTAGAAATGCTGTATTTTGTATACTAAGCATAAACATGAACTTACTGCACCACAAGCCTAAACAAATAACTTATGCTTTCAAAGTTGGCCACAGGGGGTCACCATCTTGTAACTTTGTTATACATATTTTCAAGACTAAGACTGTGCACATGCTCAGTGTGGTCTGGGCTTCTTAGGGATCGTCATAAATGATGAAAACAGGGAAACAAACAAAGCTGCTGGAGTTCTGAAAGGTTGGGAAGGAAGGCGGGGGCTCCCCCTGCTGTTCATAAGTATGATTGTTTCCCTGCTCAGCAGTTAGGGACCGTCTGACAATTCCTATCCACAGCAGTAAATGAAGGGAGAATTTCACTGCATACAGTCAGGTTTCTTATAAAAACCTGTACACATTTTTTAATTAAATTATATTGGAGATAGGTTTCTTTTTCATTAAAGAAAGTAAAATGGGATTTTATTTTTTTGCCTTTACATGCCCTTTAAGGCAAGGACATCAGTTGCCCACACTTTTTAGCTGCCTCCACCAACTACTAGTGACAGACAAAGGCAGGATCAGCATAGAAATTATTATAGAAGTTATTATGGACATGACATTGAACTGCAGTCTCTCTTTACCCATGCGAAGGTAGAGCTGTGATTGGTTACCACTATCCTACAGATTCTAGAGAAGGACCATTAGCACTATCACTTCCCATTTGTAATCCTGATAGGTACCCGTGAGAACCTATAGTGAGCCTGTAACCTACACCTAACTCCAGTGTGGAGTATTATTTATCAATGGCTACAGTATAAGCCAGATACTATTTATTAAAAGGTGAAATAGCATTTGACACAGGTCACCAAAAGGCAATTCCATGACTCTCTATTCACTTGTATGTAATTTTATGGACCTGTTTATCAAAGGTTGAAATATTAATAACTCCTTGGTGAATATGCTTCATAGGAATTCCATACAAATCAATAGAGATGGAATTTCTAGAGGCAAGCTCTTTATCAAATTTTGATAAATATGGATCAGTGTCCTTTTTAACTAGAAATGTTTTCTTTGGTAAAATGTATAATTGCATAGTATAACCCATTTAAAGGCCTGTATAGTAGCCCATTGTGTAGCCTCCTCATGAACAGCTGTCTCTGTGCACAGCAGAGAGTGCCCTAATGTACCTATTATGCGAGGACCCACAAATGTAATATTCCATGTGGCTTTTTATACAGCAAATCATACAAAATCATTGATGTATTTCTGGCTTTCATTGCTCCAAAAATAAATTATATATCTATAGCTACTAAGTTGCGTAAGTAAAAAAACAAACATCCATCAGGTTTAATCTTCTTGCCAAGTCAAACCAGCCTGCTTTCTAGGCACCCAGACCTATCTCCCAACTCTCTAATATATCTACAGTGCAGCCACTTCAGAGAGAAAATGCTACATTCACAGCCCTCACTGTAAATACCCTCTTAACGCCTTTTTCCATGCAGCACAATGAAAGGAGACACACCAGTGAACAGCACTCTGAGTGTTGGACAGGCAAGAAAAATGGTGGAGCAGCTGAAGATTGAAGCCTCCATGTGTCGTATTAAGGTGTGTACAAATATGTAAATACTTGTGTCCGATATCTACCATTTAGCTTGCACTTGCATAGTAAATCCAGTTAGTTTTTAAAATGTGTTTGTTTATACAGCATAATGGGGATGAAACTAGTTTTCATTTATTTATCATGCTGTATAAAGATCGGAGGAGAAAATCACCAGTGATGTTGCCCGCAGCACCCATTTAGATGTTTTTTAAGTTTTCTAACTTGTGACTGCTGAAATCGAATTGCTGATTGGTTGCTATGGGCAACATCACTGGTGATATTTTCCTCCAATTTTTACACAGTATGATAAATAGGCCTCACAGTGGCCTGGAGATGTATGTTGCATGTTACAGGCAGCACATGGCTCTCATGGCAGATTCCAGAATGGAGAAAACACTCGCAGAATGCATCTGGATAGACACTAACTAGTAGTTTCAGTTATAAGTTCCTGGGTCAAATAAGGCAGGAGGAAATGCAAATAACTGCTTTTGTCTGTATTGCACGATTGCTACTTTAGGTAAGAAACGTGTTTGTTTAGGGCTATAACATACTTTGAAATTCTAGGGGGTTATTTATCAAAATCCAAATTTATCTCATATTCTAAAATATACTTCATCTGCACAGGTTATTTCCTCTTATTTATCAATGCATTTTCCTGAAAAATTCCAGTTCAGGAAAAAAATAGAAAAAATTGTGAAAATCGTACAAAAATTAGAATCATACAGATTTTTTAGGTTTTCTGCCCAAAAACACAATTTTTTTTGGATTTTTGCCCAAAAACCACAAAATCTTCTGATTTTTGCAAGTAAAAAATCTTATTCCCAGTGTCGGCAGTGCCGGATTTGCTGGGCGGGCGCCCATAGTCTTCCTGTTTTTTCTACCTCTCACTGCATTACTTATATATGATCAAGTTTTCATGGTATTTGATCATTTATTTATAGTTTTATTGGACCTCAGTAACATGTGCCTAGTTGTAAAGTAAAATAAGGGTTACACATGTGCTTTTGATCAATGCCTTGCATTGCTTTTTATTTGCTTCAATATATTTTGAGAATCTAATGACCCCAGAAATTAGTGGTCAAAATAGTTAGTGCATTTTTTTTTTTTTTTGCTAATGACAAGTTTTTGACAGAGTTTATCATTCCAACAAATAAGAAGCAACACCATGCAGGGAGAGGCAATGTGCCATAGACCTTACAGTCTCATTTGTTGCCTCCTAATACTCCCATATGTACCTGTGTATGAAGGTAGTGCTTGACATGTTTCTTTAATTCACAAAATACACAATGCCAAAATCCCCCGATTCACCCTTCTTTGTCCCATGATGAATATTGACTAAAAAACATGTGTTCTGGGGTATTTTCGGATGTGAAATCAAATGGCAAGCACCAGCACAGTAACTTTCAAGGGATCATTATTGGCAATAAAGGGTGATTTTTTGTGTTTGACGGGGGAGGCCCATTTATCAAAGGTCGAATTTCAAATTCATGTGAATTCGAATATACTTAACAGGTCGACTGGGAGTTTATTTAAGAAAAAATTTGAATGTCCAATATTCGATTGAAAAGTTCCGACCCAAAAATTTGAATCGTATTCAATTCGTACAAACCGAGTTTTTCCCCCGAAAAAAAAACAAAACCTTGAATGTCAGGAAAACTATTAACATCTCCAAATGGCTCAGCGGACCTCCATTGACTTGTACAGGAACTTGGCAGGTTTGAGGTGGAGAATATTTGAATTAGGACTGTTTCCATGGTCGAGGTGTGATAAATTTCACACATTCGAATTTTAATCCCCCTATCAAAATGTAAATTCGAATGTTTGAATTTTGACAACAAAAAAAAACCAACTTATTATTCAACCCTTAAATAAATCTGCCACTGATTGTTCACTGTGGTTGCACTTAAGAATCACTATAAATGGTATGGTGTAGAATTGAGCTGCTCCAAGTCCAACTGGAGAGTGTTAAAACATGCACTTCATATACTAAGATTGTTTAGAAGTGATTGCCACCTCGCAAAAATATCAAGTAGAAATCTAATGTTTTGCCTCCTGTGTTCCCACCCAATGCAGGTCTCTAAAGCAGCTTCAGATCTCATGACATTCTGCGATGCTCACACTTGTGAAGATCCTCTTATAACTCCAGTGCCCACCTCGGAAAACCCTTTCAGAGAGAAGAAATTCTTCTGTGCCCTCCTCTGACACCTTCACTAAGGCGCACACACCCTTGGACCGGGCTACTGGCACCATTCCCAAACCCTTTTACTGAAATCCCTTTGTCCTATTGACTCTCCTCTCCACCATTTGCGTGGTTTTAATGCCGTTTTCTTTCCTATTAAAGGACAGAAATGTTGGTAAAAACATACCCCCCTTCATATCAAAGACAAGGGGATTGTTGGAAACTTCACCTGTTCCTGTTCCTTTCCCTGCCCTGGGTTGTGGGAATGTTCACATCAGTATTTATTTGTAAATTGAAACAGTGATTAATAAACATTGCCAAAAAAAAAAAACAGCCTGAATCAAACTGAAGCAATGTTTAAGACTAGAATAACTATTTACATTGGTAACGCAATCAAGTTTGTGGTTGTGCTAAAGCTTCCATAGAGTACAAAAATGTAATTGCGAATCATGTGTCCATCCCAATAAATGGGTTACATTCCAGTAGGTTAGCTTGTTCCTTACGGTGTCCCATTTTATTTAGGAATAGTCCACAGTACAATGGGCTGTATAGTAGACTGAGGAGAAGTCCACTGGGGATGCTGCCAGATGCAGGGAATCTCTACTTCTTCTCTGTTAGGAAATTCTGTGAATTAGGAAAAAAAAAATTGTTATTGTAATGTATTAATTTATGTACAATGCCCCCCAAAATTATGGGATTGGGGGTGGCTTCATCCAAATGCAAGTTAAGCCTGCCTTCCCACAGATTAAAGATGGACATACACAAACCAATTCACACTATTGTACAAAACTTAATTCCATATTGTATTAGGTACATTAGGTGGCAGCCTGCTGATTCCTTAGAATACATTAATATTTGCCAATGCACCATATCTGCCAGTCTATGTTTCATTGGCAGATGAAGAGAAGCAGCTCGGGCATCTCTGATCCAGAGAAAAGAAAGGCAGCCCATGCAGTGTATGGGCAGTGGCACAGTATCCTTAAATTGGTGGTTCACTTTTAAGGTAACTTTTATTATGTTATAGAACGGCCAATTCTAAGCAAGTTTTAAATTATTTATTTTTTATAGTTATTTGACTTTTTCTTCTGATGGCCTTTAAATGGGCGTCGCTGACCCCTTCTAAAAAGAAAATGCTTTGTAAGGCTACAAATGTATTGTTTTTAGGGATGCACCGAATCCACTATTTTGAATTTGTCCGAACCCCCGAATCCTTTGAGAAAGATTCGGCATATGCAAATTAGGGGTGGGAAGGGGAAAACATTTTTTTTTTATTTCCTAGTTTTGTAACAAAGTCACGAGATTTCCCTCCCCGGTATCCGGCTGGGCAGAAGGATTCGGCCGAATCCTGCTGAAAAAGACCCGAATCCTGGCCGAATCCCAAACCGAATCCTGTTTTTGCTACTTTTTATTACTCATCTTTCTATTCCGGCCTCTCCTATTCCAGTCTCTTATTCAAATCAATGCATGGTTGCGAAGGGAATTTGCACAATAGCAACCAGATTGCTCAAAATGCAAATTGAAGATTTGCGGAATAAAAAGCTAAATAACCTTAAATAATAATAAATGGAAACCAATTGCAAATCACATATTAAAAGTTATCTCAAAGGTGAACAACCCCTTTAACCTTTAAATTGGCCATACACTATTAGACCCGCTCATTTGGAGAGGTTGCAAAACGAGAGGATCTTAACCCAATGTGCCCACTAACAGCAGGGTGATATTGGGTTAATCCGAACGTTCGGCCCTGGGGCTGAATGATTGGATTACAATGATGCAAATGGATGCCGACGGGCCGCAGGACCACATCAACTAGAGGATGTGGTCGTGGATCTAATTAAAAAAAAAAAAAATCAAACTTGCCTGATCGATATTTATGACCTATTTATGGCCTGATATTGATTAGGGGACCAGACGGAAACCCCCACATTCCCCCATTCCTTGTCACTAATTGTAGTTTCATATTGAATTTGAAGGCTGAAGATTTACAGCTTTGTGGTCCAAAGGTACCATTCACACCTGTGTATAGTTTGAAAGGTGGATAGCATGACAGATTGTAAAAATGTAATTCTATGTGCCACGGACTATCAATGTAAAAACAAAAAAGCAGGGAGCACTCATTGAACCTTTGATGAATCTCCGCTGTTCCATTAGGCAAACCGCTCCCGATGCGTGAAGATTTCAACAATATTCTTTCGACACGCAGAACCAGCAGCTTTAAAACATCCTTTTATTTGAAAATCTTTAAAAACAACAGGCAGAGCGCATAACAGTCAATACGCTTGACCCGTTTCGTGGACAAAACCACTTCATCAAAAGCTTTTGAGGAAGTGGTTTTGTCCACGAAACGTGTCGAGCGTATTGGCGGTTATGCGATCTGTCTGATGTTTTAATGATTATCAAATAAAAGAATGTTTTAAAGCCGCCGGTGCTCCGTGTCGAAAGAATATGTGCCACGCACCGCAGTACACCGGAAATAAATAAATAAATACAGTATTGCTAAAGGGGTCAATGTGTATTTGATGGTATTCTTTGTTTTATTATACAAATTTCTCAAAGAATGCAGTTTTCCGGATAGGTTGGATTTTTTGGGTTGAACCCGAGTCTTTACCTAAATGCAATAGCTGCACATCATATGCATGAAATTAACGGACAGTTAATTTTACATGTACCGTACCGTACGTCACCTAGAAGTGTGAACACCAAAACCCTTTTTGGGATTAATGAATGAAGATTTGGGAAGTTATGATGCCACCTATTTGGAATAGAAAAAAATTGCTGTGCAAAATACCTGTAATCTCCCTCTGCCATCGGCCTAAAGGTGGGTATACACAGGGTGACATGTTCTGTAGGCTGGTGGATATTAAAGGGGTTGTTCACCTTCCAAACACTTTTTTCAGTTCAGTGGTTTTCAGATTGTTCCCCAGAAATAAAGACTTTTTTCCATTTATGTTTTACTGTTGTTCCAAAATCTTAGTTTAAAGTTGAATGTTCGTGTCTCTGGTGTTTGAGTCTGGCAGCTCAGTAATTCAGGTGCAGACTCTAAACTGTTACAATTTTGCAACATTTAGTTGATACATTTCTCAGCAGCATCTCTTGAGTATTAGCAACTATTGTATCAATTCTAACAGCTGCCTGTAATGAAACCCAGAGATTCTGCTCAGCAGGGACAAAGATAAAAAATGTATCAACTAAATGTATCAATTCAGAACAGCTTACAGGGTCGGCGACCCCCCCCTCCCAGAGCTGCTTTAGAAGGTGAAAAATTACACTTTACAGTTCAATATTAGAAAAACGGTGACACATAGAAAATAGAAAGTATTTGGAAAAAGTCCCTATTTCTGGTGATCTATCTGAAAACAACTAGTTGTTTGAAGGTGAACAACCCTTTAAGCAATTTATATATCCATGGAGATAGCCAGATTGTGTTTTTCTGTTCAATGGCTGGAAGATGGCAGCTCTAACTGGAAGCCAGTTTTGAGGAATAAGCTGTGGCACCATTCCAAGCAGAGAATAAGAAGATGAAATTTATGCGATTGCTGTCAAATGGCACCCAGAGGTAATACACACGTCCAGACAGTTGGGCAGTATGATCAAAACTGGCCAAAATGCTCAACCACGAGGGACGTGCAGCCTAAAATATCATTGGTTGAAGACTTACTAATATCCTCTCCAGCTCTTCAATATCTGGTTTATCTACCAATATCCTGTAGAGAAAATTAAAAAAAAAAAACATATGTGAATAAAGGGAGACAAATCAACATGAACTTGTTATGGTTAGTTAGAGGATACAGCAAAGACAGCAAGGATTTTCCTCCATTGTTAAGCGTTATGCGATTAAAGGATAAGTAAACCTTTAAAATAAGTGAATGTAAAATTGATTAGGGTGCTATTCTAAGCACTTTTGTTGTGTACTTTTATTATTTATTTTGTTTTCATTCCAAGCTATTAAGGGATTCATATACTGTTAATATGAATGAATTAATTTTGTTACAACAGCGGCAGTTTCCCACCAGTCTGACCAAGTAGTTGTCAGGAGAAAGAAAGAGGCTGATCTGATGTTCTTCTGCTTAGGAAAGATGTGAGAAAGGTTTCTAATTTTGTTCCTAATCAGAAAAACATCAGAGCAGCCTCTTGCTTTCTTCTTTGACTACTTGGTCAGACTGGTGGGAAACTGACCAGCAGGTGGCGCTGTTGTAACAAAATGCATTAATTTATTCATATTAACAGTACATGTATCCCTTAATATCTTGGGATTAAAAACAAAATAAATAATGAAAGTACACGACAAAAGTGCTTAGAACAGCACCCTAATCAATTTTACACTCACTTATTTTAAAGGTTTACTTTAATGACAAACTAATGGAGTCATTGCGTCAAAAGGGCAGTTCACCTTTAAGTTAACTTTTGGAATGTTATAGAATGGCTAATTCTAACCAGTTTTTCAATTGGTCTTCATTACTCTTATTTCTAGTTTTTACAGGGTCGGATTTGGGGGCCCGGGGCCCCCTCCTGACCCCCAGCTTGCCGACTCCACGAACAAGCAAAATACGTGCATGCGCGTGCAAAAGATGTGACATGGCTGCACGAACAAAGAATGTGACGTGCATGAACGCACAAAGGACACGTGCGAAAAAGACCCAAATGCGCTGCAGAATTACGTTTCTTTTCTGGGGAGTAGTTCTGGGCCAGCGGGGGCCCGAGGGCTGGGCCCACCGGGTTTTTTCCCGGTGTCCCACCGACCCTGAGTTTTTACATTATTTGCCTTCTTTTTCTGACTTTTTTCAGTTTCAAATGGGGTCGCTGACCCCATCTAAAAACAAATGCTCTGTAAGGCTACAAATGTATTCTTATTGCTTCTTTTTTATTAGTCATCATGCTAGTCAGATCTAGGTTCAGACTAAGAATTAAAATAGGCCCTGGCATTTCAGGTACACATAGGCCCATACAGCCCACTAAATAGTGACTTTCTATGGCACCTTTTAGCAGCCCCTCTGGCATTTGCCAGAACCCACAGATTGACAGTCCAGGCTTGAGTCAGACCCTCTCCTATTCCAGTCTCTTATTTAAATCAATGCATGGTTGCTAGGGTCATTTGGACTCTAGCAACCAGATTGCTGGAACCACAAACTTGAAAGCTGCTGAACAAAATGTTAAATAACGACAAAACCACAAATAATTAAAAAGTATTATATTCTCTCAGAATATCACACCATACTAGAGTAATCTTGAATAAGATCAATAAATGGTTCCTGCACAACTGCAAAGGGAACTATTACTACCCAGAACCAGCACAGCCGTATTATTTGCCATCAACACCCTGAACCAATCAAAACACGACCGCCATCAGGCAGTGACCAATCCGAAGCCGAATACCCTTGTTGTGGTTAATCCCGCTGCTGCGTTACCTCTCCAGACTCTCATTGATATGGCGGACATTAGCGGATATCGCTCTAGTGACAGCGCTTAGTTTTCCCAGCGCATCATTCAGGGCCTTCGCTTCACCCCCGAGATCAGGTGGGGCATGTACGAGAAGCCCAGAGCTCCGACGGAACATGGCAGCCTTTTTCTCTTCAGCCATTTTATTTCAAGTTAGAATGCACCCGCGCTTCATTTTAATTGGACAGTCAGCAAGTCCAAAGTCGCGCCTTTTTTTCAAACTTTATTTAAAGACACAGCTAAATGAGGGGTCGGCGCTTGCTTTGCTTCCCTGATTGTGGTTCTATTTTGACCCCTATTTTCTGGGTTCGATGTCTGTATATTGCCACTGTCCCTGAGCTGAGTTTCAGTGCCACACTTTTGACAGACACCTCTCAAACAGAACTCACGCCATGTTGTCAGTGCAAATAATAATCAACATGAGCAACTGAATAAGCCACGCCCATTTAAAATAATCCGAATGTTCCAATAACATGAATATGCTGAACTGCATTCTGATGCTTGTTAAAATCACACCACTGGAAAGTGGCTCTGAATCACGTTTTCTTTCTTAATGCAAAAAAAGGAGACCTTTAATCAAATAGTGCGGAATAATTTCACAGATTTTTGAGCACACCCATTTTTTTGGTCACACCCCATAATTACATGTCCATTTTACAAAATTTGGCAGGTTATGAAAGTTTGAACACATTTCTGTGGATTTTATGTGTTATTACACTTTTGATAATGAAGATGAATTGCCCTTTAGGGTAAGGGCACACCTGGCGGTTCGGGGAGATTTAGTCGACTGGCGACTAATCGCCTCTTCTTTGGGGCGACTAATCTCGCACACCTGGCGATTCCCTGAACGGCTTCCCCGTCTTTCTCCGGCTATAATGAAAAAATGCCTGCGGCATGGCACACGCGGTACTTCGTATTCCGAACTCACTCGAAGTTCGGGCGACTCCGGAATACGAAGCGCCGAGTGTGCCATGCCTCAGGCGGTTTTTCATTATAGCCGGAGGAAGACAGGGGGAAGCCATTTGGGGAATCGCCAGGTGTGCCCTTACTCTTAAACTGCAAATCAGAGACCCCCTTATCTAAAACTGTTACAAAAGTATCTGAAGCATCTATTATGGGCTCTTTGCCAAAAACCAATTAAGTTAGAAACATTTTATCTTTTTCTGGCTATTCAGTGCTGGAGATCAAAGAGAAAGTTGGGACATTTCCGTACAAATGCGGCACTGCGGGTTGAGCTGTCAAAAGCGGGACTGTCCCAAGAAAAACGGGACAGTTGGGATGTATGCAAGTGCACTTCCAGGGTTACTGAGCATGCAGAAAATGCTCACCAGCATCCCTTTCCATGGCCATGAAGTGTGCACTAGAGTCCTGTGTGGGGCCAATTTTTGAAACTTCACACATTCCTCAATGAACCCTTTAGCCAAGAACATTTTTCAAGACCATTTTATGGCCACGTCCATTTTAGAAAATTTGTCAGGTTATCAAAGTTTGAACACATTTCTGTGCACTGTTTTATGTTATAAGCGTTTTGCTAATGAAAGTGAATTGCCCTTTAAGCTGCTAGTCTCAGTTTTGCCAAGAGACCTTCTTATCTCAAAGGGGAACTCCACACAATCATAACTTAAGCTTTTTGAAAAGTAAACATAATTTCAAGCAACTTTGCTATTTAAATCAATTAAACAATATGCAGACTCTTAATGATTTTTAATGGTTTGGAACAGTTCCCTAAGCCTAGCCTCCTGCTCTCCTTCTGATCTGTCTGACTACTTTGCTGAGCTGGCTGACTACTGTTACTTTGTATAAGCAGCCATCTGTCCTCAGCCTGCATCCTCCAAACCCCACAATTCCCTGCACACATGATTTCAATAAGGAACAGAGCATCACAGTGCAATGCATTGTGGGTTATGTAGTTCCTGCATGCTGTCTGTAAGCTGTGGAGTAGTTATTACAATTTGTAACATCAGTATTTAGATCCTCCTTCCCTGCCAGGATTTCAAATGATGCAGAAAGAGAAGAACTGTTAAACAGCTGGATTTCAGCATAGAAAATGGCATTTATTCATACTTTTTGAAGAAACGGCAACATTTTTATGCCGGCCACAAATTTTCTCTCTCTAAATGCATTAAAGTCAATGGGCGTTTTTTCTTATGGTGACTTTTTTGTCCTAATGCATTATGGCAGAGAAACATGCTGCTATTTGGGGAGATTAGTTGCCCATCGACAAATCACTCGGGCGACTAATCTCCCCGAATTGCCTTCCCGCCAGTTAGAATGTAAATCGCTGGCAGGATGGCACTCGAATCTAGTGATGGGCGAATTTATTCGACAGGCGCGAATCCGCGGTGAATTCCCGCAATTCGCCGCCGGCGAATAAATTCTCGAAACCATCGAAAAAATTTGCCGGCGTCAAAAAAATGGATTCGCCATCACTACTCGGAAACCGTCGGCTTTCCAAAGTCGCCCAAGTTTCCTCGTGAGGCAACTTTGAGCGACTGCGGAAAAAGAAGCGTTACGAGTGCCATCCCGCGGTGATTTACATTCTAGCCGGTGGGAAGGCAGTTCGGGGAGATAGGTCGCCCAAAAAGAAGAGATTTGTCGCTGGGCGACTAATCTCCCCATATAGCAGCATGTGTCTCTGCCTTTAAAGTCAATAGTCGTTTTTTCTTGGCAAATTTCATAATCATAGGCCTACATGGCGTTTTGCTTCATGTGGGCTAGAAATAGTAAGGCTATCAATGTATGCACATTGCGAGGGGTGTTTGAACCTTTTTTTAATAAAAAAACTGAACAGCAATATTTGTGCCAGCCTGTCATCTATTGTTCTGATAGATGAGTGAGTGACCAGTTAAATTTGGCTCCACTAGTGTAGAGAGCAAATGCAGCCCCTGTTCTGTTGCTAAAGATTTAAAGGAACAGTAACATCAAAAAAAAAAAAAAAATGTTTTAAAAGTAATAAAAATATAATGCAGTTTTGCCCTGCACTGATAAAACTGCTGTGTTTGCTTCAGAAACACTACTATTGTTTATTTAAATAAGCGGCTGTGTAGCAATGGGGGCCATTCAAAAGAGTAAAGGCTCAGGTTACACAGCAGATAGCAGATAAGCTCTGTAGATAAGATTCTTTATTTGTCACATGCATAGTTATACAGGTACACTATGCAGTGAAATGCATCCTGATCCACTTTTTTAGACTGTGCAAAATTAAACATACTAGTTAAATACTACAACTAAGTACAAAAGGATTACCAAAAAAAAATAAGAATTTTAAGAAAAGTTTTAAATTAGAACATAATGGTGTTATTTATTATCCACTATTTAACCTGTGCCATATAGTCTTTTTTTCAATTTCCGCCATTGCTACACAGCAGCTTGTTTATATGAACTATAGTAGTGTTTCTGAAGCAAACACATCAGTATTACAAGTGCAGGGCAACACTGCATTATATTTTTCGAATTTTCAAGTTTATTTTAGTGATATTCGACTAGGGAATTAGTTAAAATTCGATTCGAGTTTTTAAAAAAAAAAAAAATCAAATTCGAATTTTGAAATATATCATGTACTGTACTGTAGAATTTGGCTATTCGCCACCTTAAACCTGCCGAATTGATGTTTTAGCCTATGGGGGACATCCTGGGATCAATTTGGAGTTGTTTGCAGCCTTCCTGAAAATCTTGTTTTTTTAGGAGAAAAAATTTGAATCGAATTCGATTCGAGTTTGTGGGTCCATCCCATTCACCAGATTTTGAAAAATTTCAATTGGTGTTTTTTTATTTGAATTTTGAGTTCATGGGAGTTTTTGCAAACTCCCATGAACTCTAAATTCGACCCTTGATAAACCTGCCCCTGAATTCGTGCAGTAACTAATTTCCAGCGAGAAATGTTCCCCAAGTCAAGATATTTCTTGCCTGTCCCATAATTTATCCTAATACAGTAGTTTATAATATGTGGATTGTTATGTCTGGTGCAACTGAGAAAACACACATTCATGCATCTTTTGAAGCCTCCTGCAAATTGCTCATTATACAAACACCAACAGGCGTTTCAACTTGGAGTTGCTATTTAGTACATTTGTATGCATTGCACCGTATGGCAAAAAATGGGTTAAATGAACTCATTTGGCTGGGGGGGGTTGTGCACACAAGAAAAAAAGATTCCTTGTTGAAAAGCATATTTATCAAAGGATGGACTTTCACTTTCACCCATTGATAAATACTCTTACTCATTTGAAAGTAGGGATGCATCGAATCCAGGATTCGGTTTGGGATTCGGCCTTTTTCAGCCGGATTTGTATTCGGCTGAATCCTTGTGCCTGGCCGAACTGAATCGTAATTTAAATATGCAAATTATGGGCAGGATTTCACATTACTTTTTGTCACAAAACAAGGAAGTAAACCAATTTTTCCACTTTTTGCAAATTCGGATTCGGTATTTGGCCAAATCTTCCATGAAGGATTCGACCAAATCCAACATAGTGGATTCGGTGCATCCCTATTTGAAAGCTGCAAAGAGTCAGAAGTAAAAGGCAAATAACTATAAAAAATAAATAATGAAAACTAAATGAAACGTTGCTTAGAACTGGCCGTTCTATAACATAATAAAAGTTACCTTAAAGGTGAACCACCCCTTTAACTCTAATTTCAGTTGGCTCCTGCCCCACGAAACAATATAGCAGAAGTCAGTTCTCCTCCAAGGGGAGAATTCACAAAAGTGGCATTACGAAGAATTTGGATAAACCCCCTCCCCCCCCCAAAAAAAACAGCAGCGTTTAGTTCGCTTTCATAGGAAGAATTCACAAAAGTGGCATTAGGACAAATTTATTTTAAAGGAGAACTAAACCCTAAAAATTAATATGGCTAAAAATGCCATATTTTATATACTGAAATTATTGCATCAGCCTAAAGTTTCAGCTTGTCAATAGCAGCAATGATCCAGGACTTCAAACTTGTCACAGGGGGTCACCATCTTGGAAAGTATCTGTGACACTCACATGCTCAGTGGGCTCTGAGCAGCTGTTGAGAAGCTAAGCTTAGGGCTCGTCACTAATTATCCAGCAGAAAATTAGGTTGCTAATATAAGCTGATGCTACAGGGCTGATTATTAAATTCTGATGCTAATTGCACTGGTTTCTGTGCTGCCATGTAGTAATTATCTGTATTAATTATTAATCAGCCTTATATTGTGACATTTCTATTCTATGTGTACTGTATATTGTGAGTCAGTTCCTAAGCTCAGTAAGTGACAGCAGCACAGAGCATGTGCAGTGAATCAGCAGAAAAGAAGATGGGGAGCTACTGGGGCATCTTTGGAGACACAGATCTTCCCTGCTAAAGGGCTGTGGTTGCCTTGGGCTGGTACAGAAACCCAAAATATAATGTACAACATTTCTAACTACTTCTTTACTTAAGCTTTAGTTCTCCTTTAAATGTAATAATGTTCATACACCAGAAAATCATAAAATAACAAATTCAAAATTGTCTGAATGAACACCAGTTTGTATTTTACACCACAATATATATTGCACGTATATTTTATTTATTTAGCGCTACTTGTGTATGTAGCGCTGTATAGAAGAACGATACATGAATAGAACAAACATGGGTCAACACAATAATAATGCAAAGTACGGTTACATTTAAGAATTAGAGACAAATGGAAGGAGGTCTCTGCCCCAAAGAGCTTATAAAAAAAAGTCAGTTTTACCTGTTCAACTCAACATTTCGGAATTCAATGCAACCACCTGAAGAATAGATATTATGTGCTGATGTACTATGGTAGCAAATGTGACAATCATGGTATAATACTGTGTTTTGTGGTTTCCCACCTCCAGCCCTGGGTAAACTTTGTATAGTTATATGGGCCAGAATAAGTATTGAACCGGTTATCCATAATGCTCGGGACCTTGGGTTTTCCGGATAACTTCCGGAACTTTCTGTAATTTGGATCTTCATACCTTAAAGCACCAGTAACATAAAAAAAACTTTTTAAAAATTTTTTTGTACTTAAAGGACAAGGAAAGTCTAAAATAGAATAAGGCTAGAAATGCTGTATTTTGTATACTAAACATAAACATGAACTTACTGCACCACAAGCCTAATCAAACAAATGATTTATGCTTTCAAAGTTGGCCACAGGGGGTCACCATCTTGTAACTTTGTTAAACATCTTTTCAAGACCAAGACTTGTGCACATGCTCAGTGTGGTCTGGCCTTCTTGGGGATCGTCATAAATGATCAAAACAGGGAAACAAACAAAGCTGCTGGAGTTCTGAAAGGCTGGGAAGTAAGGCTGGGGCTCCCCCTGCTGTTCATAAGTATGATTGTTTACTTGCCAGCAGTTAGGGACCATCTGACAATTCCTATCCACAGCAGTAAATGAAGGGAGGATTTCACTGCATACAGTCAGGTTTCTTATAAAAACAGTACACATTTTTTAAAGTATATTAGTAATTTAGAGAATGATATTACGAGATATTGTGGTTTTTGAGTTATTTAGCTTTTTATTCAGCAGCTCTCCAGTTTGCAATGTCAGCAATCTGGTTGCTAGGGTCCAAATGACCATAGCAACAATGCACCGATTTAAATAAGAGACTGGAATATGAAAGGAGAGAGAAGTAATAAAAAAGTAGCAATACCATTGTAGCCTTACAGAACATTTGTTGTTTTATATGGGGTCAGTGACCCTATTTGAAAGCTGGTCAGAAGAAAAAGGCAAATAATTAAAAAACAATCAAAAAAATAAATAATGAAGACCAACTGAAAAGGTGCTTAGAATTGGCCAGAAGTTATTTTAAAGGTGAACTACCCCTTTAATGATTTTAAGAAGAATGATTTTAACTTGCCACTAGGGATGCACCGAATCCACTATTTTGGATTCGGCCGAACCCCCGAATCCTACGCGAAAGATTCAGCCAAATACCGAACCTGAATTTGCATATGAAAATTAGGGTGGAAAGGGGAAAACATGTTTTACTTCCTTATTTTGTGACAAAAAGGCATGAGATTTTCCTGCTCGCCCCTAATTTGCATATGCAAATTAGGATTCAGATTTGGTCTTGCTAAACGGCCGAAACTTGGCTGAACCCCAAACCGAATGCTGGATTCGGGACATCCCTACTTGCCACTACTTCAAAAATACACACACACTATATCTAAAATAAGCTCACAATTTTACAAAACTTTGTCAGGAGAATAACTGCTTTCTCCCGTTGATACATCCAGGGGGTTATTTATCCAAGTCCAAAATTATCTCAATATTTTCTGCTACAAATTCCGATCAAATCTGCTCGGGTTTTTTTACGCTTGTTTATTATCACATTCTCTCGAAAATTAGCTTTGTGGGGGAAAAAAATCAGATTTTCACGATTTTTTCGATCCGATTTTCACGATTTTTTTGAAATTTTAACCAAAAACTTCGGGCAACCCAGCGCACATCAAAAAATCATTGGGATTTCTCCCACTGACTTATATGCAACCTCGCCAAGTCTGACATGCCGGATTTTCAGATTCTGACTTTTCCATCCCCAGGGTTTAATACATTCCGAAAAATGTGTGATTTTTTGAAATGTCTGATTTTATTTTAAAAAAAAAATAAAAATCACTTTTTCGTGATTTTTGCATTTGGAGATAAGTAAATAACCCCCCTAATATAGAACGGTTACCAAATGCACAATACTTATACTGAAGATCTTTTAACCCTTCAAGATCCATCTAATGTGTCCCATTATTGGTACCATACATTGCATTCTTCCCATAGGGTTACTTTTTTTTTATTTTTAAGGTAAACTTTGTTTTCAAAAACAAAACAGACAAAACAAAAAAAAAAAAGGGAGGGTAAACTACAGAAATCAATCATAATAAGACACGTAAAGCTTTCTGGGTCAAATGTATTGTTTCTATTCATTTCCATAGGGTTACTTTTGACCAAGATCTGCTGTGCAGGCTCATGGTGTAGTAATTCTATGTCTTCAACGTAGATTCCATCATTTATAGCACTTAAAGTGTGAACTAGGTTAAAACACAGATTTGTAAATGTACACAGATGTATTATTAGAACATTTATTTTAATCCTTTCTGTGCCAGATTAGCATTATTGCTCTAGTACTTCTATGCGGACTCTAAAATGCCCTGTACCCAATTTCTATACTCAGTTTAATTATTAACTGTTTGTTGT
The DNA here is from genome assembly GCF_017654675.1 of Xenopus laevis. Classification (NCBI taxonomy): domain Eukaryota; kingdom Metazoa; phylum Chordata; class Amphibia; order Anura; family Pipidae; genus Xenopus; species Xenopus laevis. The sequence continues at coordinate 25,951,605 of NC_054377.1, read as the reverse complement.
GAGGCATTTTACAATTGTGCCGCAAGCAAACCCCATGGAGTGTCTGGGATGATTTGTTGTGTGTGGGGGAGGCACTATTTGGGGACTGCATTGAAAAATACTCACTGGGTAGATTTGCTTTGTGCCTTTTCCTATGTTCAAGGGATACTGTCATGGGAAAACATGGTTTTTTTTTCAAAACACATCAGTTAATAGTGCTGCTCCAGCAGACTTCTGCACTGAAATCCAATTCTCAAAAGAATAGATTTTTTTTTTTTAATTCAATTTTGAAATCTGACATGGGGCTAGACATATTGTCCGTTTCCCAGCTGCCCCAGTCATGTGACTTGTGCCTGGCAGGCTGTTATTCATGTGACCACTTTCTGGCAGGCTGTTATTTCTCCTAATTAATGTAACTGAATCAGTGTCAGTGGGACTTGGCTTGGCTTTTACTATTGAGTCTTGTTTTTAGATCTACCAGGGAGCTATTATCTTGTGTTAAGGTCCCCAGAGACGCAAACATTTCTCTTGCCGAACGACCGATTTTAGCGAAGTCCGACCAATCCTTCGAAATTATCGTGCGGTTAGCGAGATTCGAACAATCGTACATCTTACGATTTTTCAGCCATATGTCAGGAAATTGATCGGCCAGGTCAAAAAATCTTTGTCTGTCCCAGTGCAATCTATCTATGTTTGCAGGGCCAAGCAGGCATCTCCCCTTTGTTTTCCTGGCAAATTGATCTTTTTAGTTGATGGTAAATTCGTACGATAGTTCCGAGAAGATCGTGGTCTCACGATCAGGATCTGATCTTTTAAAAATCTCAACATATATGGCCAGCTTTAGGGAGCTGCTATCTGGTTACCTTCCATTGTTCTGTTGTTAGGCTGCTTAGGGGGGAAAGGAAGGTGATATCACTCCAACTTGCAGTACAGCCGTAAAGAGTGACTGAAGTTTATCAGATTACAAGTCAGATGACTTGGGGCAGCTGGGAAATTGACAATATGTCTAGCCCCATGTCAGATTTCAAAATTGAATATAAAAAAATGTTTCCTCTTTTGAAAAATGGATTTCAGTGTAGAATTCTGCTGGAGCAGAACTATTAACTGATGTGTTTTGACAAAAAACATGTTTTCCCATGACAGTGTCCCTTAAACGGTTTATTGTGAGGCATTTTACAACTGTGCCACAAGCAATTCCGACTGTGTGTCTGGGATGATTTGTTGTGTGTGGGGGTGGCACTATTTGGGAACTGCATTAAAAATAATTTCTGGGTAGATTTTCTTTGTGCCTTTTCCTATGTTAAACATCATTTTTGGATTCATTTGTGGGGGGAAATGGTAGTTTCACCACTTGATCAAGTGCCTACTAAACACTTTTGCCTTCATTAAATGGTTGCTTTACTACAAAAGATGCTAAAGCAAAATAAAAACAAAATAAAAGCTGAATTTCTTTTTTTTTACATTTTTATTTTTAAGTAAAAATTAAAAAAAGATTTGATCAGATGAGAGACAGAAGCTAAAATGACTGCATATACTGTAGCTCCAGAAGGAGAAATATAGCAAGCAGAGGAACGCACTACTGAATATAAAAACAAAATCATATCGGATTCTGAACCCTAAATGCTCTGCAGGGCATGACAGTGCTGCAAGACACGCGCCTCAGATACGGCAGAACTGTAAGCCACAGCCAATACATAGGGGCTGAACAGAAGTTTAAAATGCTGAGTCTTACATACAGTAAGAGCCCTCAAACTGTACATGCTAGGCAGTTTGTTCCCCACAGAGGAGAAGACTTCCATGTTTGTTTTATACGTTAAAAAAAAAAAAATAATAATATACAATCCACCCCAACACCCACGAAAACCATAACACAACCCATATCATCCCCATCCTGCAAAATAAAACTTTCACCGGCGTCCACGGTAACCTTGATAATTCCAGTGCTGTGTCCTGTCCTCATAATTCTGCCAGTGCTGAAAAAGAAATTAGAAGAGAAACAGAACTTAGCAGAGAGAATACTAAAGCAATTAATATAACTTCATTAGCTGCAAAAATTATGTCAGGCGTTGGGTCGACAGATTGCATTGAAGTCGGATGCAGTTACACTGGTCAAAATAGAAAAGGACAAAATTGAAAAATATTATGTGTAAACAACATGCAAGACCTGCCATCCCACAAAACACTAGGGATGCACCGAATCCACTATTTTGGATTCGGCCTAACCCCCGAATCCTTTGCGAAATATTCTGCCGAATACCGAACCGAATTCTATTTTGCATGTGCAAATAAGGGATGGGAAGGGAAAAACATTTTCTACTTCCATGTTTTGTGACAAAAAGTCACAAAATTTCCCTCCCCTAATTTGCATATGTAAATTAGGATTCGGTCTGTGCCGGCAAGAAGGATTTGGCCGAATCCTGCTGAAAAAGGCTGAATCCCGAACCAAATCCTGGATTCGGTACATCCCTAGTTTAAAGGTATTCTGTGATGATTTTTATGGTGTCGTTTTTATTTCTAAATTACATTATTTACATTACAAATAATTCACTGCACTATTTAACATTTTATTCCTGAATCAATAAGTGTTTTGTTCTAGTTGTAATATTGGTGTAGAAGCAGCAATCTCAGGTCATTGTCCCTGATCCCGTGCTTTCAGAAAGAGCCAGTGCTTCCCAATGGAACTGCTTTCAGATTAAGCAGTTTCTTTTACTCAATGTAACTGAAGGTGTGGCAGTGGGACTTTTGCTGGTGAGTGCTATTCTCATATTTTCAAGCAGGGAGTTATCTGGTTACCTTCCTATTGTTCTACTGAAGGGCTGCTGTGGGGGTAAGGAGGGGGGGTAATTTCACTCCAACTTGCAGTATAACAGTAAAGAGTGACTGATGTTTATCACATGACCGAGGGCACCTGGGAAACTAGTCACAACATGTCTAGACCCTGGTCAGATATCAATATTAAAAAAAATCTGATTTCTCTTTTGAAAAACGGATTTCAGTGCAGAATTCTGCTGGAGCAGCACTATAATTTGATACATTTTTAAAGAAACACGTTTTCCTGTGACAGAATCCCTTTATTGGTAGTGAGTGATTAGAGGGGCTGGGTTGCGGTGAGGCAGTTGCAGGTTTGGTGGTGGGTCTGGGTTTTAAAATGTGGACCCCGCAAAGGACTCAACACCATGGTGACATCCTAGGCCAGGGGTGCGCAAACTTTTTGCAACGAGGGCCAGATTTGGTGAGGTGAAAATGTGTGGTGGCCGACCAGGCCTGGACTGAGAATTAAAATAGGCCCTGACATTTCAGGTACACAGAGGCCCACTCAGCCCAAACAGAGGCCCAAACAGCCACCACCAGCCCACTAAATACTGACTTTCTATGGCACTTTATAGCAGCCCCTCTGGCCTTTGCCAGAACCCACAGATTGCCAGTCCGGGCCTGGGGCCGACCATTCAGCCCGACATTTTTGAACCATTAACATTAAATTACAGGAATCGAGTAATCGTAGCAGTAATATTTGGGCACATTAGTGAAATGATCTGCCACTTGGTCTATACTGCTGCCTGTGTTCTGAAGGTGTTGGCACGTACTGGCACGTAGTGACGCCATACTTCTTTAGTTTACTGTACTGGCACATCAGTACATCTATTGACACCTTCAGCCGTAAAGAAGTATATAGAAAACAGCGCGTCACTACGTTCCAGTACGTGTCTATTGCCAACACCTTCAGCACACAGGCAGCAGTATAGACCAAGTGGCAGATCATTTCATTAATGTGCCTTAATATTACTGATATGGGATTCCTGATCGCACTGTGCTGGGGGGCCTCATTATTATTAATTTCATGATGGAGGCTGAGGGCCGGTGTAAATTTAAAAACGGGCCGCAATTGGCCCCCGGGCCGCACTTTGGAAATGCCTGTCCTAGGCAAACTAATTTAACTAACATTTCTGCCCTGTTAGTCAATTGTGCAACAAGGTTGTAATAAGTTTTTTTTTTTTCCTTAAAAAGGTTTCTGTAATTTTATCTCATTAAAGCGGACAACTGCATGTCATGCAATAAAAACCAAAGTAAAAGAATGAAAGGCGTTACTAAATGGACAGGGAAGCAGAGAGAGTGAAATCTCATGTAAAGAAACACATAAAAGAAAATGATGGACTCACCCCTCTATTCTGCGGTCTGTAGTTCTGGTACTGGCCATAGTATCTGTTCTGCTGTGCTGGGTACTGGTCATAATAATTCTGGTAACCCTTGATAAACAAGAAAGATGAGATTTAATTAACAGCAGATTATAAAACATGTTTATCAGCACTTTATTTATAGCAATACTACTTGACAGAAACCTGTCTAACAACTCAATGTAGAATACTACATTTTTACTACATACCATACTAAAAGTTAATGGAACACTCCATATAAGCAACGGGACAATGCCTCAACTGCAGTATATAAGGTGCAAGAATAGACCTAACTACAAAAGAATGCATTAGCAATTAGTGTAATACTTGTACCCTAGCTGATCCCCAAATAAAAAAAAAAAAAATGTGGGGAACCCCCTCCCTAGAGATCACTTGCTGCACATATACAGAGTAATATGGTGTTCTCCATAAACACTACATTCCAAACACATACTCCTCTCTGTGGTGCCCAGTACGATCGCTGCTGCTGATGGTACATCTGCTGTCTCGGGTGATTCATATACATGCGGTTATCATAGTTTCTCTGCTGATAATTCCCTAGGGACACAAAGAACAAAATACATACAATTAGTGACTAGACTATGTATTTTTCATCAAATACAAATGTGTTCTTTAATTTCTATAGCAGGCATAGTCAAAATGTGGTTAGGCGTCTGTCACTATTAGAAAGGAGAAAACGATGGCGGAGCTCTCCCCACTCCTTCCGCTCTCCCACGTCCTCCGCAGCTATCGCGGGATCCCGGCAACACTCTCTGAAGAAGTGCCCAGTGTGGGGCACGATACGCGTCAGTTTTTGGCACTCCCACTACTTTGAAACCACTATGTATGTTTAAATAAAGCCAGACATTGATATTATTCCTACCGTCTCCCGTGGATACGTTTTCCAGCGCTGCCAGCGGTAAATTGGTTGTGGATAGTCAAAATGTGGCTCTACAGCTGTTGCTGAACTGCAGCTTTAAGGGGATGGTGATTATTGCAGTATTTTCGCATCTCCATGTATAGGCTTATTGACTTAAAACAAACATTCATCCAGTGTATTTGAAGACCATTTTTTGTTTATGTATTCACGATGGCACTTGTAGGGCAATAACCTTCTCTGTAGCGACATTTACTTTCTCACCTGTGCCATGGTATCCCCCCCGCCCCCTCTCTGGGCGATTTCGCTTGTGCATGCGGTTTCCTCTCTTATCAGGAGCAGGCAGCAGCTGGCGTGCCTCTTTTTTGGCTGCATTTATAAGAGCCTCTGCCTCTTCACAATCCAGCTCTGGATAGAGGATTTCATGCAGGTACTCTGTCCTCTTAGGGATATTAAAGTTGGCTGTTGGAAAGAACAAAAAGAATATATATTATGATAAAATGTTTGCAAAAACTGCTGAATACCAAAAAAGGAGAGAAAGAAGAACCTACATTTCTCCCTGCAAGATAGAGGAGAGATGTAATACCTTTCATCTCAAGGAGAACTGTCTCAGGAATGATCTCCCCTTCTTTCTCTTTACGCTGTTCTACTCTTTTCTTCCATTCTTCCTCATTAGGCACTACCACAACTGCCTTCCGCTGAAAGCCTTTAAAGCAATTCATCTTCCTGCGTTGAGCAGAGTTATATACTGTGCACTATGGGAAAGAAGCAAAGGGAAGTATGAAGACAACAAATTGTGGCTCCGAGTGCTGGAAAAGAATGGGTCTTCCTCTGTACCCTACTATACACATTCCCTACCTGATCAATGATGTAATTCCTCTTTCTGCGGGAAGCAAGTGGAATCAGTCTGATTAGACACTGTGTGGCTAGCTTTGTTAAACTATCTCTAGCTTTAGGATCTTCCTGATTTGAGTCAGGTCCTGCAGTCTGCAGAAAAAAAAAAAAAGGTGAGTACATACAGATTCAACCCATGCACTCTTTATTGGACACCTCTCTCTCTTGTGACACACCTTTAGTTGTGGAATTAATATGTCAGTGCTCATGAGAAGATATTGCTTTTCAGAGTTCTCCTGGCTGTGTTTTAAAGCCCATGTAGTTTTTCCAGATCCTGGGAGCCCAATCATTAGCAACACCTGCAAGAGAGCGAGTAATGCCCATCATTTTAAACAATGTGTGTATGTATGTATGTATGTATGTATGTATGTATGTATGTATGTATGTATGTATGTATGTATGTATATATATATATATATATATATATATATATACATACATACATATACATATATATACACACACACAGATATACATACACACTATGCACAGTCAAAAGTCGAAACATTGTTAAGTGTACCCATTATTCTTTGACCATACCTCACAGTCATCTATGGACTCTAGAGACCTTGCCAGGTCTTCAGGCTGTGCATCCTTCAAGAAAATGAATTCATCAGGTGGCGGGTGCCAGGCCTCCTCTTTTTGTCCAAAATTGACCTGAAATGCGCAACCTTTGCACAGCACATGAGGAAACAATGGCTGGTCACCCAAGACTTCTTTTTCAAAGTGGAACGCTTGACCTAAATTATCCCCATTTTTGGAGAAAAGAAGATCCACAGAATCTCCTTCCAAGTCCTGCAAAAAGGAGGAAAAAGTAGAACGTGAAGATTGTTAATGCAATATGCATGTTGATTTAATCCGAAGCCGAAGAAAACGCATGCCGGTTTCTGCACTAAATTCAAAATTCAGGATATGGCTCAGCCAAGCCGCATTACTTTAAATATTATCATTACTGAAGACAATTTTTTGTTCACAACCGATACAATCTTAAAAAAGAAATTCTCAATTTTGAATATACAAATGAGGATTCATAAGGCATGCACGGAATCCAGGATTCGGCCTTTTTCAGCAGGATTCGGCCGAATTCTTGTGCCTGGCTGAAACGAATCCTAATATGCATATGTAAATTAGGGGCAGGTAGGGAAATCACGTGATTTTTCGTCACAAAAGTAGAATTTTTTCCACTTTTTCCTTTCCTGACCCTAATTTGCATATGCAAATTAGGATTCAGATTCAGTTCGGTATTCGGCCGAATCTTTTACTAAGGATACTTAGTGTCTTGCCAGACATACAAATGCAAAAACCACGGGGCAGCCATTCAAGGTTACATAGGGGCGTATCTGTTATCTGCTATGTAACCTGTGTCTTTTCTCCTTTTTTCCAGCTTGAATGGCTGCCCCAGTGGCTACACAGCAGCTTGTTTATATAAACTATAGTAGTCTTTGTGAAGGAAACACACAGCTTTTACCAGTCCATGCTAACACTATATGATAAAACGCTTTCATTTTTTGGTGTAACTGTTCCTTTAATATCCTTATTTTAAATACTTAATATTAAATGTAATATTATTTAATATTTTCCATGTTGATTGAAAGAAGTTAAGTACACAACATACATGGCATTTTATCACTGTCAAAGCTCAAAAATATTAACCACATCCTTTGGTAAGTCTAAACCAAAGTCAAAGTTGAAAACAATTAGAAAACCTAAAACAACATTTATATATATTAAAGGGGTTGTTCACCTTTAAACAACTAGCTGTTTTCAGATAGATCACCAGAAACAATGATTTTTTCCAATTACTTTATAGTTTCTATTTGTGACCTTTTTTCTAATACTGAAGTGTCATTTTTCACCTTCTAAAGCAGCTCTGGCAAAGGGGGGGGGGGGTCAAACTGTTCTAAATTGATACATTTAGTTGATATATTTCGTATCTTTGTCCCTGCTGAGCAGAATCTCTGAGTTTCATTACAGGCAGCTGTTAGAATTGATACAATAGTTGCTAATACTCCAGAAATGCTGCCGAGAAATGTATCAACTAAATGTTGCAAAATTGTAACAGTTCAGAGTCTGCACCTGAATTACTGAGCTGCCAGACTCAAACACCAGAGACACATACATTCAACTTTAACCTTAGATTTTGGAAAAACAGTGAAAAAGTAATAATGGAAAGTAATTGAAAAAAGTCTATTTCATCGGGAACAATCTGAAAACAACTGAACTGAAAAAAAGTGTGTGGAAGGTGAACAAACCCCTTTAACTGAACCTGTAGAATAGCTGTTAAATATTAAGTTTTGTTCTTACAAACAGAATTGCTTCTGCCATATTCTCCTTCATAGAAGCTCTTAAATCTGATTTCATTATTTTCATTTTAAAAGTATTTAAAGCTATTCGGAGTCGGAGCATTTTTGGCAACTCAAACTCCAGATACCCAAAAGTGCTTCCGATTCCACAGCTCACACACAAGTGGGATGCTCTACCATAAGCTCATATTGTAGGACTGCAGGTACATAAAACACACGGCTGGCAAAATAAACTTACAGCAAAGCAGCCAATCACATCATTTTCTCCAAATGTTTCCCCATATGGATCAAAATGCGAGCTGGTGACTTTCAGGCCTCTACTATCGTATGCATAGGACAAGTCATCTTCACCTATTAGCAACAACAGAGGAACGTTAAGACTTCTATCCTATAGTTTTTCTGTATCCACTAAATCAGACATAACAGAAAAAGGAAATAGAGGAAGAACAAAAATGTTTTACTTACAAACAAAGAAGGGAAAAGATCACACACATTTAAATTATTGAGGCAAACATATGTCATTACCAAGCTGAGGAGATGACTGGCCAACAGACCAACCAACACGTAACAATGGAGTTTCTGTGCACCCTTCCTTTTGCGGTAAATTCTCGGTTAACTGTAAAAATGAAAAACAGAATTATTACAAGAGAGCGAAACACTAATAGTCACGTTTTGTGCAATCTTTCTGAAAAAAATAAAAATACACTAAAAGCGTCAAAATAAACTACCATACAAAGGCAAGACCATCGCATTATTTGTTTTAGCATGTACTAAAGTGGTACTGGTGTTTTTGTTTTACACTTTTTATTCTTTTTTTAGATTTGTACAATTGCTTTTCTTCTGCAGGCAGAGGGTATTCTGGTTTTGGGAGTGCTGCACTTGCATATAGGGATGCACTGAATCCAGGATTCGGCCAAATCCTTCTGCCCGGCCAAACCGAATCCGATTTTGCATATGCAAATTAAAGACGGGGAGGAAAACCATGTGACTTTTTGCCACAAAACAAGGAAGTAAAAAATCGTTTCCCCTTCCCACCCCTAATTTGCATATGCAAATTAGGGTTCGGATTCAGCCGAATCTTTTGCGAAGGATTCAGGGTTCGGCCGAATCCAAAATAGTGGATTCGGTGCATCCCTACTTAAATATTGGCCTGCAGTGCAGTGTCCCCTCGCCTCCCCATAAAGAAATAAAGCTGGTTCGGTGCTAGCACATGCGCGCGTATGGTCACCATGGGCGCGCATCACGCTGTGTTTGCGCATATCTGTCTGTCTGTGCATGTGCACGCATTGCTTTGTGTCAGCGTATTCGTCTGCCGCGGGCAAGACAAAAGGACGTCGGGAGGGGGTCCCCAGGGACTGTAAGGAGGGCCCTTCGCATGCAGCCCCGGTGGGCCCCCAAGGCTCCAGTCCGACTCTGCTGCAGCGTGTTTACATTTCCATCTGTGTTTCAACAGCAATTACATTTTCAAATAATTTTAAAACCACTAAAAAAAAATCCAATTAATGTATACTGGAAAGTTGCTTAAAATTACATTTTCTTTCATTATACAAAAATAGTTCTTGGGTAGAGGAACCATTTAAATAAATATTTTAGTAGAATCCAAGCAATGAGCCAATTTGTAATTGTTTTTCATTTTTTGAGCTCTCTGAATGATTTTGCTTTATATGAAGCTGTTGGGGTCCAATTTACCCTAGCAACCAGCTTGAAACATGAATAAGAGAAAGCCTGAATAGAATGATAAGACGGTGTCCCCCAATCTAGGCAAGAGAAATAGGAACAATAATATTGTAGCTTCACAGAGGAATAATCCATGACCCGCAATAATGCAGACGGTGGTAAATATTTTAAAGAACTATAAAACATGTGAACAATGATAATAAAATACTGTTTTAAGCAGAAATGGATTATTCACCTTGATTTCAAAGTAGACTTTTCCCTTGGTCACTCCATGAGTGGCTCGTGAACCCGACCACAGAGAAGGGAATTTTTCAAAGAAAAGTGGTCTCCCTCCGAAACGGTCGTTATCCATTTTCAATTGCAAGTCACAAGTCACTGTAATAATAAAATGAGCATAGCTTTAAATATTCAAGTTTTATATGTTAGTTCAAATCAAGCTGACAAGTCCAAGTAAAATATCCAGAGCATGATCAGAAATCAATAAAGGATCTGCCAGTGCAAATATTCAATGTGATGAGCTGAACCATGCAACTAGTGCAATCTACAGTTTTACTGACCCTTATGTTACCTGATAAATTAACATGCAAGTATAAATTATTCTTGATGTATTACATACAGTGAAACCTCAATTTTACATCCCCTGATTTCAACTTTTTCCCTCATTTTACATTGTTGTTTTGTGGTCCCACCTATATATTATGCATAATATATTTCTCCGATTTTACATTTTCCTGGATTTTACACCATTTTTTTCTAGGCCCCTGAAAAACTTAAAAATGGGGGTTCTACTGTATGCTAAAATCCTTTCATTTGTAAGCAAGATACTGAGGCACGCCTATCAGTTGCATGCCTTTGGATCCATCAGGTCTCAGTATCAAGATAGGTTTCACAGTTGCATAGTGTTTAAGGTAAGGGAAAAAACCCACAACTTGACTACAAATCCAACACTTTTACCTACATTTCCTATGGAAAACCTATCATGGGGTGCTTTGTGCATTACATGGGAGTATGGGATTAAAAGATCTGCAGGTAACATCACAAACATGAACATGAATTTGACAAATATAGTAGTATATTTACTCATATGATTCAGGGTTTACTTTAAAAATAAACCACCCTTCAGTGGTCAAATTTTTGTTTTAAGTCCTGCAAAAGCTGTACTTTTACTCTTTATTTAATAAGTATGTTGAGTGTGTTTAAAGGGATACTGTCATGGGAAAAAAACAATTTTTCAAAACGCATCAGTTAATAGTGCTGCTCCAGCAGAATTCTGCACTGAAATCCATTTCTCAAAAGAGCAAACAGATTTTTTTATATTCAATTTTGAAATCTGACATGGGGCTAGACATATTGTCAATTTCCCAGCTGCCCCAATTCATGTGACTTGTGCTCTGATAAACTTCAATCACTCTTTACTGCTGTACTGCAAGTTAAGGTGGCCATACACGGGCCGATAAAAGCTGCCGACAGACCGAGTCGGTAGCATATTACCCCGTGTATGGGGCCACCCGATGGGCTTCACCGATCGAGAGCCAGATCTCAATCGGATGGGACTAAAAATCCCGTCAGATCGCGGCCACATCTGTTCGTTGATGCGGTCCCGTGATCCGACCGCCTGTTACAATTTGTAAGGATCCGATCGTTGGGCCCTAGGGCCCACAATCGGATGAGCCCGATATTGCCCACCTCAAATTAACCTAGCAATCATGCGTTGATGTGAAAAAGAAACTAGAGTATGAATATGTGAAGGCCTGAATAGAAAGATGAGTAACAAAAAGAAGCAATAAGAATACATCTGTAACCTTTCAGAGCATTTGTTTTTTAGATGGGGTCAGTGACCATTATTTGAAAGCTGGAAAGAGAAGACAGCATATAATTTAAAAACTGTAAAATATAAATAACGAAGACCAGTTGAAAAGCTGCTTAGAATTGGTCACTCTATAACATACTAAAGGTTAATTTAAAGGTGAACCACCTCTGTTAATTCTGGGAAACTTCAAAAGAAGTCAGTTTCCTGCAATTAAGCAGGAAAAGTGTTTTACTCAAAGCAATCTGAGGGTTAGACAAAGGGAAAGCTTTTTTGGGTCAGCTGCTGTAGCACAAATTTACTGCTGGCAACAAATCTCGTCTACCATTACCCTTATAGAACATTGACAAAAATGTAAAACAAGTAGCAGTTTACTAGGCAGAAGGTTTACTAGTTTTCCTGCAACAAACTGTGATTCTGTGCTACTGTTTGACTTATTCAGTGAAGTGCTTAACTGTCTATATAAGTGCAATTATAGGTAATTATGCAAGTCATACTTTTTCTTGTATCATGATGCAATAATTTTTTAGTGTAGTCAGGCCCACTTATAACAGAAAGTACTGAAACAAGTATTAAGAAGTACCTACATTTATCCAAACAGAGAAGATTTTCATCTATTTCACTGTCTTCCTCTTCGGGAGGAACAGGAGACTTTGATCTAACAAGGGAAAGAAAAAATGAATAAATGATTGCTGTATCACGTGCCGGCAACGCAAAAACAGTTCCTACACTTACAGTTATAAAGCTCAATACATATGAACTATAGTCTCATTTAATTGTAAAAGAGTTGTGTGTATATATATATATATATATATATATATACCCCCAAAATCCAAGGTGCACACCGATGACTAGGTTTTTGCCTGGGTGCCAGCATAAAAGATATATCAAACATAAAGCAGGATGCGGCACTCACAGGGACTTAATACAAAAACAAAAAATCTTTATTGGACTCAACGTTTCGATCCACCACAGGGATCTTCGTCAGGTTTGCATTTTTTTTTGTTTTTGAATCAAGTCCCTGTGAGTGCCGCATCCTGCGTTATATATTTATAGTGGATGGCATATATGTATCCCCTGTTTTTAGGATCTGAGCCATCCATTTAGGAATATGCCCTTTAAGAAACACCAGAGGGTTAAGCAGCCAGAAGGTGGGCTGGACAGCCAAGGAGTGTTTAGGGGATTCAGCAGCAGGTGTGCAATGTGAGAGTAGGAGCTGCACAGCTGGGCTGGGCTGTTGGGTTGGAACGACTGTACTTTCAGAGACCTGGGGGGGCCTGATAGCCAGGGGGATATTTTCCTGGTGTTTTCCCCACAGACCATGCCTGGATAGTACCTTGGGGTACTGAAAACGTAAAAACGCTGAAGTAAGCTATTTTGTTTATTGCTGGACTTTATGTTGCTGAATGAAGCTGTTTTTCTTTCTGTTGCATTTTGACTGCTGCTGGAAGCTCTTTGTGATCAAAATAAATGAACTGTTTTTCTTTTCACCTTGGAGTGGCCTGCGTTTATGCTAACAATCCCGCTGTGATCCCCCCAAACTTCACTATATATATATATAATATATATATATATATATTATATATATATATATATATATATATATATATATATATATATATATATATATATATATATATATATATATATATATTCTCCCTTTAAACTTGCACACATAGATTTAGACATACAATTTTAAACTGAGATTTGTAATGACTGGGATTTGAAGTAACTCTGCTAAAGACCGCAAGATGGATTTTCATTTCTTTGCAGTTCTCTGGATCCCCGTACAAAATAAAGTGGATCTAAATATTTCTTTGTTTACAGTTTTGCATAATACTGTTACATTTCTGTTTCTCAGAATCACTTCATATTTGCGCTCAACTGGAAGGAAATGGAGAGAGGCTGAAATAAAGCGTAGCAATACTTCTCACCTGCTATAATATGCTTCCTCTTTGAATTCATGGTATGTACGGCCATTCTGTTCATCGTCTCTTATTCTCTTAACTCCGTGACGTTTTGGCTCTGCGCTCCTTGAATCAGGCAACTCCTCCTTGATCTGGCTACTCTCAGCTGCAAAAAGGAGATGGATTGTTAAAAGAAAAAAAAAAAAAAGCTTTATGTATAAATGCTACTGGTAAATCAAGGCTTCACCACACTAGAAATCTTGAAATCTGAGAAATGAAGCAGTTTCTCTTCATGTCACCATGGGGAAGCTGCACATGAAATTATTAAACATGTCTGATCATTTGCCAAAGCAGCCCCTTGACCTGGCATACACATCCAAATTGTTGGCAGTATTGCCAAAACTGCTCAACCAGATATGGGCCATATGACAGGCTTAAACCATGAAAAAAAGAAACCATCACATCTCTCATCTTCTGGGAGAAAATCAGTCAGCTTTTCACTTGTTTATGCAACGGTTATACTGTTCTCCTGAGTGTAATAATATTAAAGGGCAAGTCAACCCCAAAATAAAGTTACCAAATAAAAGAAAACATAATTCTAAGAAACTTTCTTAAATACATTTTTTAAAAGTCTTTGAATTTAAAGTTATTTGTAAAAAAAAAAAAAAATAGCTATTGAAAGCAGCATTTGCTTAACTCCTGGCAGTTACTTTTTTGCAAAAAAAGTCTCAGTTCAACATTGCTTAGAATTATGTTTTCTTTAATTAGGAAAAAAAAAATTGGGGGCGGGGGTTGACATTCTCTTTAATTTAGATAGATAGATTCCTGTATTTGTCACATACAAAGTTATACAAGTATAATCTGCAGTGAAATGTAACCTTATCATTCCAAAAAAAAAAATAAGAATATAATTGTGCAAAAAAAAGAAGAAAAAAAAAAAGAAACCGTTTAGTTGATATAGGTAAATTGAGGCCAATAAAAACAAAAGCCCTGCCAATATGCCACCAGAATTATTATGGAACATTCCGAACCACCGGAATTATTATGGAACAATCCCAGCCTAGCGAATATATTCCAGTTTCTCATTTAGAATAAAAAGAAGTGTTGAATTTAGGAGATCTAAGTGTGGCTGTTACCTGTACCCATTTGTTGGACTTACCTGTTGTAGATTTGTCTTCGTCCGTGCACTCCTCTGCAGCCAAGTCACCCAGGTCTGTTTTTGAAGCTGCTCCATTCAGGGATTCCACCCCCATATCAGATTCCTCTCCTTCTACAGCAGGAGGGCTTTCCTTGTTCATAGTGTCAGCCAGTGAGTCAGTCTCCTCTTCCTTCTTTACAGTTGCAGCATCATTCCCCTGGGCTGCTTCCATCTCATTTGGATTAGAATCTTCCTCCTCCTCCTCTTCCGGGCCTTCATGGGGCATCTGCTCTTCATCCTCTTCTTCCCCTAGATCCAGCTCTTCATCACCCCCAGCCACTTCCTGTATACAAACCCCTTTCTCTTCATCGCCCCCCAAAAGTTCAGAATCCAAAGCCTCCTGCAACCTCTCGCACAGCTCTGCCTTAAGCCCACGGCTCTCCAGGCCCCTGCGCTGCAGCTCAGCCCGCAGCTCAGTCACTTTCATCTTCCGTGGGTCCAGGCCGCTCATCCTCAGCTCTGATTATGGAGACACAGAAACAAAGCGGAAATTAACTACAGGAAGCGGAAAAGTAAGACCTAACCGGAAGTAGATCAGGAAGAAACACTATAGCGGAAGCTGGCAAACCGGAGAGGAGGAGGGAAGAAAATATTGTACAGTCTCTGTGTCCCGACCACCTGTTATGGACCGAATGGGAGTCCAATCAGGGACTCTTTTTTTTTGTGCGCGCTTACAATGTGGTCCAATCGTCACGCGGATTGGCTTGCGGTAAAGATGACGTTCCTAGGTGGGCAGCGGCCACAAAAAAATATATAAAACTTACGCGGAACGTCCAACTTGTTGCAAGACTTTCGGTATAGCGCTCCCTTTCTTCCCTGCTACAGACCGTCCGCCACTGCAAAAAGAGACAACCGCTTACAGCTCTGAACCCCACCTTTGTGACATCCTTCATTCCAATTGGCCTGTCCGACAAGGGTTCGTTCCGCCTTAATGACGTGGCAAATACTAATTGGCTTTATTGAGGGAAAGACCCGACTCCCGTAGGCGCTGGTTATCATTTGCTCACGTGACCCTCTATCGCCTCTCTTCTGATTGGCCAGCCTTTGGCGGCTGCTAAGTTGCGCGCTGCTTCGCCCTATTCATTCTGAAGAAAAATAAACAGTGACGTATTGTGTTCTGATTGGCGCATGGACAGTGTCAGCACGTGGCTGTGCATTACTCGTAATTGGGAGTTGTAGTTTAGTCAGTCACGGCGAGTTAGTGTCTTTTATCCCAGCATTACATATTCTTCCGCCGTATTGACGTATTTACTGCTTCCATTTACCAGTCGACATTCACTTTATACAACTGTAACTATTTCTGTAATTAAACTCTCATTTCAAGTGTGATTTGTGTCACGCAAGTGACTGGCTAAAATGAATCATTTTGCGCGGCCGAAACGCATACAAATAAAGTTGGTTGCGGGGCGCGTCACGTGACACCACCTCAGCCGCTTCCTAGTTGTGGGCGGAGTCTTGAAGCCGGAAGTAACATGCAGCAGGGAGTGAGTTATGGCTGAGCAGGTAGATTCGCGACTTCTTTACACCACGAGGCTTGTGTGTTCAGATTTCTGTTATCAAACAGAATGGAATCTTGGTATCGCCTTCCATTAATTCTTAGGCTATGGGCCGCACAGGCTGAAGGCTCCAGGTCACGGTATGTGTGTGATTGGATTCAATGGAGCAGACCCACTTCTCTCAGGCTGCAGAATACACAGGCAGAGAGCAGTTGGATCTTAGCCTGTGCGCCCACAGCCTTATGGGATCACATTAGTCAGCTTTTTCACGTTTTTTACAGTCTGACCTGTAGGTTCACCCATGTGTGCAGGGGATGAATGGAGGTTAGTCAGGGCATTTTGTAACCCTCCTGCTATGCTACAAAACATGTGGGCAATAAAATACTGGAATCCTACTGTTTGTCATCACCCCCTTAAGCATCTCCTGCTTCTGTCTATCCTATTACAGTAACACTCCTTATGCACCTCCTGCTCATATCTATCCTATCCTCTCCCTTATGCACCTCCTGCTCATATCTATCCTATCCTCTCCCTTATGCACCTCCTGCTCATATCTATCCTATCCTCTCCCTTATGCACCTCCTGCTCATATCTATCCTATCCTCTCCCTTATGCACCTCCTGCTCATATCTATCCTATCCTCTCCCTTATGCACCTCCTGCTCATATCTATCCTATCCTCTCCCTTATGCACCTCCTGCTCATGTCTAGCTATCCTGTCAGCTCCCTTATGCACCTCCTCATGTCTAGCTATCCTATCTTCTCCCTTATGCACTTCCCGCTCCTGTCTAGCGATCCTGTCAGCTCCCTTATGCACCTCCTCATGCCTAGCTATCCTATCTTCTCCCTTATGCACCTCCTCATGTCTAGCTATCCTATCTTCTCCCTTATGCACCTCCTGCTCATGTCTAGCTATCCTATCCTCTCCCTTATGCACTTCCTCATGTCTAGCTATCCTATCTTCTCCCTTATGTACCTGCTCATGTCTAGCTATCCTATCTTCTCCCTTATGCACTTCCCGCTCCTGTCTAGCTATCCTGTCAGCTCCCTTATGCACCTCCTCCTCATGCCTAGCTATCCTATCTTCTCCCTTATGCACCTCCTCATGTCTAGCTATCCTGTCAACTCCCTTATGCACCTCCTCCTCATGTGTAGCTATCCTATCCATTCCCTTATGCACCTCCTCATGTCTAGCTATCCTATCTTCTCCCTTATGCACCTCCTCATGTCTAGCTATCCTATCTTCTCCCTTATGCACCTGCTCATGTCTAGCTATCCTGTTGGCTCCCTTATGCACCTCCCACTCCTGTCTGGCTAATCCTCGACGTGCCTTACATGCAGTCTAACCTTTCATTTGAATAGAAAAACAATATTTCATCTCCTATTTTAGCTTTTTTTGCTGGTCATAAATTATAAACCTATTGTAAATTTTAATTGGTTATTGACTAACCCCCTTCAAGAAATTAGGTCAGATTGTACAAATATTTGACCAAATGACCACCAGTTGGCTCAGAAGTGGTCAGTTATATGCTGTATCTCCGGAAGAGCTCCATCTAGAGGCTACTAATGGATGTTCTATGTAGAGACTTGAGGATTACATCAGGAAAGGTAGCAGCATGGAAGCTCTGAAGGAAATAAAATAAGCAAAATCACGGTCAGGGTGCCATGACGCACAGACATTTTAGTGCTAATAACTAGAGTTCCTAAAAAGGTAATTATTTAACATAAGGTTAGCATGGGGGGGGTTATTATTTTGACTGAATTGTTGGAAAGGCTAGAAATCAGCTTGTCAACAATGGAAACCATTATGTGCACTTAGCTTTATATCATAATTGTACACATATGTATTTGCATGTATACAAAATATAATCCTTTCTTTTTCCCATTTATCTGCATTCCTTGAAAGATTGGAGCTGTGGATCAGTGCCTTTTGCAAGCAAGTTCATTCAAGTCTCAGGGTAATCAATGTTACTCAGAGCACCGTATTCGCCAGGCAGTCAGTATGTACCATAAAGCTTTGCTTCAGCTTCGCAGCCTTGATGCAAGTCTGTTTTCTCCGCTGCCTGGTGTGGGCCCTACAGCTGTTAAATTAAATTCTCAGCAGGCTGAGGAACTGAAAACCTTACAGGCAGATTGCTACAACAATTTAGCTGGTAAGTTATCTCATTGATCTGTCATGATCAATGAGATAGAATGAGGGGGGGGGATCCTTTGCACAAACATGAAGGTGATGAACATTCCCCCTTCGTAATACACTGTTCATTCATGGCACTCCAGCTGAGTCTGTGAGCATACATTGGAATCAAAATAACTGAAGCTGTTTTCCTAGAGAAGTACCACAGTTATGGGATCTGTTATCTAAAAACCTGTTATCCACAAATAACAGAATGAGGGGCCATGTCCTATAGCAGTGATCCCCAACCAATAGCTCGCAAGCAACATGTTGCTCATCAACCCTTGGGATGTTGCTCCCAGTGGCCTCAAAGCAGGTGCTTATTTTTGAATTCCAGGCTTGGAGGCAAGTTTTGGTTGCATAAAAACCAAGTTTACTGCCAAAGAGAGCCTCCTGTAGGCTGCCAGTCCACGTATGGGTTACCAAATAGCCAATCACAGCCCCTTTTTGGTACCCCAGGAGGTTTTTGCATGCCTGTGTTGCTCCCCAACTCTCTTTATTTTTGAATGTGGCTCATGGGTAAAAAAGGTTGGGGACCCATGTCCTATAGACTCCATTTTAATTATTTCCATTTTCCCTGTAATAAAAACACAGAA
Source organism: Xenopus laevis (assembly GCF_017654675.1). NCBI lineage: Eukaryota > Metazoa > Chordata > Amphibia > Anura > Pipidae > Xenopus > Xenopus laevis. Next base: position 25,932,527 of record NC_054377.1, on the reverse strand, counting down.
CCGTGTACTTGATCCAAACCAAGATATACAGTAATTAATCTTTATTGGAGCCAAAACTATTCAGTTGGCTTTAATTAATGTTTACCCAGGTCCCAAGCATTCTGGTTAACAGATCCCATACCTGTAAGAGCAGAGGAGGTAAGACAGAGCCTAGGGGGACTCCAATAGAGAGATGGAGCCGGAAAAAGCAACTTATGGAATGTTCAAGAAAGACAATTTGAACCATGAATGCCAGTAGAAAAGTCTAGGAGGAGTGACTTTGTCAAGTGATGTGAGGAAATCTAAGAGGATGAATATGGAATCGTGTACTGTAGAATTTGCCAGGAAAAGCCCATTGGTTACTTATTTGAGGATATTTGTCAGAAGCTAGATTGCAGGGGGGGGGCAGGAATGAGGTTATGAGTGAAATGCTAAACTATGCCTGTGTAAACTTAAGGTGGCAATACACGGGCCGATAAAAGCTGCCGACAGACCGAGTCGGCAGCTTATTGGCCCGTGTATGGGGGCCCCCGACGGGCTTCCCCGATCGAGATCTGGCCGAAAGTCGGCCAGATCTCGATCGGATGGGGTTAAAAATCCCGTCGGATCGCGGCCGTATCTGTTCGTTGATGCGGTCCCGCGATCCGACCGCCCGTTTGGCGAACGCTAGGATCCGATCGTTGGGCCCTAGGGCCCACGATCGGATCAGCCCGATATTGCCCACCTCAAGGTGGGCATATCGGAGGGAGATCCGCTCGTTTGGCGACATCGCCAAACGAGCGGATCTATCCGTGTATGGCCACCCTAAGTCTTTCCAACATTTTGCAGGCAGTAGAAGATGCCGGACGATAGTTGATGGAGAGCTGGGGCCGGGATTTGTTTTTGAGGGAGGGCGTCAGTGCATGTTTGAACAAGGCCAGAAATGTAGCAGACGAAATTGAAAGGTTAACAAGTTGCACGGCTAAGTGTATTGGACAGTGGGCAATGAAGATGAGATGGTATGGTTTTACGGGAACAGGCCAGAACCTCCACTTCCACATAATCCAATTATATTGATATTCAGCAGCACTTCCAGTGAAATTGAGGTTCCTACCAGGATATGATAATGTACACATTCCAGCAATTCTTAGTCCTGTTTGACAGGCTCCATTAGGTGACACATTGCATTCTCAATCTAACTACTAATATGAGATTGTATAAAGGAATAATGCTTCATTTTTAACAACACTGCTCTTTTCTATCCTGCAGCTTGTCTATTGCAGAGTCAGCCTCCTCGCTATCAGCGTGTCTATGAATGTAGTTTGCAGGTTCTGAGTCTGCAGCCTCAGAATGTCAAAGCCTTGTACAGAGCAGGGGTTTCAAGCTATCACCTTAAAGACTACACCAATGCTCATCATTACCTGTCACAGGCAGCCTCTAAAGCACCAAAAGGTATCATTTTTATACTCCCAGTCTGAAATGTACCCTTGTTTAAAGCCAATATACTTTGCATGAATAATTTGTAGGGCTGATTGACCTTAAAGGAAAACTATACCCCCCAAACAATGTAGGTCTCTATTAAAAGATACTGAGTAAAACAGCTCATGTGTAAAACCCTGCTTCATGTAAATGAATCATTATCATAATAATATACTTTTTTAGTAGTATGTGCCATTGGGTAATCATAAATAGAAAATTGCCATTTTAAAAAATAAGGGCCGCCCCCTGAGATCGTAAGATTCACCGTGCACACATACAAACCAAATGTAAGGTCACATGAGCCAATTAACAGACAGAGTTCTGCCTTTTGCTTCCTCACTTCTTCCTGTTACAGTTAGTGTTGTAGTATTTCTGGTCAGGTGATCTCTGAGGCAGCACAGATAGAGTCACGAAATGGTGGTTCAAGGCAAGAGATGTAAAAGGGCAATATTTATGTAAATATATATTCCAGTTTGGTAAGATTCTTTAATATGTCATTCAATTTGATATAAACTATCTGTTGCTTAAGTGTTCATTTTGGGGGTATAGTTTTCCTTTAAAAATACAATTTTAATTTAGTTTCCCACTTTTATTATTTTTGTGATTTTGAACACTTATTCTTGGTATTTAAACTGCTGCCTGGTTGCTAGAAGTTAATTACCAAAGCAACGAGGCAGCAAATTGTAAGATTATTCAGATAGGCAAATCTTGGCAACAAAAAATAATAATCTCTGAATAAAACCAAATCCCCAATGCAACAGATAATATAGAGGCTTGCACTACATCTCCATTTCCCTCTTATTCGTGTGCTAAATGTTATTTTTTTGTGTAACAGAAGCAGCATGTGGCTAATCAAAACTAATTTTTTATATACCTGCTTTTAGTCTACATATATTTAATCCTTCCTTTCTGTATTCCAACTCCCTGATCTTTTCTTTTACTCCCTCCATTTATAATGTTATGGCTTCTCCATAGATGGCAACATCAGGCGTTATGTTCAGCTCACCGACACAGCCCTGAGCACTTTCAGAGAAGAGGAGAAACAGAGATACCAGGGGATGTTTGGATAATATGCAGTCTGTTCTTGTTCCCACAGTATGCAAAATAAATTGAATAAAATCTATTTTTTTTGTAGTGATTGCATTTTAACATTTTTATTGCCAACAGTCCAAGAGAATGTATAGTGGTGCTGCCCTGGGTGAGTTTTAAGGTGTGTGTGCATATATTTTGTACAGGTGCTGCTGAGTTTGTCTGTACAGCCATTTTTGCTGGGTCATGCGGAATGACTTCAAGAATATCAATCCGTTGAAAGGCACAGTTTGTTTGTTTTTGTTTTTTAAATTAGGAACCATATTTTATTCTTTTGTTCAGAATTGCATGTTTGGATATTAAGAAAAATGTGCCTCCTTCTTGACATGATCTCTTCCAAAAATAGCTGTTAAATTATTTTTACATAGACGTACTTGTTCCACAGATGGAAAGGAAGCCATGATAGTCTGTGTGCGGCAGGGACCAGTTCCCCACATCCTCTTAAGCTCCCCATAGACGTGACGATTCTTCTTGCCGAACGACCGATTTTCGCGAAGTCCGACCAATCCTTCGAAATTATCGTGCGGTTAGTGTGATTTGAATGATCGTACATCTAACTATTTTTCGGCCGACATCTGTCAGGAAATTGATCGGCCAGGTTAAAAAATCTTTGTTGGTCCCAGTGCAATCTATCTATGTTTGCAGGGCCAAGCAGGCAGCTCCCCTTTGTTTTCCTGGCAAATTAGTTGATGGTCAATTCGTACCATCTTTCCGAGAAAATCGTGGTCTCACGATGATGGATTTTTTAAAAATCTCAACAACTATGGCGAGCTTTAGGGTCACAGTGTAATCTTGCAATCCCTCCCTCACCTTGTTGGATTGTAAAGAAATGTGATAAATTCTGGGATTTCAAACCCCTCTGCTTTCAGGGCATCTGTGCAATTAGGGAAATCAGAGGAAAGTACCAGAATCCATCACTTCTCAGTGGAAAATGGTAAGGTTCAGATCAGATAGGGGCCGATTCACTAAGGGTCGAATATCGAGAGTTAATTAACCCTCGATATTCGACTAGGAATTAAGATCCTTCGACTATCGAAGTCAAAGGATTTAGCGCAGATAGTTCGAACGATCAAAGGATAATTCCTTCGATGGAACGATTAAATCCTTCGAATCGAAGGATTTAAATCCAACGATCAAAGGAATATCCTTTGATCAAAAAAAGTTAGCCAAGTCTACGGGGACCATCCCCATAGGCTAACATTGACTTCGGTAGCTTTTAGATGGCGAACTAGGGGGTCGAAGTTTTTTTTAAAGAGCCAGTACTTCGACTATCGAATGGTCGAATAGTCGTACGATTTTTACTTCGAATCCTTCGATTCGTAGTCGAAGGTCAAAGTAGCCCATTCGATGGTCGAAGTAGCCCAAAAAAAACCTTTGAGATTGGAAGTTTTTTAAATTCGAATCCTTTACTCGAAGTTAGTGAATCGGCCCCATAGTGTTTATGCAACTAACTGAATCAGCTTATGATATGAGATTATATATGTGTGTGTGATTGAAGGAAGTGTCTATGCTTTTCATGGCATTGAACAGATTCGTTTAAAAATCAAATATTTTTTCCCCCCATAAACCTAATTGAATGAGCTTATGCCCAAAGGGGCTATTCTTCTCCTTTAAGGGACATTATCATTTTCAGTAATGGTTTTTGCACACAAGGTACTGTATTTAAAGGGAAACTCCACACAAACATAACTTTTTGGAAAGTAAACATAATTTCAAGCAACTTTGCAATATCCATCAATTAAAAAATATGCAGACTTTTTAATGGTTTCTGACAGTTCCTTAAGACTAGCCTCCTGCTGATCTGTCTGACTACTTTGCTGAGCTGGCTGACTACTGTTACTTTGTATCAACAGCCATCTGTCCTCAGCATGTATCCTCCGAAACCCACAATTCGCTGCACATTATTTCAATAAGGAAAGGAACATCACAGTGCAATGCATTGTGGGTTATGTAGTTCCTGCATGCGGTCTGTAAGCTGTGGAGAAGTTGTTACAATTTGTAACATCGGTATTTAGTTCCTCCTTCCCTGCCAGGATTTCAAATGATGCAGAAAGAGAAGAACTGTTAAACAGCTGGATTTAAGCATAGAAAATGGTATTTATTCATACTTTCTGAAGAAATAGTTAAGGGGTTTTTATGGGCCTCTTTATCAAATTTTGGTTTGGAAGCCAGACTTCCCCTTTAAAAGTTATTGTAAGGTAAACTGAATATTCTATAAAGCATGTTCCCCCACTAGAACACTTTTGCAATGGAATCTGAATGAAATGTAAATGCTTGCTCTGATAACCAGTATGGCACCTCTCACTCCTATGAATAAACAGAGTTCAGATACCTACGACTCTTTACATGCTGCCCTGGACCTTGGTTTAATACCAGAAAAAGAATAGAGATGAGCTGACTGGAAGGTAAATGTAAGTAGTGATTGGGCAATAGAAATGAAAGTAAATAAATTATACAGAAAAAGGAGAAGCAGCATGAACAATCTGGACAGGCAAAAAAAATACAACTTATTTTCCTCCAGATTAATTCTGGTTATGTTTAATTAGACAATATAACATAGCATCATTATGCCCTTTGTATGTACACCTTACTATATACAGTACACAGGAAAATAACATATAAAATATCAATAACTGTTGCTGGCAGCAGAAGAGGACAGGTTCTAATAAATTCCCAGGCAAGATATCACCCTAAGGACAGCAACCCTGGTCTTCACTAACATCTAAAAATAGTAATAATCCTCACCTTGCTCGAACCTCGTGAAATATTTTTGTTTTGGAAGGATTCTGTTTTTCACAGGTTTTCCTGCACCAGGTTCAGCAACCAGATGATTGTTTGGTTACTACTAGCTGATTAGTTGCTCTTGGTTACTAGACCTGATGCAAACTTTGCAGGGGGGTGGGTGTGTGGTTTGGCACTCCCTAGTGATGTGCAGGTAGGGCCGATACGCATGGGTTTGGGCTACTTCCACACAAGATTGTCAGGTCATGGGCCTCCGGCAGTCTCTATTTAAAGGCATACAACTGTCCGCCCCATTTCAGGACATCACAAAAAGGTGGCAGGTGGGGTGCTGGTCTATAAAGAGAGCAGCTATACCAGGTCAGGTAGGTGCAGGCCCATTTATTTTCCCCAACCCACACATTACTAACGTCCTATATACATATGTTTCCATTTTAAAACAGCAGTTAATGAAGCTTATTCAACCCTTTTTGACTTCTTTTGAATGGGCTGACGGAGAACAAGTCCCGAACAGATTTGGCCCTCTGGAGGTGGTTCTCCACTA